>NW_028327500.1:0-631143 GCF_031878675.1 Megascapheus bottae
CAGAATGTTAATGTTCTATGTCTGGCATAATAGTCACTTGGGGAAGAATGTTTTTTTTCTTTTTTTTGGCTGGGGGATTTGTAAGGCTTGAACTCTGGGCCTTGGCACTGTTCCTGAGCTCTTCAACTCAAGGCTATCACCCTACCTATGAAGCCACAGTGCCATTTCCCATATTCTAGTGGTTAACTGTAGATGAGAGTCTCATAGACTTTCTAATGCCCAGGCTGGCTTTGAACCAAATCTTTAGATATCAGCCTGATATCTGAGTAGCTAGGATTACAGGTAGAAGTCACTGCACCTGGCAAGAAATTTATTTCTTGCTGTTTTATACTACAAATTTACTGTATGTTTTACTTTTTCAAAAAGACTGAGGATGACCTTTGTTCTGTATATAATGGGAAGACGGGTAGGGAGCTGTGAGCAGAAGAACTGAGGGGCTATACTCAGGGTAGGACAATAGCCTTAAACTAAAGAGCTCATGGCCCAAGGTCCAAGCCCCATGACTTTCCCAACTACCCCACAAAAAAAGGGAAAAAAAGTTGAGATTGGAGAGGATTTTCTAAAAAGAATATATAGAAATAGTAGTTCAAAATGTAGAAAGAAGTTCAATATTAACAGTCATGAGAAAAATTAAAATTACAATGAAATCATTACTTTAAATATGTTAATATAAATATAGTTTTAAACAAAAAGATCCACATACACACACACAAACACACACACACACACACACACACACACACGCATACAAAAAAACAACTTTCAAAGTCTAACTATTACTGGGAAGGTAGTGAGAAGAAGTAGAACTTTGGAATAGTTCTGCAAGGAATATAAAACAATCAAAAATTGCTTGGAGAGTGGTAAAAAAGTACTAAATATAGAATTACATAGAAATATGGTCCAACACTTCTATTTCTAGATTTGTACCTAACAGAAGAGAAAGCAGAGACTAGAACAAATATGTGGAGAATCCATTCACAACTATTAATAATAATCAAAAGATAGAAATATGCAAAACAATGCATTGAAAAGGAAGAATATTTTACTATATTTTACAGATGAATCTTGATTACAGTAAACTAAAAATACAGCAGTCATAAAGGAAGAGCTAGGGTATGTTTTCCCTTCCAGAGCTTCCAAGGATCAACAAACCCTTAGAGCCAAAAAGCACGATGGTTCCAGAGAATGGAGTAGAGAGGAACAGGAGCTGAATGTTTAATGATTATACATGGAAGATGAAAATTGCTCTAGATGGGTAGAATGAAGAGAGAACTGTACCCTAAACAATGGTTATGTAGCCACACAGGATGGGACACACCTATACTCCCTGATCTTGGGAAACTCAAGAAGGATTTCTAGCCATCCTAGATGCATGGAAAGATCTATCATAAAAACTAATGTGGAGGGGCTGGGAGTTTGGCATAGTTGTAGAGTGCTTGTATGAAGACGAAGGTTCAATTCCGCAGTACCACATACACAGAAAAAACCAGAAGTAGTGCTGTGGCTCAAATAGAAGATCGCTAGGCTTGAGGAAAGCTGAAGGACAGTGCTCAGACCGAGTTCCAGCCAAAGGGCTTGTTTAAAAAAAAACAGAAAGCTGAGCATGATGGGGTGGTGGCTCACTTCTATAATCCTAGCTACTCAGGAGGCTGAGATCTGAGGATCAAGGTTTAAAGCCATCCTGGCACAAAAAGACGTGAGATTCTTATCTCCAATTTACCTTTAGAAAATGGGAAGTGGGGCTTGGCTCCAGGGTAAGGTGGTAGTCTGGAGCTGAAGAGCTCAGGGATAGTGCCCAGGCTGAGTTCAAGATCTATGACACACCAAAAAAAAAACAAAAAACAAAAAATAATATGGAAAAATTTGGATTCTGTGAATTTTATCAGGCATATAAATGTCTTTTTTTGCTGTTGAAATAACAAATTGTTTGGAAACATTTTAAAAGTTTTTACCTAGAAATGTACACTACAAATGGAATTAATAACAAACACAAAATATGCAAAAGATACAAATTATCACAATATGGGTATCCTGCTTCTGTATCTTTTCACTGACTCCTGTTCAAATGAGTCACATATTCTGAATCATTTCTCCCAGTCGATATATACCACACATGTTAGCTTGTACTGAACTTCTTGGGAAATCAAAAGCAAATACTAAGCAAATGTGTGTTAGATTTTGTCAACAGTGATATTTCAAATATAAATCCCTATTCATTGCATTATTTAATATCAATGCCGGAATCTGACTTACACTGGCAGAATCTTCAATCTTTTGAGAATCTTCAAAAGGGTGTGTAAATATTTAGGATCGTTATGTCTTGCTGGAGGAAAGATCCCTTTCGTAGTATGTAGTAACCTTCTTTGTCTTTTCTTACTAATTTTAGTTTGAAGTCTATTGTATCTGATATGAGGATGGCAACTCCAGCCTGTTTATGGGGGCAGTTAGCTTGATAGAGTTTATTCCAACCTCTCACTTTCAAAAGATGATTGTTTTTGGGTAAGATGTGTCTCTTGAAGACAGCAGAACGATGGCTCTTGCTTTTTGATCCAACTAGACAGCCTATGCCATTTAATTGGAGAGTTACGTCCATTGATATTGAGAGTTAGGATTGAGAGATATTTATTATTTCCTACCATTTTTAAAAGCTTTTAGTAGGGCCTGTGTCTTGACAGTTCTTGTGGTCCTTAGATGGTATGCTGTTTAGGGGCCATTTCTTTCCCTATATTGCATTTATTTTGATTTTCTATGTATAGAGCATCTTTGAGAATTCTCTGTAGTGTTGGTTTTGTTTCGACATATTGTTGCAGCTTTTCCCTGGAATGGAATGTTTTTATTGTTCCCTCAGTTATGAATGAGAGCTTAGCTGGCTACAGTATTCTTGGTTTGATTTAAGGGCATGACATATATGCTTCCAGTCACTTCGTGCTTGCATGGTCTCTGCTGAGAAATCTGGGGTTATTCTGATTGGTTTGCCTTTATAGGTTACTGATCCCTTTTCCCTGGCTGCCTTTAGGATCTTTTCTTTCGTTTCTATTGATCCAGTTCGGATCACAATGTGGCGGTGGGATGTTCTTTTCTGGTTAGGTCTGTTTGGGGTTCTAAAAGCTTCTCGTATCTGGATGGGCCTGCCCTTCTGGATATTTGTGAAATTCTCTGAGATGATTCCCTGAAGTATATTTCCCATACCATTGACCTCTTTCTCCACGCCCTCCTCAATACCAACTAGCCTTAAATTAGGCTTCCTAATTGTATCTTGGAACTCCTGAAGCGCTCTCTCAATTTTCCTAGATTTGTATGACTCATTTTCTGTTTTTTCTCTATAATAACTAAATTATCTTCAGCCCCAGAAATTCTCTCCTCTGCATTGTCTAACCTGCTATCAAACTATCTACTTTATTTTTCATCTCCCTTGCTTCTAATTGCTCATTTTGATGCCTTGCATCTCTTGTTTTAGATCATGTATGGATTTCTTTATCTCCTTGATTTCCTTTTGAGTGGTTAGCTCAGTAGCTTTATTTTGTTTGGACATTTGCTGGAGTTTGGTCACGTTTTTATTTGTGGATTCTATGAATTCATCCATCTTTCTTTGAAAATCCTTTATTATGGCCTCCTTTATGGCTTCTTCTTTTTCACTTATCACCTTGTTTATGATTTCCTCTTCTTCAGCTATGACTTCCTCCATTATCTCTTTCTTTATATTTTCACATTTTCTATTAATGATGTTTATCAATTGCATTTGTGTAGCACTTGGAAGACTCTCCTCTAGGTTTGCCAGTGACTGTTCCATTGTCTGTTTACATTGGGTGGGGGATGTTGTTTCTTGATTTGACATTTTTCTTGAGTTTCTTGTTCTGCCCATTTCAAAATGGGAGCAAGATTACTACTATATACGATTATATTTTTCAGATATAATCAACCTAGACCTCTGTAGCTGGCAGACACTAGATGTTCACAAGTTTTGATTGGTATTATCACTCTTTCTTTTTGTGCACTTACAGACCAGTCTAATACAACCACTGATAAGCGATTTATACCCAAAACTATAAGCCTCTCAATCCAATCTCTATTGTCTTTAAGTCCCTCTGAGCCTAGAGAATAATTAACCACCTATATATACAATATTGTTCAACAGCCATCAAGTGTAGATCCGTGCAGTATAAGGGTTGAAAGACGAGCAGAGGTCCAGAGATAGAAAAAAAGAATGAGAGAGGTCAGGGGAGGTACAAGAGGATTAACGTAGGAGTGTAAGAATATTGTAGTCATGAAGAAAAGGTATAGCATAAAGATAACTGACCTAAGTTGGTAAGTAGGTAGCATATTTGAGTACAAAGTTTGGGAAGTATTAGAATAAAACTTATGTGTTGCTGCACGACTAGCTCTTAGCCCAACCAGGGGCTGCACAGTGGACCATGGGATGGATCTGTTTTTCTTGTCTACGTTGAGGGAAAGGGGTATTTCACAAGATGCAGAAGCGAAGATTTCAGAAGCCAATGCTGTGAGTGAATTAGCTCATAAACAGCATTTTTATTTTCTTTTATCTTTCTGCCAGTCTTGGGGCTGGGATTCAGGGCCTGAGCACTGTCCTCGGGTTTTCTCAAGTCTAGCCCTCTGCCACTTGAGCCACAGTGCCACATCTAGATTTTCTATCTATGTGATACTGAGCAATCAAACCCAGATCTTCATGGATGCTAGGCAAGCACTCTACCACTATGCCACACTCTCAACTCTGACATAGTGTTTACAAAGTCATCATCGTCATATAAAATATCCTTTCTCCTACAAAGAATGAACATTTATCTATGAGTGCAATGCTTTTTTTTAAATTTCACTAATTCTTCTGTGTCTTTCCCTCTTGCAATTTTTACACATGACAGCAAAGCTAATCATCAGGAAAAAATTGATTAGGATACAGAAACCTAATAATATCCTAGTAGATTGACGTCAAAAATATGTGCAAGATGCCCTGTGTGTTTGACCTAGTGGTAGAGTCCTTGACTACCGCGCAAAAAGACTCAGATTTAATTCCTCATTACCACATACATAGAAAACTCTGCAAGTGGTGCTGTGGCTCGGTGGGACAGCTAAAGCCTAAAGAAAGCCCAAGAACAATGTTCACACTCTGAGGGCAAGTCCCAAGACTAGCAAAAAAAAATTGACAAGGGGCAAAATGCAGGCAGAGAAGGCACTGTGAAGCAAATGTTTTGTAAAGGATGAGGGCAATATTGACTCTTAAGTTTGGATCTTACCTAAGAATGGCTCCTTGAGCCTGAGACCAGACTGATAGTTGGGCCTAGTGGAAGACATTGGGATTGGACAAATAAGGTGTGCTGTTTACTACATCCACATGTATATTGTGAGATTGGAGGAGAGATTCAGCCTCCAGTATGTCTTTGGTGAGGTCTTCTGTGAGCAAGGGTCTTTGGTCTTTGGGCCCTGAAAGGTGACCCTGCCTTCCTCACAATGGAACAGAATATGGAACCCTGGTAACCAAGACACTGTAACTAACAAGCAGCTCAAGCCAGCTCACTTGGCCTATGGCTCAGGAGGAAGAAAGATGTTGCTGTGCTGTTGCCAAAGGTCAGGAAACTCGAGTCTCAGGCATGGAAGTTGTGGATGTCTTACTCGAAGATGTACATGCTAGATCTTCGCCAAGCCACAAATCCAGTATAACAGGCCTTTCTCTCAGAAGAAGGCCAGGAAAATCCAGGGCAACCAGATGAGGTAAATTTCTAAGAAGAAATGTATTTGACCCCATCATCCTCCCCACAAACTACAACTTTTTTTTTCATTTTTTTTACTGTAATTAGTAAACGGGTTACATGATATTTGCCAGGTAGAAGGTGCATTAATTCACATACATTGATACTCTTTCACATGTCTTTGTACCCATTTCCCTCCAACCCCACACCCCCTAACATTCTTGGTTTTCCCCCCTTCCCTATCAAATTTCAAATATCCAAATACAAATAAATTCAATATATTAGATAACAAAGTGAGATACTATACCAATATGGGATAACCAAGGGACAGTAAAGGAGATGAGAGACAACATAGTACATTAAGGACAACAATCATTCATTATGTGGCTTTTGTGTCAATATCCTGGAGGTTATTTCAATTAGCTTCACATTATATGGCCTTATATATGGCCTTTTGCTCTATTGCAAATCTCTGCTAGTAGAGCCCAAGGTTTCTACTGATTATGATGAATGAGGGAAACCACTGAGACTAAGTTCCTTTGAGTCTGGCTTACTTCACTTAATATGATTTGTTCTATTCTTGCCATTTCCTAACAAATGGGGCGATGTCATTCTTTCTGACAGCAGCATAGAATTCCATTGTGTGCAAATATCACAACTGGTAGATCCACTCATCAACTGAGGGACATCTGGGTTGGTTCCATATCTTTGCTATGGTGAATAGCGCTGCAATGAACATTGTTGTGCTAGTGGGTTTAGTATGCCCTTGTTTCTGGATTGTTGGGTAAACGCCAAGTAGTGGTATTGCTGGTTCATAGGGGAGTTCTATGTTTAGCCTTTTGAGGCACTGCCACACTGCTTTCCATAGTGGTTGAACGAGTTTGCACTCCCACCAACAGTGTAGTAGTGATTCCTCCTGGCCACATCCCCTCCAGCATCTGTTGTCATTCGTTTTCCTGATCCTGGCCATTCTAACTGGACTGGGGTTGAATCTTATATTTCTTCTCATATGCAATTCTTTATGACCAGAGATGTTGAGCATTTCTTCATGTGTCTATAGGCCATTTTTGTTTCTTCTTCAGAGAAAACTCTCTTTAAGTCTTTGGCCCATTTTTTAATGGGATGGGTGTTACTTTGGAGTTTAGTTTTGGAGTGATTCAATTTTTTGAGTTGTTGTTATATTTTAGATATGAGGCGTTTGTCCATTGTTTGGTTGGTGAAGATCTTCTCCCACTCTGTAGGCTTCCTGATTAGTTTACTAGCTATATCTGTTGCTATACAAAAGCTCTGTAGTTTAATGCAGTCCCACTTATCCAGCCTTTCTCTGATTTGTTGTGATTCTTGGTCCTTATTAAGAAAGTTTCGACCTCTGCCAAGGAGGCCTAGTGTATCTCCTATTGCTTCCTGTAAACTTTTCAGTGTGTCAGTTTTACCTCCAGGTCTTTGATCCATTTGGAGTTAATTCTAGTGCAAGGTGACAAAGAAGGATCCAACTTTAGTTTTCTGCTGGTGCTTAACCAGTTCTGCCAGCACAACTTGTTGAAGAGGCTATCTTTCTTCCATTCTATTTTTTGGCTCCCTTGTCAAAGTTTAGGTGGCCATAGGTCTGTGGTTTAATATCTGGGTCCGCAGTTCTATTCCATTGGACTTCAGGCCTGTTCTTGTGCCAGTACCAAGCTGTTTTGAGAATTATAGCTCTGTAATAGAGTCTAAAGTTTGGAATTGAAATTCCTCCAGCGCTGTTCTTTCTGCTAAGAAGTGTTTTTGCTTACGGGGTCTTTTATTATTCCATAAGAAATTTTGAATTGCCTTTTCTATTTCTTTAAAGAATGACATTGGGATGTTGATGGGTATTGCATTGAATTTGTAGATAGCCCTTGGCAAGATTGTCATTTTCACAATGTTGATTCTTCCAATCCAGGACCATGGGAGGTTTTTCCATTTCCTTAGTTCTGCTTTAATTTCATTTTTTAGGGTTTTAAAGTTTTCATCTAAACGGTTCTTTACATTCTTAGTTAAGCTAATTCCTAGGTACATTATTTTCTTTGAGGCTATTGTGAAAGGAGTTTCTTTCCTGATTATTGCCTCGTTCCTCTCACTATTGGTGTAAAGGAAGGTAGTTGATTTGTGAGGGTTGATTTTATGGCCTGCTACCCTTCCAAAGCTTTGAATCAGCTCAAGGAGCTTGGGAGTAGAGTCTATAGGATTCTTTAAATACAGAATCATGTCATCTGCAAAGAGGGATAGTTTTATTTCCTCTTTCCCTACTTGGATCCCCTTTATGCTTGCTTCTTGCCTTATTGCACTGCCGAGGAAATTTAGTAGTATGTTAGAAAGGAGTGGAGAGAGTGGGCATCCTTGTCTCGTTCCTGATTTTAGAGGGAATGGCTTTAGATTTTCACCATTAAGTATAATACTAGCAGTGGGTTTCTCATACACAGCCTTTATTACATTGAGAAATGTTCCATGGAGTCCTAGTTTCTCCACATCTTTTAAAATAAAGGGGTTTTGGATCTTGTCAAATGCCTTTTCCGCATCTATTGAGACAATCATGTGATTTTTGTCCTTGCTCCTGTTGATGTGTTGAATTGTATTAATTGATTTGTGTATGTTGAACCAGCTTTGCCTCCCTGTGATGAATCCAGTGTCGTCATAGTGTATAATTTTTTGATGAGTTGTTGTAGACGGTTGGCCAGTAATTTGTTGAGAAGTTTTGCATCGATGTTCATTCAAGAAATGGGTCTATAGTTCTATTTCTTTGATGAATCTCTGTCTGGTTTGGTTATGAGGGATATACTGGCTTCACAGAATGAGTTTGGTAAAGAACCTTCATTTTCAATTTCGTTGAAGAGCTTGAGGAGTATTGGTGTGAGCTCTGCTTTGAAGACCTTATAGAATTCAGCTGTGAATCCCTCTGGCCCTGGGCTCTTTTTAAGTGGAAGTTGTCTAATTTCCATTTCTGTTTCAGAGCTTGAAATAAGCCTGTTGAGTTGGGTTAGCTCTTCTTGGTTCAGTGTGGGTATGTTAATATTGTCTAGGAATTCATCCATTTCTTCTAGGTTCTCAAATTTCTTGGCGTAAAGTTTTCAGAAGTATTCCCCCATGGTATTCTGGATCTTGGTAATTTCTGTCGTGATATTACCATTTTCATCTGCGATTTTGTTTATTTTGATATGCTCTCTTGTTTTTTTTTGGTAAGATTTGCTAAGGGCTTGACAATTTTGTTAGTTCTTTCAAAGAACCATCTCCTTGTTTTGTTGATTCTATAGGTTTTTTTTTATTCCAAATCATTTAATTCTGCTTTGATTTTAATAATTTGCTTTCTCCTAATGCGTTTAGGGTTGGTTTGTTGCTCTTTTTCCAGGAGGTTAAAGTGAGACATTAACTATTTGATTTGCCATTTTTCCAACTTGCTGTTGTAGGCACTCAGCACTATAAATTTTCCTCTGAGTACTGCCTTTGTTGTGTCTCTAAGGAGTTGATATTTGTGTGCTCCTTATTGTTAAATTTCATAAACAGTTGGATATCTGTTATGATCTCTTCGATTACCCATTGTTTTTGATTCAACAATGTGTTGTTCAGTCTCCATGAGTTACAGGGTTTTCGTTGGTGGAGGTATGTGTTTTGCTCCAATTTGATGCCTTTATGGTCTGAGAGTGTGCATGGAATAATTTCAGTGTTTCTGAATCTGTCCAGGTTTGTTTTATGGCCTAAGATGTGGTCTATTTTGGAAAATGTTCCATGTGCTGCGGAGAAAAACGTATATTGTGTTGTTACTGGGTGGAATATTCTGCAGATATCTGTTAGATCTAGTTGGTCTATATAGTTGTTCAGTTCTAAGGTTTCTCTGTTGAGTTTTGCCTTGTTGATCTGTCCATAGGTGAGAGTGGTGTGTTAAACTCACCAACAATCACTGTATTTCGATCTATGTATGGTTTCAGTGTAGGTAAAGTTTGCTTGATGAAGTTTGGAGCTCCGGGATTGGGTGTGTAAATATTTAGGATCGTTATGTCTTCCTGGAGGAAAGATCCCTTTAGTAGTATGTAGTAACCTTCTTTGTCTTTCTTACTAATTTTAGTTTGAAGTCTATTGTATCTTATATGAGGATGGCAACTCCAGCCTGTTTATGGGGGCAGTTAGCTTGATAGAGTTTATTCCAACCTCTCACTTTCAAAAGATGATTGTTTTTGGGTAAGATGTGTCTCTTGAAGACAGCAGAACGATGGCTCTTGCTTTTTGATCCAACTAGACAGCCTATGCCGTTTAATTGGAGAGTTACGTCCATTGATATTGAGAGTTAGGATTGAGAGATATTTATTAGTTCCTACCATGTTTAAAAGCTTTTAGTAGGGCCTGTGTCTTGACAGTTCTTGTGGTCCTTAGATGGTATGCTGTTTAGGTGCCATTTCTTTCCCTATATTGCATTTTTTTGGTTTTTTATGTATAGAGCATCTTTGAGAATTCTCTGTAGTGTTGGTTTTGTTTCGACATATTTTTGCAGCTTTTCCCTGGAATGGAATGTTTTTATTGTTCCCTCAGTTATGAATGAGAGCTTAGCTGGCTACAGTATTCTTGGTTGGCAGTTATTTGATTTAAGGGCATGACATATATGCTTCCAGTCACTTAGTGCTTGCATGGTCTCTGCTGAGAAATCTGGGGTTATTCTGATTGGTTTGCCTTTATAGGTTACTGATCCCTTTTCCCTGGCTGCCTTTAGTATCTTTCCTTTCGTTTCTATTGATCCAGTTCGGATCACAATGTGGCGGTGGGATGTTCTTTTCTGGTCAGGTCTGTTTGGGGTTCTAAAAGCTTTTTGTATCTGGATGGGCCTGCCCTTCTGGATATTTGGGAAATTTTCTGAGATGATTCCCTGAAGTGTATTTCCAATACCATTGACCTCTTTATCCACACCCTCCTCAATATCAACTAGCCTTAAATTAGGCTTCCTAATTGTATCTTGGACCTCCTGAAGCGATCTGTCATATTTCCTCGATTTGGATTGACTCATTTTCTGTTCTTTCTCTATAATACCTAAATTATCTTCAGCCCCGCAAATTCTCTCCTTTGCATTGTCTAACCTGCTATCAAAGCTATCTACTTTATTTTTCATCTCCCTTGCTTCTAATGGCTCACTTTTGATGCCTTGCATCTCTTGTTTTAGATCATGTATGGATTTGTTTATCTCCCTGATTTCCTTTTGATTGGTTAGCTCAGTAGCTTTATTTTCTTTGGACATTTGCTGGAGTTTGGTCGGGTTTTTATTTGTGGATTCTATGAATTCATCCATCTTTCTTTGAAAAACCTTTGTTATGGCCTCCTTTATGGCTTCTTCTCTTTCATTATCACCTTGTTTTTGCTTTCCTCTTGTTCAGCTATGGCTTCCTCCATTATCTCTTTCTTTATATTTTCACATTTTCCATTAATGATGTTTATCAATTGCATTTGTTTAGCACATGGAAGACTCTCCTCTAGGTGTGCGAGTGACTGTTCCATTGTCTGTTTACATTGGGTGGGGGATGTTGTTTCTTGATTTGACATTTTTCTTGAGTTTCTTGTTCTGCCCATTTGAAAATGGGAGCAAGATTACTACTAAATACGATTATAGTTTTTCAGATATAACCAACCAAGACCTCTGTAGCTGGCAGACACTAGATGTTCACAAGTTTTGATTGGTATTAGCACTCTTTGTTATTGTGCACTTACATACCAGTCTAATACAACCACTGATAAGCGATTTATACCCAAAACAATAAGCCTCTCAATCCAATCTCTATTGTCTTTAAGTCCCTCTGAGCCTAGAGAATAATTAACCACCTACATATACAATATTGCTCAACAGCCATCAAGTGTAGATCCGTGCAGTATAAGGGTTGAAAGATGAGCAGAGGTCCAGAGATAGAAAAAAAGAATGAGAGAGATCAGGGGAGGTACAAGAGGATTAACGTAGGAGTGTAAGAGTATTGTAGTAATGAAGAAAAGGTATAGCATATGGATAACGGACCTAAGTTGGTAAGTAGGTAGCATATTTGAGTACAAAGTTTGGAAAGTATTAGAATAAAACTTATGTGTTGCTGCACGACTAGCTCTTAGCCCAACCAGGGGCTGCATAGTGGACCATGGGATGGATCTGTTTTTCTTGTCTACGTTGAGGGAAAGGGGTATTTCACAAGATGCAGAAGCGAAGATTTCAGAAGCCAATGCTGTGAGTGAATTAGCTCATAAAGAGCATTTTTATTTTCTTTTATATTTCTGCCAGTCTTGGGGCTGGGATTCAGGGCCTGAGCACTGTCCTCGGGTTTTCTCAAGTCTAGCCCTCTGCCACTTGAGCCACAGTGCCACATCTAGATTTTCTATCTATGTGATACTGAGCAATCAAACCCAGATTTTCATGGATGCTAGGCAAGCACTCTACCACTATGCCAAACTCTCAACACTGACATAGTAATAATAACGTCATCATCATCATATCAAAATATCCTTTCTCGTACAAAGAATAAACATTTATCTATGTGTGTAATACTTTTTTTTAAATTTCACTAATTCTTCTGTGTTTTTCCCTCTTGCATTTTTTACACATGACAGAAAAGCTAATCATCAGGAAAAAATTGATTATGATACAGAAACCTAATAATATCCTAGTAGATTGACGTCAAAAATATGTGCAAGATGCCCTGTGTGTTTGACCTAGTGGTAGAGTCCTTGGCTACCACGCAAAAAGACTCAGGTTTGATTCCTCATTACCACATACATAGAAAACGCTGCAAGTGGTGCTGTGGCTCGGTGGGACAGCTAAAGCCTAAAGAAAGCCCAAGAACAATGTTCACACTCTGAGGGCAAGTCCCAAGACTAGCAAAAACAAAAAAAAAATTCGACAAGGGGCAAAATGCAGGCAGAGAAGGCACTGTGAAGCAAATGTTTTGTAAAGTATGAGGGCAATATTGACCCTTAAGTTTGGATCTTACCTAAGAATGGCTCCTTGAGCCTGAGACCAGACTGGTAGTTGGGCCTAGTGGAAGACATTGGGAATGGACAAATAAGGTGTTCTGTTTACTACATCCACATGTATATTGTGAGATTGGAGGAGAGATTCAGCCTCCAGTATGTCTTTGGTGAGGTCTTCTGTGAGCAAGGATCTTTGGTCATTGGGCCCTGATAGGTGACCATGCCTCCCTCACAATGGAACAGAATATGGAACCCTGGAAACCAAGCCACTGTAACTAACAACCAGCTCAAGCCAGCTCACATGGCCTGTGGCTCAGGAGGAAGAAATATGTTGCTGTGCTGTTGCCAAAGTTCAGGAAAGTCGAGTCTCAGGCATGGAAGTTGTGGATGTCTTACTCGAAGATGTACATGCTAGATCTTTGCCAAGCCACAAATCCAGTATAACAGGCCTTTCTCTAAGAAGAAGGCCAGGAAATCCAGGGCAACCAGATGAGGTAAATCTCTAAGAAGAAATGTATTTGACCCCATCATCCTCCCCACACACTACAACTTCCTTTTTTTTCATTTTTTTATTGTAATTGGTAAAAGGGTTACATGATATTGGCCAGGTAGAAGGTGCATTAATTCACATACATTGATACCCTTTCACATGCCTTGGTACCCATTTCCCTCCAACCCCACACCCCCCACCCATCTTGGTTTTCCCCCCTTCCCTATCAAATTTCAAATATCCAAATACAAATAAATTCAATATATCAGAAAACAAAGTGAGATACTATACCAATATGGGATAACCAAGGGACAGCAAAGAGATGAGAGACAACATAGTACATTAAGGACAACAATCATTCATTATATGGCTTTTGGTTCAATATCCTCAAGGTCCTTTCAATTAGCTTCACATTATATGGCCTTATATATGGCCTTTTGCTCTATTGCAAATCTCTGCTAGTAGAGCCCAAGGTTTCTACTGATTATGACGAATGAGGGAAACCACTGAGCCTAAGTTCCTTTGAGTCTGGCTTACTTCACTTAATATGATTTGTTTTAAGTCTTGCCATATCCTAACAAATGGGGCGATGTCATTCTTTCTGACAGCAGCATAGAATTCCATTGTGTACAAATACCACAACTTGTTGATCCTCTCATCAACTGAGGGACATCTGGGTTGGTTCCATATCTTTGCTATGGTGAATAGCGCTGCAATGAACATTGTTGTGCTAGTGGGTTTAGTATGCCCTTCTTTCTGGATTGTTGGGTAAATGCCAAGTAGTGGAATTGCTGGGTCATAGGGGAGTTCTATGTTTAGCCTTTTGAGGTACTGCCACACTGCTTTCCATAGTGGTTGAACGAGTTTGCACTCCCACCAACAGTGTAGTAGTGATCCCTCCTGGCCACATCCCCTCCAGCATCTGCTGTCATTCGTTTTCCTGATCCTGGCCATTCTACCTGGAGTGAGGTGGAATCTTAGAGTTCTTTTGATATGCAATTCTTTTATGACCAGAGATGTTGAGCATTTCTTCATGTGTCTATAAGCCATTTTTGTTTCTTCTTCAGAGAAAACTCTCTTTAAGTCTTTGGCCCATTTTTTAATGGGATGGGTGTTACTTTAGAGGATAGTTTTGGAGTGATTGAATTTTTTGAGTTGTTGATATATTTTAGATATGAGGCCTTTGTCCGTTGTTTGGTTGGTGAAGATCTTCTCCCACTCTGTAGGCTTCCTGATTAGTTTACTAGCTATATCCGTTGCCATACAAAAGCTCTGCAGTTTAATGCAGTCCCACTTATCCAGCCTTTCTCTGATTTTTTACGATTCTTGGTACTTATTAAGAAAGTTTCAGCCTGTGCCAAGGAGGCCTAGTGTATCTCCTATTGCTTCCTGTAAACTTTTCAGTGTGTCAGTTTTACCTCCAGGTCTTTGATCCATTTGGAGTTAATTCTAGTGCAAGGTGACAAAGAAGGATCCAACTTTAGTTTTCTGCTGGTACTTAATCAGTTCTGCCAGCACAACTTGTTGAAGAGGCTATCTTTCTTCCATTCTATTTTTTTGGCTCCTTTGTTAAAGATTAGGTAGCCATAGGTCTGT
The DNA here is from genome assembly GCF_031878675.1 of Megascapheus bottae. NCBI lineage: Eukaryota > Metazoa > Chordata > Mammalia > Rodentia > Geomyidae > Megascapheus > Megascapheus bottae. The sequence goes on from NW_028327500.1 coordinate 14,731, forward strand.
GGTTTAATATCTGGGTCCGCAGTTCTATTCCATTGGACTTCAGGCCTGTTTTTGTGCCAGTACCAAGCTGTTTTGAGAATTATACCTCTGTAATAGAGTCTAAAGTTTGGAATTGAAATTCCTCCAGCGCTGTTCTTTCTGCTTAGAAGTGTTTTTGCTATACGGGGTCTTTTATTATTCCACATGAAATTTTGAATTGCCTCTTGTATTTCTTTAAAGAATGACATTGGGATGTTGATGGGTATTGCATTGAATTTGTAGATAGCCCTTGGCAAGATTGTCATTTTCACAATGTTGATTCTTCCAATCCAGGAGCATGGGAGGTTTTTCCATTTCCTTAGTTCTGCTTTAATTTCCTTTTTTAGGGTTTTAAAGTTTTCATCTAAACGGTTCTTTACATTCTTAGTTAAGCTAATTCCTAGGTACTTTATTTTCTTTGAGGCTATTGTAAAAGGAGTTTCTTTCCTGATTATTGCCTCGTTCCTCTCACTATTGGCTTAAAGGAAGGCAGTTGATTTGTGAGGGTTGATTTTATGGCCTGCTACTCTTCCAAAGCTTTGAATCAGCTCAAGGAGCTTGGGAGTAGAGTCTATAGGATTCTTTGAATAGAGAATCATGTCATCTGCAAAGAGGGATAGTTTTATTTCCTCTTTCCCTTCTTGGTCCCCTTTATGCTTGCTTCTTGCCTTATTGCACTGCCTAGGAATTCTAGTACTATGTTAAAAAGGAATGGAGAGAGTGGGCATCCTTGCCTCGTTCCTGATTTTAGAGGGAATGGCTTTAGATTTTCACAATTAAGTATAATACTGGCAGTGGGTTTTTCATACACAGCCTTTATTACATTGAGAAATGTTCCATGGATTCCTAGTTTCTCCACAACTTTTAACATAAAGGGATTTTGGCTCTTGTCAAATGCCTTTTCCACATCTATTGAGACAATCATGTGATTTTTGTCCTTGCTCCTGTTGATTCACAAGAATCACAATTACATTAATTGATTTGTGTATGTTGAACCAGCTTTGCCTCCCTGTGATGAATCCAGTGTCGTCATAGTGTATAATTTTTTGATGAGTTGTTGTAGACAGTTGGCCAGTATTTTGTTGAGAAGTTTTCCATCAATGTTCATCAAAGAAATGGGTCTATATTTCTCTTTCTTTGATGAATCCCTGTCTGGTTGGGGATGAGGGATATACTGGCTTCACAGAATGAGTTTGGTAAACAACCTTCATTTTCAATTTCGTTGAAGAACTTGAGGATTATTGGTGTGAGCTCTGCTTTGAAGACCTTATAGAATTCAGCTGTGAATCCATCTGGCCCTGGGTTCTTTTTACGTGGAAGTTGTCTAATTTCCATTTCTATTTCAGAGCTTGAAATAGGCCTGTTGAGTTGGGTTAGCTCTTCTTGGTTCAGTGTGGGTATGTTAATATTGTCTTGGAATTCATCCATTTCTTCTAGATTCTCAAATTTGTGGCGTAAAGTTTTGAGAAGTATTCCCTCATGGTATTCTGGATCTTGGTAATTTCTGTCGTGATATTACCATTTTCATCTGTGATTTTGTTTATTTCGATATGCTCTCTCGTTTTTTTTGGTAAGATTTGCTAAGGGCTTGTCAATTTTGTTAATTCTTTCAAAGAACCAACTCCTTGTTTTGTTGATTCTTTCTATAGGTTTTTTTTATTCCAAATCATTTAATTCTGCTTTGATATTAATAATTTGCTTTCTCCTAATGCGTTTAGGGTTGGTTTGTTGCTCTTTTTCCTGGAGGTTAAAGTGAGACATTAACTAGTTGGTTTGCCATTTCTCCAACTTGCTGTTGTAGGCACTCAGCGCTATAAATTTTCCTCTGAGTACTGCCTTTGTTGTGTCCCTAAGGAGTTGATATTTGTGTGCTCCTTATTGTTAAATTTCATAAACAGTTGGATATCTGTTATGATCTCTTCGATTACCCATTGTTTTTGATTCAACAATGTGTTGTTCAGTCTCCATGAGTTACAGGGTTATCGTTGGTGGAGATATGTGTTCAGCTCCAATTTGATGCCTTTATGTTCTGAGAGTGTGCATGGAGTAATTTCAGTGTTTCTGAATCTGTCCAGGTTTGTTTTATGGCCTAAGATGTGGTCTATTATGGAAAATGTTCCATGTGCTGCTGAGAAAAACGTATATTGTGTAGTTACTGGGTGGAATATTCTGCAGATGTCTGTTAGATCTAGTTGGTGTATATAGTTGTTCAGTTCTAAGGTTTCTCTGTTGAGTTTTGCCTTGTTGATCTGTCCATAGGTGAGAGTGGTGTGTTAAACTCACCAACAATCACTGTATTTCGATCTATGTATGGTTTCAGTGTAAGTACAGTTTGTTTGATGAACTTTGGAGCACCGGGATTGGGTGTGTAAATACTTAGGATCGTTATGTCTTCCTGGAGGAAAGATCCCTTTAGTAGTATGTAGTCACCTTCTTTGTCTTTTCTTACTAATTTTAGTTTGAAGTCTATTGTATCTGATATGAGGATGGCAACTCCAGCCTGTTTATGGGGGCAGTTAGCTTGATAGAGTTTATTCCAACCTCTCACTTTCAAAAGATGATTGTTTTTGGGTAAGATGTGTCTCTTGAAGACAGCAGAACGATGGCTCTTGCTTTTTGATCCAACTAGACAGCCTATGCCGTTTAATTGGAGAGTTAAGTCCATTGATATTGAGAGTTAGGATTGAGAGATATTTATTAGTTCCTACCATGTTTAAAAGCTTTTAGTAGGGCCTGTGTCTTGACAATTCTTGTGGTCCTTAGATGGTATGCTGTTTAGGTGCCATTTCTTTCCCTATATTGCATTTATTTTGGTTTTCTATGTATAGAGCATCTTTGAGAATTCTCTGTAGTGTTGGTTTTGTTTCGACATATTGTTGCAGCTTTTCCCTGGAATTGAATGTTTTTATTGTTCCCTCAGTTATGAATGAGAGCTTAGCTGGCTACAATATTCTTGGTTGGCAGTTATTTGATTTAAGGGCATGACATATATGCTTCCAGTCACTTCGTGCTTGCATGGTCTCTGCTGAGAAATCTGGGGTTATTCTGATTGGTTTGCCTTTATCGGTTACTGATCCCTTTTCCCTGCCTGCCTTTAGGATCTTTCCTTTCGTTTCTATTGATCCAGTTCGGATCACAATGTGGCAGTGGGATGTTCTTTTCTGGTCAGGTCTGTTTGGGGTTCTAAAAGCTTCTCGTATCTGGATGGGCCTGCCCTTCTGGATATTTGGGAAATTCTCTGAGATGATTCCCTGAAGTGTATTTCCAATACCATTGACCTCTTTCTCCACGCCTTCCTCAATACAAACTAGCCTTAAATTAGGCTTCCTAATTGCATTTTGGAACTCCTGAAGCGCTCTTTCATATTTCCTAGATTTCGATTGACTCATTTTCTGTTCTTTTCTATAATAACTAAATTATCTTCAGCCCCGGAAATTCTCTCCTCTGCATTGTCTAACCTGCTATCAAAACTATCTACTTTACTTTTCATCTCCCTTGCTACTAATTGCTCATTTATGATGCCTTGCTTCTCTTGTTTTACATCATGTATGGATTTCTTAATCTCCTTGATTTCCTTTTGAGTGATTAGCTCAGTAGCTTTATTTTCTTTGGACATTTGCTGGAGTTTGGTCACGGTTTTATTTGTGGATTCTATGAATTCATCCATCTTTCTTTGAAAAACCTTTATTATGGCCTCCTTTATGGCTTATTCTTTTTCACTTATAACCTTATTTATCCTTTCCTCTTGTTCAGCTATGGCTTTCTCCATTACCTCTTTCTTTATATTTTCACATTTTTCATTAATGATGTTTATCAATTGCATTTGTGTAGCACTTGGAGACTCTTCTCTAGGTTTGCCAGTGACTGTTCCATTGTCTGTTTACATTGGGTGGGGGATGTTGTTTCTTGATTTGACATTTTTCTTGAGTTTTTTGTTCTGCCCATTTGAAAATGGGAGTAAGATTACTACTAAATACGATTATAGTTTTTCAGATATAACCAACCTAGACGTCTGTAGCTGGCAGACACTAGATGTTCACAAGTTTTGATTGGTATTATCACTCTTTCTTTTTGTGCACTTACATACCAGTCTAATACAACCACTGATAAGCGATTTATACCCAAAACAGTAAGCCTCTCAATCCAATCTCGATTGTCTTTAAGTCCCTCTGAGCCTAGAGAATAATTAACCACCTACATATACAATATTGCACAACAGCCGTCATGTGTAGATCCATGTGTAGAGCCATCATGTAGTATAAGGGTTGTAAGATGAGCAGAGGTCCAGAGATAGAAAAAAAGAATGAGAGAGGTCACGGGAGGTACAAGAGGATTAACGTAGGAGTGTAAGAATATTGTAGTCATGAAGAAAAGGTATAGCATAAGGATAACTGACCTAAGTTGGTAAGTAGGTAGCATATTTGAGTACAAAGTTCGGAAAGTATTAGAATAAAACTTAATGTGTTGCTGCATGACTAGCTCTTAGCTCAACCAGTGGCCTCACAGTGGACCATGGGATGGATCTGTTTTTCTTGTCTACGTTGAGGGAAAGGGGTATTTCACAAGATGCAGAAACGAAGATTTCAGAAGCAAATGCTGTGAGTGAATTAGCTCGTAAAAAGCATTTTTATTTTCTTTTATCTTTCTGCCAGTCTTGGGGCTGGAATTCAGGGCCTGAGCACTGTCCTCGGGTTTTCTCAAGTCTAGCCCTCTGCCATTTGAGCCACAGTGCCACATCTAGATTTTCTATCTATGTGATACTGAGCAATCAAACCCAGATCTTCATGGATGCTAGGCAAGCACTCTACCACTATGCCAAACTCTCAAACCTGGCATAGTCATTATAAAGTCATCATCATCATATCAAAATATCCTTTCTCCTACAAAGAATGAACACTTATCTATGTGTGTAATGCTTTTTTTTAAATTTCACTAATTCTTCTGTGTTTTTCCCTCTTGCACTTTTTACACATGACAGCAAAGCTAATCATCAGGAAAAAATTGATTAGGATACAGAAACCTAATAATATCCTAGTAGATTGACGTCAAAAATATGTGCAAGATGCCCTGTGTGTTTGACCTAGTGGTAGAGTCCTTGGCTACCACGCAAAAAGACTCAGGTTTGATTCCTCATTACCACATAGATAGAAAAGTAAACTTTTTAGTTTGTCAGTTTTACCTCCTGGTCTTTGATCAATTTGGAGTTAATTCTAGTGCAAGGTGACAAAGAAAGATCCAACTTTAGTTTTCTGCAGGTGCTTAACCAGTTCTGCCAGCACAACTTGTTGAAGAGGCTATCTTTCTTCCATTATATTTTTTGGCTCCCTTGTCAAAAATTAGGTGGCCATAGGTCTGTGGTTTAATATCTGGGTCCGCAGTTCTATTCCATTGGACTTCAGGCCTGTTCTTGTGCCAGTACCAAGCTGTTTTGAGAATTATAGCTCTGTAATAGAGTCTAAACTTTGGAATTGAAATTCCTCCAGCGCTGTTCTTTCTGCTAAGAAGTGTTTTTGCTCTACGGGGTCTTTTACTATTCCATATGAAATTTTGAATTGCCTCTTCTATTTCTTTAAAGAATGACATTTTGATGTTGATGGGTATTGCATTGAATTTGCACATAGCCCTTGGCAAGATTGTCATTTTCACAATGTTGATTCTTCCAATCCAGGAGCAGGGTAGGTTTTTCCATTTCCTTAGTTCTGCTTTAATTTCCTTTTTTAGGGTTTTAAAGTTTTCATCTAAACGGTCCTTTACATTCTTAGTTAAGCTAGTTCCTAGGTACTTTATTTTCTTTGAGGGTATTGTGAAAGGAGTTTCTTTCCTGATTATTGCCTCATTCCTCACACTGTTGGCGTAAAGGAAGGCAGTTCATTTGTGAGGGTTGATTTTATGGCCTGCTACCCTTCCAAAGCTTTGAATCAGCTCAAGGAGCTTGCGAGTAGAGTCTATAGGGTACTTTAAATACAGAATCATGTCATCTGCAAAGAGGGATAGTTTTATTTCCTCTTTCCCTACTTGGATCCCCTTTATGCTTGCTTCTTGCCTTATTGCACTGCCTAGGAATTCTAGTACTATGTTAAAAAGGAGTGGAGAGAGTGGGATCCTGTATGCTACCCCTTAGCACTTTTATGCAAAGCTTAGGCCTGTGGCATTTTAACCACTATTCAACGCTCTGTTTTTTGTTGGTTAATTAGGGGTAAAAATCTTATGGAATTTTTGCATGGCTGATTTTGAACTGGAATCCTCAGGTATCAGCTTATCTTGAGTAGCTAGGAGTACAGTACTTTTACAACCTGTATGCTCATACACATCGCTTCTGATCCAAGCACTCATTGTTCAATTTAACTAACAATATGTGAGGAAAGTTGATTGACTGTAATTTACTAGATGGGCTTCTAGTGAGTATATATTTCCACTTCCACTCTGAAGCCAGGGAAATGTTTCTGGTACATGTTTCAACTATCTCCCAAGGAGGAAAAAATGTGTGAGTACGTTTGCTAGTATTTCAGATAGGAAATGGACTTTGGTGTTTGGAACCTGTTGTGCAGAGTGTATCAGCTGGGCTGTGATAACAGAGATGATGTTTCAGACAGGAATATTTTCATCCCAGACAGACTTAATCCACATCCTTGGATTTCAGGCCTTGAGTAGATAGAATTACAAGTGTGAGCTTCCACCACCACCTGGTTCATTTTGGAAACCTTAATTGCTTCTCATTTGTTCCTTTCCTTTTTTGGAAGATTGATCTAAGCTGGCTGATTGTGCATCACAATGAAGTGATTGGCCTCAGGAATTGCAAATATTTGTTTCATCAGCACGGAATGAATGAAGTTGATCTAAACCCAATAGTATTTTCCTTCTGATAAATAGAGAACTTACTTATATCATTTTTCCTTGCCTTTGCTTTCCCAAAGCAAGCAACATGTTTCTTAAATACTATACTTCATGAGAATATTATAATTAGAAGCTATCTTCTGCACACTTCAGAATAGTCCTTGCATTTATAAACTTATATTACAATATTAGGTAGAAGAATGGTGACTGTTAGTTTCATAATTACTACATATGTTTTACTCTTTAAGGCTCATTAACTCAAGAAGGTATTAAATACATTTAGATAATAGTAGAACATAGCTGCTGCTGATTTGATGTGTGTGCAGATGATACACAGATTTATTAGGATTACTCAAAAGTTTTCTTCAAATTTTCAGTAGTAGACTGCTATGCTAACTGGAAGGTGATATTAATGATGCTGAAATTCTATGAATCAGCTATGTAGCAGAATTTCAGGGGAGAGTATTTGCTAGGGACTTAATTTCTAAGACGCATATCAAGAATATTGAACTATAACACCAAATGATGGAGGACTCAGCATCTCATTTTGTTTGTTTTATGCAAGTCCTGGGACTTGAACCCAGGGCCTGGGAACTGTCCTTAAATGTTTTTTATTTTGCTTCAGGCTACTGTTCTACCACTTCATCCACAGCTCCACTTCCAGATTTTTGGTAATGAACTGTAAATCAGAATATCATGCAATTTGTTTGGGCTGGATTCAAACCTGATTCTGTGTAGATAGGATTCCAAGTGTGAGCGCACAGAGCCTGGCTAGTATCATTCATCATTCAAGTCATGGGACTGTAATTCTGCACCTGGGTCTTGTCACTGAGCTTTTCAGCTCAAGACTACTGCCCTATCCCTTGAGCCATAGGGCCACTTCTGGGTTTCTGGTGGATAATTGGAGATTAGATTCACATGGACTTCAGTGCCCAGGCTGCCTTTGAACTGCTATCCTTGGATCCCAGCCTCTTGAGTAGCTACATTTACAAGTGTGAGCCACCACACCCGCCTAAATTATTTTTAAGTTAATTTTTTTTGTTAAGTCAATATATAGTTGGCATACGGTTACATAAGTAATAAACACATTTCTTAAGAAAATTGTTATCCCCTCCCTCATTTTTCTCTGTTTCCCTACCCTCAGCCCCCTCTCCACCCAGATTGTTCAGTTCATTTCCGTTTAGTGTCTTCCAAGTATCACTGTTCAATTGGTTCACCCTTTTTCCTTTGTTTTTATTTTTTTTACCATTTTATTATACCCTCCCCATTCCCCAAATCACATAAACCTATGTACAAGACACAGGGTACCCAAATTCAACACAGTGACTACAGAGAATAAGACTAAAGGGAAAAAGAAGAAAAGAGGTCAAAAGCAAAGAAAATGAAAGAACATCATGCAGTACCTTAGAAGCAACAACACTGAAAAAACAAAACATAAAACCTTGGGCTGAAAATGTAGCTTGCCTAGCATGTATGAAAACCTGGATTCCATTCCTCAGCACCACATAAACAAAAACTGGAAGTGCCACTGTGACTCAGCTGGTAGATTTCTAACGTTCAGCACAGAGTGTCTCCAAGTGACAAAAATCTGTCACATTTAAGTCAGGCTTCAGAACTTTGCTAGGAACCAGTTACGTGATTTGGAAGAAAGTCCAATTTTCAAAACATCACTAGCCAGGCGCTGGAGGGTCATAATTGTCATTCTACTAGCCAGGGAGAAGGTGATTCAAAGCCTTTGCAAGCAAAAAAACGAAAACAACAAAAACTGTAAGATTCTTCTCTCCACTTATCCACCCAAAAACTAAGTGGAGTTGTGGCTAAAATTGGTACAGCATTAGCCTTGAGGAAAAAGAACTAAGGACCTTGCCCAGGTCCAAAGTTCAAGCTCCCCACCAAGAAAGAAAAAAAAAGGAGTCCAGATACCTTAGTTTCAAAAGTATATCTGGATATCTTAGTAGATTTTTCTGATCTTTCCTCATTCATCTCATGGAACCACATAATCTTGATCCTGATCTGACTAAGAACCTGCATTGTGCTTAATAAATTCATTCCACATATTCCAGTAGAATCTGGACAGCTAACAGCCACTTACCAATGCTTTATTCTACCTTTAGGCCAGTATGTCTTCATACCATCTACACAGTCAGCTATATCATCTTTCCAGAAGTATCATTGAGTGTAGCACACTCAGAACTAAAATAATTCCATAAAGATGTAATAAAATTCCTTGATTCGTTAAGAAAACTTCTGTACCACTTAGAAAAGTACATTAGTGATATTTACCTCTGGCCTCTATTTTTTAAAAAAATTTATTAACATTGAATTTTACATCATATTTCAAATGTTTTTGTTTAACCAACAAGTATTCAAGAAGGGAATCGCTATACAATCACTGGCACATAAATTTTAGAATATAGTAAAAATTAAGCTGAGTCTTTGTATGTCATAGATACAGATTAATCTATAATAAAACACATGTCTACAGAGTGTATACTCTATCCTAGATTTTTATGTCTATGTAGTTATGTTTATATCTCCAAAATTATGTCCAGAACTTTGGGTATCAACTATTCAATCATCGCTCTACTACTGTTTGAAACTAATATCCATATATTAAGGATACCATGTACCTTTTGTTCCTTGGTCTTGACTTATCTCACTCAACAGGATTCACTCTAATTTCATCCACTACCCCAAAAATGCCATTATTATTTTTTTCTGAGCAGATCTTCTTTTTATGTATTTATTTTTATTGTAATTTATAGAAGGGTTACATTATATTCACCAGATAGAAGGTGCATTACTTCTCAAACTTTGATACCCATGTAATGATATGGTCCCCATTTCCCTTCCCCTATCCCCACTCATGTTCATTTCCCCCCTTCCCTATCCAATTTCAAATAACCAATTAGGCACATATGAAATATATCTGAAAACAAGGTGAAATATTGTAACAATATGACATAACCAAGGGATAGCAAAAGAGATAAGAGATCACATAGTTCATTAAGGACAACAATCACTCATTATATGAGTTTTGTTTCTTCATCTTGGAGGTCCTTACATTTAGTGTCATACTATTTGTCACGATGTCTCTAGATTTTGTTCTATTGTAAATCTCTGGTAGCAGAGCCCAAGGTTTCTACTGAATTTGACAAATGAGGGAGACTCTTGGGCCTATGTTCCTTTGAGTTTGGCTTACTTCACTTAATATGATTTTTTTCCTTTTCATCCACTTCCCCGAGAATGCCATTATTTTATCTGGTCGGTTGGCTATGTATCATTCCATTGTGTGTGTGTGTGTGTGTGTGTGTGTGTGTGTGTGTGTGTGTGTGTGCGTGTATCACATTTTTTGTAGTAGGGCATCTGGTTGTTTCCATCATCCAGCCTCATTTTCTACACATATTTTTATAGTCTCTTTTTTAGTTTCAGGGTAATGTATAGAGGGGTTACGATTACATTTACAGGTAGTGGACTGCATTACTTCTCACACATTTATTCCACTCCACATGTTTTTGTCCCCAGTTCCCTCTCCCCTCCCCTTCCCAATCATCTTGTTTCCCCCCTTCCCTTTCCTATTTGACATAAACAAATAAACATATATACAATATGCCAGGGAAAAAATCAGATACAGTAACAATCTGACATTAACCAAAGGGCAAAATAAGAGATGAGAAATAACATAGTAGATTAAGGACGAAAATCACACAAGATTAAGAGCAACGATGACACAAGATATAGCTCTTGTTCCCATATCCTAGAGATCCTTTCATTTAGTCTCATCCTATATGACCTTATATACCTAGGTTTTTGAGTTATTGTAATCCTCTTCTAGGAGAGTCCTAGATGTGAACTAATTATTACAAATGAGGGAAACCATTGAGCTTATGTTTCTTTGGGTCTGGATTGCTTCACTTAATATGAATTTTTCCAAGTCTTTCCATTTCCTTACAAATGGGGCGATGTCATTCCTTCTGATGGCAGCATAGCATTCCATTGTGTATAAGTACCACATCTTCTTGATTCAGTCATCTACTGAGTGGCATCTGGGTTGGTTTCATGTCTTTGCTATGGTAAATAGTGCTGCAATGAGCATCATTTTGCTAGTGGCTTTAGTATGCCCTTTTTTCTGGACAATTGGGTAGATGCCAAGTAGTGGATTTGCTGGATCATAGGGGAGCTCTATGTTCAGTCTTTTGAGGAACCACCACACTGCTTTCCCTAGTGGTTGAACGAGTTTACACTCACACCAACAGTGTAGGTGTGATCCCCCCTGGTCACTTCCCCGCCAGTATCTCTTATTAGATTCTTTGATAATGGCCATTCTGACTGGAGTCAGGTGGAATCTCAAAGTTGTTTTGATTTTCATTTCCCTTATTGCTAGAGATATGGAGCCTTTCTTCATGTGTCTAAAGCCCATTTTAATTTTTTCTTCAGAGAATACTCTTTTAAGTCTTTAGCCCACCTTTTAATAGGATGGTTGTTTCTTTGAAGATTTGTTTGGGAGAGATTCATTTTTTTCAGGTATAGATATATTTTAAATAACTACATATATTTTTGTAGAAAAAAGAATGGAAGCCATCATGCTGGCTCACAACTTAATTTCAGCTACTTAGGAGGCTCAGGGTTTGGATCACAGTCAAAGCCAACCAGGGCCCTACAGTGTCTGAGATCAAACTCTGTGAACATACAATGACTGTAAGAGGAATCTCACTGCCTGGGAATGTAGCCTAATGGTAGAGTGCTCATCTAGAATGCATGAAGACCTAGGTTCTATTCACCGGTACCGCATACTCAGAACAAAGCTAGAAGTGGGGCTGTGTCTCAAGAGGCAGAGCACTCACCTTGGGCAAGCGAGTCCAATGAAAATGTCTAGGCCCTGAGTCCAAGCCCTAGGACTGGCAAAAAGAAAAAAAGAGCAATCTTACTTAAGTAACAAGGATGTACCCTATATTTATTTATTTATTTATTTATTTTTTGTTTAAACACTAAAATGTATTTATATGAGATGAATCATTCAATCCTAAAAACAAAAAATTCATTTTAGTTTACTTTTCATACATTTTTCATTGACAAAATTGTGGTATACATGTGTGTGAATATTTACATAGGCATATGTGTACATTATATATACATATATATACAGCTCTAGGCAATCAGAGCCTGAGCACTGTCCTTGGGCTTTCTCAACGCTTCTGCTATACCACGAGTGACAGAACCATTTTCTGCTTTCCTTTTTTTTTTTTTGCATTTTTTAGTGTAATTAGCAAAAGGGTTACATGATATTTGCCAGACAGAAGTTGCATTAATTCACATACATTGATAGCCTTTCACATGTCTTGGTACCCGTTTCCCTCCCCCCCCACACCCCCAACCCGTCTTGATTTTCCCCCCTTCCCTATCAAATTTCCAATATCCAAATACAAATAAATTCAATATATCAGATAACAAAGTGAGATACTATACCAATATGAGATAACCAAGGGACAGCAAAGGAGATGAGAGACAACATAGTACATTAAGTACAACAATCATTCATTATATGGCTTTTGTTTCACTATCCTGGAGGTCCTTTCAATTAGTTTCACATTATATGTCCTTATGTATCAAGATTTTGCTCTATTGCAAGTCTCTGCTAGTAGAGCCCAAGGTTTCTACTGATTATGACGAATGAGGGAAACCATTGAGCCTAAGTTCCTTTGAGTCTGGCTTACTTCACTTGATATGATTTTTTTAAGTCTTTCCATTTCCTAACAAATGGGGCGATGTCATTATTTCTGACAGCAGCATAGAATTCCATTGTGTACAAATACCACAACTTGTTGACCACTCATCAACTGAGGGACATCTAGGTTGGTTCCATATCTTTGCTATGGTGAATAGTGCTGCAATGAATATGATTGTGCTAGTGGGTTTAGTATGTACTTGCTTCTGGGTGTTGGGCAAATGCCAAGTAGTGGAATTGCTGGGTCATAGGGGAGTTCTATGTTTAGCCTTTTGAGGCACTGCCACACTGCTTTCCACAGTGGTTGAATGAGTTTGCACTCCCACCAACAGTGTAGTAGTGATCCCTCCTGGCCACATCCCCTCCAGCATCTGTTGTCATTCATTTTCCTGATCCTGGCCATTCTAGCTGAAGCAATCCAAAATTTCATATGGAATAATAAAAGACCCCGTATAGCAAAAACACTTCTTAGCAGAAAGAACAGCGCTGGAGGAATTTCAATTCCAAACTTTAGACTCTATTACAGAGCTATAATTCTCAAAAGAGCTTGGTACGGGCACAAGAACAGGCCTGAAGTAAAATGGAATAGAACTGAGGACCCAGATATTAAACCACAGACCTATGGCCACCTAATCTTTGACAAGGGAGCCAAAAAAATAGAATGGAAGAAAGACAGCCTCTTCAACAAGTTGTGCTGGCAGAACTGGTTAAGCACCTGCAGAAAACTAAAGCTGGATCCTTCTTTGTCACCTTGCACTAGAATTAACTCCAAATGAATCAAAGACCTGGAGGTAAAAGCTGACACATTGAAAACTCTACAGGAAGGAATAGGAGATACAATAGGCCTCCTTGGCACAGGTCCAAACTTTCTTAATAAGGACCAATAATCACAACAAATCAGAGAAAGGCTGGATAAGTGGGACTGCAGTAAACTGCAGAGCTTTTGTATGGCAAAGGACATAGCTAGTAAACTAATCAGGAAGCCTACAGAGTGGGAGAAGGTCTTCACCAACCAAACAACGGACAAAGGCCTCCTATCTAAAATATATCAACAACTCACAAAATTGAATCACTCCAAGACTAGCCTCCAAAGTAAAAACCATCCCATTAAAAAATGGGCCAAAGACTTAAAGAGAGTCTTCTCTGAAGAAGAATCAAAAATATCCTGTAGACACATGAAGAAATGCTCAACATCTCTGGTAATAAAAGAAATGCAAATCAAAACAACTCTAAGATTGTACCCTATATTTATACAGACTGAAAAATTCATTGAGAAATTAGAAAATATGTATAAAGTGCATAATTTCTTTTGTGTGTTGGCACTGCATCTTCAACTGAGTGCTTCAGCTCTATCCCTGACCTTTTCTGCTCAAGGCTAGCACTCTACCAATGCAGCCCCAAATCAACTATCTTCAATTGAGATATAAGCGGTGAATATTTCAGGGTGCTTCATGAAAAACATTTTTATAAATTTAAACTTTCAACACAGTCTTATTTTAGTATGAATGTTGAGATGGGAAGAGACAGAAAAAGTGAAATGTTTTCTGATCCCCATAGAGAAGAGACTCAGCAGAACCACTGTAGTCTGCAGGCTTCTTTGTGAGTTTTGTTTGCTTGTTTGATTTTTGTCAATTGTGGGGCTTGAACTCTGGGCCTGGGCACTGTCCCTGAGCTCTTCAGCTCAAGGCTAGTGCTTTAATCTGTGAGTCACAGTGCCACTTCTGGTTTTTCTGGCAGTTAACTGGGTACTTTGGCTGGCTTTAAACTTTGATTCTCAGATCTTAGCCTCCTGAGTAGCTAAGATTATAGGTGTGAGGTACCATCACCAGGCTGCTGCTCTGTTACTATGCAGGTTCTGGAACAAGAACTTCAAGTTCTTACTTCAATTTTTTCTTCTCTTGCCTGATACTCTGCCATTTGAACGAAGCCCCAGTTCCTGGTCTTTGTTGGTTAATGAGAGATATTATGATTTTCTAATATTCAGAGCAATGATTATAAAACCCAACATTTTACTTACTTGAATAAATTAAGAGACAGGACCTAGTGAGATGGAAAAGACAATTTTTTTTCAAGTTGCTATCCTGTTCTAATGCATAAGTCTGGCTATTTTGCTTAAACACAAATATGTATTTTACCAGATTCTATTCTATTTTTGCTTAGCTTAAAACCACCACTGCCATTTCATAGATTTTGTTGTTGTTGTTTGCGGTGCTTGAACTCTGTGCCTGGGCTGTTCCTCAGATCTTCAGTTCAATGCCAGTGCTCTACTACTATTGATTTGGCCAGTCCTGGGCTTGAACTCAGGGACTGAGCACTGTCCTTATATTTTCTCAAGGCTACGGCTCTACCACTTCAACCTCAGCACCACTTCCAGCATTTTTCTATGTATGTGGCATTGAGGAATTGAACCCAGGTCTTCGTGCATGCTAGGCAAGCACTCTACCACTAGGCCAAACTCAAATTCCCAGCCCAAAATTATTCATCATTACTATGAGCTATCTTCTTTTTTTATTATTGATTCGTCATGGTGCTTGGACTTTTGGCCTGGACACTGTCCCTGAGCTCTTCAGCTCAAGGCTAGCGCTCTTCCTCTACAGCTTCTTTTTTGGTTTCTGGTAGTTAATTGGTGATGTAAGTCTCACAAACATATGTGTCCAGGCTGGCTTTGGGCTTTGAACCAAGATCCTCCAATCTCAGCCTCCATAGTAGCTAGAATTACACGCTTCAGCCAGCAGTACCTGACTGTTTGATGTCTCTGTCTCTGTCTCTCTGTCTCTGTCTGTCTCTGTCTGTCTGCCTGTCTGTCTGTCTGTCTCTCTCTCTCTGTCTCTCTCTCTGTCTCTCTGTCTCTCTGTCTCTCTCTGTCTCTCTCTCTCAGTCTCTCTCTGTCTCTCTCTCTCTCCCTCTCTCTCTCTCTCTCTCTGTTTTGGTTGTAAGAATTTAATTGTGCACCTGGGCAGTGTCCCTGGGCTCTTCAGCTCAAGGCTACAACCTTAAACACCTTGAGCCAGAGTGTCACTTCTGGTTTTCTGGTGCTTAAGAGGAAGTAACAGTTTCATGGACTTTAGTGTCTGGCCTGGCTTTGAACTGTGATCCGCAGAACCCAACCTTCTGAGATCATTTCAAGCTTTTTTTTGGTGTAAGTGGTACAGAGTAATTGAACACAGGGCTTTGTGCATACTAGGCAAGCAAACTACCACTAGTGTGCACTCCAGCCTTAGATAAGGGCTTTCTTTTTCTTTTTCTTTTTTTCACTCATGGGGCTTGAACTCTGGGCGTGGATGTTTACCTTAAGATCTTCAGCTCAAGGCAAGAGCTCTACCACTTGAGACACATTGTCATTTTGAATTTTCTGGATTATTTGGAAATAAGATTCTCACAGATTTTTATGCCTGGGCCGTCTTTGAACCTCGATCCTCCAGGGCAGCTAGGGTTACCAGGGTGAGCCACCAGTCACGGGCATTAGATTATTATTTTTTGCATGTCCTATGGCTTCAACTCATGGCCAGAGCACTGACCTAGGGCTTGCTCAAGGATAGCACTTTACTTCAGCCAGCCAACTCCCGGTCCAAATAGGCCACTCTTGAAGCTAGAATTACAGAGATCTGCCATAATACTGGCATGTCGTTATCTAAGTATATAATTTTTCTTCTCCTTTTGATGGCTTTTCCTTAGTGGACATATTTCCTACATATTTTATGGAAAACTTCCTTCCCACTGGGGCCATAAGTTAAGCCTAGTGGAAGAGTTCTTGCCGAGCATGAATGAAGACCCAAGTTCAATTCCTCAGTACAACACAGATAAAAAAAGATAAAAGGGGTGCTGTGGCACATGTGATAGAACTTGCGCCTTAAGAATAAACAAAAACAAAAACAAGGATCGTGCTCAGGTCGTGAGTCTAAGCCCAGTACTGGCAAAAATAAATTCTGCCCAAAGTAGACATTTAAACTTATTGTACTTTTCAAAAAATTTGTTGTGAAGGTGATATACATAGAGATTGCTGTTACATATGTAATGAGTACATTTCTTGTAAACACTGTTACCCCCTCCCCCCTTTTCTCTTTCCCTTCCCCCCAAGTCATAAATTTCATTTACAACAAATATATATGTATTTTCATTCCTGAAAGTAATAGTTTAAAATGTGTTCAAAGTAATGATGTAGGTTGATATATTTATCAAAATGGATTACTTGAACTCTAAAATAAACATTCTAGGTAATTTTTCTCATAAAATTGTAGTAATGCTATAAAACTAATAAAAAAGGAATTTTAATTATTAATTTCTTATATTTTACCTTTAACATTATTACACTAAGCATACTGTTTATGGTATTAATACAGACAGCATGAAATATGATTATGTAAAAAAATTAAATGATTCAAAATAGTAAGGTTGGGGGCCAGTAGTTTGGCTTGGTGGCACACACCCTGGACTGGCAAAAAAGAAGTAGGGTTAGATAAAACAGATTTATTTCCAAATGTGTGGAAAATGGTATGATTTCTTGTTTGGCTAGTCCTGGTGCTTGAACTGAGGGACCAGGAACTGTCCTTGGCCACATTTGTTCAAGGGTGGCACTCTGACACCTGAGCCACAGTGCCCCATCTGCTTTTTCTGTGTATGCAGTGCCGAGGAATTGATTCAAGGTCTTCTTGTATACTAGGTGAGCACTCTACAACTAGGCCACATTCAAAGCCAAAGTAGATTTTTGTTGCTATTGTGGAGTTTTAATTTTCTTAAATATTTGTACAAAGCACAATGGATATATAAACAGACTTGAACTCACAGAACAGAGTCCCCCATAATATTACAGTTACTCTGGCACTTCTCCCAATTGACAAAACACATTTCCAGGCATCTGCTCTGTCCTTAAGCTTTGGTAGCTGACTTGTCTTTCCATGGAGGCCTGGCCTGGATTCCTGGTGATTCCATGCATTTCATAGTTCCCTGTATATCCAGTAAGGTTGTCTTCTATGGGACCAGACCTGTCTGGTTTTTGGCCCACCCAGGACCTATGTGTCTGAGGTCTCACATTATAAGTGGACAATAAAACACAGTATAATAAGGACTGAAGAACTGCACACCATAATATTAACAATGAGAGTTTAATAGTTAGCAAAGTAAATACAATGAATACTTGACAAGAATCATGAGAGCAAGATAAAGAGATGTCTTTTTAGGAAGGGACAGGGAAGCTCTAAATCCAGACTGGCCTGCAAGTTGCCTTCAGACAGTAATTCTACTTCAGAGTCCTCAGAAGGGTCTCCTTCCTCATGAGAAACAGAATGTCCTTCCTGAGTTAAGAGGGGGATGGATTCTGGTTTGTCGAATGGAGATTGAGTCTCTTTTAGTGAGATGGATGGGTCTGGATATTCTGTGAGGATGGATTCATTTTCCTCCAATGAATCCAGTATTGACAGTACACTTGCTGCTTCCCAAGGGGACATTTTCCATGAGCCCAGCGTGTGCCCCTTCAGTTTGCACAATAAGTGGAGTGTTACTCTGACTCAGATGGACTGACTCTGGGTGGAGTGTGAAAGGAAACGGAAGGAAATCTGGCTGCTCTTTTTTTTCCTCCATAGTATCTGCAGGTTCAACTGTGTCACACATGGGGTTCAGAGCAAAAGGTATATCCACAGGACTCTAAACCTGTTTGGTAATTTCTACAGAAGGCCCATGCTTTCTGGAGTGCAGTGGTGATTCTCAGTCTCCATCAGTCACCAGCTCCATTGGTGGGTTTTTCATTCCGAATTCAGGATAAGCTCTTCCACGATGCCCCAAACCTAAGAATGGAAATAGATACAGAGTGGACAGAGTAGACTCTGCAAGTTGAAGTGTCACTCAACTTCCATGAGGCTCTAATGGAGGAACCTGTAGAACTGGAGTTTGGACTGAACTCTGAGGAGGTGTAGGGTCTTTCTAATGAGTGCTTATTCCCGAGTCCTTTCAGAGGACAGACATTACCTGGGTGACACCACCCATAAAGGGCATTTTGCCATGCTCTGTAGAAGTAAGGGCCAACCAATATCTAGACCACATGGGCTTCCTACTCACAGGCTCTGAGGCACCCACACCAGGACTTCTACTTTTTCTTGATCTTACTGGTCGCACATTCCTCCAGCTGGTCAAAAAGTATGTGTTTAGAAGAGCAGGTCCAAAGCCGGCATGTGGACCCTCGTATAGAGCTTGAGTTGTGTCAGGATGTGGCAGTTCTTGAACTCGTAGAAATCACTGGGGTAGAAGTCCATTCACATCGTATAGATGAAACACATGATGCTGTGGGCGCATTCGGTACAAGGAAAGTGAGAGCCTTCTCTCTCCATCCTGAGCCTTCTACCAAAGCCCCTTTCTTGCAGGACTCTAATGCTGTGGCTGTCCTGCAGAGATGTGCACTTATGTGCTGGGAGGGGGGTAAGAGACACTCGAGAACAGGATGACTTTTACATCCCACTTCCAGAAGCTTCTGAGAGAGGCCTCTATGCATCTGTCCAAAGTAAACGCACCTTAAATTAACTAAGTAAATGCTCTAAATAAATCAATAAGTGAATGCTCTAAATAAAGAACTAAATGCTCATTCCTCTAATCTTAGCCACCCAGCAGGCTGAGCTCTGAAGATCACAGTGGAAAGCCAGTCTAGTCAGTAAAAGTCTAAAGGCACTTGTCTTCAATTAGGCAGCAAAAGGCCAGAACTTGACCTATGACTCAAATGGTACAGTGCTAATTTTTGAACACCAAAGGAATGGCAATTAGACCTGGGTTCAGGTTCAAGTGGCAGCACTGGACCACACACCAAAATGTAAATGCTTTCAGGTTCTAACAGGCAAAGCTATCACAATCCCTCCATTACGGCTCAAAAGTGATTCAGCCCCCAGCTTTTCCTCTGACTCCAGTATTTCACAGGCCTCCGCCATTAGTACTGACACCTCATTTCTTACTGGCAAATGGGATTTCCTAGGATGTCACCTAGGTGAGGGCTGCAGTTGGGAGCCATTTACTCATGCCTGAAATCCAACTTCTCAGTAAGCACACTGTTGAGACTCCAGTAGCTTGTGAGGGAAATGAAATGGCATGGTGTCCCAGTCATAATAAAGTAGTTTGTGCACTTGTATCATGCTTAGCTCCCCTGTGAACACCGCAGTGAACCAAACAGGCTCAGAGAGGAGCCAAGTATTCCAAGACTTGGCCAGGAAGGGTGAGCAAACCTGGGTTTGGAGGGGGAACACTCACTTTTTCAAGAGAATTTCCAGCAACTACTACATTGTCCTCCACTATTTGAAATTGTGCAGGAAGTTTCCCACATAAAAGAGATCACCTTTCTGGTAGGCAGGGATCAGCTTTGTCAGCAGCATCTCCAACAGGCCTTCCTCCAGGATCCATAGGTTACAAGGCTCATTCAGAATCTGAGCTGACTTACCATCACACTATGTTGGCAAAACAGTGGATATTTCAAACGTAGGAATGGGACCACACTTCACACTGAGGAATTGGAATAGAGTAAATTGGAAATGACACACTCTAATCTCAGTATAGTCACTTGAAAGCACATAAGAAGGTTGTAGTGTGTGGGCAGGATGATGGGTTCAAATAGGTTTCCTCTCAATATACCTCATCTGAGTTGCCCTGGAGTTTCCTGGCTTTCTTCCTAGAGAAATGCCTGATATACTGGAATTTTGGCTTGGCACTGATCCAGCATCTACTTCTTCAAGTGAGACATCCATATCTCTCATGCCTGAGATGGGAGCCTCCTGACCTTTGGCAACAGCACAGCAATATCTTTCTGGTTCCTGAGCCACAGGCCAAGGGAGCTGGCTTGAGCTGGTTGTCACATACAGTGGCTTAGTTACCAGGGTTCCATATTCTGTTCCATTGTGAGGGAGGTAGGGTCACCTTTCAAGGCCCAATGACCAAAGCTCCTTGCTCACAGAAGACCTCCCCAAAGACATACTGGAGGCTGAATCTCCCTTCCCACCTCACATATGGATGTAGTAAACAGCACACCTTTTTGTTCAAATCCCAAGTCATTAACTAGGCGTGAGTGCTAGCCTGGTCTCAGGCTCAAGGAGCCTTTCTTAGGTAAGATCCAAACTTAACTGTCACTATTCCCCTTACCCTTCACAGGACATTTTGCTTCACAGTGCCTTCTCAGCTTGCATTTTGCCTCTTGCACATTTTTTTTGCTAGTCCTGGGACTTGACCTCAGAGCCTGACCATTGTTCTTAGGCTTTCTTTAGGCTATAGCTGTCCCACCAAGCCACAGCACCACTTCCAGCGTTTTCTATGTATATGGTACTGCAGAATCAAACCGGAGTCTTTTTGTGTGGTAGCCAAGCACTCTACAAATAGATGAAACACCCAGGCCATCTTGCACATATTTTTCACTTCAATCTACTAGGACGTTGTTAGGTTTCTGTATCCTAATCTATTTTTCTTCCTGATGAATATCTGTGCTGTCATCTGTAAAAATGCAAGTCGGAAAATCGCAGAAGCATTGGTGACATAAAAAAAGTCTTACAGACATAGAGAAGTGTTCATTCTTTGTAGGAGAAAGGATATTTTGATATGATGATGATGACTATTTATAAATACTTTATCGGGGTTTAGAGTTTGGCCAAGTGGTAGAGTGCTTGCCTAGCATACATGAAGATCTAGGTTTGAGTCCTTAATATCACACAGATATAAAAATCCATATGACAATGTGGCTCAAGTGGCAGAGGGCTAGACTTGGGAAAAGCCAAGAGCAGTGCTCAGGCCCTGAGTTCAAGCCCCAGGAATGGCAGAAAAAACAAAAGAAAAGAAAAGAAAAGAAAAGAAATGTGCTTTTTACAAGTTATTCACTCACAGCATTTGCCTCTGAATTCTTCGCTTCTGCATCTTGTGACTTATCCCTTTCCCTCAATGTAGACAAGAAAAACAGATTTTATTACTTGCTATCCTCTTGTCCAATCTTTGGATATTAATTCAAAATACAATATTGCCTGAGATATTGTGTGTGTGCATGTGTGTGTGTATCTGCCAATGTGTGCATGCACACATGTGTACAGGGTTTAGGGCTTACTCATAGGGCCTGTGTGATAACCCTCAGCATCTTTTCCTCAAAGGTATTGGTCTTTCACTTCTAGCTTCTTATAGCTAATTGGAGTAGAGAGATTCACTCAATTTCTTGCCCTGTGCATTGGAACCCAGTGCTGGGTTCTCATATTGTTAATTGTAGCTATAGGTCTGGGGATCCTCGTTAGAATCCAGCCCCTGAGGGAAAGTCACTGATAGAAATCTTTATCTTCAGTTAAGCACGAATAAATAAGGCAAAAGTGGAACTGTGGCTCAGTTCCTCTTGTACCAGCCATGAGAAAATTAGTAATTGGCAGCACCTGGTCCCTGACAGAAATCCTTAGCACTGGTTCAAAAAAAGAAAGAAAATAATGAAAAAAATTAAAACTTGCTGAGGAATCCATAAGGATAAACGTGCCTGTGAATAATCTTGTCATTTCAGATTCCCTCAAGAGCTTATGACTCTCTAAATTTTATCAAGTTTTTTAAAGATATTTGCATATTTTCTATCTTTCTTAAATAGAGATAGCCATCCACAAAACACAAACACAAACTCTCACACAGTATACCACCCACCCATAAGTGTCTGGCTATGTATATATGTATAGTCATATGTATTGATCTGTCTCTCTATACTAATATATAAATGCATAAACATACGTATTTAGACAAACAGGAAACATACATAGATAGGTCTCAGGCATTTCCAGATTTTGTGCAAGTCTTCTGAGTGCAACTTACCATTGTATTGTTTGTCAAGATAGTGTCCCTCTAACTTTTGGCCAGCTTCTTGTCCTTTGATACTTTTTTCTGCCGGTCCTGGGTTTTGAACGCTAGGCCTGGATGCTGTCAATGAGCTTGAGCTTCTTGCATTCAGTAGTTTATTGCAGATAAGAGTCTCATGGAGTTTCTGTCCAGGGCTGGCTTTGAATTGTGATCCTCAGATCTCAATCTCCTGAGTACCTAGGATGACAGTCTTGAGCTACCAGTACCTGGTTCCTTTGCCTCTTTTACCATTTTTTTGGCCCCACCACAGCCATGGTATCTACCTTCCTATGTTCTCTCCACCTGCCCCCAGACAGGGGTCTGACAGATGCTTTCCACCCACTTATTCATGTCCTCCTCTGTATTGGCTGACAGCTAAGACATGCACTCACTTGTCTGGATGCCAAACACAAAGCCATGTGATTGTTTCTCAGTCTGGAACATCCTATCAGATTTATAGCACCACAGAGGGTCAGGTTGATGCTCCTCCAGGGCTTCTTAAATTGTTCTCATATTAATCCACAACACGTTTGTCATCACTTGTCCAGCTAATTCATGGACTAAACCAGCATTCCCTACAAACTTACATCCCAATACCATGAGGACACTCAAGGGTGCATTAGGAGTGTGACCTGCAGGGGGATGTGAGCCTGTCTAACTTGGAGGGGATTTCTCCACCACAGGAAATGGAATACAAATTTAGAATCTGCTTTCATGAGGTGTCAATCTCTGGCAGATGTTCTTATCAAATGTGGCATTGCCTACTTCCAGCTTAAAACATGGGTTGATGACCCAGCATAACAGAGAATGTATTCACCCAGGCCCAACACATAGGCTGGGACCCTGAACTTTCAGGTAGCATTTGGCTTTGAAGGTCATGAGATCTTAGTCTACAAATGATGAGCCCCCTCCCGTGAGGCATAGCAAACGGAGCCAAAGTGCAACCCAGTTAAGCACCAGATCAAACTTCCCTTCTTCAGTAGGGTATGGTTTGAAAACTGTGCATAGCTTCTGTTTGAAGCCAGTCCAGAAAGGAAAGTCCATGAAACTCTCATTTCCAGTTAACTGCCAAGAAAAAGCCAAAGATAGAGATGAAGCTCAAGAGAGGTAGAGAGCCATCTGAAAAGAATGGTTACACCCTGCAACATCCTCATTATCTGATCTTGAAAACATCTCTGCGTGCATCCCAGCATGCAGCCAGCATCTGGGGGTGACAGTGACCCCTGCGCCCATTGGCAATCTGCACTGTCTCTGATATCTGTAATGTGAACCTCATTCTGTTGGGTTTGTGAAGCGGTGTCAACCCTACAGAAGGAACCAACTGTGCCCTAAGTCCCACTGTCCCCTGGGGCCCCTAGCATTCCCCCATCTGCACCTCTCCTGTAGCTTCTGATCCTAGGGAGCCCTCCTGCCCTGTCCAACACTCACATGAAGTGCATATTTCTTCTCCTGGGCCAACTTCTCCACAGAGAGTACATGACATGCCCACTCTCCATTCACGGGCAGATCCTGCCAAAGTAGCAAATCAGTGATAAGGACATAAAGTGATGAATAGAATTTTAGATCCTGATGGTAGACAGTCTGCAAAATCCAAGGGAGAATGGAATTGGAGGGGACCAGGGATCAGGATGTGGGCATGGAGCTTCCCTGCCAAGGGGGTGGGGGAAGTCACAGGCTGGGGGATGCACAGGATGATCCATGGGCCCTGTGCAGCTACTGGGTCACTCCCTTCTGCATCTCAGCCTTTGGCTTTGAGCTCTGTGATCGTCAAGATGTGCACAGTCTGTACTCTGGCTGGCAGAAGAAAGGACCCTGGGAAGACAATTGTAGACCCTTTGTGAGTGTAGGAAGGGGTAGGCTGGACTCCCAGTCCAAGAGGAGCTAAAACTGGAGTCGAGGGGTGTGCAAGGAGTGGGTGTGAGGGTTGTAGGCAGTCACAGTCACGGCAGAGGTGGCTCTGTCTGTGGGGTGATTGCCTCCCTGCAGGCACAGCACTGGAGATATCAGAGATCCACATGAAAAGGAAAAGCTGGAAATGGCACTATGGTTCAAATGGTAGAGCATCAACCTTGAGCAAAAGATCTCAGGGACAGTACCCAGGACCTGAGTTCAAGCCTCATGACTGTAAAAGAAAAAGAACCAGGACTATGAGAGGGAACCAGGTACTCTCTTGGTCTAATCAGACACAAGAAGAGGCCGGGATAGGCTGTGGAAAAACACAGAGAACATCTTCCCCCAGCTCATCCTGTCCTGCATGCAGGGACAGCCATGTAACTAGGGCTACGGTGAGATCATCTTCACCCCTGTGCTGCCATCTGAATTGTAGGCCTCTGTCCTGGCATGGGGTGTCCTGATGGCTGAGCAGGTGCCCTAACCCTAGATGGAGAGCATCCACTGACTGTGGTAGCTAAGGAGAGATCTGTTCCATAGCTATCAGGCCACCCAGCATGGGAGCCATAACTACCCCTCTCCAAGGTAGAGGCCAATTGTTCTCCAGGTGCTACTAACATTGCCCCACCCCTAGCTCTGGGTACACGTGACATTCCCTCCACAAGGAGTAGGACAAAGTGAGGGATCAGGAAGCTGCCTATGGGCTTCAGATGATGGCCAGGCTGGCACTACAGATGGCCTCACTCTGTCACCATCTTTCCTCCATCATGCCTCTATACCTCCCACACATTAACCTTGGAAACCAATGAACTGGGCTCTCATCATTTCTCTCATCTCTTCACTCACCTTGCCATGCGTCCATCCCTCTGTCACTTCCACCCCACACACATCCCACCACCAGCCACCCTGTAGCTTATGAGGGTCCCAGAGGAAGCTCTTGGTGAAGGGCTTGTGACCACAAAACAGTTACTATCACCGCTCCGTGCTGATCCACCACAGAATAAGAACAGCCAAGCAGGCACACACTGCAGCAGAGTTGCTCTGCTGCCACCCTGATTTCTTCATGGCCAGGACTTGGCTCTCCTCAGCCTCTCAGCTCAGTAACCAGAACATTGTGCTTTCACAGAGCCATGGCTTCCAGTCTCCATGGACACAATGACATCAAGGTGATGCCAACTTTCCCATCTCTATATACTTCTAACTATGGGATGGGAGCTGAGGTTCTCTTCTGTGACTCCATCCGCTAAGAGGCTCATGCAGATTTCTATCCTTTGCTCATCATGGTGACTCTTTGGTTAACAAGTCACTGCTGGGCTTCCAGTTCACCACATATAGAACCCATACTCCAACACTTTTCTTAGAAGGACTGATGCCTTTTAAATATTCTCTAGTTTTAAATTTCTAGTTCCTTCTCTCTTTCATTTATATATTTCCCTTCCTCACATACTTCCCTTTTTTACCTTCCTTCTTTCATTCCTGGCCTTGAACTCAAGACCTGGAGCTTTTCCTTAGCTTTTCTTTGCTCAAGGTAGCACTCTAGCTCTTGAGCCACAGCTCTATTTCAATCTTTGTTCTTGCTCTAAACTGGGAGTAAGAGTCTCATGCATTTTTCCCTTTGCTGGGTTGGTTTTAAACCACAATACTAAGATCAGGATCCTGAATATGCCTCGGATTACAGGTATTGTCTAATCAAAACAAATTCCTGATTTCTTTTTTAGACATAATTAGTTCTTTCAGGTGAGCCACCAGCCACTCATGCAAGAGCATTGCAGGATCCCAGCATTCATCTTGTCTCCAATCTTATTCCATCCATCTCACAATGGCCATCTAAAACACCCTGCTGCATGCCTGAAGTCGCAAGGAACGTTCTCAACGCCATGAGAAGCCCCCTTAAGCTCTGCCTCAGATATGCCCAGCCCCCTCCCACTTCCACATGAGCATTTGTTTAGGAGAATTTTCCTGAGTACATCATCATCTGTTCCTCACCATTCAAATTTCATCTTTGGAGTCATTTCTCCCAGACAAAGAGCAACATGATCCATGGTTTGATAGCAGCTCCAGCTTCATAGTCCCAGCCACCAACACCCCCCCATTACCCTGCCAGACACCTGAATTCAAGAACAATGTTTTCACTACCCCTGACCCTTATCAAATGTTTTAACTTACACAGTGTATTAAAATAATTTTACTAAATGGAATAAACACATGGCATCAAGCTTCAGAATCTTTGCACCTGAACTTTTAGTGAATAACAGACACACCAGCATTTCTGTAGCCAACAGAAATCTTAGCTTTGAGATTTCAGCATACCTGGTACCAAGTTTGGATGTGCTAACACTGCCCTTAATGGGGCACTTCAATCACACAATCCCACAACAATCAATGTCATTTGACATTCACTGGTAAGTGGTGCTAGGAAAAAGACTGGTGTGCCAACTCCATGCTGGCTTGACCAATGCCATCTTCAAACCTGGAGCAAGTGGTGCTCCTCTCTCCATGACACCTTTTGTGTACTACCCCAGGAGGACCTTTACCTTGAGAAGTGAAGTTGTTGGCAGTGCTGGAGCCTGAACTCAGGGCCTGGGCACTAAGCATTTGTACTCAAGAGTAGCCCTTTACCACTTGAGCCCAAACTCCATTCCCAGCTGTTTTTATTTTTGGTAGTAAGAATCTATCAGACTTTCCTGTTCTAGGTGACTTGGAACTTCCATACTCAGATCTCAGCCTCCTGACCAACCTGGATTAAAAGTGTGGATCAGCCATGCCCCACACCTGAGGACTTCTGCCAGCACATTTTTTCCCAAAAATTGGAAGAGGAAGATGAGGGAGGGTTGGGCTCATCCTGCCCTGCATATGAAGGAGAGCATCAGTGCCTGAACTTCATTCCCTGTTGTAGGCTGCTGGAGGAAAAGGAAGCAAATAGGCACAGGCTGGCAGCAGATGCCACAGAACAACTTGTGACCAAGACTCCCAGAGCAGACCTCAGAATCGATGACAGAGTTGGATCTACCCAGTAACAGAGGCAGTGGTGACACCTGAAACTGCGCGTTTGAGCCTTTGCTGCTAGTAAACAGGGCCACCTATGTCTCAATGAGAAAGGTGAGATTTTGGTGGAGAAGGTGAGATTAAACATTATGTATCATGCAAGAAGACAGACTATGAGGGGTCTTTTATTATTCCAAGTGAAATTTTGGATTTCCTCTTCTGTTTCTTTAAAGAATGACATTGGGATATTGATGAATATTGCACTGAATTTGTAGATAGTCCTTATCAAGATTGCCATTTTTACAATATTACTTCTTCCAAAGCAGGAGCATAGGTTTTTGCATTTCCTCAGTTCTGCGTTAATTTCCTTCTCCAGGGTTTATAGTTCCATCAAAAAGGTGCTTTACATTCTAAGTTAATTCCTAGGTATTTTATTTTCTTTGATAGCTGTTGGGGACTGACTGTGGGGTCAGTCACCGTGACTGTGGGGTCAGTGACCTTGGACCCACACAATTGAGTACACAAGGAAATAAGCTCTTATCATGATTTTGGGCTGTGTCAATAGCTTCTCATTTAACCTGTTTGGGACTTGATAGCTTCTCATTCAACCTATTTCAGACTTGATACTGTTTGTAGGAATGTAGCCCCTGGCAGTTCCCTAGTTTAAAGAAGTGTATTTAAGATTGAGAACTGGAAATAAACGGGGCTATGGTCTTGGGCTACAGGCTTCTTAAGCTGTGGTTCCTGATTTGGGCTGTAGCCCTCCTGAACCCCATCTGTTTGTCTCTCTTCTATTTTTTCCTAGTTCTTGCCCCCTATTTCAGGAATCCCAATTTGCGAACCCTGGTTTGCTGCCGGTTGGCCCCCGCATCTGGCGCCCGAACAGGGACCCTGAAAATCTGGGAGGAAGGTGAAGGACCCCTCCCTGTGGTGAGTAACACATCGTAGGACTATTAAGAGTGTATCTTAAGAGAGTGTATAGTCAGGAGGAACAATTATGGGTCAAGTTAATAGCCATAGGTTATTTCTACCGATCTTACCAGGCCTACTTGAAGCCCACGGAACGTGGGTGGAAAAAGGGGTGCTTCAGAGCTTCCTACAGTTTGTCGAGGAGGCATGCCCAAGGTTTATAGAGGAGGAATTCCAAAAAACCTGGCAGCGGATAGGAAAAAGAATTCAAGAATATTATAATGTATATGGCCCTGAAAAGACCCCAGTAGAGGCTATTGATGTATCGAATTTAGTAAGTGAATGCATAGATCCTCAAAATGAGAATGCTGAACTTAATCTTGAATTAAGGGAACTTTATGAATTAAAGGACCCTTCTGAAAACCCTAAGGCTGAGCCATATGCCACAGCCCAAGAGAGTCTAAGTGAGATCTTGAAAAGGGAACAACAACCAGTAGATATTGAGTATCAGAATTCAGGTTTGAATATCAAGGAGGAAAGTTACGATGAGTCAATGGAGGGCCGGATGGGTACGATAGAGAAGAAGTTAGAAGAAATGCTACATTTTCTATCGAAAATGGGGATGGAGCAGAGAGCCCCACCAGAAGTAGGAAAGAAAGATGATCCTCAGGCCACTATGGTGTCTGATTCTAAACCTTACCCCTCACACCCACCGCCACCGGCTGCAGCCTTACAGCCTCAATCCCTTTTTCAATCTTTAGGCAAGCCTAAAGGCCCTAGAAACAAGTCCCTTTTAACAGGCACTACAACCAGGCACAGTGCATCGCAATTAAACCTGACTCAGGCTGCTAGAGAGAGGGAAGATATTTCAGGGCCTCGATGCTTCCCTAGTTTAGTTGATCATGATGAACAAGTATATCATCAACCTGTTCCTGTTAAACTGTTACAGGATTTAAGAGTGCCTGCTCCCAATATGGGCCAACTGCCCCTTTTACTCAGGTAATATTGGAGGCCGCGTGTGCTGGTATTGCATGCCCAAATGACTGGAAGCGGCTTGCCAGAGCATGCCTTAGTGCAAGAGAGTACTTATTATGGGAGACAAAGTTCACTGCACAGTGTCGGGCTAAATTTGAAACAAATAGGTCTAAGAACCTGCCTTACACTGTTGATCAGTTGTTAGGAGAGGGAACCTATAAAAACAACGAAGATCAATTGGGTTATGCAAAGGAGGCCTATTTGCAAATAAATACTGCGGTGAGAGAGGCTTGGAAAAGGTTATGCAATTCCAATCGTACAAAAAATCTAGTAAAAGTTAAACAGTGACCGAATGAACCTTATCTAGAATTTTTGTCTCGATTAATGGAGACTGCAGACCGCCTAGTACAAGATGAGAACGCAAGGAGGATTATAGTTAGACACATAGCCTATGAAAATGCCAACGCCGCCTGTCAGGCGGCTATCAGACCCCATAGGAATAAGGGAGAAATCACGGACTTTATTTCACTGTGTGCTGATATTGGACCCTCCCATGCACAAGGCCTTACCTTAGCCGCCACTCCTCAAGGAAAGACTGTTACTGAGTTTCTGAAATATAGAGGTCAGAGGCATTCTCGGGATGCTAGACCCCCAGGGCGTTGCTTTTCTTGTGGACAAATAGGACATTGGATGACGCAATGCCCATGCCAGGCCAGGCAAAAGAGAGAAAAATCACCTGGCACATGTCCACGCTGTGGTAAAGGGAAGCACTGGGCTAAAGATTGCAAGTCAGCAACAAATCGCAATGGCCGCCCATTTTTTGGGAAACTGGAGAAGGGGCCAGCCCCTGGCCCCGCAAAACCATGGGGCAGACCCTCCCTCTTCTCGGCCACAAGTGCATCTTCTAACAACCCCCCAAGATCAGTCTCCAGCCTCCTCCATGCCACCCCAGGCAGTGCAGGATTGGACCTCTGTTCCTCCACCTGCTCAGTATTGACCCCAGAGATGGGGACACAAGCTCTCCCCACGGGGGTCTTCGGCCCCCTTCCCCTGGGAGTGGCTGGATTGCTGTTAGGGCGAAGTAGCTCAGCCCTTAAAGGGATACAGATTACACCTGGCAAAATTAACCAGGATTTTACTGGAGAAATCAAAGTTATGGCCTCTGCCCCGAAACACGTGGTATCGATTCCAGCCAGTCAAAAATTAGCACAACTAATACTTGTGCCTTTACCTCCCGGGGAGACTGCTTATTCCCCATGTGGACAGAGAGGATTTAGATCTTCTGATATCTATTGGGTACAAAGCATAAAACAAGAGAGGCCCGAGATGACTATATTTATACAAGAAAAGCCCTTTAAAGGAATATTAGACACTGGAGCAGATGTGTCTGTGATATCTAAAAAACATTGGCCAGCCCAATGGCCCCTGACAACCTCTATGACTTCCCTACAGGGGATGGGGCATGCAACTGACCCACAGCAGAGCAGTGCAATTCTTACTTGGAGAGATGAGGAAGGGCACTCTGGTCATTTTCAGCCATTTGTCCTGGATCATCTGCCAATTAATTTATGGGGTCGTGATATCATGGAAAAAATGGGAGTGTATATGTTTAGTCCTAGTGCTGCGGTCACTAAGCAGTTACTTGATCAAGGCCTCCTCCCCTTTAGGGGACTAGGCCAAGCAGCACAGGGGAGCCAGAGCCTCTCCAACCCCAGTCTCACTCACAGAGACAAGGATTAGGGTATCGTGGAGAGAGCTAATGGATTATTAAAACATCAAATTGCTAAAATACAGAAAGGAGAGTCGTATCCCACTACCCCTGTGAATATACTTAATCATGCTTTATTTGTTTTAAATTTTTTGAATTTGGATTCAAATAATTTATCTGCTGCTCAGCGATTCTGGGAAATAAGAGAGCAGCGTGCTTTTGCCTTAGTAAAGTGGAAGGATCCCCTAACTGGTGCTTGGCATGGACCCGATCCTGTTCTAACCTGGGGTCGAGGGCATGTATGTGCTTTTTCACAAGGAGAAAATGATGCCCGTTGGCTGCCTGAACGCTGCGTTCGGATCGTGGAGAGTGACAGTGGCCATCCAAGCAGCGACTCACTGGGCCTACACCCCCAACCCTCCAGTGGTGCATCCTGCAACGTGGGAAAGACCTGAGTTATTTGTGCATGTCAATTGGGACTGCTACTGATCCACTTGTTCCACACATTCATATGAGCTGTGTTTCTCCTCCTTTTACTATTATGTAGGGACCTTTTAACATATTCATTGACTCTACACAATTTAATATGTGACATTATTTTGTCTTTACCATCCCTCTTCTTAATAACCTTTTTTGTAAAAGATGCCCAGGTGAAAAGCAAAAGCCTCCAGAGGTAAGTAGAAGTCGGCCGACCCCCCTGTATGTCTGCGTTTTATTTTATTTTATTTATTTTATTTTATTTTATTTTATTTTTGTTTGTTTGTTTGGAAAGGTGCACTGTGGGCCTAAAACAGAGGCCTGGGTGGTCAAGGGACACCTTGACCCCCCCTCCCCTTCTGAGTTTCTTGTCAATAACAAGGCATACCTGAGAGTCCCACCAGCAAGACATGTCTAAATCTAAAAATAATTGTTTGGTGAAAACATTCATTTGAGCTCATGTTTTTTGTGTTAAGTGTATCTGATTGAGTCCAATTTTCTTGTTATATGTCAATGTCTGATTATTTAAAAGTCTCCGTTTCTCTGTCTTGTTCGTGTTACATATTTTTCCTTGTCCAGTTTTGTTTTTAAAATTGGTACCATTTCTAAGTATGGATCCGTATGGTTTTTCTGTGCCTACTCAAACACACATCCTTGTTATTTTTTTGAACGTTTCTGGGCCTAGCATGACTGCTCAACCATGTCTGCAGTTGTAACAAGCCCTGGAAAAATAAATTCCAGCTAAGTTGCCTTGCAAAAAGTTTTGTTTTGAACCTGGTTCTCATATGTAAGAGTAAAACTGGCAAAACTCTCTTGACACAAACTTCCGGAAATTGAACGGCCGATATTAATTTTGTGTGCTTTATGATCTTTGAGTATGAATGTGTGTGAATGAGTGAGTGAACATGTTCAAGGTTAAATTGTCAGCATGCTGTATAAAACAATGTATAAATTTATACTTAAACACAAAGACAATTGGGTAATCTAAGCTTAAAACTTCAACAAAAATATTAGGTTTGAATGTTTTACAATGTCTCAAAGAATTATTGTGTTGTCTTAAAGAAAAACTGGTAAATATTTTTCTAGATCCTGAAATCTGCATTTTATTGCAAGGCATACAGCTGTTTACATTGTAAACATTGTATCCTGTTTAGCACAGAGGTGTTAGGGAATTTGGGATTTATTACTTTAAGTTAAAGTTTGGAGACATGTATTAGAGATTTAAATGTAAAATTGTTCATTAACGTCAGAAACTTTGTCTGTCTGTCTTTTCTTGCAAACTGACACTAGAAATCTGATGGTAAAATGTGGATAATGTGATTAGTATTTTAAAGGAATGTTTAAAGGTTTATCTCTGTATGATTTGGTTTCATGTTACTGGATTGCAATTGGATGTACCTTAGAAAAAGGAAGGAAACTAATCCAGGCTTAGACTTTTGGTGCACTGATGTCTAGTTCTTGCATTAGGGAAAAACTGTTATTTGAGTTTAAACTGTTGTTGGAGTTTTAGACAGTAATCTAAACTGCAAAAAAAAATGCCTCTTCTAAAAGGAGGCCTGAAGGCAAAGGGCGTTCCTTGAGCCCAAGGAAACCTGGAGAAAAGGGAGTGCCTTGAGCCCTTAAAGGTTTTTCAAATGCAAATGAAGACTAAAATGTTAAGTGTTTAAGTTAAAAAGTGTAAACGTTTTAAAGAATATTAGAAATGGGTTTCTGAATAATATTTGAAAGTGAAGTTGTCTTAAATGTTTTAAGAAAGAGAAAAAAGGAAAATCAGGACTACCAAAGTAACTTCCAGCTAGCCCATGGAGAAGAACAGCAATCCTTATTCAGATGTAACTTTGGCTTTTACCAGGTTCTAGGTAAGCTCATGCTTAGAGACTATTTCTGTGTTGACCACTTGTTGCTTTAATTGGAGTAACGTGGTCTTTTGTAGGACTCACTGATCTGAAAACTGCAGTTCTGAGCCAACCCCAGGCAAAGCAAAGTCCCTGTGAGACTGTGGTGTCTAATCTGGCAGCAGAGTGCTAATTGAGGCAGAGTTGCTTTGGAGCTCAAAGTGGCAGAGTGCTAGCCTTGAGCTGGAGAGCTGAGGGACAGTACCCAGACCCCGAGTTCAAGTCCAGCAACCAAGCAAGTGAAATGCCCATGGGATGTTTATCCCTGTGTGGAGAGACACTACTGGGACAATGAAGTATCCAGATGCAGAAAGCCTCTGCGTGGATGGCAGAGATGGTGTCAGATACTAGAGTCACTCGTGCTTGGCCATTCAATATTAATCAGAGCCGGGAGGTCATAGAATAGTTTGTAAGCATGCCTTACTAATGCCCGTACCTTCCATAACTGGGCAGGAACTTGTCAATCATCTGTGATAGTGGTAGTTTAAAGTTCTAACTGAGTAAAGTTTGATTTGACTCCAGCCACAAATTCAGGAAAGTTTGTGGATCTGACAACTAATGCATTGTTTAACGTTGCAGAAATTTAGTTCCCCAGACAATCAAGAAAAAGCCTTTGCAAATGGGTGCTATGTAAGCTACACTATTGTAGCCAAAGATGGTTTGTGCAGTTGTTAAATGTCAAATATGATCTCTAGTGTGGAGTAAATTATTGTTCCTAATATCTAATCCTTGCAACCCCTTGATAAAACAGGCTAGGCTTCTAAAGGTCCCAAGAACAGAGACAACACCCCTGAGTCAGCTTGAAGAAGTCACAGAAGTTGAATCTCCGCCCATCAATCCCCGTTAGACCAAGGGACCAAAGTCATTTTTGGAAAATGTGACAGGATAAATTAGGGGTATAGAAAAGAGTAAAAAAAAATTGCACTTGTGTTTCTTTTAAAATAAAGACGGGGGAGATGTTGGGGACTGACTGTGGGGTCAGTGACCGTGACTGTGGGGTCAGTGACCTTGGACCCACACAATTGAGTACACAAGGAAATAAGCTCTTATCATGATTTTGGGCTGTGTCAATAGCTTCTCATTTAACCTGTTTGGGACTTGATAGCTTCTCATTCAACCTATTTCAGACTTGATACTGTTTGTACGAATGTAGCCCCTGGCAGTTCCCTAGTTTAAAGAAGTGTATTTAAGATTGAGAACTGGAAATAAACTGGGCTACGGTCTTGGGCTACAGGCTTCTTAAGCTGTGGCTCCTGATTTGGGCTGTAGCCCTCCTGAACCCCATCTGTTTGTCTCTCTTCTATTTTTTCCTAGTCCTTGCCCCCTATTTCAGGAATCCCAATCTGCGAACCCTGGTTTGCTGCCAGTTGGCCCCGGCAGATAGCAAAATGAGTCGCTAAACTGATTCTTGCCTCATTCCTCTCATTTGTTGGCATATAGGAAGGCAGTTGACATTGAGGCTTAATTTTATACCCTGCTACCTTTCCAAAGTTTTATATCAGCTCAAGCAGCTTCAGAGTAGAGTATATAGGGTTCTTTAAATACGGAATCATGTCATCTGTAAGGAGAGAATGTTTCAGTTCCTCTTTCCCTTGTCCTCCTCACTCCAGTTAGAATGGCCAAGATCCAGAAATCTAATAACGTATGCTGGAGGGGATGTGGCCAGGAGGGATCACTACTACACTGCTGGTGGGATTGCAAACTCGTTCAACCACTATGGAAAGCACTATGGCAGTATCCCAAAAAGACTAAACATAGAGCTCCCCTGTGATCCAGCAATTTCACCACTTGCCAATCGTCCAGATAGGACATACTAAATTCACTAAAACAATAACATTTATCACAGCACTATTTACTATAGTAAAGGTATGGAACCAACCCAGATGCCCGTCAGTTGATGAGTAGATCAAATATGGTATTTTTACACAATGGAATTCTGTGCTTCTGTCAGAAAGAATGACATAGACGAATTTCTAAGGAAATAGAAAGACTGTAAAGTTTAGAAATTAGTTTCTGTCTCCTTGTCTCTCTCCTTCTCTATCTCTGTAAAATTTAGAAGTTCCTGTTTCTCTCTCTTTCTCTCTCTTTTCTCTCTTTCTCTCTCTCTGTCTCTCTGTCTCTCTGTCTCTCTCTCTCTCTCTCTCTCTCTCTCTCTCTCTCTCTCTCTCTCTCTCTCTCTCTCTCTCTCTCTCTCTCTCTCTCTCTCTCTCTCTCCAGTCCTTAGGCTTGAACTCAGGGCCTGAGCTACTTTTGCTCAAGGTTAGCACTCTACCATTTGAACCACAGTGCTGCTTCTGACTTGCTCTTTTCACGTAGAATTGAGGAATCTAACCCAGGCCTTCATCCTTGATAGGTTAGCACTCTACCACTAAGCCACACAGTCAGCTTTTAGAGGTTTCTGACAAAGGTTTTCCTACATGCTATTATTTCTTCTGTGAGTGCTCTTAATGCTTGCTGAAGGTTGACTTTGTTTAGAAGACTTACCCTAATGCTCCCATATACAGAGATTCTATATATAGCTAAATGTTTTTCATTACTCAGAATTTCTCTATTGTGTATGTTCTGAAATGTACTGAAGACTGACTTCTGATTAAAAGTCACTGCACATTTGTACTATTCATTAGTTGTCTTTTCTTCTATTGGAATCAGGTTTGTGATGAACACAGAAGTATGCCTTCCAGGTCAAACACTTTCCACATTTGTAATATTGATAAGGTTTTTCTCTCCTATGTGCATTTTATACTTAGTCATGCGTTCATGATGGATTTTTCATATTCTTATACTCATACAATTTTTATCCTGTGTCTGTGTGGTATCATGCAAACTCAACTATGAGTTGTTCAAAAAAATTTCCCTTTCATGTTATTCATAGGATTCTATCCTGTGGGTGTTTAGTGATAAATCTTGACTTGTGCCTTCTGGGGAAAAGACTGAACATTTGCTACATTCATTAAGGGTTTTATCTTGTGTTGGTTCTGTGACACAAGCTGAGTTTTCTTCCACAGACTAAAAAGTCATTCCTATTTATTACATTGCTAAGGCTTCTCATATGTGTGAACTCTCTTACGCTTCCTGAAGGGTGAATAGTGCACGAAAGACTTTCAACTTTGGTTATATTCCTAAAGTTTCTAATATGTGTGAATTCTGTTATGCCTCCTGTAATGTGACTTCCATCTGAAGGTCTTACCACATTTGATGCACTCGTACAGTTTCCCTCCTGTGTGTGTTCTCTGATGAAATTTGAGGGAAGACTTCCATTTGAAAGACATTCCACATCGGTTACATTCATAAGGTTTTTCTCCTGTTTGAATTGTCTTATGCATGTTGAGGTTTGGCTTCTGTGTGAAGGACTTTCCACATATGTTACACTCATAAGGTGTTTCTCCTGAGTATATTCTCTGATGAACATGGAGTTTTACCTTCCATTTGAAAGACTTTCCGCATTCACTACATGCATAAGTTTTCTCTCCTGTGTGTGTTCTATTATGCCCATCAAGATATGACTTCCACTTGAAGGTCTTTCCACATTTGGAGCACACATAAGGTTTCTCTCCTGTGTGTGTTCTTTGATGCAATTTGAGGGAAGATTTCTGTCTGAAAGACTTTACACATTGGTTACATTCATAAGGTTTCACTCCTGTGTGTATTCTCTGATGAACATGAAGTTTTCCCTTCCCTTGGAAAGACTTTCCACATTCATTACACTTATAAGATTTCTCTCCTGTGTGTGTTATTTGATGAACTCGAAGGTGTATCTTCTGGGTGAAAGACTTTTCACATTTGTTACATTCATAAGGTTTCTCTTCTGTGTGCCTTCTCTGGTGCAACGTGAGGTATGATTTCAGTCTAAAAGTCTTCCCACATTTATCCCATTCATAAGATTTCTCTTCTGTGTGAGATCTCTGATGTGTGCTGAGAGCTGAATTCTGGGCAGAAATTTTATTACGTTCCTCATATTCATAAGGTTTGTCTTCTCTTGGAGATCGAGGTTGGAGCGTCAGGTCTGACTTCTCAGAAATTAATTTTCACACTTGATGTATGCATCACATATCTCAGGATATTTGCTCTGAGGTATTGTAAGGCGTATTTCATTACTGAAAGATTTCTCACATTCACTACATGTATGAGGAGTCTCTCCTGTGTACATTTTCGGATGTGTAGTGATGGTCGGTGTTAAGTACAATATTTTTCATCACACAGTACATTTAGCAGTTTCCCTCCCTCCCTGAAGAATTTCTTGGGCAGGGAGAACAGAATTATGATACTGCATATCTTTTGGACTGTCACAATCATGAATAAAATGCTCTGAATATCCGATGGATTTTTTCAGAACAGGAGACATACGAGATCTATATGCAGCATGCATCTCATCAGGCTTAGGAGACAGAAGCATGATCTGACACTTAATGAACTCCTCAGTCCTCACCCCTAAGTTGTTACCGTTATTACTAATCAGCTCTGGATTATGTGTAGAGCTCAAATTTAAAGTTGTTGCTAATCTCACGTTTTCCTCCACTTCGATACTACTTGCAACTGCTACTTCACAAAGACATTCATGTGGACTTTCCTGGCAGGTCTTGAACACATTTTCCATTACCTGGACATCTAAAATGAGTCATAGAAAAAAACACACAAACATACTTGAGATACAAATATTCCTTACTGTAAAGGTAATGACTTTACTTTCCCATCCTAAGTGTTAGATATTTTAAAATATAAAAGTGGAAATTGATTAGTGAGAAATATATGCTTTTCTCCCTAACATATTAAGAAAATGATATTTTACAATGACCAATAATGTTTTTCTTTGCTTTAGTTCTCTTTTTGTATCACAGGAAATATTTAATGAAATTACACAACTATGTATTGCTACAGTTTTTAGCTGAGTACTAAATATAGTATACCTGCAGCTGTTTTTTTTCAAATACTGTTTTGTTTATACATTGAGGAATAGCTGCCTTTCTTTTATTTTTGAGAAATAATCTAAATATTGTGCTGTTTTGCATCTTTTTAAAACTTTCTTTTCCTTTCTTTTCTTTTTTTTTTGTAATTCATAGGCCTCGGCCCTGTCCCTGAACACTCCAGCAGAAGACTATAAACCATATCCTTGAGCCACAGCCCGACTTCCTGTTTTCTAGAGTTAACTACAGATAAGAGTCTCAGGTCCTGAGTAGCAGATAGGATTACCTTACCCAGTTTCAATGCTGTTTGCTTATTAACCATTAAGTGAGGAACACGAATTTTTTCTAGATTCAGCGGCCACAAGTTTGGTTTATATGTGTTTGTCTTTGATCCAAGCAAGAACGATTCTTGAGAGTAAGGACTTACACCTATATCCCTTCAGTTACAACTTCTCACTAAAGTCTCAATTTAGGTATTTGTGGGAATTTTGAAATTTGTTTCTTTCCATTTCAAGTCTTATAAAAATTCCTTTTCTAACACTCCTGTCCCTCAGAACCATGGAAGACCAGAAAATCTCCAGCTCATTGTCTAGTTAATTTTCTTATGTTGATTGAAACTTTGTTGTTTTTTTTTCCTTCCATTCCTGGGTTTGAACTTAGGACCTAACCACTGTCCTTGGGTTTTCTCAAGACTAGAACCCTACCAATGAAATCATTACTTCTGGCTTTTTCTATGTATGTGGTAATAAGGAATCAAACCTGTGTCTTTGTGCATGCTAGGCAAGCACTCTACCACTAGGCTCAATTTCTGGTGGAAAGGTCTGGTTCTGAATACCAGTCTCATCCTACCAGCAAAAAGATATTATCCTTATCAGAGAATAATGCCCTTTCTTATTCCTTGTTTGCTCAATCATTTATAGTGTTAGTTTTAAAGAAATGAAATATCATTCTTTCTTTCTTTCTTTCTTTCTTCCTTCCTTCCTTCCTTCCTTCCTTCCTTCCTTCCTTCCTTCCTTCCTTTCCTTCCTTCCCTCTTTCTTCCCTCTTCTTTCTTTCTTCCCTCTTCTTTCTTTCTTTCTTTCTTTCTTTCTTTCTTTCTTTCTTTCTTTCTTTCTTTCTTTCTTTCTTGTTTTGTAGTCATGGGACTTGAATTCTAGACCTGGCTGTTCTTCCTGAGCTCTTCAGCTCAAGGCTACTGCCCTATGTCTTTAGCCTCAACCCCACTTCTCATTTTCTATTGGTTCATTGGACAGAAGAGTCTAAGGTGTTTTGTGATAGGTCAGTCTTTGAACCTTGATCCTCAGATCTCAGCCTCCTAAGTAGCTAGGATTACAGGCATGAGCCACGGGCTCATGGATTTCTCATTTTATTTTGTTTCACAGTGATTTCTACAGAGAAATCTAACTTTAACTCTGCTGCCACATAGAATTCATTATATCACCCTATGATTCTTGGTGCCGGGGGTTTGGGCTAGCATGCACAAAGACCTGGTTCAGTTCCTTTGTACTACATACAAAGAAAAAGCCAGAAGTGGTGCTATGACTCAAGAAATAGAGATCTAGCCTTGAGAAAACCCAAGGACCATGCTCAGGCCCTGCGACCAAGCATAGGATTGGGAAAAGAAAATGATTCTTGATTCATTCACAAAGAATTCCATAGGTTCCACACAGGATTTAGGGTAACTAAGAATATTATTGCTCAGTACATCACAACATGAACTTACCAATGGGGCTCAGGCTCCAACATCAATATGAAGATGCATTCACTCACCTGTGATATTCTTGTCAGAGGAATTTCCTATCCGGAGTTCTGCACAGTGCTCTAGCTTGTCAATTAATACAGGTTTGGGAACACAGGGCCCTGTAAATTAGAAACAGTAGAGAATTATTGCTTATGCTGTGTCATCATTGCTTTAAGTTCGCAGACATCCTACTCACAAGTTATCTATTAAATCTTTTTTCTCATTTCTCACTGGCTCCATGGTTGACTTTTCCCCAGCTCTGGATTCATTTTGTATGGCATAAACTTAGCTGTCTTGCTCAAGGCTAGAAAAATACCAGTTTGAGTCCCAGCTCCACTTACATGCATAGGTCTTCATGCATGCTAGGCAAGCACTCAACCACAAAGTCAAACTCTTGACACTCCACTAACAGTTTTGAGGGGTAATTTGGAGTTATAGAGTTTCATGGCAATTTTTATGCCATTGCTGGCTTCAAATTAGAATTCTTAGATTTCTTCCTCCTGAATATTTTAAGATTGCAGGCATGAAACATTGCACCTAGTGCCAGGTTTCCATTATAAACTCACTGTTTAGTGATTTGTAGATCCTATTTCCAATAATGATATATATTCTATTCTGGATTGTTTATCCACTTACAATTACTGTGTAAGTTTGGAATGTCGTCTCCATTAGAGGAAACATAATTTAGAACTGTTGTCAAAGTATCCTGAAGGTATCCTGAAGAATGAGTACAAAATTACCTTAGGTTTTCTTTTGAAAGTAATGATACTTCTCAGGGCCTGGAATCTTTCATTTAAATAGTATTGAAAGTTTCATAAACATTCACGTATCTGCAAAATAACAAGGCACTTGGCCTTGCAAGTGAATTTGACTTTTGCTCACCTAAGGACACCAGGTTGCTGTAGGTCTCCAGCATTACATCTCTGTACAGGGTCCTCTGAGCATTGTCCAGATGCTGCCACTCCTCCCAGCTACATCATCAAATGACACCAGCTTCTGGAATGGCACATTTTCATCAAGTAATTAGCACTGAGTTATAAACACACCATGTCTGGAATTGTATTCTTTTTTTGTTGGAATTTTATTCCTTTACTTAAATGTTTAGACTTACATGAAATATTGACCTGAAATGCTTAGGAATGGTGCCTAGGCCCAGAGTTCAAGTCCCAAGACCCACAAAAAAATAAAAAGGCAAGCCAGGTGTTGGTGGCTCACGCCTGTCATCCGAGCTACTCAGGAGACTGAGATCTGAGGACCATGGTTCAAAGCCAGCCTGGCACAAAATTCCATGAGACTCCTTTCCAATTACCCAGCATCTTCATGGATGCTAGGCAAGCACTCTACCACTATGCCACACTCTCAACCCTGACATAGTAATTACAAAGTCATCATCGTCATATAAAATATCCTTTCTCCTACAAATAATGAACACTTATCTATGTGTGTAATGCTTTTTTTTTTAATTTCACTAATTCTTCAGTGTCTTTCCCTCTTGCAATTTTTACACATGACAGCAAAGCTAATCATCAGGAAAAAATTGATTAGGATACAGAAACCTAATAATATCCTAGTAGATTGACGTCAAAAATATGTGCAAGATGCCCTGTCTGTTTGACCTAGTGGTAGAGTCCTTGGGTACCACGCAAAAAGACTCAGGTTTAATTCCTCATTTCCACATACATAGAAAACGCTGCAAGTGGTGCTGTGGCTCGGTGGGACAGCTAAAGCCTAAAGAAAGCCCAAGAACAATGTACACACTCAGAGGTCAAGTCCCAAGATTAGCAAAAAAAAATCGACAAGGGGCAAAATGCAGGCAGAGAAGGCACTGTGACTCAAAAGTTTTGTAAAGGATGAGGGCAATATTGACCCTTAAGTTTGGATCTTACCTAAGAAAAGCTCCTTGAGCCTGAGACCAGACTGGTAGTTGGGCCTAGTGGAAGACATTGGGATTGGACAAATAAGGTGTTCTGTTTACTAAATCCACATGTATATTGTGAGATTTGAGGAGAGATTCAGCCTCCAGTATGTCTTTGGTGAGGTCTTCTGTGAGCAAGGGTCTTTGGTCATTGGGCCCTGAAAGGTGACCCTGCCTCCCTCACAATGGAAAAGAATATGGAACCCTGGTAACCAAGCCACTGTAACTAACATCCAGCTCAAGCCAGCTCACTTGGCCTGTGGCTCAGGAGGAAGAAAGATGTTGCTGTGCTGTTGCCAAAGGTCAGGAAACTCGAGTCTCAGGCATGGAAGTTGTGGATGTCTTACTCGAAGATGTACATGCTAGATCTTTGCCAAGCCACAAATCCAGTATAACAGGCCTTTCTCTAAGAAGAAGGCCAGGAAAATCCAGGGCAACCAGATGAGGTAAATTTCTAAGAAGAAATGTATTTGACCCCATCATCCTCCCCACACACTACAACTTTCTTTTTTTTTCATTTTTTTATTGTAATTAGTAAAAGGGTTACATGATATTTGCCAGGTAGAAGGTGCATTAATTCACATACATTGATAATCTTTCACATGTCTTTGTACCCATTTCCCTCCAACCCCTCACCCCCACCCTTCTTGGTTTTCCCCCCTTCCCTATCAAATTTCAAATATCCAAATACAAATAAATTCAATATATCAGATAACAAAGTGAGATACTATACCAATATGGGATAACCAAGGGACAGCAAAGGAGATGAGAGACAACATAGTACATTAAGGACAACAATCATTCACTATATGACTTTTGTTTCAATATCCTGGAGGTCCTTTCAGTTAGCTTCACATTATATGGCCTTATATATGGCCTTTTGCTCTATTGCAAATCTCTGCCAGTGGAGCCCAAGGTTTCTACTGATTATGAAGAATGAGGGAAACCACTGAGCCAAGTTCCTTTGAGTCTGGCTTACTTCACTTAATATGATTTGTTCTGTCTTTCCATTTCCTAACAAATGGGGCGATGTCATTCTTTCTGACAGCAGCATATAAGGCAGTTGATTTGTGAGGGTTGATTTTATGGCCTGCTACCCTTCCAAAGCTTTGAATCAGCTCGAGGAGCTTGGGACTAGAGTCTATAGGATTCTTTAAATACAGAATCATGTCATCTGCAAAGAGGGATAGTTTTATTTCCTCTTTCCCTACTTGGATCCCCTTTTTGCTTGCTTCTTGCCTTATTGCACTGCCTAGGAAATTTAGTACTATGTTAGAAAGGAGTGGAGAGAGTGGGCATCCTTGTCTCGTTCCTGATTTTAGAGGGAATGGCTTTAGATTTTCACCATTAAGTATAATACTAGCAGTGGGTTTCTCATACACAGCCTTTATTACATTGAGAAATGTTCCATGGAGTCCTAGTTTCTCCACATCTTTTAACATAAAGGGGTTTGGGATCTTGTCAAATGCATTTTCTGCATCTATTGAGACAATCATGTGATTTTTGTCCTTGCTCCTGTTGATGTGTTGAATTGTATTAATTGATTTGTGTATGTTGAACCAGCTTTGCCTCCCTCTGATAAATCCAGTTTCATCATAGTGTATAATTTTTTGATGAGTTGTTGTAGACGGTTGGCCAGTATTTTGTTGAGAAGTTTTGCATCGATGTTCATTCAAGAAATGGGTCTATAGTTCTCTTTCTTTGATGAATCTCTGTCTGGTTTGGGGATGAGGGATATACTGGCTTCACAGAATGAGTTTGGTAAACAACCTTCATTTTCAATTTCGTTGAAGAGCTTGAGGAGTATTGGTGTGAAGACCTTATAGAATTCAGCTGTGAATCCATCTGGCCCTGGGCTCTTTTTAAGTGGAAGTTGTCTAATTTCCATTTCTATTTCAGAGCTTGAAATAGGCCTGTTGAGTTGGGTTAGCTCTTCTTGGTTCAGTGTGGGTATGTTAATATTGTCTAGGAATTCATCCATTTCTTCTAGATTCTCAAATTTGTTGGCGTAAAGGTTTGAGAAGTATTCCCTCATGATATTCTGGATCTTGGTAATTTCTGTCGTGATATTACCATTTTCATCTGCGATTTTGTTTATTTCGATATGCTCTCTTGTTTTTTTTTCGTAAGATTTGCTAAGGGCTTCTCAATTTTTTTAATTCTTTCAAAGAACCAACTCCTTGTTTTGTTGATTCTTTCTATAGGTTTTTTTTATTGCAAATCATTTAATTCTGCTTTGATTTTTATAATTTGCTTTCTCCTAATGCGTTTAGGGTTG
Source organism: Megascapheus bottae (assembly GCF_031878675.1). NCBI lineage: Eukaryota > Metazoa > Chordata > Mammalia > Rodentia > Geomyidae > Megascapheus > Megascapheus bottae. The sequence continues at coordinate 58,792 of NW_028327500.1, forward strand.
GTTTGTTGCTCTTTTTCCAGGAGGTTAAAGTGAGACATTAACTAGTTGGTTTGCCATTTTTCAAACTTGCTGTTGTAGGCACTCAGTGCTATAAATTTTCCTCTGAGTACTGCCTTTGTTGTGTCCCTAAGGAGTTGATATTTGTGTGCTCCTTATTGTTGAATTTCATAAACAGTTGGATATCTGTTCTGATCTCTTCGATTACCCATTGTTTTTGATTCAACCATGTGTTGTTCAGTCTCCATGAGTTCAGGGTTTTCGTTGGTGAAGATATGTGTTCAGCTCCAATTTGATGCCTTTATGGTCTGAGAGTGTGCATGGAATAATTTCAGTGTTTCTGAATTTGTCCAGGTTTGTTTTATGGCCTAAGATGTGGTCTATTATGGAAAATGTTCCATGTGCTGCTGAGAAAAATGTATATTGTGTTGTTACTGGGTGGAATATTCTGCAGATGTCTGTTAGATCTAGTTGGTCTATATAGTTGTTCAGTTCTAAGGTTTCTCTGTTGAGTTTTGCCTTGTTGATCTGTCTATAGGTGAGAGTGGTGTGTTAAACTCACCAACAATCACTGTATTTCGATCTATGTATGGTTTCAGTGTAAGTAAAGTTTGCTTGATGAAGTTTGGAGCTCCGGGATTGGGTGTGTAAATATTTAGGATCGTTATGTCTTCCTGGAGGAAAGATCCCTTTAGTAGTATGTAGTAACCTTCTTTGTCTTTTCTTACTAATTTTAGTTTGAATTCTATTGTATCTGATATGAGGATGGCAACTCCAGCCTGTTTATGGGGGCAGTTAGCTTGATAGAGTTTATTCCAACCTCTCACTTTCAAAAGATGATTGTTTTTGGGTAAGATGTGTCTCTTGAAGACAGCAGAACGATGGCTCTTGCTTTTTGATCCAACTAGACAGCCTATGCCGTTTAATTGGAGAGTTAAGTCCATTGATATTGAGAGTTAGGGTTAGAGATATTCATTATTTCCTACCATTTTTAAAAGGTTTTAGTAGGGCTTGTGTCTTGACAGTTCTTGTGTCCTTACATGGTATGCTGTTTAGGTGCCATTTCTTTCCCTATATTGCATTTATTTTGGTTTTCTATGTATAGAGCATCTTTGAGAATTCTCTGCAGTGTTGGTTTTGTTTCGACATATTGTTGCAGCTTTTCCCTGGAATGGAATGTTTTTATTGTTCCCTCAGTTATGAATGAGAGCTTAGCTGGCCACAATATTCATGGTTGGTACTTATTTGATTTAAGGGCATGACATATATGCTTCCAGTCACTTCGTGCTTGCATGGTCTCTGCTGAGAAATCTGGGGTTATTCTGATTGGTTTGCCTTTATAGGTTACTGATCCCTTTTCCCTGGCTGCCTTTACGATCTTTTCTTTCGTTTCTTTTGATCCACTTCGGATCACAATGTGGCGGTGGGATGTTCTTTTCTGTTCAGGTCGGTTTGTGGTTCTAAAAGCTTCTCGTATCTGGATGGGCCTGCCCTTCTGGATATTTGGGAAATTCTCTGAGATGATTACCTGAAGTATATTTCCAATACCATTGACCTCTTTCTCCTCGCCCTCATCAATACCAACTAGCCTTAAATTAGGCTTCCTAATTGTATCTTGGACCTCCTGAAGCGCTCTCTCAATTTTCCTAGATTTGGATTGACTCATTTTCTGTTCTTTCTGTATAATACCTAAATTATCTTCAGCCCCGGACATTCTCCCCCTGCATTGTCTAACCTGCTATCAAAGCTATCTACTTTATTTTTCATCGCCCTTGCTTCTAATTGCTCCCTTTTGATTCCTTGCATCTCTTTTTTTAGATAATGTTTGGATTTCTTTATCTCCTTGATTTCCTTTTGAGTGGTTAGCTCAGTAGCTTTATTTTCTTTGGACATTTGCTGGAGTTTGGTCACGTTTTTATTTGTGGATTCTATGAATTCATCCATCTTTCTTTGAAAAACCTTTATTATGGCCTCCTTTATGGCTTCTTCTTTTTCACTTATAACCTTGTTTACGCTTTCCTCTTGTTCAGCTATGGCTTCCTCCATTATCTCTTTCTTTATATTTTCACATTTTCCATTAATGATGTTTATCAATTGCATTTGTGTAGCACTTGGAAGACTCTCCTCTAGGTGTGACAGTGACTGTTCCATTGTCTGTTTACATTGGGTGGGGGATGTTGTTTCTTGATTTGACATTTTTCTTGAGTTTCTTGTTCTGCCCATTTGAAAATGGGAGCAAGATTACTACTAAATACGATTATAGTTTTTCAGATATAACCAACCTAGACCTCTGTAGCTGGCAGACACTAGATGTTCACAAGTTTTGATTGGTATTAGCACTCTTTCTTTTTGTGCACTTACAGACCAGTCTAATACAACCACTGATAAGCGATTTATACCCAAAACAATAAGCCTCTCAATCCAATCTCTATTGTCTTTAAGTCCCTCTGAGCCTAGAGAATAATTAACCACCTACATATACAATATTGCTCAACAGCCATCAAGTGTAGATCCGTGCAGTATAAGGGTTGAAAGACGAGCAGAGGTCCAAAGATAGAAAAAAAGAATGAGAGAGGTCAGGGGAGGTACAAGAGGATTAACGTAGGAGTGTAAGAATATTGTAGTCATGAAGAAAAGGTATAGCATAAAGATAACTGACCTAAGTTGGTAAGTAGCTAGCATATTTGAGTACAAAGTTTGGAAATTATTAGAATAAAACTTATGTGTTGCTGCACGACTAGCTCTTAGGCCAACCAGTGGCCTCACAGTGGACCATGGGATGGATCTGTTTGTCTTGTCTACGTTGAGGGAAAGGGGTATTTCACAAGATGCAGAAGCGAAGATTTCAGAAGCCAATGCTGTGAGTGAATTAGCTCGTAAAAAGCATTTTTATTTTCTTTTATCTTTCTGCCAGTCTTGGGGCTGGAATTCAGGGCCTGAGCACTGTCCTCGGGTTTTCTCAAGTCTAGCCCTCTGCCACTTGAGCCACAGTGCCACATCTAGATTTTCTATCTATGTGATACTGAGCAATCAAACCCAGATCTTCATGGATGCTAGGCAAACACTCTACCACTATGCCAAACTCTCAACCCTGACATAGTAATTATAAAGTCATCATCATCATATCAAAATATCCTTTCTCCTACAAAGAATGAACACTTATCTATGTGTGTAATGCTTTTTTTTAAATTTCACTAATTCTTCTGTGTTTTTCCCTCTTGCATTTTATACACATGACAGCAAAGCTAATCATCAGGAAAAAATTGATTAGGATACAGAAACCTAATAATATCCTAGTAGATTGACGTCAAAAATATGTGCAAGATGCCCTGTGTGTTTGACCTAGTGGTAGAGTCCTTGGTTACCACGCAAAAAGACTCAGGTTTGATTCCTCATTACCACATACATACAAAACGGTGCAAGTGGTGCTGTGGCTCGATGGGACAGCTAAAGCCTGAAGAAAGCCCAAGAACAATGTTTACACTCTGAGGTCAAGTCCCAAGACTAGCAAAACCAAAAAAAAATCGACAAGGGGCAAAATGCAGGCAGAGAAGGCACTGTGAAGCAAATGTTTTGTAAAGGATGAGGGCAATATTGACCCTTAAGTTTGGATCTTAGCGAAGAAAGGCTCCTTGAGCCTGAGACCAGATTGGTAGTTGGGCCTAGTGGAAGATATTGGGAATGGACAAATAAGGTGTGCTGTTTACTACATCCACATGTATATTGTGAGATTGGAGGAGAGATTCAGCCTCCAGTATGTCTTTGGTGAGGTCTTCTGTGAGCAAGGGTCTTTGGTCATTGGGCCCTGAAAGGTGACCCTGCCTCCCTCACAATGGAACAGAATATGGAACCCTGGTAACCAAGCCACTGTAACTAACAACCAGCTCATGCCAGCTCACTTGGCCTGTGGCTCAGGAGGAAGAAAGATGTTGCTGTGCTGTTGACAAAGGTCAGGAAACTCGAGTCTCAGGCATGGAAGTTGTGGATGTCTTACTCGAAGATGTACATGCTAGATCTTTGCCAAGCCACAAATCCATTATAACAGGCCTTTCTCTAAGAAGAAGGCCAGGAAAATCCAGGGCAACCAGATGAGGTAAATTTCTAAGAAGAAATGTATTTGACCCCATCATCCTCCCCACACACTACAACTTTCTTTTTTTTTCATTTTTTTATTGTAATTAGTAAAAGGGTTACATGATATTTGCCAGGTAGAAGGTGCATTAATTCACATACATTGATACTCTTTCACATGTCTTTGTATCCATTTCCCTCCAACCCCACACCCCCCACCCTTCTTGGTTTTCCCCCCTTCCCTATCAAATTTCAAATATCCAAATACAAATAAATTCAATATATCAGATAACAAAGTGAGATACTATACCAATATAGGATAACCAAGGGACAGCAAAGGAGATGAGAGACAACATAGTACATTAAGGACAACAATCATTCATTATATGGCTTTTGTTTCAATATCCTGGAGGTCCTTTCAATTAGCTTCACATTATATGGCCTTATATATGGCCTTTTGCTCTATTGCAAATCTCTGCTAGTAGAGCCCAAGGTTTCTACTGATTATGATGAATGAGGGAAACCACTGAGCCTAAGTTCCTTTGAGTCTTGCTTACTTCACTTAATATGATTTTTTCTAAGTCTTGCCATATCCTAACAAATGGGGCGATGTCATTCTTTCTGACAGCAGCATAGAATTCCATTGTGTACAAATACCACAACTTGTTGATCCACTCATCAACTGAGGGACATCTGGGTTGGTTCCATATCTTTGCTATGGTGAATAGCACTGCAATGAACATTGTTGTGCTAGTGGGTTTAGTATGCCCTTGTTTCTGGATTGTTGGGTAAACGCCAAGTAGTGGTATTGCTGGGTCATAGGGGAGTTCTATGTTTAGCCTTTTGAGGCACTGCCACACTGCTTTCCATAGTGGTTGAACGAGTTTGCACTCCCACCAACAGTGTAGTAGTGATCCCTCCTGGCCACATCCCCTCCAGCATCTGTTGTCATTCTTTTTCCTGATCCTGGCCATTCTAACTGGATTGAGGTGGAATCTTAGAGTTCTTATGATATGCAATTCTTTTATGACCAGAGATGTTGAGCATTTCTTCATGTGTCTATAGGCCATTTTTGTTTCTTCTTCAGAGAAGACTCTCTTTAAGTCTTTGGCCCATTTTTTAATGGGATGGGTGTTACTTTGGAGGTTAGTTTTGGAGTGATTCAATTTTTTGAGTTGTTGATATATTTTAGATATGAGGCCTTTGTCCATTGTTTGGTTGGTTAAGATCTTCTCCCACTCTGCAGGCTTCTTGATTAGTTTACTAGCTATATTCGTTGCCATACAAAATCTCTGCAGTTTAATGCAGTCCCACTTATCCAGCCTTTCTCTGATTTGTTGTGATTCTTGGTCCTTATTAAGAAAGTTTCGACCTCTGCCAAGGAGGCCTAGTGTATCTCCTATTGCTTCCTGTAAACTTTTCAGTGTGTCAGTTTTACCTCCAGGTCTTTGATCCATTTGGAGTTAATTCTAGTGCAAGGTGACAAAGAAGGATCCAACTTATTTTTCTGCTGGTGCTTAACCAGTGCTGCCAGCACAACTTGTTGAAGAGGCTATCTTTCTTCCATTCTATTTTTTGGCTCCCTTGTCAAAGATTAGGTGGCCATAGGTCTGTGGTTTAATATCTGGGTCCGCAGTTCTATTCCATTGGACATCAGGCCTGTTCTTTTGCCAGTACCAAGCTGTTTTGAGAATTATAGCTGTGTAATACAGTCTAAAGTTTGGAATTGAAATTCCTCCAGCGCTGTTCTTTCTGCTAAGAAGTGTTTTTGCTATACGGTGTCTTTTATTATTCCATATGAAATTTTGAATTGCCTCTTCTATTTCTTTTAAGAATGACATTGGGATGTTGATGGGTATTGCATTGAATTTGTAGATAGCCCTTGGTAAGATTGTCATTTTCACAATGTTGATTCTTCCAATCCAGGATCATGGGAGGTTTTGCCATTTCCTTAGTTCTGCTTTAATTTCCTTTTTTAGGGTTTTAAAGTTTTCATCTAAATGGTCCTTTACATTCTGAGTTAAGCTAATTCCTAGGTACTTTATTTTCTTTGAGGCTATTGTGAAAGGAGTTTCTTTCCTGATTATTGCCTCGTTCCTCTCACTATTGGCGTAAAGGAAGGCAGTTGATTTGTGAGGGTTGATTTTATGGCCTGCTACCATTCCAAAGCTTTGAATCAGCTCAAGGAGCTTGGGACTAGAGTCTATAGGATTCTTTAAATACAGAATCATGTCATCTGCAAAGAGGGATAGTTTTATTTCCTCTTTCCCTACTTGGATCCCCTTTTTGCTTGCTTCTTGCCTTATTGCACTGCCTAGGAAATTTAGTACTATGTTAGAAAGGAGTGGAGAGAGTGGGAATCCTTGTCTCGTTCCTGATTTTAGAGGGAATGGCTTTAGATTTTCACCATTAAGTATAATACTAGCAGTGGGTTTCTCATACACAGCCTTTATTACATTGAGAAATGTTCCATGGATTCCTAGTTTCTCCACATCTTTTAAAATAAAGGGGTTTTGGATCTTGTCAAATGCCTTTTCCGCATCTATTGAGACAATCATGTGATTTTTGTCCTTGCTCCTGTTGATGTGTTGAATTGTATTAATTGATTTGTGTATGTTGAACCAGCTTTGCCTCCCTCTGATGAATCCAGTTTCATCATAGTGTATAATTTTTTGATGAGTTGTTGTAGACGGTTGGCCAGTATTTTGTTGAGAAGTTTTGCATCGATGTTCATTCAAGAAATGGGTCTATAGTTCTCTTTCTTTGATGAATCTCTGTCTGGTTTGGGGATGAGGGATATACTGGCTTCACAGAATGAGTTTGGTAAACAACCTTCATTTTCAATTTCGTTGAAGAGCTTGAGGAGTATTGGTGTGAAGACCTTATAGAATTCAGCTGTGAATCCATCTGGCCCTGGGCTCTTTTTAAGTGGAAGTTGTCTAATTTCCATTTCTATTTCAGAGCTTGAAATAGGCCTGTTGAGTTGGGTTAGCTCTTCTTGGTTCAGTGTGGGTATGTTAATATTGTCTAGGAATTCATCCATTTCTTCTAGATTCTCAAATTTGTTGGCGTAAAGGTTTGAGAAGTATTCCCTCATGATATTCTGGATCTTGGTAATTTCTGTCGTGATATTACCATTTTCATCTGCGATTTTGTTTATTTCGATATGCTCTCTTGTTTTTTTGGTAAGATTTGCTAAGGGCCTCTCAATTTTGTTAATTCTTTCAAAGAACCAACTCCTTGTTTTGTTGATTCTTTCTATAGGTTTTTTTTATTCCAAATCATTTAATTCTGCTTTGATTTTAATAATTTGCTTTCTCCTAATGCGTTTAGGGTTGGTTTGTTGCTCTTTTTCCAGGAGGTTAAAGTGAGACATTAACTAGTTGGTTTGCCATTTTTCAAACTTGCTGTTGTAGGCACTCAGCACTATAAATTTTTCTCTGAGTACTGCCTTTGTTGTGTCCCTAAGGAGTTGATATTTGTGTGCTCCTTATTGTTAAATTTCATAAACAGTTGGATATCTGTTCTGATCTCTTCGATTACCCATTGTTTTTGATTCAACAATGTGTTGTTCAGTCTCCATGAGTTACAGGGTTTTCGTTGGTGGAGATATGTGTTCAGCTCCAATTTGATGCCTTTATGGTCTGAGAGTATGCATGAAATAATTTCAGTGTTTCTGAATCTGTCCAGGTTTGTTTTATGGCCTAAGATGTGGTCTATTATGGAAAATGTTCCATGTGCTGCTGAGAAAAACGTATATTGTGTTGTTACTGGGTGGAATATTCTGCAGATGTCTGTTAGATCTAGTTGGTCTATATAGTTGTTCAGTTCTAAGGTTTCTCTGTTGAGTTTTGCCTTGTTGATCTGTCCATAGGTGAGAGTGGTGTGCTAAACTCACCAACAATCACTGTATTTCGATCTATGTATGGTTTCAGTGTAAGTAAAGTTTGCATGATGAAGTTTGAAGCTCCGGGATTGGGTGTGTAAATATTTAGGATCGTTATGTCTTCCTGGAGGAAAGATCCCTTACTAATTTTAGTTTGAAGTCTATTGTATCTGGTATGAGGATGGCAACTCCCGCCTGTTTATGGGGGCAGTTAGCTTGATAGAGTTTATTCCAACCTCTCACTTTCAAAAGATGATTGTTTTTGGGTAAGATGTGTCTCTTGAAGACAGCAGAACGATGGCTCTTGCTTTTTGATCCAACTAGACAGCCTATGCCGTTTAATTGGAGAGTTAAGTCCATTGATATTGAGAGTTAGGATTGAGAGATATTTATTAGTTCCTACCATGTTTAAAAGCTTTTAGTAGGGCCTGTGTCTTGACAGTTCTTGTGGTCCTTAGATGGTATGCTGTTTAGGTGCCATTTCTTTCCCTATATTGCATTTATTTTGGTTTTCTATGTATAGAGCATCTTTGAGAATTCTCTGTAGTGTTGGTTTTGTTTCGACATATTGTTGCAGCTTTTCCCTGGAATGGAATGTTTTTATTGTTCCCTCAGTTATGAATGAGAGCTTAGCTGGCTACAGTATTCTTGGTTGGTAGTTATTTGATTTAAGGGCATGACATATATGCTTCCAGTCACTTCGTGCTTGCATGGTCTCTGCTGAGAAATCTGGGGTTATTCTGATTGGTTTGCCTTTATAGGTTACTGATCCCTTTTCCCTGGCTGCCTTTAGGATCTTTCTTTCGTTTCTATTGATCCAGTTCGGATCACAATGTCGCGGTGGGATGTTCTTTTCTGGTCAGGTCTGTTTGGGGTTCTAAAAGCTTCTCGTATCTGGATTGAGGGCCTGCCCTTCTGGATATTTGGGAAATTCTCTGAGATGATTCCCTGAAGTATATTTCCAATACCATTGACCTCTTTCTCCACGCCCTCCTCAATACCAACTAGACTTAAATTAGACTTCCTAATTGTATCTTGGACTTCCTGAAGCGCTCTCAATTTTCCTAGATTTGGATTGACTCATTTTCTGTTCTTTCTCTACAATAACTAAATTATCTTCAGCCCCGGAAATTCTGCCATCTGCATTGTCTAACCTGCTATCAAAGCTACCTACTTTATTTTTCATCTCCCTTGCTTCTAATTGCTCCCTTTGATGCCTTGCATCTCTTGTTTTACATCATGTATGGATTTCTTTATCTCCTAGATTTCCTTTTGAGTGGTTAGCTCAGTAGCTTTATTTTCTTTGGACATTTGCTGGAGTTTGGTCACGTTTTTATTTGTGGATTCTATGAATTCATCCATCTTTCTTTGAAAAACCTTTATTATGGCCTCCTTTATGGCTTCTTCTTTTTCACTTATCACCTTGTTTACGCTTTCCTCTTGTTCAGCTATGGCTTCCTCCATTATCTCTTTCTTTATATTTTCACATTTTCCATTAATGATGTTTATCAATTGCATTTGTGTAGCACTTGGAAGACTCTCCTCTAGGTGTGACAGTGACTGTTCCATTGTCTGTTTACATTGGGTGGGGGATGTTGTTTCTTGATTTGACATTTTTCTTGAGTTTCTTGTTCTGTCCATTTGAAAATGGGAGCAAGATTACTACTAAATACGATTATAGTTTTTCAGATATAACCAACCTAGACCTCTGTAGCTGGCAGACACTAGATGTTCACAAGTTTTGATTGGTATTAGCACTCTTTCTTTTTGTGCACTTACAGACCAGTCTAATACAACCACTGATAAGCGATTTATACCCAAAACAATAAGCCTCTCAATCCAATCTCTATTGTCTTTAAGTCCCTCTGAGCCTAGAGAATAATTAACCACCTACATATACAATATTGCTCAACAGCCATCAAGTGTAGATCCGTGCAGTATAAGGGTTGAAAGACGAGCAGAGGTCCAGAGATAGAAAAGAATGCTAGAGGTGGGGCACTGTGGCTCAAGTGGCAGAGGGCTAGAGCTTGAGAAGAAGCCCTGAGGACAGTGCTCAGGCCCTGAATCCAGCCCCAAGACTGGCAGAAAGATGAAAAGAAGAATAAAAATATGCTGTTGTGACGAAGCTATTAGGCAACAGGGCTCACAGTGGACATGGGCTTCTGAAATCTTCGCTTCTGCATCTTGTGAAATACCCCTTTCCCTCAACGTAGACAAGACATTGAGGGAAAGGGGTATTTCACAAGATGCAGAAGCGAAGATTTCAGAAGCCAATGCTGTGAGTGAATTAGCTCGTAAAAAGCATTTTTATTTTCTTTTATCTTTCTGCCAGTCTTGGGGCTGGAATTCAGGGCCTGAGCACTGTCCTCGGGTTTTCTCAAGTCTAGCCCTCTGCCACTTGAGCCACAGTGCCACATCTAGATTTTCTATCTATGTGATACTGAGCAATCAAACCCAGATCTTCATGGATGCTAGGCAAACACTCTACCACTATGCCAAACTCTCAACCCTGACATAGTAATTATAAAGTCATCATCATCATATCAAAATATCCTTTCTCCTACAAAGAATGAACACTTATCTATGTGTGTAATGCTTTTTTTTAAATTTCACTAATTCTTCTGTGTTTTTCCCTCTTGCATTTTTTACACATGACAACAAAGCTAATCATCAGGAAAAAATTGATTAGGATACAGAAACCTAATAATATCCTAGTAGATTGACGTCAAAAATATGTGCAAGATGCCCTGTGTGTTTGACCTAGTGGTAGAGTCCTTGGCTACCACGCAAAAAGACTCAGGTTTGATTCCTCATTACCACATACATAGAAAAGGCTGCAAGTGGTGCAGTGGCTCGGTGGGACAGCTAAAGCCTAAAGAAAGCCCAAGAACAATGTTTACACTCTGAGGTCAAGTCCCAAGACTAGCAAAACCAAAAAAAATCGACAAGGGGCAAAATGCAGGCAGAGAAGGCACTGTGAAGCAAATGTTTTGTAAAGGATGAGGGCAATATTGACCTTAAGTTTGGATCTTACCGAAGAAAGGCTCCTTGAGCCTGAGACCAGACTGGTAGTTGGGCCTAGTGGAAGATATTGGGAATGGACAAATAAGGTGTGCTCTTTACTACATCCACATGTATATTGTGAGATTGGAGGAGAGATTCAGCCTCCAGTATGTCTTTGGTGAGGTCTTCTGTGAGCAAGGATCTTTGGTCATTGGGCCCTGAAAGGTGACCCTGCCTCCCTCACAATGGAACACAATATGGAACCCTGGTAACCAAGCCACTGTAACTAACAACCAGCTCAAGCCAGCTCACTTGGCCTGTAGCTCAGGAGGAAGAAAGATGTTGCTGTGCTGTTGCCAAAGATCAGGAATTCGAGTCTCAGGCATGGAAGTTGTGGATGTCTTACTCGAAGATGTACATGCTAGATCTTTGCCAAGCCACAAATCCAGTATAACAGGCCTTTCTCTAAGAAGAAGGCCAGGAAAATCCAGGGCAACCAGATGAGGTAAATTTCTAAGAAGAAATGTATTTGACCCCATCATCCTCCCCACACACTACAACTTTCTCTTTTTTTCATTTTTTTATTGTAATTAGTAAAAGGGTTACATGATATTTGCCAGGTAGAAGGTGCATTAATTCACATACATTGATACTCTTTCACATGTCTTTGTACCCATTTCCCTCCAACCCCTCACCCCCACCCTTCTTGGTTTTCCCCCCTTCCCTATCAAATTTCAAATATCCAAATACAAATAAATTCAATATATCAGATAACAAAGTGAGATACTATACCAATATGGGATAACCAAGGGACAGCAAAGGAGATGAGAGACAACATAGTACATTAAGGACAACAATCATTCACTATATGACTTTTGTTTCAATATCCTGGAGGTCTTTTCAATTAGCTTCACATTATATGGCCTTATATATGGCCTTTTGCTCTATTGCAAATCTCTGCTAGTAGAGCCCAAGGTTTCTACTGATTATGATGAATGAGGGAAACCACTGAGCCTAAGTTCCTTTGAGTCTTGCTTACTTCACTTAATATGATTTTTTCTAAGTCTTGCCATATCCTAACAAATGGGGCGATGTCATTCTTTCTGACAGCAGCATAGAATTCCATTGTGTACAAATACCACAACTTGTTGATCCACTCATCAACTGAGGGACATCTGGGTTGGTTCCATATCTTTGCTATGGTGAATAGCGCTGCAATGAACATTGTTGTGCTAGTGGGTTTAGTATGCCCTTGTTTCTGGATTGTTGGGTAAACGCCAAGTAGTGGTACTGCTGGGTCATAGGGGAGTTCTATGTTTAGCCTTTTGAGGCACTGCCACACTGCTTTCCATAGTGGTTGAACGAGTTTGCACTCCCACCAACAGTGTAGTAGTGATCCCTCCTGGCCACATCCCCTCCAGCATCTGTTGTCATTCGTTTTCCTGATCCTGGCCATTCTAACTGGGGTGAGGTGGAATCTTAGAGTTCTTTTGATATGCAATTCTTTTATGACCAGAGATGTTCAGCATTTCTTCATGTGTCTATAGGCCACTTTTGTTTCTTCTTCAGAGAAGACTCTCTTTAAGTCTTTGGCCCATTTTTTAATGGGATGGGTGTTACTTTGGAGGTTAGTTTTGGAGTGATTCAATTTTTTGAGTTGTTGATATATTTTAGATATGAGGCCTTTGTCCATTGTTTGGTTGGTGAAGATTTTCTCCCACTCTGTAGGCTTCCTGATTAGTTTACTAGCTATATCCGTTGCCATACAAAAGCTCTGCAGTTTAATGCAGTCCCACTTATCCAGCCTTTCTCTGATTTGTTTTGATTCTTGGTCCTTATTAAGAAAGTTTCGACCTCTGCCAAGGAGGCCTAGTGTATCTCCTATTGCTTCCTGTAAACTTTTCAGTGTGTCAGTTTTACCTCCAGGTCTTTGATCCATTTGGAGTTAATTCTAGTGCAAGGTGACAAAGAAGGTCCAGCTTTAGTTTTCTGCACGTGCTTTACCAGTTCTGCCAGCACAACTTGTTGAAGAGGCTATCTTTCTTCCATTCTATTTTTTGGCTCCCTTGTCAAAGATTAGGTGGCCATAGGTCTGTGGTTTAATATCTGAGTCCGCAGTTCTATTGCATTGGACTTCAGGCCTGTTCTTGTGCCAGTACCAACCTGTTTTGAGAATTATAGCTCTGTAACAGAGTCTAAAGTTTGGAATTGAAATTCCTACAGCGCTGTTCTTTCTGCTACGGAGTGTTTTTGTGTACGGGGTCTATTATTATTCCATATGAAATTTTGAATTGCCTCTTCTATTTATTTAAAGAATGACATTGGGATGTTGATGGGTATTGCATTGAATTTGTAGATAGCCCTTGGCAAGATTCTCATTTTCACAATGTTGATTCTTCCATTCCAGGAGCATGGGAGGTGTTTCCATTTCCTTAGTTCTGCTTTAATTTCCTTTTTTAGGGTTTTAAAGTTTTCATCTAAACGGTCCTTTACATTCTTAGTTAAGCTAATTCCTAGGTACTTTATTTTCTTTGAGGCTATTGTGAAAGGAGTTTCTTTCCTGATTATTGCCTCATTCCTCTCACTATTGGCGTAAAGTAAGGCAGTTGATTTGTGAGGTTTGATTTTATGGCCTGCTACCCTTCCAAAGCTTTGAAACAGCTCAAGGAGCTTGGGAGTAGAGTCTATAGGATTCTTTAAATACAGAATCATGTCATCTGCAAAGAGGGATAGTTTTATTTCCTCTTTCCCTACTTGGATCCTCGTTATGCTTGCTTCTTGCCTTATTGCACTGCCTAGGAAATTTAGGACTATGTTAGAAAGGACTGGAAAGAGTGGGCATCCTTGTCTCGTTCCTGATTTTAGAGGGAATGGCTTTAGATTTTCACCATTAAGTATAATACTAGCAGTGGGTTTCTCATAAACAGCCTTCATTACATTGAGAAATGTTCCATGGAGTCCTAGTTTCTCCACATCTTTTAACATAAAGGGGTTTTGGATCTTGTCAAATGCCTTTTCCGCATCTATTGCGACGATCATGTGATTTTTGTCCTTGCTCCTGTTGATGTGTTGAATTATATTAATTGATTTGTGTATGTTGAACCAGCTTTGCCTCCCTGTGATGAATCCAGTTTCATCATAGTGTATAATTTTTTGATGAGTTTTTGTAGATGGTTGGCCAGTATTTTGTTGAGAAGTTTTGCATCGATGTTCATCAAAGAAATGGGTCTATAGTTCTCTTTCTTTGATGAATCTCTGTTTGTTTTGGGGATGAGGGATATACTGGCTTCACAGAATGAGTTTGGTAAACAACCTTCATTTTCAATTATGTTGAAGAGCTTGAGAAGTATTGGTGTGAGCTCTGCTTTGAAGACCTTATAGAATTCAGCTGTGAATCCATCTGGCCCTGGGCTCTTTTTAAGTGGAAGTTGTCTAATTTCCATTTCTATTTCAGAGCTTGAAATAGGCCTGTTGAGTTGGGTTAGCTCTTCTTGGTTCAGTGTGGGTATGTTAATATTGTCTAGGAATTCATCCATTTCTTCTAGGTTCTCAAATTTCTTGGCGTAAAGTTTTCAGAAGTATTCCCCCATGGTATTCTGGATCTTGGTAATTTCTCTCGTGATATTACCATTTTCATCTGCGATTTTGTTTATTTCGATATGCTCTCTTGTTTTTTTTGGTAAGATTTGCTAAGGGCTTCTCAATTTTGTTAATTCTTTCAAAGAACCAACTCCTTGTTTTGTTGATTCTTTCTATAGTTTTTTTTATTCCAAATCATTTAATTCTGCTTTGATTTTAATAATTTGCTTTCTCCTAATGGGTTTAGGGTTGGTTTGTTGCTCTTTTTCCAGGAGGTTAAAGTGAGACATTAACTAGTTGATTTGCCATTTTTCCAACTTGCTGTTGTAGGCACTCAGCACTATAAATTTTTCTCTGAGTACTGCCTTTGTTGTGTCCCTAAGGAGTTGATATTTGTGTGCTCCTTATTGTTAAATTTCATAAACAGTTGGATATCTGTTCTGATCTCTACGATTACCCATTGTTTTTGATTCAACAATGAGTTGTTCAGTCTCCATGAGTTACACGGTTTTCGTTGGTGGAGATGTGTGTTCAGTTCCAATTTGATGCCTTTATGCTCTGAGAGTGTGCATGGAATAATTTCAGTGTTTCTGAATCTGTCCAGGTGTGTTTTATGGCCTAAGATGTGGTCTATTATGGAAAATGTTCCATGTGCTGCTGAGAAAAACGTATATTGTGTTGTTACTGGGTGGAATATTCTGCAGATGTCTGTTAGATCTAGTTGGTCTATATAGTTGTTCATTTCTAAGGTTTCTCTGTTGAGTTTTGCCTTGTTGATCTGTCCATAGGTGAGAGTGGTGTGTTAAACTCACCAACAATCACTGTATTTCGATCTATGTATGGTTTCAGTGTAAGTAAAGTTTGCTTGATGAAGTTTGGAGCTCCGGGATTGGGTGGGTAAATATTTAGGATCGTTATGTCTTCCTGGAGGAAAGATCCCTTTAGTAGTATGTAGTCACCTTCTTTGTCTTTTCTTACTAATTTTAGTTTGAAGTCTATTGTATCTGGTATGAGGATGGCAACTCCAGCCTGTTTATGGGGGCAGTTAGCTTGATAGAGTTTATTCCAACCTCTCACTTTCAAAAGATGATTGTTTTTGGGTAAGATGTGTCTCTTGAAGACAGCAGAACGATGGCTCTTGCTTTTTGATCCAACTAGACAGCCTATGCCGTTTAATTGGAGAGTTAAGTCCATTGATATTGAGAGTTAGGATTGAGAGATATTTATTAGTTCCTACCATGTTTAAAAGCTTTTAGTAGGGCCTGTGTCTTGACAGTTCTTGTGGTCCTTAGATGGTATGCTGTTTAGGTGCCATTTCTTTCCCTATATTGCATTTATTTTGGTTTTCTATGTATAGAGCATCTTTGAGAATTCTCTGTAGTGTTGGTTTTGTTTCGACATATTGTTGCAGCTTTTCCCTGGAATGGAATGTTTTTATTGTTCCCTCAGTTATGAATGAGAGCTTAGCTGGCTACAGTATTCTTGGTTGGTAGTTATTTGATTTAAGGGCATGACATATATGCTTCCAGTCACTTCGTGCTTGCATGGTCTCTGCTGAGAAATCTGGGGTTATTCTGATTGGTTTGCCTTTATAGGTTACTGATCCCTTTTCCCTGGCTGCCTTTAGGATCTTTCTTTCGTTTCTATTGATCCAGTTCGGATCACAATGTCGCGGTGGGATGTTCTTTTCTGGTCAGGTCTGTTTGGGGTTCTAAAAGCTTCTCGTATCTGGATGGGCCTGCCCTTCTGGATATTTGGGAAATTCTCAGAGATGATTCCCTGAAGTATATTTCCAATACCATTGACCTCTTTCTCCACGCCCTCCTCAATACCAACTAGACTTAAATTAGACTTCCTAATTGTATCTTGGACTTCCTGAAGCGCTCTCAATTTTCCTAGATTTGGATTGACTCATTTTCTGTTCTTTCTCTACAGTAACTAAATTATCTTCAGCCCCGGAAATTCTGCCATCTGCATTGTCTAACCTGCTATCAAAGCTACCTACTTTATTTTTCATCTCCCTTGCTTCTAATTGCTCCCTTTGATGCCTTGCATCTTTGTTTTACATCATGTATGGATTTCTTTATCTCCTAGATTTCCTTTTGAGTGGTTAGCTCAGTAGCTTTATTTTCTTTGGACATTTGCTGGAGTTTGGTCACGTTTTTATTTGTGGATTCTATGAATTCATCCATCTTTCTTTGAAAAACCTTTATTATGGCCTCCTTTATGGCTTCTTCTTTTTCACTTATCACCTTGTTTATGCTTTCCTCTTGTTCAGCTATGGCTTCCTCCATTATCTCTTTCTTTATATTTTCACATTTTCCATTAATGATGTTTATCAATTGCATTTGTGTAGCACTTGGAAGACTCTCCTCTAGGTGTGACAGTGACTGTTCCATTGTCTGTTTACATTGGGTGGGGGATGTTGTTTCTTGATTTGACATTTTTCTTGAGTTTCTTGTTCTGTCCATTTGAAAATGGGAGCAAGATTACTACTAAATACGATTATAGTTTTTCAGATATAACCAACCTAGACCTCTGTAGCTGGCAGACACTAGATGTTCACAAGTTTTGATTGGTATTAGCACTCTTTCTTTTTGTGCACTTACAGACCAGTCTAATACAACCACTGATAAGCGATTTATACCCAAAACAATAAGCCTCTCAATCCAATCTCTATTGTCTTTAAGTCCCTCTGAGCCTAGAGAATAATTAACCACCTACATATACAATATTGCTCAACAGCCATCAAGTGTAGATCTGTGCAGTATAAGGGTTGAAAGACGAGCAGAGGTCCAGAGATAGAAAAAAAGAATGAGAGAGGTCAGGGGAGGTACAAGAGGATTAACGTAGGAGTGTAAGAATATTGTAGTCATGAAGAAAAGGTATAGCATAAGGATAACTGACCTAAGTTGGTAAGTAGGTAGCATATTTGAGTACAAAGTTTGGAAAGTATTAGAATAAAACTTATGTGTTGCTGCACGACTAGCTCTTAGGCCAACCAGTGGCCTCACAGTGGACCATGGGATGGATCTGTTTGTCTTGTCTACGTTGAGGGAAAGGGGTATTTCACAAGATGCAGAAGCGAAGATTTCAGAAGCCAATGCTGTGAGTGAATTAGCTCGTAAAAAGCATTTTTATTTTCTTTTATCTTTCTGCCAGTCTTGGGGCTGGAATTCAGGGCCTGAGCACTGTCCTCGGGTTTTCTCAAGTCTAGCCCTCTGCCACTTGAGCCACAGTGCCACATCTAGATTTTCTATCTATGTGATACTGAGCAATCAAACCCAGATCTTCATGGATGCTAGGCAAACACTCTACCACTATGCCAAACTCTCAACCCTGACATAGTAATTATAAAGTCATCATCATCATATCAAAATATCCTTTCTCCTACAAAGAATGAACACTTATCTATGTGTGTAATGCTTTTTTTTAAATTTCACTAATTCTTCTGTGTTTTTCCCTCTTGCATTTTTTACACATGACAACAAAGCTAATCATCAGGAAAAAATTGATTAGGATACAGAAACCTAATAATATCCTAGTAGATTGACGTCAAAAATATGTGCAAGATGCCCTGTGTGTTTGACCTAGTGGTAGAGTCCTTGGCTACCACGCAAAAAGACTCAGGTTTGATTCCTCATTACCACATACATAGAAAAGGCTGCAAGTGGTGCTGTGGCTCGGTGGGACAGCTAAAGCCTAAAGAAAGCCCAAGAACAATGTTTACACTCTGAGGTCAAGTCCCAAGACTAGCAAAACCAAAAAAAAAATCGACAAGGGGCAAAATGCAGGCAGAGAAGGCACTGTGAAGCAAATGTTTTGTAAAGGATGAGGGCAATATTGACCTTAAGTTTGGATCTTACCGAAGAAAGGCTCCTTGAGCCTGAGACCAGACTGGTAGTTGGGCCTAGTGGAAGATATTGGGAATGGACAAATAAGGTGTGCTCTTTACTACATCCACATGTATATTGTGAGATTTGAGGAGAGATTCAGCCTCCAGTATGTCTTTGGTGAGGTCTTCTGTGAGCAAGGATCTTTGGTCATTGGGCCCTGAAAGGTGACCCTGCCTCCCTCACAATGGAACACAATATGGAACCCTGGTAACCAAGCCACTGTAACTAACAACCAGCTCAAGCCAGCTCACTTGGCCTGTAGCTCAGGAGGAAGAAAGATGTTGCTGTGCTGTTGCCAAAGATCAGGAATTCGAGTCTCAGGCATGGAAGTTGTGGATGTCTTACTCGAAGATGTACATGCTAGATCTTTGCCAAGCCACAAATCCAGTATAACAGGCCTTTCTCTAAGAAGAAGGCCAGGAAAATCCAGGGCAACCAGATGAGGTAAATTTCTAAGAAGAAATGTATTTGACCCCATCATCCTCCCCACACACTACAACTTTCTTTTTTTTCATTTTTTTATTGTAATTAGTAAAAGGGTTACATGATATTTGCCAGGTAGAAGGTGCATTAATTCACATACATTGATACTCTTTCACATGTCTTTGTACCCATTTCCCTCCAACCCCTCACCCCCACCCTTCTTGGTTTTCCCCCCTTCCCTATCAAATTTCAAATATCCAAATACAAATAAATTCAATATATCAGATAACAAAGTGAGATACTATACCAATATGGGATAACCAAGGGACAGCAAAGGAGATGAGAGACAACATAGTACATTAAGGACAACAATCATTCACTATATGACTTTTGTTTCAATATCCTGGAGGTCCTTTCAATTAGCTTCACATTATATGGCCTTATATATGGCCTTTTGCTCTATTGCAAATCTCTGCTAGTAGAGCCCAAGGTTTCTACTGATTATGATGAATGAGGGAAACCACTGAGCCTAAGTTCCTTTGAGTCTTGCTTACTTCACTTAATATGATTTTTTCTAAGTCTTGCCATATCCTAACAAATGGGGCGATGTCATTCTTTCTGACAGCAGCATAGAATTCCATTGTGTACAAATACCACAACTTGTTGATCCACTCATCAACTGAGGGACATCTGGGTTGGTTCCATATCTTTGCTATGGTGAATAGCGCTGCAATGAACATTGTTGTGCTAGTGGGTTTAGTATGCCCTTGTTTCTGGATTGTTGGGTAAACGCCAAGTAGTGGTACTGCTGGGTCATAGGGGAGTTCTATGTTTAGCCTTTTGAGGCACTGCCACACTGCTTTCCATAGTGGTTGAACGAGTTTGCACTCCCACCAACAGTGTAGTAGTGATCCCTCCTGGCCACATCCCCTCCAGCATCTGTTGTCATTCGTTTTCCTGATCCTGGCCATTCTAACTGGGGTGAGGTGGAATCTTAGAGTTCTTTTGATATGCAATTCTTTTATGACCAGAGATGTTCAGCATTTCTTCATGTGTCTATAGGCCACTTTTGTTTCTTCTTCAGAGAAGACTCTCTTTAAGTCTTTGGCCCATTTTTTAATGGGATGGGTGTTACTTTGGAGGTTAGTTTTGGAGTGATTCAATTTTTTGAGTTGTTGATATATTTTAGATATGAGGCCTTTGTCCATTGTTTGGTTGGTGAAGATTTTCTCCCACTCTGTAGGCTTCCTGATTAGTTTACTAGCTATATCCGTTGCCATACAAAAGCTCTGCAGTTTAATGCAGTCCCACTTATCCAGCCTTTCTCTGATTTGTTTTGATTCTTGGTCCTTATTAAGAAAGTTTCGACCTCTGCCAAGGAGGCCTAGTGTATCTCCTATTGCTTCCTGTAAACTTTTCAGTGTGTCAGTTTTACCTCCAGGTCTTTGATCCATTTGGAGTTAATTCTAGTGCAAGGTGACAAAGAAGGTCCAGCTTTAGTTTTCTGCACGTGCTTTACCAGTTCTGCCAGCACAACTTGTTGAAGAGGCTATCTTTCTTCCATTCTATTTTTTGGCTCCCTTGTCAAAGATTAGGTGGCCATAGGTCTGTGGTTTAATATCTGAGTCCGCAGTTCTATTGCATTGGACTTCAGGCCTGTTCTTGTGCCAGTACCAACCTGTTTTGAGAATTATAGCTCTGTAACAGAGTCTAAAGTTTGGAATTGAAATTCCTACAGCGCTGTTCTTTCTGCTACGGAGTGTTTTTGCGTACGGGGTCTATTATTATTCCATATGAAATTTTGAATTGCCTCTTCTATTTATTTAAAGAATGACATTGGGATGTTGATGGGTATTGCATTGAATTTGTAGATAGCCCTTGGCAAGATTCTCATTTTCACAATGTTGATTCTTCCATTCCAGGAGCATGGGAGGTGTTTCCATTTCCTTAGTTCTGCTTTAATTTCCTTTTTTAGGGTTTTAAAGTTTTCATCTAAACGGTCCTTTACATTCTTAGTTAAGCTAATTCCTAGGTACTTTATTTTCTTTGAGGCTATTGTGAAAGGAGTTTCTTTCCTGATTATTGCCTCATTCCTCTCACTATTGGCGTAAAGTAAGGCAGTTGATTTGTGAGGTTTGATTTTATGGCCTGCTACCCTTCCAAAGCTTTGAAACAGCTCAAGGAGCTTGGGAGTAGAGTCTATAGGATTCTTTAAATACAGAATCATGTCATCTGCAAAGAGGGATAGTTTTATTTCCTCTTTCCCTACTTGGATCCTCGTTATGCTTGCTTCTTGCCTTATTGCACTGCCTAGGAAATTTAGGACTATGTTAGAAAGGACTGGAAAGAGTGGGCATCCTTGTCTCGTTCCTGATTTTAGAGGGAATGGCTTTAGATTTTCACCATTAAGTATAATACTAGCAGTGGGTTTCTCATACACAGCCTTCATTACATTGAGAAATGTTCCATGGAGTCCTAGTTTCTCCACATCTTTTAACATAAAGGGGTTTTGGATCTTGTCAAATGCCTTTTCCGCATCTATTGCGACGATCATGTGATTTTTGTCCTTGCTCCTGTTGATGTGTTGAATTATATTAATTGATTTGTGTATGTTGAACCAGCTTTGCCTCCCTGTGATGAATCCAGTTTCATCATAGTGTATAATTTTTTGATGAGTTTTTGTAGATGGTTGGCCAGTATTTTGTTGAGAAGTTTTGCATCGATGTTCATCAAAGAAATGGGTCTATAGTTCTCTTTCTTTGATGAATCTCTGTTTGTTTTGGGGATGAGGGATATACTGGCTTCACAGAATGAGTTTGGTAAACAACCTTCATTTTCAATTATGTTGAAGAGCTTGAGAAGTATTGGTGTGAGCTCTGCTTTGAAGACCTTATAGAATTCAGCTGTGAATCCATCTGGCCCTGGGCTCTTTTTAAGTGGAAGTTGTCTAATTTCCATTTCTATTTCAGAGCTTGAAATAGGCCTGTTGAGTTGGGTTAGCTCTTCTTGGTTCAGTGTGGGTATGTTAATATTGTCTAGGAATTCATCCATTTCTTCTAGGTTCTCAAATTTCTTGGCGTAAAGTTTTCAGAAGTATTCCCCCATGGTATTCTGGATCTTGGTAATTTCTCTCGTGATATTACCATTTTCATCTGCGATTTTGTTTATTTCGATATGCTCTCTTGTTTTTTTTGGAAAGATTTGCTAAGGGCTTCTCAATTTTGTTAATTCTTTCAAAGAACCAACTCCTTGTTTTGTTGATTCTTTCTATAGTTTTTTTTTATTCCAAATCATTTAATTCTGCTTTGATTTTAATAATTTGCTTTCTCCTAATGGGTTTAGGGTTGGTTTGTTGCTCTTTTTCCAGGAGGTTAAAGTGAGACATTAACTAGTTGATTTGCCATTTTTCCAACTTGCTGTTGTAGGCACTCAGCACTATAAATTTTTCTCTGAGTACTGCCTTTGTTGTGTCCCTAAGGAGTTGATATTTGTGTGCTCCTTATTGTTAAATTTCATAAACAGTTGGATATCTGTTCTGATCTCTTCGATTACCCATTGTTTTTGATTCAACAATGTGTTGTTCAGTCTCCATGAGTTACAGGGTTTTCGTTGGTGGAGATACGTGTTCTGCTCCAATTTGCTGCCTTTATGCTCTGAGAGTGTGCATGGAATAATTTCAGTGTTTCTGAATCTGTTCAGGTGTGTTTTATGGCCTAAGATGTGGTCTATTATGGAAAATGTTCCATGTGCTGCTGAGAAAAACGTATATTGTGTTGTTACTGGGTGGAATATTCTGCAGATGTCTGTTAGATCTAGTTGGTCTATATAGTTGTTCATTTCTAAGGTTTCTCTGTTGAGTTTTGCCTTGTTGATCTGTCCATAGGTGAGAGTGGTGTGTTAAACTCACCAACAATCACTGTATTTCGATCTATGTATGGTTTCAGTGTAAGTAAAGTTTGCTTGATGAAGTTTGGAGCTCCGGGATTGGGTGTGTAAATATTTAGGATCGTTATGTCTTCCTGGAGGAAAGATCCCTTTAGTAGTATGTAGTCACCTTCTTTGTCTTTTCTTACTAATTTTAGTTTGAAGTCTATTGTATCTGATATGAGGATGGCAACTCCAGCCTGTTTATGGGGGCAGTTAGCTTGATAGAGTTTATTCCAACCTCTCACTTTCAAAAGATGATTGTTTTTGGGTAAGATGTGTCTCTTGAAGACAGCAGAACGATGGCTCTTGCTTTTGGATCCAACTAGACAGCCTATGCCATTTTAATGGAGAGTTAAGTCCATTGATATTGAGAGTTAGGATTGAGAGATATTTATTAGTTCCTACCATGTTTAAAAGTTTTTAGTAGGGCCTGTGTCTTGACAGTTCTTGTGGCCCTTAGATGGTATGCTGTTTAGGTGCCATTTCTTTCCCTATATTGCATTTATTTTGGTTTTCTATGTATAGAGCATCTTTGAGAATTCTCTGTAGTGTTGGTTTTGTTTCGACATATTGTTGCAGCTTTTCCCTGGAATGGAATGTTTTTATTGTTCCCCCAGTTATGAATGAGAGCTTAGCTGGCTACAATATTCTTGGTTGGTAGTTATTTGATTTAAGGGCATGACATATATGCTTCCAGTCACTTCGTGCTTGCATGGTCTCTGCTGAGAAATCTGGGGTTATTCTGATTGGTTTGCCTTTATAAGTTACTGATCCCTTTTCCCTGGCTGCCTTTAGGATCTTTCCTTTCGTTTCTATTGATCCAGTTCGGATCACAATGTGGCGGTGGGATGTTCTTTTCTGTTCAGGTCTGTTTGGGATTCTAAAAGCTTCTCGTATCTGGATGGGCCTGCCCTTCTGGATATTTGGGAAATTCTCTGAGATGATTCCCTGAAGTATATTTCCAATGCCATTGACCTCTTTCTCCACGCCCTCCTCAATACCAACTAGCCTTAAATTAGGCTTCCTAATTGCATTTTGGACCTCCTGAAGCACTCTCTCATATTTCCTACATTTGGATTGACTCATTTTCTGTTCTTTCTCTATAATAACTAAATTATCTTCAGCCCCGGAAATTCTCTCCTCTGCATTATCTAACCTGCTATCAAAACTATCTACTTTACTTTTCATCTCCCTTGCTTCTAATTGCTCATTTTTGATGCCTTGCTTCTCTTGTTTTAGATCATGTATGGATTTCTTTATCTCCTTGATTTCCTTTTGAGTGTTTAGCTCAGTAGCTTTATTTTCTTTGTACATTTGCTGGAGTTTGGTCACGTTTTTATTTGTGGATTCTATGAATTCATCCATCTTTCTTTGAAAAACCTTTATTATGGCCACCTTTATGGCTTCTTCTTTTTCACTTATCACCTTGTTTATGCTTTCCTCTTGTTCAGCTATGGCTTCCTCCATTATCTCTTTCTTCATATTTTCACATTTTCCATTAATGATGTTTATCAATTGCATTTGTGTAGCACTTGGAAGACTCTCCTCTAGGTTTGCCAGTGACTGTTCCATTGTCTGTTTACATTGGGTGGGGGATGTTGTTTCTTGATTTGACATTTTTCTTGAGTTTCTTGTTCTGCCCATTTGAAAATGGGAGCAAGATTACTACTAAATATGATTATAGTTTTTCAGATATAACCAACCTAGACCTCTGTAGCTGGCAGACACTAGATGTTCACATGTTTTGATTGGTATTATCACTCTTTCTTTTTGTGCACTTACAGACCAGTCTAATACAACCACTGATAAGCGATTTATACCCAAAACAATAAGCCTTTCAATCCAATCTCTATTGTCTTTAAGTCCCTCTGAGCCTAGAGAATAATTAACCACCTACATATACAATATTGCTCAACAGCCATCAAGTGTAGATCCGTGCAGTATAAGGGTTGAAAGACGAGCAGAGGTCCAGAGATAGAAAAAAAGAATGTAGAGAGGTCAGGGGAAGTACAAGAGGATTAACGTAGGAGTGTAAGAATATTGTAGTCATGAAGAAAAGGTATAGCATAAGGATAACTGACCTAAGTTGGTAAGTAGGTAGCATATTTGAGTACAACGTTTGGAAAGTATTAGAATAAAACGTATGTGTTGCTGCACGACTAGCTCTTAGCCCAACCAGTGGCCTCACAGTGGACCATGGGATGGATCTGTTTTTCTTGTCTACGTTGAGGGAAAGGGGTGTTTCACAAGATGCAGAAGCGAAGATTTCAGAAGCAAATGCTGTGAGTGAATTAGCTCGTAAAAAGCATTTTTATTTTCTTTCATCTTTCTGCCAGTCTTGGGCTTGAATTCAGGGCCTGAGCACTGTCCTCGGGTTTTCTCAAGTCTAGCCCTCTGCCACTTGAGCCACAGTGCCACATCTACATTTTGTATCTATGAGATACTCAGCAATCAAACCCAGATCTTCATGGATGCTAGGCAAGCACTCTACCACTATGCCAAACACTCAACCCTGACATAGTAATTATAAAGTCATCATCATCATATCAAAATATCCTTTCTCCTACAAAGAATGAACACTTATCTATGTGTGTAATGCTTTTTTTTAAATTTCACTAATTCTTCTGTGTTTTTCCCTCCTGCATTTTTTATGCATGACAGCAAAGCTAATCATCAGTAAAAAATTGATTAGGATACAGAAACCTAATAATATCCTAGTAGATTGACGTCAAAATATGTGCAAGATGCCCTGTGTGTCTGACCTAGTGGTAGAGTCCTTGGCTACCACGCAAAAAGACTCAGGTTTGATTCCTCATTACCACATACATAGAAAACGCTGCAAGTGGTGCTGTGGCTCGGTGGGAGAGCTAAAGCTTAAAGAAAGCCCAAGAACAGTGTTCACACTCTGAGGTCAAGTCCCAAGACTAGCAAAAACAAAAAAATTCGACAAGGGTCAAAATGCAGGCAGAGAAGGCACTGTGAAGCAAATGTTTTGTAAAGGATCTGGGCAATATTGGCCCTTAAGTTTGGGTCTTACCTAAGAAAGGCTTCTTGAGCCTGAGACCAGACTGGTAGTTGGGCCTAGTGGAAGACATTGGGATTGGACAAATAAGATGTGCTGTTTACTACATCCACATGTATATTGTGAGATTGGAAGAGAGATTCAGCCTCCAGTATGTCTTTTGGGAGGTCTTCTGTGAGCAAAGATCTTTGGTCATTGGGCCCTGAAAGGTGACCCTGCCTCCCTCACAATGGAACAGAATATGGAACCCTGGTACCCAAGCAACTGTAACTAACAACCAACTCAAGCCAGCTCACTTGGCCTGTGGCTCAGGAGGAAGAAAGGTGTTGCTGTGTTGTTCACAAAGTTCAGGAAACTCGAGTCTCAGGTGTGGAAGTTGTGGATGTCTTGCTGGAACATGTACATGCTAGATCATTGCCAAGCCACAAATCCAGTATAACAGGCCTTTCTCTAAGAAGAAGTCCAAGAAAATCCAGGGCAACCAGATGAGGTATATTTCTAAGAAGAAATGTATTTGACCCCATCATCCTCCCCACACACTACAACTTTCTTTTTTTTTCATTTTTTATTGTAATTAGTAAAAGGGTTACATGATATTTGCCAGATAGAAGGTGCTTTAATTCACATACATTGATACCCTTTCACATGTCTTGGTACCCATTTCCCTCCAACCCCACACCCCCATCCCTTCTTGGATTTCCCCCTTCCCTATCAAATATCAAATATCCAAATACAAATAAATTCAATATATCAGATAACAAAGTGAGATACTATACCAATATGGGATAACCAAGGGACAGCAAAGGAGATGAGAGACAACATAGTACATTAAGGACAACAATCATTCATTATGTGGCTTTTGTTGCAATACCCTGGAGGTCCTTTTAATTAGCTTCACATTATATGGCCTTATACATGGCCTTTTACTCTATGGCAAATCTCTGCTAGTAGAGCCCAAGGTTTCTACTGATTATGACGAATGAGGGAAACCACTGAGCCTAAGTTCCTTTGAGTCTGTCTTACTTCACTTAATATGATTTGTTCTATTCTTGCCATTTCCTAACAAATGGGGCGATGTCATTCTTTCTGACAGCAGCATAGAATTCCATTGTGTACAAATACCACAACTTGTTGATCCACTCATCAACTGAGGGACACCTGGGTTGGTTCCATATATTTGCTATGGTGAATAGTGCTCCAGTGAACATTGTTGTGCTAGTGGGTTTAGTATGCCCTTGTTTCTGGATTGTTCGGTAAATGCCAAGTGGTGGAATTGCTGGGTCATAGGGAGTTCTATGTTTAGCCTTTTGAGGCACTGCCACACTGCTTTCCATAGTGGTTCAACGAGTTTGCACTCCCACCAACAGTGTAGTAGTGATCCCTCCTGGCCACATCCCCTCCAGCATCTGTTGTCATTCGTTTTCCTGATCCTGGCCATTCTAACTGGAGTGAGGTGGAATCTTAGAGTTGTTTGATTTGCATTTCTTTTATGACCAGAGATGTGGAGCATTTTTTCATGTGTCTATAGGCCATTTTTGTTTCTTCTTCAGAGAAGACTCTCTTTAAGTCTGTGGCCCATTTTTAATGTGATGGGTGTTACTTTGGAGGTTAGTTTTGGAGTGATTCAATTTTTTGAGTTGTTGATATATTTTAGATATGAGGCCTTTGTCCGTTGTTTGGTTGGTGAAGATCTTCTCCCACTCTGTAGGCTTCCTGATTAGTTTACTAGCTATATCCGTTGCCATACAAAAGCTCTGCAGTTTAAAGCAGTCCCACTTATCCAGCCTTTCTCTGATTTGTTGTGATTCTTGGTCTTATTAAGAAAGTTTCGACCTGTGCCAAGGAGGCCTACGGTATCTCCTATTCCTTCCTGTAAACTTTTCAGTGTGTCAGCTTTTACCTCCAGGTCTTTGATCCATTTGGAGTTAATTCTAGTGCAAGGTGACAAAGAAGGATCCAACTTTAGTTTTCTGCAGGTGCTTAACCAGTTCTGCCAGCACAACTTGTTGAAGAGGCTATCTTTCTTCCATTCTATTTTTTTGGCTCCCTTGTCAAAGATTAGGTGGCCATAGGTCTGTGGTTTAATATCTGGGTCCGCAGTTCTATTCCATTGGACTTCTGGCCTGTTCTTGTGCCCGTACCAAGCTGTTCTGAGAATTATAGCTCTGTAATAGAGTCTAAAGTTTGGAATTGAAATTCCTCCAGCTTTGTTCTTTCTGCTAAGATGTGTTTTTGCTATACGGTGTCTTTTATTATTCCATATGAAATTTTGAATTGCCTCTTCTATTTCTTTAAAGAATGACATTGGGATGTTGATGGGTATTGCATTGCATTTGTAGATAGCTCTTGGCAAGATTGTCATTTTCACAATGTTCATTCTTCCAATCCAGGAGCAAGGGAGCTTTTTCCATTTCCTTAGTTCTGCTTTAATTTCCTTTTTTAGGGTTTTAAAGTTTTCATCGAAACGGTACTTTACATTCTTAGTTAAGCTAATTCCTAGGTACTTTATTTTGTTTGAGGCTATTGTGAAAGGAGTTTCTTTACTGATTATTGCCTCGTTCCTCTCACTGTTGGCGTAAGGAAGGCAGTTGATCTGGGAGGGTTGATTTTATGGCCTGCTACCCTCCCAAAGCTTTGAATCAGCTCAAGGAGCTTGGGAGTAGAGTCTATAGGATTCTTTAAATACAGAATCATGTCATCTGCAAAGAGGGATAGTTTTATTTCCTCTTTCCCTACTTGGATCCCCTTTATGCTTGCTTCTTGCCTTATTGCACTGCCTAGGAATTCTAGTACTATGTTAAAAAGGAGTGGAAAGAGTGGGATCCTGAATGCTACCCCTTAGCCCTTTTATGCAAAGCTTAGGCCTGTGGCATTTTAAGCACGATTCAAAGCTCTGTTTTTTGCTGGTTAATTAGAGGTAAAAATCTTATGGAATTTATTGCATGGCTGATTTTGAACTGGAATCCTCAGGTCTCAGCTTATCTTGAGTAGCGAGGATTACAGTATTTTACAACCTGTATGCTCATACACATCGCTTCTGATCCAAACACTCATTGTTCAATTTAACTAACAAGATGTGAGGAAAGATGATTGAGTGTAATTTACTAGATGGGCTTCTAGTGAGTATATATTTCCACTTCCACTCTGAAGCCAGGGAAATGTTTCTAGTACATGTTTCAACTATCTCCCAAAGAGGAAATAATGTGTGAGTACGTTTGCTAGTATTTCATATAGGAGATGGACTTTGGTGTTTGGAACCTGTTGGGCAGAGTGTATCAGCTGGGCTGTGATAACAGAGATGATGTTTCAGACAGGAATATTGTCCTACGAGACAAACTTAATCCAGATCCTTGGATTTCAGGCCTTGAGTGGATAGAATTACAAGTGTGAGCTGCCACCACCACCTGGTTCATTTTGGAAACCTTAATTGCTTCTCATTTGTTCCTTTCCTTTTTTGGAAGATTGATCTAAGCTGGCTGATTGTGCATCACAATGATGTGATTGGCCTCAGGAATTGCAAAAATTTGTCTCATCAGCACGGAATGAATGAAGTTGATCTAAACCCAGTAGTATTTTCCTTCTGATAAATAGGGAACTTACCTATATCATTTTCCTTTCCTTTGCTTTCCCAAAGCAAGCAACATGTTTCTTAAAAACTATACTTCATGAGAATATTATAATTAGAAGCTATTTTCTGCACACTTCAGAATAGTCCTTGCATTTATAAACTTATATTACAATATTAGGTAGAAGAATGGTGACTGTTAGTTTCATAACTATTTCATATGTTTTACTCTTTAAGGCTCATTAACTCAAGAAGGGATTAAATACATTTAGATAATAGTAGAACATAGCTGCTGCTGATTTGATGTGTGTGCAGATGATACACAGATTTATTAGGATTACTCAAAAGTTGTCTTCAAATTTTCAGTAGTCGACTGCTATGCTAACTGGAAGGTGATAGTAATGATGCTGAAATTCTATGAATCAGCTATGAAGCAGAATTTCAGGGGAGAGTATTTGCTAGGGACTTAATTTCTAAGACGCATATCAAGAATATTGAACTATAACACCAAATGATGGAGGACTCAGCGTCACATTTTGTTTGTTTTATGCAAGTCCTGGGACTTGAACCCAGAGCCTGGGAACTGTCCTTAAATGTTTTTTTTTTGCTTCAGGCTAGTGTTCTACCACTTGATCCACAGCTCCACTTCCAGATTTTTGGTAATGAACTGTAAATCAGAATATCATGCAATTTGTTTGGGCTGGATTCAAACCTGATTCTGTGTAGATAGGATTCCAAGTGTGAGCGCACAGAGCCTGGCTAGTATCATTCATCATTCAAGTCATGGGACTGCAATTCTGCACCTGGGTCTTGTCACTGAGCTTTTCAGCTCAAGACTACTGCCCTATCCCTTGAGCCATAGGGCCACTTCTGGGTTTCTGGTGGTTAATTGGAGATTAGAGTCACATGGACTTCAGTGCCCAGGCTGACTTTGAACTGCTATCCTTGGATCCCAGCCTCTTGAGTAGCTACATTTACAAGTGTGAGCCACCATACTGGGCTAAATTATTTTTTAAGTTAATTTTTTTTGTTAAGTCAATATATAGTTGGCATACGGTTACATAAGTAATGAACACATTTCTTAAGAAAATTGTTATCACCTCCCTCATTTTTCTCTGTTTTCCTACCCTCAGCCCCCTCTCCACCCAGATTGTTCAGTTCATTTCCTTTTAGTGTCTTCCAAGTATCACTGTTCAATTGGTTCACCCTTTTTCCTTTGTTTTTTTTTTACCATTTTATTATACCCTTTCCCTTTCCCAAATCACATAAACCTATGTACAAGACACAGGGTACCCGAATTCAACACAGTGACTACAGAGAATAAAACTAAAGGGAAAAAGAAGAAAAGAGGTAAAAAGCAAAGAAAATGAAAGAACATCATACAGTACCTTAGAAGCAACAACACTGAAAAAACAAAACATAAAACCTTGGGCTGAAAATGTAGCTTGCATAACATGTATGAAACCCTGGATTCCATTCCTCAGCACCACATAAACAAAAACTGGAAGTGCCACTGTGACTCAGCTGGTAGAATTCTAACGTTCAGCACAGAGTGTCTCCAAGTGACAAAAATCTGTCACATTTAAGTCAGGCTTCAAAATTTTGCTAGGAACCAATTACGTGATTTGGAAGAAAGTCAAATTTTCAAAAAATCACTAGCCAGGCGCTGGAGGGTCATAATTGTCATTCTACTAGCCAGGGAGAAGGTGATTCAAAGCCTTTGCAAGCAAAAAAACGAAAACAAAAAAAACTAAGATTCTTTTCTCCACTTATCCATCCAAAATCTAAGTGGAGTTGTGGCTAAAACTGGTACAGCATTAGCCTTGAGGAAAAAGAACTAAGAGACCTTGCCCAGGTCCAAAGTTCAAGCTCCCCACCAAGGAAGAAAAAAAAAGCAGTCCAAATACCTTAGTTTCAAAAGTATATCTGGATATCTTAGTAGATTTTTCTGATCTTTCCTCATTCATCTCATGGAACCACATAATCTTGATCCTGATCTGACTAAGAGCCTGCATTGTGCTTAATAAATTCATTCCACATATTCCAGTAGAATCTGGACAGCTAACAGCCACTTACCAATGCTTTATTCTACGTTTAGGCCAGTATGTCTTCATACCATCTACACAGTCAGCTATATCATCTTTCCAGAAGTATCATTGAGTGTAGAACACTCAGAACTAAAATAATTGCATAAAGATGGAATAAAACTCCTAGATTCATTAAGAAAATTTCTGTACCACTTAGAGCAAGTACATTAGTGGTATTTAGCTCTAGCCTCTTTTTTTTAAAAAAATTTCTAACATTGAATTTTACATCATATTTCAAATGTCTTGTTTAACCAACAAGTATTCAAGAAGGGAATCGCTATACAATCACTGGCACATAAATTTTAGAATATACTAAAAATTAAGCTGAGTCTTTCTATGTCATAGATACAGATTAATCTATAATAAAACACATGTCTATAGAGTGTATAGTCTATCCCAGATTTTTATGTCTATGTAGTTATGTTTATATCTCCAAAATTATGTCCAGAACTTTGGGTATCAACTATTCAATCATCGCTCTACTACTGTTTGAAACTAATATCCATATATTAAGGATACCATGTACCTTTTGTTCCTTGGTCTTGACTTATCTCACTCAACAGGACTCACTCTAATCTCATCCACTACCCCAAAAATGCCATTATCATTTTTTTCTGTGCAGATCTTCTTTTATGTATTTATTTTTATTGTAATTTATAGAAGGGTTACATTATATTCACCAGATAGAAGGTGCATTACTTCTCAAACTTTGATACCCCATGTAATGATATGGTCCCCATTTCCCTTCCACTACCCCCACTCATGTTCATTTCCCCCCTTCCCTATCCAATTTCAAATAACCAATTAGGCACATATGAAATATATCAGAAAACCAGGTTAAATGTTCTAACCATATGATATAACCAAGGGATAGCAAAAGAGATAAGAGATCACATAGTTCATTAAGGACAACAATCACTCATTATATGAGTTTTGTTTCTTTATCTTGGAGGTCCTTACATTTAGTGTCATACTATTTGTCACGATATCTCTAGATTTTGTTCTATTGTAAATCTCTGGTAGCAGACCCCAAGGTTTCTACTGAATTTGACATATGAGGGAGACTCTTGGGCCTATGTTCCTTTGAGTTTGGCTTACTTCACTTAATATGATTTTTTTCCTTTTCATCCACTTCCCCGAGAATGCCATTATTTTATCTTGTCGGTTGGCTATGTACCATTCCATTGTGTGTGTGTGTGTGTGTGTGTGTGTGTGTGTGCGTGTGTGTGTGCGCACGCACGTGTATCACATTTTTTGTAGTAGGGCATCTGGTGTTTCCATCATCCAGCCTCATTTTCTACAGATATTTTTATAGTCTCTTTTTTATTTTCAGGGTAATGTATAGATGGGTTACGATTACATTTACAGGTAGTGGACTGCATTACTTCTCACACATTTATTCCACTCCACATGTTTTTGTCCCCAGTTCCCTCTCCCCTCCCCTTCCCAATCATCTTGTTTCCCCCTTCCCTTTCCTATTTGACATAAACAAATAAACATATATACAATATGCCAGGGAAAAAATCAGATACAGTAACAATCTGACATTAACCAAAGGGCAAAATAAGAGATGAGAAATAACATAGTAGATTAAGGACAAAAATCACACAAGATTAAGAGCAACGATGACACAAGATATAGCTCTTGTTCCCATATCCTAGAGATCATTTCATTTAGTCTCATCCTATATGACCTTATATACCTAGGTTTTTGAGTTATTGTAATCCTCTGCTAGGAGAGTCCTAGATGTGAACTAACTATTACAAATGAGGGAAACCACTGAGCTTATGTTTCTTTGGGTCTGGCTTGCTTCACTTAATATGAATTTTTCCAAGTCTTTCCATTTCCTTACAAATGGGGTGATGTCATTCCTTCTGATGGCAGCATAGCATTCCATTGCGTATAAGTACCGTATCTTCTTGATTCAGTCATCTACTGAGTGGCATCTGGGTTGGTTTCATATCTTTGCTATGGTAAATAGTGCTGCAATGAGCATCATTGTGCTAGTGGCTTTAGTACGCCCTTTTTTTCTGGACAATTGGGTAGATGCCAAGTAGTGGATTTGCTGGATCATAGGGGAGCTCTATGTTCAGTCTTTTGAGGAACCACCACACTGCTTTCCCTAGTGGTTGAACGAGTTTACACTCACACCAACAGTGTAGGTGTGATCCCCCCTGGTCACTTCCCCACCAGTATCTCTTATTAGACTTTTTGATAATGGCCATTCTGACTGGAGTCAGGTGGAATCTCAAAGTTGTTTTGATTTTCATTTCCCTTATTGCTAGAGATATGGAGCATTTCTTCATGTGTCTAAAGCCCATTTTAATTTTTTCTTCAGAGAATACTCTTTTAAGTCTTTAGCCCACCTTTTAATAGGATGGTTGTTTCTTTGAAGATTTGTTTGGGAGAGATTCATTGTTTTCAGCTATAGATATATTTTAGATAACTTCATATATTTTTGTAGAAAAAAGAATGGAAGCCATCATGCTGGCTCACAACTTAAATTCAGCTGCTTGGGAGGCTCAGGGCTTAGGATCACAGGTCAAAGCCAACCAGGGCCCTACAGTATGTGAGATCAAACTCTGTGAACATACAATGACTGTAAGAGGAATCTCACTGCCTCGGAATGTAGCCTAATGGTAGAGTGCTCACCGAGAATGCATGAAGACCTAGGTTCTATTCACCGGTACCGCATACTCAGAAAAAAGCTAGAAGTGGCGCTGTGTCTCAAGAGGCAGAGCACTCACCTTGGGCAAGCGAGTCCAATGAAAATGTCTAGGCCCTGAGTCCAAGCCCTAGGACTGGCAAAAAGAAAAAAAAAGAGCAATCTTACTTAAGTAACAAGGAATGTACCCTATATTTATACAGACTGAAAAATTCATTAAGAAATTAGAAAATATGTATAAAGTGCATATTTTCTTTTGTGTGTTGGCACTGGGTCTTCAACTGAGTGCTTCAGCTCTATCCCTGACCTTTTCTGCTCAAGGCTAGCACTCTACCAATGCAGCCCCAAATCAACTATCTTCAATTGAGATATAAGCGATGAATATTTCAGGGTGCTTCATGAAAAAAATTTTTATAAATTGAAACGTTCAACACAGTCTTATTTTAGTATGAATGTTGAGATGGGAAGAGACAGAAAAAGTGAAATGTTTCCTGATCCCCATAGAGAAGAGACTCAGCAGAACCACTGTGGTCTGCATTCTTCTTTGTGAGTTTTGTTTGCTTGTTTGATTTTTGTCAATTGTGGGGCTTGAACTCTGGGCCTGGGCACTGTCCCTGAGCTCTTCAGCTCAAGGCTAATGCTTTAATCTGTGAGCCACAGTGCCACTTCTGGTTTTTCTGGTAGTTAACTGGGTACTTTGGCTGGCTTTAAACTTTGATTCTCAGATTATAGGTGTGAGGTACCATCACCAGGCTGCTGCTCTGTTACTATGCAGGTTCTGGATCAAGAACTTCAAGTTCTTACTTCAATTTTTTCTTCTCTTGCCTGATACTCGGCCATTTGAACGAAGCCCCATTTCCTGGTCTTTGTTGGTTAATGAGAGATATTCTGATTTTCTAATATTCAGAGCAATGATTATAAAACCCAGCATTTTACTTACTTGACTAAATTAAGAGACAGGACCTAGTGAGATGGAAAACAAAATGTTTTTCAAGTTGCTATCCTGTTCTAATGCATAAGTCTGGCTATTTTGCTTACACACAAATATGTATTTTACCAGTTTCTACTCTATTTTTGCTTAGCTTAAAACCACCACTGCCATTTCATAGATTTTGTTGTTGTTGTTTGCGGTGCTTGAACTCTGTGCCTGGGCTGTTCCTCAGATCTTCAGTTCAATGCCAGTGCTCTACTACTTTTGATTTGGCCAGTCCTGGGCTTGAACTCAGGGACTGAGCACTGTCCTTATATTTTCTCAAGGCTAGGGCTCTACCACTTCAGCCTCAGCACCACTTCCAGCATTTTTCTATGTATGTGGTATTGATGAATTGAACCCAGGTCTTCGTGCATGCTAGGCAAGCACTCTACCACTAGGCCAAACTCCCAGCCCCAAATTATTCATCATTACTATTAGCTATCTTCTTTTTTTATTATTGATTCATCATGGTGCTTGGACTTTGGGCCTGGACACTGTCCCTGAGCTCTTCAGTTCAAGGCTATCGCTCTTCCTCTACAGCTCCATTTTTGGTTTCTGGTAGTTAATTGGTGATGTAAGCCTCACAAACATATGTGTCCAGGCTGGCTTTGGGCTTTGAACCAAGATCCTCCTATCTCAGCCTCCACAGTAGCTAGAATTACACGCTTCAGCCAGCAGTGTCTGACTGTTTGATGTCTCTGTCTCTGTCTCTGTCTCTCTGTCTCTGTCTGTCTCTGTCTGTCTGTCTCTCTCTGTCTCTCTCTCTGTCTCTGTCTCTCTGTCTCTCTCTCTGCTCTGACTCTCTGTCTCTGTCTCTCTGTCTCTGTCTCTCTCTCTCTGTCTCTCTCTCTCTCTCTCTCTGTCTTTTGGTTGTAAGACTTTAATTGTGCACCTGGGCAGTGTCCCTGTGCTCTTCAGCTCAAGGCTACAACCTTAAACACCTTGAGCCACAGTGTCACTTCTGGTTTTTTGGTGCTTAAGTGGAAGTAACAGTTTCATGGACTTTAGTGTCTGGCCTGGCTTTGAACTGTGATCCTCAGAACCCAACCTTCTTAGATCATTTCCAGCTTTTTTTTTTGGTGTAAGTGGTACAGAGTAATTGAACACAGGGCTTTGTGCATTCTAGGCAAGCAAACTACCACTAGTGTGCACTCCAGCCTTAGATAAGGGCTTTCTTTTTCTTTTTCTTTTTTTCACTCATGGGGTTTGAACTCTGGGCCTGGATGTTTACCTTAAGCTCTTCAGCTCAAGGCAAGAGCTCTACCACTTGAGGCACATTGTCATTTTGAACTTTCTGGATTATTTGGAAATAAGATTCTCACAGATTTTTATGCCTGGTCCGTCTTTGAACCTCGATCCTCCATTGTAGCTAGGGTTACCAGGGTGAGCCACCAGTCACGGGCATTAAATTATTATTTTTTGCATGTCCTATGGCTTCAACTCATGACCAGAGCACTGTCCTAGGGCTTGCTCAAGGATAGCACTTTACTTCAGCCAGCAAACTCCCGGTCCAAATAAGCCACTCTTGAAGCTAGAATTAAAGAGATCTGCCATAATACTGGCATGTCGTTATCTAAGTATATAATTTTTCTTCTATTTTTGATGGCTTTTCCTTAGTGTACATATTTCCTACATATTTTATGGAAAACTTCCTTCCCACTGGGGCCATAAGTTAAGCCTAGTGGAAGAGTTCTTGCCGAGCATGAATGAAGACCCAAGTTCAATTCCTCAGCACATCATAGATACAATAAGGTAAAAGTGGTGCTGTGGCACATGTGATAGAACTTGCACCTTAAAAATAAACAAAAACAAAAACAAGGATCGTGCTCAGGTCCTGAGTCTAAGCACAGTACTGGCAAAAAAAAATTCTGCCCAAAGTAGACATTAAAACTTATTGTACTTTCCAAAAAATTTGTTGTCAAGGTGATATAAAAAGAGATTGCTGTTACATATGTAATGAGTACATTTCTTGTAAACACTGTTACCCCCTCACCCCTTTTCTCTTTCCCTTCCTCAAGTCATAAATTTCATTTACAACAAATATATATGTATTTTCATTCCTGAAAAAAATAGTTTAATATGTGTTCAAATAAATGATGTAGGTTGATATATTTATCAAAATGGATTACTTGATCTCTAAAATAAACATTCTAGGTAATTTTTCTCATAAAATTGTAGTAATGCTATAAAACTAATAAAAAAGGAATTTTAGTTATTAATTTCTTATGTTTTACCTTTGACATTAGTACAATAAGCATACTGTTTATGGTATTAATACAGACAGCATGAAATATGATTATGTAAAAAAATTAAATGATTCAAAATAGTAATGTTGGGGGCCAGTAGTTTGGCTTGGTGGCACACACCCTGGACTGGTAAAAAAAGAAGTAGGGTTAGATAAAACAGATTTATTTCCAAATGTGTGGAAAATGGAATGTTTTCTTGTTTGGCTATTCCTGGTGCTTGAACTGAGGGACAAGGAACTGTCCTTGGCCACATTTGTTCAAGGGTGGCACTCTGACACCTGAGCCACAGTGCCCCATCTGTTTTTCTGTGTATGCAGTGCCGAGGAATTGAATCAAGATCTTCTTGTATACTAGGCGAGCACTCTACAACTAGGCCACATTCAAAGGCAAAGTAGATTTTTGATGCTATTGTGGAGTTTTAATTTTCTTAAATATTTGTACAAAGCACAATGGATATATAAAGATACTTGAACTCACAGAACAGAGTCCCACATAATATTACAGTTACTCTGGCACTTCTCCCAATTGACAAAACACATTTCCAGGCATCTGCTCTGTCCTTAAGCGTTGGTAGCTGACTTGTCTTTCCATGGAGGCCTGGCCTGGATTCCTGGTGATTCCATGCATTTCATAGTTCCCTGTATATCCAGTAAGGTTGTCTTCTATGGGACCAGACACATTCCTCCAGCTGGTCAAAAAGTATGTGTCTAGAAGAGCAGGTCCAAAGCCGGCATGTGGAGCCTCATATACAGCTTGAGTTGTGTCAGGGTGTGGCAGATCTTGAACTCATAGAAATCACTGGGGTAGAAGTCCATTCACATCGTATAGATGGAACACATGATGCTGTGGGCACATTCGGTACAAGGAAAGTGAGAGCCTTCTCTCTCCATCCTGAGCCTTCTACCAAAGCCCCTTTCTTGCAGGACTCTAATGCTGTGGCTGTTCTGCAGAGATGTGCACTTACGTGCTGGGAGGGGGGTAAGAGACACTCGAGAACAGGATGACTTTTACACCCCACTTCCAGAAGCTTCTGAGAGAGACCTCTAAGCATCTGTCCAAAGCAAACGCACCTTAAATTTACTAAGTAAATGCTCTAAATAAATCAATAAGTGAATGCTCTAAATAAAGAACTAAATGCTCATTCCTCTAATCTTAGCCACCCAGCAGGCTGAGCTCTAAAGATCACAGTGGAAAGCCAGTCTAGTCAGTAAAAGTCTAAAGGCACTTGTCTTCAATTAGGCAGCAAAAAGCCAGAACTTGACCTATGACTCAAATGGTACAGTGCTAATTTTTGAACACCAAAGGGATGGCATTTAGACCTGGGTTCAGGTTCAAATGGCAGCACTGCACCACACACCAAAATGTAAATGCTTTCAGGTTCTAACAGGCAAAGATATCACAATCCCTCCCTGATGGGTCAAAAGTGATTCAGCCCCCAGCTTTTCCTCTGACTCCAGTATTTCACAGGCCTCCGCCATTAGTCCTGACACCTCATTTCTTACTGGGAAATGGGATTTCCTAGGATGTCACCTAGGTGAGGGCTGCAGTTGGGAGCCACTTACTCATGCCTGAAATCCAACTTCTCAGTAAGCACACTGTTGAGACTCCAGTAGCTTGTGAGAGAAATGAAATGGCATGGTGTCCCAGTCATAATAAAGTAGTTTGTGCACTTGTATCATGCTTAGCTCCCCTGTGAACATCGCAGTGAACCAAACAGGCTCAGAGAGGAGCCAAGTATTCCAAGACTTGGCCAGGAAGGGTGAGCAAACCTGGGTTTGGAGGGGGAACACTCACTTTTTCAAGAGAATTTCCAGCAACTACTACATTGTCCTCCACTATTTGAAATTGTGCAGGAAGTTTCCCACATAAAAGAGATCACCTTTCTGGTAGGCAGGGATCAGCTTTGTCAGCAGCATCTCCAACAGGCCTTCCTCCAGGATCCACAGTTTTCAAACCATACCCATGGTATCTACCTTTCTATGTTCTCTCCACCTGCCCCCAGACAGGGGTCTGACAGATGCTTTCCACCCACTTATTCATGTCCTCCTCTGTATTGGCTGACAGCTAAGACATGCACTCACTTCTCTGGATGCCAAACACAAAGCCATGTGATTGTTTCTCAGTCTGGAACATCCTATCAGATTTATAGCACCACAGAGGGTCAGGTTGATGCTCCTCCAGGGCTTCTTAAATTGTTCTCATATTAATCCACAACACGTTTGTCATCACTTGTCCAGCTAATTCATGGACTAAACCAGCATTCCCTACAAACTTAGATCCCAATACCATGAGGACACTCAAGGGTGCATTAGGAGTGTGACCTGCAGGGGGATGTGAGCCTGTCTAACTTGGAGGGGATTTCTCCACCACAGGAAATGGAATACAAATTTAGAATCTGCTTTCATGAGGTGACAATCTCTGGCAGATGTTCTTATCAAATGTGGCACTGCCTACTTCCAGCTTAAAACATGGGTTGATGACCCAGCATAACAGAGAATGTATTCACCCAGGCCCAACACATAGGCTGGGACCCTGAACTTTCAGGTAGCATTTGGCTTTGAAGGTCATGAGATCTTAGTCTACAAATGATGAGCCCCCTCCCGTGAGGCATAGCAAACGGAGCCAAAGTGCAACCCATTTAAGCACCAGATCAAGCTTCCCTTCTTCAGTAGGGTATGGTTTGAAAACTGTGCATAGCTTCTGTTTGAAGCCAGTCCAGAAAGGAAAGTCCATGAAACTCTCATTTCCAGTTAACTGCCAAGAAAAAGCCAAAGATAGAGATGCAGCTCAAGAGAGGTAGAGAGCCATCTGAAAAGAATGGTTACACCCTGCAACATCCTCATTATCTGATCTTGAAAACATCTCTGCGTGCATCCCAGCATGCAGGCAGCATCTGGGGGTGACAGTGACCCCTGCGCCCATTGGCAATCTGCACTGTCTCTGACATCTAAAGCGAACCTCATTCTGTTGGGTTTGTGAAGCGGTGTCAACCCTGCAGAAGGAACCAACTGTGCCCTAACTCCCACTGTCCCCTGGGGCCCCTAGCATTCCCCCATCTGCACCCCTCCTGTGGCTTCTGATCCTAGGGAGCCCTCCTGCCCTGTCCAACATTCACATGAAGTGCATATTTCTTCTCCTGGGGCAACTTCTCCACAGAGAGTACATGACATGCCCACTCTCCAGGCACGGGGAGATCCTGCCAAAGTAGCAAATCAGTGATAAGGACATAAAGTGATGAATAGAATTTTAGATCCTGATGGTAGACAGTCTGCAAAATCCAAGGGAGAATGGAATTGGAGGGGACCAGGGATCAGGATGTGGGCATGGAGATTCCCTGCCAAGGGGGTTGGGTAAGTCACAGGCTGGGGGATGCACAGGATGATCCATGGGCCCTGTGCAGCTACTGGGTCACCCCAGTAGCTGGAGTCGAGGGGTGTGCAAGGAGTGGGTGTGAGGGTTGTGGCTCTGCCTGTGGGGATAGTGCCTCCCTGCAGGCACAGCACTGGAGATATCAGAGATCCACATGAAAAGGAAAAGCTGGAAATGGCACTATGGTTCAAATGGTAAAGCATCAACCTTGAGCATAAGAGCTCAGGGACAGTACCCAGGACCTGAGTTCAAGCCTCATGACTGTAAAAGAAAAAGAACCAGGACTATGAGAGGGAACCTGGTACTCTCTTGGTCTAATCAGACACAAGAAGAGGCCGGGATAGGCTGTGGAAAAACACAGAGAACATCTTCCCCCAGCTCATCCTGTCCTGCATGCAGGGACAGCCATGTAACTAGGGCTACGGTGAGATCATCTTCACCCCTGTGCTACCATCTGAATTGTAGGCCTCTGTCCTGGCATGGGGTGTCCTGATGGCTGAGCAGGTGCCCTAACCCTAGATGGAGAGCAGCCACTGACTGTGGTAGCTAAGGAGAGATCTGTTCCATAGCTATCAGGCCACCCAGCATGGGAGCCATAACCACCCCTCACCCAGGTAGAGGCCAGTGGTTCTCCAGGTGCTACTAACATTGCCCCACCCCTAGCTCTGGGTACACGTGACATTCCCTCCACAAGGAGCAGGACAAAGTGAGGGATCAGGAAGCTGCCTATGGGCTTCAGATGATGTCCAGGCTTGCACTACAGATGGCCTCACTCTGTCACCACCTTCCCCTGCCTCCATCTTTCCTCCATCATGCCTCTCTACCTCCCACCCATTAACCTTGGAAACCAATGAACTGGGCTCTCATCATTCCTCTCATCTCTTCACCCACCTTGCCATGCGTCCATTCCTCTGTCACTTCCACCACACACACATCCCACCACCAGCCACCCTGTAGCTTATGAGGATCCCAGAGGAAGCTCTTGGTGAAGGGCTTGTGACCACAAAACAGTTACTATTACCTGCTCCGGCCTGATCCACCACAGAATAAGAACAGCCAAGCAGGCACACACTGCAGCAGAGTTGCTCTGCTGCCACCCTGATTTCTTCATGGCCAGGACTTGGCTCTCCTCAGCCTCTCAGCTCAGTAACCAGAACATTGTGCTTTCACAGAGCCATGGCTTCCAGTCTCCATGGACACAATGACATCAAGGTGATGCCAACTTCCCCATCTCTATATACTTCTAACTATGGGATGGGAGCTGAGGTTCTCTTCTGTGACTCCATTCGCTAAGAGGCTCATGCAGATTTCTATCCTTTGCTCATCATGGTGACTCTTTGGTTAACAAGTCACTGCTGGGCTTCCAGTTCACCACATATAGAACCCATACTCCAACACTTTTCTTAGAAGGACTGATGACTTTTAAATATTCTCTAGTTTTAAATTTCTAGTTCCTTCTCTCTTTCATTTATATATTTCCCTTCCTCACATACTTCCCTTTTTTTACCTTCCTTCTTTCATTCCTGGCCTTGAACTCAAGACCTGGAGCTTTTTCTTAGCTTTTCTTTGCTCAAGGTAGCACTCTAGCTCTTGAGCGACAGCTCTACTTCAATCTTTGTTCTTGCTCTAAACTGGGAGTAAGAGTCTCATGCATTTTTCCCTTTGCTGGGTTGGTTTTAAACCACAAAACTAAGATCAGGATCCTGAATATGCCTCGGATTACAGGTATTATCTTATCAAAACAAATTCCTGATTTCTTTTTTAGACATAATTAATTCTTTCATGTGAGCCACCAGCCACTTATGCAAGAGCATTGCAGGATCCCAGCATTCATCTTGTCTCCAGTCGTATTCCATCCATCTCGCATTGGCCATCTAAAACACCCTGCTGCATGCCTGAAGTCGCAAGGAACGTTTTCAACGCCATGAGAAGCCCCCTTAAGCTCTGCCTCAGATATGCCCAGCCCCCATCCCACTTCCACATGAGCATTTGTTTAGGAGAAATTTCCTGAGTACATCATCATCTTTTCCTCACCATTCAAATTTCATCTTTGGAGTCATTTCTCCCAGACAAAGACGAACATGATCCATGGTTTGATAGCAGCTCCAGCTTCATAGTCCCAGCCACCAACACCCCCCCATTACCCTGCCAGACAACTGAATTCAAGAACAATGTTTTCACTACCCCTGACTTTTATCAAATGTTTTAACTTATACAGTGCATTAAAATAATTTTACTAAATGGAATAAACACATGGCATCAAGCTTCAGAATTTTTGCACCTGAACTTTTAGTGAATAACAGACACACCAGCATTTCTGTAGCCAACAGAAATCTTAGCTTTGAGATTTCAGCATTCCTGGTATCCAAGTTTGGATGTGCTAACACTGCCTTAATGTGGCACTTCAATTACACAATCCCACAACAATCAATGTCATTTGACATTCACTTGTAGGTGGTGCTAGGAAAAAGACTGATGTGCCAACTCCATGCTGGCTTGACCTATGCCATCTTCAAACCTGGAACAAGTGGGGCTCCTCTCTC
This sequence comes from Megascapheus bottae, assembly GCF_031878675.1. Taxonomy (NCBI): domain Eukaryota; kingdom Metazoa; phylum Chordata; class Mammalia; order Rodentia; family Geomyidae; genus Megascapheus; species Megascapheus bottae. The sequence goes on from NW_028327500.1 coordinate 102,044, forward strand.
CATGACACCTTTTGTGTACTACCCCAGGAGGACCTTTACCTTGAGACAAAATTATGAAGACTATCTCTACCAGCAAAGATTCCAGTGAGATGTGCCTACATGGATAAAGCTAAAATCTCACTAAAGTGAGGTTGTTGGCAATGCTGGAGCCTGAACTCAGTGACTGGGCACTAAGCATTTGTACTCAAGACTAGCCCTTTACCACTTGAGCCCAAACTCCATTCCCAGCTGTTTTTAATTTTGGTAGTAAGAATCTATCAGACTTTCCTCTTTTAGGTGACTTGGAACTTCCATACTCAGTTCTCAGCCTCCGGACCAGCCTGGATTAAAAGTGTGGATCAGCCATGCCCCACACTTGAGGACTTCTGCCAGCACATTTTTTCCCAAAAATTGGAAGAGGAAGATGAGGGAGGGTTGGGCCCATCCTGCCCTGCATATGAAGGAGAGCATCAGCGCCTGAACTTCATTCCCTGTTGTAGACTGCTGGAGGAAAAGTAAGCAAATAGGCACAGGCTGGCGGCAGATGCCACAGAACAACTTGTGACCAAGACTCCAAGAGCAGACCTCAGAATTGATGACAGAGTTGGATCTACCCAGTAACAGAGGCAGTGGGACACCTGAAACTGCGCATTTGAGCCTTTGCTGCTAGTAAACAGGGCCACCTATGTCTCAATGTGAAAGGTGAGATTTTGGTGGAGAAGGTGAGATTAAACATTATGTATCATGCAAGAAATCAGACTATAAGGGGTCTTTTATTATTCCAAGTGAAATTATGGATTTCCTCTTCTGTTTCTTTAAAGAATGACATTGGGATATTGATGAATATTGCACTGAATTTGTAGATAGTCCTTATCAAGATTGCCATTTTTACAATATTACTTCTTCCAAAGCAGGAGCATAGGTTTTTGCATTTCCTCAGTTCTGCGTTAATTTCCTTCTCCAGGGTTTATAGTTCCATCAAAAAGGTGCTTTACATTATAAGTTAATTCCTAGGTATTTTATTTTCTTTGATAGCAAAATGAGTTGCTATCCTGATTCTTGCCTCATTCCTCTCATTTGTTGGCATATAGGAAGGCAGTTGACATTGAGGGTTAATTTTATACCCTGCTACCTTACCAAAGTTTTATATCAGCTCAAGCAGCTTTGGAGTAGAGTCTATAGGGTTCTTTAAATACAGAATCATGTCATCTGTAAGGAGAGAAAGTTTCAGTTCCTCTTTCCCTTTTCCTCCTCACTCCAGTTAGAATGGCCAAGATCCAGAAATCTAATAACGTATGCTGGAGGGGATGTGGCCAGGAGGGATCACTACTACACTGTTGGTGGGATTGCAAACTCGTTCAACCACTATGGAAAGCACTATGGCAGTATCCCCAAAAGACTAAACATAGAGCTCCCCTGTGATCCAGCAATTTCACTACTTGCCAATCGTCCAGATAGGACATACTAAATTCACTAGAACAATAACCCTTATCACAGCACTATTTACTATAGCAAAGGTATGGAACCAACCCAGATGCCCGTCAGTTGATGAGTAGATCAAATATGGTATTTTTACACAATGGAATTCTGTGCTTCTGTCAGAAAGAATGACATAGACGAATTTGTAAGGAAATAGAAAGACTGTAAAGTTTAGAAATTAGTTTCTGTCTCCTTCTCTCTCTCCTTCTCTATCTCTGTAAAATTTAGAAGTTCCTGTTTCTCTCTCTTTCTCTCTCTTCTCTCTTCTCTCTCTCTCTCTCTCTCTCTCTCTCTCTCTCTCTCTCTCTCTCTCTCTCTCTCTCTCTCTCTCTCTCTCTCTCTCTCTCTCTCTCCAATCCTTAGGCTTGAACTCAGGGCCTGAGCTACTTTTGCTCAAGGTTAGCACTCTACCATTTGAACCACAGTGCTGCTTCTGGCTTGCTCTTTTCACGTAGTATTGAGGAATCTAACCCAGGCCTTCATCCTTGATAGGTTAGCACTCTACCACTAAGCCATACAGTCAGCTTTTAGAGGTTTCTGACAAAGGTTTTCCTACATGCTATTATTTCTTCTGTGAGTGCTCTTAATGCTTGCTGAAGGTTGACTTTGTTTAGAAGACTTACCCTAATGCTCCCATATACAGAGATTCTATATATAGCTAAATGTTTTTCATTACTCAGAATTTCTTTATTGTGTATGTTCTGAAATGTACTGAAGACTGACTTCTGATTAAAAGTCATTGCACATTTGTTCTATTCATTAGTTTTCTTTTCTTCTATGGGAATCAGGTTTGTGATGAACACAGAAGTATGCCTTCCAGGTCAAACACTTTCCACATTTGTAATATTCATAAGGTTTTTCTTTCCTATGTGCATTTTATACTTAGTCATGCGTTCATGATGGATTTTTCATATTCTTATATTCATACGATTTTTATCCTGTGTCTGTGTGGTATCATGCAAACTCAACTATGAGTTCTTCAAAAAAATTTCCCTTTCATTTTATTCATAGGATTCTGTCCTGTGGGTGTTTTGTGATAAATCTTGACTTGTGCCTTCTGGGGAAAAGACTGAACATTTGCTACATTCATTAAGGGTTTGATCTTGTGTTGGTTCTGTGACACAAGCTGAGTTTTCTTCCACAGACTAAAAAGTCTTTCCTATTTATTACATTGCTAAGGCTTCTCATATGTGTGAACTCTCTTACGCTTCCTGAAGGGTGAATACTGCACGAAAGACTTTCAATTTTGGTTATATTCCTAAGGTTTCTAATATGTGTGAATTCTGTTATGCCTCCTGTAATGTGACTTCCATCTGAAGGTCTTACCACATTTGATGCACTCGTACAGTTTCTCTCCTGTGTGTGTTCTCTGATGCAATTTGAGGGAAGACTTCCATTTGAAAGACATTCCACATCGGTTACATTCATAAGGTTTTTCTCCTGTTTGAATTGTCTTATGCATGTTGAAGTTTGGCTTCTGTGTGAAGGACTTTCCACATATGTTACACTCATAAGGTGTTTCTCCTGAGTATATTCTCTGATGAACATGGAGTTTTACCTTCCATTTGAAAGACTTTCCGCATTCACTACATGCATAAGTTTTCTCTCCTGTGTGTGTTCTATTATGCCCATCAAGATATGACTTCCACTTGAAGGTCTTTCCACATTTGTTGCACACATAAGGTTTCTCTCCTGTGTGTGTTCTTTGATGCAATTTGAGGGAAGATTTCTGTCTGAAAGACTTTACACATTGGTTGCATTCATAAGGTTTCACTCCTGTGTGTATTCTCTGATGAACACGAAGTTTTCCCTTCCCTTGGAAAGACTTTCCACATTCATTACACTTATAAGATTTCTCTCCTGTGTGTGTTATTTGATGAACTCGAAGGTGTATCTTCTGGGTGAAAGACTTTTCACATTTGTTACATTCATAAGGTTTCTCTTCTGTGTGTCTTCTCTGGTGCAAAGTGAGGTATGATTTCAGTCTAAAAGTTTTCCCACATTTATCCCATTCATAAGATTTCTCTTCTGTGTGAGATCTCTGATGTGTGCTGAGAGCTGAATTCTGGGCAGAAATTTTATTACGTTCCTCATATTCATAAGGTTTGTCTTCTCTTGGAGATCGAGGTTGGAGCGTCAGGTCTGACTTCTCAGAAATTAATTTTCACACTTGATGTACACATTACATATCTCAGGATATTTGCTCTGAGGTATTGTACGGCGTATTTCATTACTGAAAGATTTCTCACATTCACTACATGTATGAGGAGTCTCTCCTGTGTACATTTTCGGATGTGTAGTGATGGTCGGTGTTAAGTACAATATTTTTCATCACACAGTACATTTAGCAGTTTTCCTCCCTCCCTGAAGAATTTCTTGAGCAGGAAGAACAGAATTATGATACTGCATATCTTTTGGACTGTCACAATCATGAATAAAAAGCTCTGAATATCCGATGGATTTTTAAGAACAGGAGACATACGAGATCTATATGCAGCATGCATCTCATCAGGCTTAGGAGACAGAATCATGTTCTGACACTTAATGAACTCCTCAGTCCTCACCCGTAAGTTGTTACCGTTATTACTAATCAGCTCTGGATTATGTGTAGAGCTCAAATTTAAAGTTGTTGCTAATCTCGCGTTTTCCCCACTTCGATACTACTTGCAACTGCTACTTCACAAAGACATTCATGTGGACTTTCCTGGCAGGTCTTGAACATATTTTCCATTACCTGGACATCTAAAATGAGTCATAGAAAAAAAGACACAAACATACGTGAGATACAAATATTCCTTACTGTAAAGGTAATGACTTTACATTCCCATCCTAAGTGTTAGATATTTTAAAATATAAAAGTGGAAATTGATTTGTGAGAAATATATGCTTTTCTCCCTAACATATTAAGAAAATGATATTTTACAATGACCAATAATGTTTTTCTGTGTTTTATTCTCTTTTTATATCTCAGTTTTAAGCTGAGTACTACCTATACTATACCTGCAGCTGTTTTTTTTACTGTTTTTACTGTTTTGTTTATACATTGAGGAATAGCTGCCTTTCTTTTATTTTTGAGAAATAATCTAAATATTGTGCTGTTTTGCATCTTTTTAAAACTTTCTTTTCTTTTCTTTCTTTTTTTTTTTGTAGTTCATAGGCCTCGGCCCTGTCCCTGAACACTTCAGCAGAAAACTATAACCCCTAACCTTGAGCTACAGCCCCACTTCCTGTTTTCTAGAGTTAACTACAGATAAGAGTCTCAGGTCCTGAGTAGCAGATAGGATTACCTTACCCAGTTTCAATGCTGTTTGCTTTTTAACCATTAAGTGAGGAACACGAATTTTTTCTAGATTCAGCTGCCACAAGTTTGGTTTATATGTCTGTTTGCCTTTGATCCAAGCAAGAACGATTCTTGAGAGTAAGGAATTACACCTATATCCCTTCAGTTACAACTTCTCACTAAAATCTCAATTTAGGTATTTGTGGGAATTTTGAAATTTGTTTCTTTCCATTTGAAGTCTTATAAAAATTCCTTTTCTAACACTCCTGTCCCTCAGAACCATGGAAGACCAGAAAATCTCCAGCTCATTGTCTAGTTAATTTTCTTATGTTGATTGAAACTTTGTTGTTGTTTTTGTCCTTCCATTCCTGGGTTTGAACTTAGGACCTAAATACTGTCCTTGGGTTTTCTCAAGACTAGAACCCTCCCAATGAAGTCATTACTTCTGGCTTTTTCTATGTATGTGGTAATAAGGAATCAAACCTGTGTCTTTGTGCATGCTAGGCAAGCACTCTACCACTAGGCTCAATTTCTGGTGGAAAGGTCTGGTTCTGAATACCAGTCTCTTCCTACCATCAAAAAGATATTATCCTTATCAGAGAATAATGCCCTGACTTATTCCTTGTTTGCTCATTCATTTATAGTCTTAGTTTTAAAGACATGAAATATCATTCTTTCTTTCTTTCTTTCTTTTTTTCTTTCTTTCTTTCTTTCTTTCTTTCTTTCTTTCTTTCTTTCTTTCTTTCTTTCTGTCTTTCTTCCATTCCTTCCTTCCCTCTTTCTTCCCTCTTTCTTCTTTCTTTCTTTTTTTCTTTCTTTCTTTCTTTCTTTCTTTCTTTCTTTCTTTCTTTCTTTCTTTCTGTCTTTCTTTCTTTCTTGTTTTGCAGTCATGGGACTTGAATTCTAGACCTGGCTGTTCTTCCTGAGCTCTTCAGCTCAAGGCTACTACCCTATGTCTTTAGCCTCAACCCCACTTCTCATTTTCTATTGGTTCATTGGAGAGAAGAGTCTAAGGTGTTTTGTGATAGGTCAGTCTTTGAACCTTGATCCTCAGATCTCAGCCTCCTAAGTAGCTAGGATTACAGGCATGAGCCACGGGCTCATGGCTTTCTCATTTTATTTTGTTTCACAGTGATTTCTACAGAGAAATCTAACTTTAACTCTACTGCCACATAGAATTCATTATATCACCCTATGATTCTTGGTGCCGGGGGTTTGGGCTAGCATGCACAAAGACCTGGTTCAGTTCCTTGGTACTACATACAAAGAAAAAGCCAGAAGTGGTGCTATGACTCAAGAAGTAGAGAGCTTGCCTTGAGAAAACCCAAGGACCATGCTCAGGCCCTGAGACCAAGTATAAGATTGGGAAAAGAAAATGATTCTTGATTCATTCACAAAGAATTCCATAGGTTCCGCACAGGATTTAGGGTAACTAAGAATATTATTGCTCAGTATATCACAACATGAACTTACCAATGGGGCTCAGGCTCCAACATCAATATGAAGATGCATTCACTCACCTGTGATATTCTTGTCAGAGGAATTTCCTATCCAGAGTTCTGCACAGTGCTCTAGCTTGTCAATTAATACAGGTTTGGGAACACAGGGACCTGTAAATTAGAAACAGTAGAGAATTATTGCTTATGCTGTGTCATCATTGCTTTAAGTTCGCAGACATCCTACTCACAAGTTATCTATTAAATCTTTTTTCTCATTTCTCACTGGCTCCATGGTTGACTTTTCCCCAGCTCTGGATTCATTTTGTATGGCATAAACTTAACTGTCTTGCTCAAGGCTAGAAAAATACCAGTTTGAGTCCCAGCTCCACTTACATGCATAGGTCTTCACGCATGCTAGGCAAGCACTGAACCACAAAGTCAAACTCTTGACACTCCACTAACATTTTTGAGGGGTTACTTGGAGTTATAGAGTTTCATGGCAATTTTTATGCCATTGCTGGCTTCAAATTAGAATTCTTAGATTTCTTCCTCCTGAATATTTTATGATTACAGGCTTGAACTATTGCACCTAGTGCCAGGTTTCCATTATAAACTCACTGTTTAGTGATTTGTAAATCCTATTTCCAATAATGATATATATTCTATTCTGGAATGTTTATCCACTTACAATTACTGTGTAAGTTTGGAATGTCGTCTCCATTAGAGGAAACATAATTTAGAACTGCTGTCAAAGTATCCTGAAGGTATCCTGAAGAATGAGTACAAAATTACCTTAGGTTTTCTTTAGAAAGTAATGATACTTCTCAGGGCCTGGAATCTTTCATTTAAATAGTATTGAAAGTTTGATAAACATTCACGTATCTGCAAAATAACAAGGCACTTGGCCTTGCAAGTGAATTTGACTTTTGCTCACCTAAGGACACCAGGTTGCTGTAGGTCTCCAGCATTACATCTCTGTACAGGGTCCTCTGAGCATTGTCCAGATGCTGCCACTCCTCCCAGCTGAAATCCACAGCTACATCATCAAATGACACCAGCTTCTGGAATGGCACATTTTCATCAAGAATTAGCACTGAGTTATAAACACACCATGTCTGGAGTTGTATTCTTTTTTTTGTTGGAATTTTATTCCTTTACTTAAATGTTTAGACTTACATGAAATATTGACCTGAAAAGCTTAGGGATGGTGCCTAGGCCCAGAGTTCAAGTCCCAAGACCCACAAAAAAATAAAAACGCAAGCCAGGTGTTGGTGGCTCACGCCTGTCATCCTAGCTACTCAGGAGACTGAGATCTGAGGACCATGGTTCAAAGCCAGCCTGGCACAAAATTCCATGGGACTCCTTTCCAATTACCCACCATAAAATGTTTAATGGCTTGTGGCATATCATGGTAGAGAAATTTTGGTATCCACAAAAATAAGTCGGGGGAGTAGATTTAGGTTATAAATGGAATTATTCCATTGAAAAGGAACTACATGATATGATGACATATGCTGGTACTGTGAGAATATTGCAAAATCTTAGGGTATCAAGTAATAATACTGTGAAGTACACCCAGAATGTTAATGTTCTATGTCTGGCATAATAATCACTTGGGGAAGAAATTTTTTTTCTTTTTTTAGGCTGGGGGATTTGTAAGGCTTGAACCCTGGGCCTGGGCACTGTTCCTGAGCTCTTCAACTCAAGGCTATCACCCTACCTATTTCTTGCTGTTTTATTCTACAAATTTACTGTATGTTTTACTTTTTCAAAAAGACTGAGGATGACCTTTGTTCTGTATATAATGGGAAGAGGGGTAGGGAGCTGTGAGCAGAAGAACTGAGGGGCAATACTCAGGGTAGGACAATAGCCTTAAACTAAAGAGCTCACGGCCCAAAGTCCAAGCCCCATGACTTTCCCCACTACCCCACAAAAAAAGAGGAAAAAATTGGAGATTGGAGAGGATTTTCTAAAAAGAATATATAGAAATAGTAGTTCAAAATGTAGAAAGAAGTTCAATATTAACAGTCATGAGAAAAATTAAAATTACAATGAAATCATTACTTTAAATATGTTAATATAAATATAGTTTTAAACAAAAAGATCCACATACACAAACACAAATACACACACACACAAACACAAATACACACACACACAGGCATACAAAAAGACAACTTTCAAAGTCTAACTATTACTGGGAAGGTAGTGAGAAGAAGTAGAACTTTGGAATAGTTCTTCAAGGAATATAAAACAATCAAAAATTGCGTGGAGAGTGCTAAAAAAAGTACTAAATATAGAATTACATAGAAATATGGTCCAACACTTCTATTTCTAGATTTGTACCTAACAGAAGAGAAAGCAGAGACTAGAACAAATATGTGGAGAATCCATTCACAACTATTAATAATAATCAAAAGATAGAAACATGCAAAACAATGCATTGAAAAGGAAGAACATTTTACTATATTTTACAGATGATTCTTGATTACAGTAAACTAAAAATACAGAAGTCATAAAGGAAGAGCTAGGGTATGTTTTCCCTTCCAGAGCTTCCAAGGATCAACAAACCCTTAGAGCCAAAAAGCACGATGGTTCCAGAGAATGGAGTAGAGAGGAACAGGAGCTGAATGTTTAATGATTATACATGGAAGATGAAAATTGCTCTAGATGGGTAGAATGAAGAGAGAACTGTACCCTAAACAATGATTATGTAGCCACACATGATGGGACACACCTATACTCCCTGATCTTGGGAAACTCAAGAAGGTTTTTTGCCATCCTAGCTGCATGGAAAGATCTATCATAAAAACTAATGTGGAGGGGCTGGGAGTTTGGCATAGTTGTAGAGTGCTTGTATGAAGATGAAGGTTCAATTCCGCAGTACCACATACACAGAAAAAACCAGTAGTGCTGTGGCTCAAGTAGAAGATCACTAGGCTTGAGGAAAGCTGAAGGACAGTGCTCAGACCGAGTTCCAGTCAAAGTGATTGTTTAAAAGAAAACCAGAAAGCTGAGCATGATGCGGTGGTGGCTCACTTCTATAATCCTAGCTACTCAGGAGGCTGAGATCTGAGGATCAAGGTTTAAAGCCATCCTGGCACAAAAAGACGTGAGACTCTTATCTCCAATTTACCTTTAGAAAATGGGAAGTGGGGCTTGGCTCCAGGGTAAGGTGGTAGCCTGGAGCTTAAGAGCTCAGGGATAGTGCCCAGGCTGAGTTCAAGATCTATGACCCACCAAAAAACAAAAAACAAAAAACAAAAAATAATATGGAAAAATTTGGATTCTGTGAATTTTATCAGGCATATAAATGTCTTTTTTTGCTGTTGAAATAACAAATTGTTTGGAAACATTTTAAAAGTTTTTACCTAGAAATGTACACTAAAAATGGAATTAATAACAAACACAAAATATGCAAAAGATACAAATTATCACAATATGGGTATCCTGCTTCTGTATCTTTTCACTGACTCCTGTTCAAATGAGTCACATATTCTGAATCATTTCTCCCAGTCGATATATGCCACACATGTTAGCTTGTACTGAACTTCTTGGGAAATCAAAAGCAAATACTAAGCAAATGTGTGTTAGATTTTTTCAACAGTGATATTTCAAATATAAATCCCTACTCATTGCATTATTTAATATCAATGCCGGAATCTAATTTACACTGGCAGAATCTTCAATCTTTTGAGAATCTTCAAAAGGGTGTGTAAGTATTTAGAATCGTTATGTCTTGCTGGAGGAAAGATCCCTTTAGTAGTATGTAGTAACCTTCTTTGTCTTTTCTTACTAATTTTAGTTTGAAGTCTATTGTATCTGATATGAGGATGACAACTCCAGCCTGTTTATGGGGGCAGTTAGCTTGATAAAGTTTATTCCAAGCTCTCACTTTCAAAAGATGATTGTTTTTGGGTAAGATGTGTCTCTTGAAGACAGCAAAACGATGGCTCTTGCTTTTTGATCCAACTAGACAGCCTATGCCGTTTAATTGGAGAGTTAAGTCCATTGATATTGAGAGTTAGGATTGAGAGATATTTATTAGTTCCTACCATTTTAAAAAGCTTTTAGTAGGGCCTGTGTCTTGACAGTTCTTGTGGTCCTTAGATGGTATGCTGTTTAGGTGCCATTTCTTTCCCTATATTGCATTTATTTTGGTTTTCTATGTATAGAGCATCTTTGAGAATTCTCTGTAGTGTTGGTTTTGTTTCGACATATTGTTGCAGCTTTTCCCTGGAATGGAATGGGTTTTTGTTCCCTCAGTTATGAATGAGAGCTTAGCTGGCTGCAGTATTCTTGGTTGGTAGTTATTTGATTTAAGGGCATGACATATATGCTTCCAGTCACTTCGTACTTGCATGGACTCTGCTGAGAAATCTGGGGTTATTCTGATTGGTTTGCCTTTAGAGGTTACTGATCCCTTTTCCCTGGCTGCCTTTACGATCTTTTCTTTTCTATGGATCCACTTCGGATCACAACGTGGCGATGGGATGTTCTTTTCTGGTCAGGTCTGTTTGGGTTCTCGTATCTGGATGGGCCTGCCCTTCTGGATATTTGGGAAATTCTCTGAGATGATTCCCTGAAGTATATTTCCAATACCATTGACCTCTTTCTCCATGCCCTCCTCAATACCAACTAGCCTTAAATTAGGCTTCCTAATTGTATCTTGGACCTCCTGAAGCGCTCTCTCATATTTCCTAGATTTGGGTTGACTCATTTTCTTTTCTTTCTCTATACTACCTAAATTATCTTCAGCCCCGGAAATTCTCTCCTCTGCATTGACTAACATGCTATCAAAGCTATCTACTTTATTTTTCATCTCCCTGGCTTCTAGTTGCTCACTTTTGATGCCTTGCATCTCTTGTTTTAGATCATGTATGGATTTCTTTAACTCCTTGATTTCCTTTTGAGTGCTTAGCTCAGTAGGTTTATTTTCTTTGGACATTTGCTGCAGTTTGGTCACGTTTTCATTTGTGGATTCTATGAATTCATCCATCTTTCATTGAAAAACCTGTATTTTGGCCTCCTTTATGGCTTCTTCTTTTTCACTTATCACCTTGCTTATGCTTTCCTCTTGTTCAGCTATGGCTTCCTCCATTATCTCTTTCACATTTTCCATTAGTGATGTTTATCAATTGCATTTGTGTAGCACTTGGAAGACTCTCCTCTAGGTGTGCCAGTGACTGTTCCATTGTCTGTTTACATCGGTGGGGGATGTTGTTTCTTGATTTGACATTTTTCTTGAGTTTCTTGTTCTGCCCATTTGAAAATGGGAGCAAGATTACTACTAAATACGATTATAGGTTTTCAGATATAACCAACCTAGACCTCTGTAGCTGGCAGACACTAGATGTTCACAAGTTTTGATTGGTATTATCACTCTTTCTTTTTGTGCACTTACAGACCAGTCTAATACAAACACTGATAAGCGATTTATACCCAAAACAATAAGCCTCTCAATCCAATCTCTATTGTCTTTAAGTACCTCTGAGCCTAGAGAATAATTAACCAACTACATATACAATATTGCTCAACAGCCATCAAGTGTAGATCCGTGCAGTATAAGGGTTGAAAGACGAGCAGAAGTCCAGAGATAGAAAAAAATAATGAGAGAGGTCAGGGGAGGTACAAGAGGATTAACGTAGGAGTGTAAGAATATTGTAGTCCTGAAGAAAATGTATAGCATAAGGATAACTGACCTAAGTTGGTAAGTAGGTAGCATATTTGAGTACAAAGTTTGGAAAGTATTAGAATAAAACTTATGTGTTGCTGCACGACTAGCTCTTAGCCAACCAGTGGCCTCACTGTGGACCATGGGATGGATCTGTTTTTCTTGTCTACGTTGAGAGAAAGGGGTGTTTCACAAGATGCAGAAGCGAAGATTTCAGAAGTCAATGCTGTGAGTGATTTAGCTCGTAAAAAGCATTTTTATTCTCTTTTATCTTACTGCCAGTCTTGGGGCTTGAATTCAGGGCCAGAGCACTGTCCTCGGGTTTTCTCAAGTCCAGCCCTCTGCCACTTGAGCCACAGTGCCACATCTAGATTTTCTATGTATGTGATACTGAGCAATCAAACCCAGATCTTCATGGATGCTAGGCAAGCACTCTACCACTATGCCAAACACTCAACCCTGACATAGTAATTATAAAGTCATCATCATCATATCAAAATATCCTTTCTCCTACAAAGAATGAACACTTATCTATGTGTGTAATGCTTTTTTTTAAATTTCACTAATTCTTCTGTGTTTTTCCCTCCTGCATTTTTTATGCATGACACCAAAGCTAATCATCAGGAAAAAATTGATTAGGATACAGAAACCTAAAAATATCCTAGTAGATTGACGTCAAAAATATGTGCAAGATGCCCTGTGTGTTTGACCTAGTGGTAGAGTCCTTGGCTACCACGCAAAAAGCCTCAGGTTTGATTCCTCATTACCACATACATAGAAAACGCTGCAAGTGGTGCTGTGGCTCAGTGGGACAGCTAAAGCCTAAAGAAAGCCCAAGAACAACGTTCACACTCTGAGGTCAAGTCCCAAGACTAGCAAAAACAAAAAAAAATTCGACAAGGGGCAAAATGCAGGCAGGGAAGGCACTGTGAACAAATGTTTTGTAAAGGATGAGGGCAATATTGACCCTTAAATTTGGATCTTACCTAAGAAAGGCTCCTTGAGCCTGAGACCAGACTGGTAGTTGGGCCTTGTGGAAGACTTTGGGATTGGACAAATAAGGTGTGCTGTTTACTACATCCAGAAGTATATTGTGAGATTGGAGGAGAGATTCAGGCTCCAGTATGTCTTTGGTGAGGTCTTCTGTGAGCAAGGATCTTTGGTCACTGGGCCCTTGAAGGTGACGCTGCCTCCCTCACAATGGAACAGAATATGGAACGCTGGTAACCAAGCCACTGTAACTAAAAACCAACTCAAGCCAGCTCACTTGGCCTGTGGCTCAGGAGGAAGAAAGATGTTGTTGTGCTGTTGCCAAAGGTCAGGAAACTCGAGTCTCAGGCATGGAAGTTGTAGATGTCTTACTCGAAGATGTACATGCTAGATCATTGCCAAGCCACAAAACCAGTATAACAGGCCATTCTCTAATAAGAAGGCCAGGAAAATCCAGGGAACCAGATGAGGTATATTTCTAAGAAGAAATGTATTTGACCCCATCATCCTCCCCACACACTACAACTTTCTTTTTTTAAAATTTTATTTTATTGTAATCAGTGAAAGGGATACATGATATTTGCCAGATAGAAGGTGCATTAATTCACATACATTGATACCCTTTCACATATCTTGGTACCCATTTCCCTGCAACCCCACACCCCCCACTCGTCTTGGTTTTCCCCCCTTCCCTATCAAATTTCAAATATCCAAATACAAATAAATTCAATATATCAGATAACAAAGTGAAATACTATACCAATATGGTATAACCAAAGGACAGCAAATGAGATGAGATACAACATAGTACATTAAGGACAATAATCATTCATTATTTGGCTTTTTTTCAGTATCCTGGAGGTCCTTTCAATTAGCTTCACATTATATGGCCTTATATATGGCCTTTTACTCTATTGCAAATCTCTGCTAGTAGAGCCCAAGGTTTCTACTGATTATGACGAATGAGGGAAACCACTGAGCCTAAGTTCCTTTGAGTCTGGCTTACTTCACTTAATATGATTTGTTCTATTCTTTCCATTTCCTAACAAATGGGGCGATGTCATTCTTTCTGACAGCAGCATAGAATTCCACTGTGTACAAATACCACAACTTGTTGATCCAGTCATCAACTGAGGGACATCTGGGTTTATTCCATATCTTTGCTATGGTGAATAGCGCTGCAGTGAACATTGTTGTGCTAGTGGGTTTAGTATGCCCTTCGTTCTGGATTGTTGGGTAAATGCCAAGTAGTGGAATTGCTGGTTCATAGGGAGGTTCTATGTTTAGCCTTTTGAGGCACTGCCACACTGCGTTCCATAGTGGTTGAACGAGTTTGCACTCCCACCAACAGTGTAGTAGTGATCCCTCCTGTCCACATCCCCTCCAGCATCTGTTGTCATTCGTTTTCCTGATCCTGGCCATTCTAAGTGGAGTGAGGTGGAATCTTAGAGTTGTTTTGATTTGCATTTCATTTATGACCAGAGATGTTGAGCATTTCTTCATGTGTCTATAGGCCATTTTTGTTTCTTCCTCAGAGAAGACTCTCTTTAAGTCTTTGGCCCATTTTTTAATGGGATGGGTGTTACTTTGGAGGTTAGTTTTGGAGTGATTCAATTTTTTGAGTTGTTGATATATTTTAGATATGAGGCCTTTGTCTGTTGTTTGGTTGGTGAAGACCTTCTCCCACTCTGTAGGCTTCCTGATTAGTTTATTAGCTATATCTGTTGCCATACAAAAGCTCTGCAGTTTAATGCAGTCCCACTTATCCAGCCTTTCTCTGATTTGTTGTGATTCTTGGTCCTAATTAAGAAAGTTTCGACCTGTGCCAAGGAGGCATAGTGTATCTCCTGTTCCTTCCTGTAAACTTTTTAGTGTGTCAGCTTTTACCTCCAGGACTTTGATCCATTTGGAGTTAATTCTAGTGCAAGGTGACAAAGAAGGATCCAACTTAAGTTTTCTGCAGGGGCTTAACTAGTTCTGCCAGCACAACTTGTTGAAGAGGCTATCTTTCTTCCATTCTATTTTTTTTGCTCCCTTGTCAAAGATTAGGTGGCCATAGGTCTGTGGTTTAATATCTGGGTCCGCAGTTCTATTCCATTGGACCTCAGGCCTGTTCTTGTGCCAGTTCCAAGCTGTTTTGAGAATTATAGCTCTGTAATAGAGTCTAAAGTTTGGAATTGAAATTCCTCCAGCACTGTTCTTTCTGCTAAGAAGTGTTTTTGCTATACGGGGTCTTTTATTATTCCATATGAAATTTTGAATTGCCTCTTCTATTTCTTTAAAGAATGACATTGGGATGTTGATGGGTATTGCATTGAATTTGTAGATAGCCCTTGGCAAGTTTGCCATTTTCACAATGTTGATTCTTCCAATCCAGGAGCATGGGAGGTTTTTCCATTTCCTTAGGTCTGCTTTAATTTCCTTTTTTAGGGTTTTAAAGTTTTCATCTAAACGGTCCTTTACATTCTTAGTTAAGCTAATTCCTAGGTACTTTATTTTCTTTGAGACTATTGTGAAAGGAGTTTCTTTCCTGATTATTGCCTCGTTCCTCTCACTGTTGGCGTAAAGGAAGGCAGTTGATTTTTGAGGGTTGATTTTATGGCCTGCTAACCTTCCAAAGCTTTGAATCAGCTCAAGGAGCTTGGGAGTAGAGTCTATAGGATTCTTTAAAGACAGAATGATGTCATCTGCAAAGAGGGATAGTTTTATTTCCTCTTTCCCTACTTGGATCCCCTTTATGCTTGTTTCTTGCCTTATTGCACTGCCTAGGAATTCTTGTACTATGTTAAAAAGGAGTGGAGAGAGTGGGATCCTGAATGCTACCCCTTAGCACTTTTATGCAAAGCTTAGGCCTGTGGCATTTTAAGCACAATTCAACGCTCTGTTTTTTGCTGGGTAATTAGAGGTAAAAATCTTATGGAATTTATTGCATGGCTGATTTTGAACTGGAATCCTCAGGTCTCAGCTTATCTTGAGTAGCTAGGATTACCGCACTTTTACAACCTGTATGCTCATGCACATCGCTTCTGATCCAAACACTCATTGTTCAATTTAACTAACAAGATGTGAGGAAAGATGATTGACTGTAATTTACTAGATGGGCTTCTAGTGAGTATATATTTCCACTTCCACTCTGAAGCCAGGGAAATGTTTCTGGTACATGTTTCAACTATCTCCTAAAGAGGAAATAATGTGTGAGTACATTTGCTAGTATTTCAGATAGGAAATGGACTTTGGTGTTTGGAACCTGTTGGGCAGAGTGTATCAGCTGGGCTGTGATAACAGAGATGATGTTTCAGACAGGAATATTTTCATCCCAGACAGACTTAATCCAGATCCTTGGATTTCAGGCCTTGAGTAGATATAATTACAAGTGTGAGCTGCCACCACCACCTAGTTCATTTTGGAAACCTTAATTGCTTCTCCTTTGTTCCTTTCCTTTTTTGGAACATTGATCTAAGCTGGCTGATTGTGCATCACAATGAAGTGATTGGCCTCAGGAATTGCAAATATTTGTTTCATCAGCACGGAATGAATGAAGTTGATCTAAACCCAATAGTATTTTCCTTCTGATAAATAGGGAACTTACCTATATCATTTTTCCTTTCCTTTGCTTTCCCAAAGCAAGCAACATGTTTCTCAAAAACTATACTTCATGAGAATATTATAATTAGAAGCTATCTTCTGCACACTTCAGAACAGTCCTTGCATTTATAAACTTATATTACAATATTAGGTAGAAGAATGGTGACTGTTAGTTTCATAACTATTTCATATGTTTTACTCTTTAAGGCTCATTAACTCAAGAAGGGATTAAATACATTTAGATAATAGTAGAACATAGCTGCTGCTGATTTGATGTGTGTGCAGATGATACACAGATTTATTAGGATTACTCAAAAGTTTTCTTCAAATTTTCAGTAGTAGACTGCTATGCTAACTGGAAGGTGATAGTAATGATGCTGAAATTCTATGAATCAGCTATGGAGCAGAATTTCAGGGGAGAGTATTTGCTAGGGACTTAATTTCTAAGACGCATATCAAGAATATTGAGCTATAACACCAAATGATGGAGGACTCAGCGTCACATTTTGTTTGTTTTATGCAAGTCCTGGGACTTGAACCCAGGGCCTGGGAACTGTCCTTAAATGTTCTTTTCTGCTTCAGGCTAGTGTTCTACCACTTGATCCACAGCTCCACTTCCAGATTTTTGGTAATGAACTGTAAATCAGAATATCATGCAATTTGTTTGGGCTTGATTCAAACCTGATTCTGTGTAGATAGGATTCCAAGTGTGAGTGCACAGAGCCTGGCTAGTATCATTCATCATTCAGGTCATGGGACTGCAATTCTGCACCTGATTCTTGTCACTGAGCTTTTCATCTCAAGACTACTGCCCGATCCCTTGAGCCATAGGGGCACTTCTGGGTTTCTGGTAGTTAATTGGAGATAAGAGTCACATGGACTTCAGTGCCCAGGCTGACTTTGAACTGCTATCCTTGGATCCCAGCCTCTTGAGTAGCTACATTTACAAGTGTGAGCCACCATACCCGGCTAAATTATTTTTTAAGTTAATTTTTTTTGTTAAGTCACTATATAGTTGGCATACGGTTACATAAGTAATGAACACATTTCTTAAGAAAATTGTTATCCCCTCCCTCATTTTTCTCTGTTTTCCTACCCTCAGCCCCCTCTCCACCGAGATGGTTCAGTTCATTTCCGTTTAGTGTCTTCCAAGCATCACTGTTCAATTGGTTCACCCTTTTTCCCTTGTTTTTTTTTTTTTACCATTTTATTATACCCTCTCCATTCCCCAAATCACATAAACCTATGTACAAGACACAGGGTACCCAAATTCAGCACAGTTACTACAGAGAATAAAACTAAAGGGAAAAAGAAGAAAAGAGGTAAAAAGCAAAGAAAATGAAAGAACATCATACAGTACCTTAGAAGCAACAACACTGAAAAAACAAAACATAAAACCTTGGGCTGAAAATGTAGCTTGCCTAGCATGTATGAAACCCTGGATTCCATTCCTCAGCACCACATAAACAAAAACTGGAAGTGCCACTGTGACTCAGCTGGTAGATTTCTAACGTTCAGCACAGAGTGTCTCCAAGTGACAAAAATCTGTCACATTTAAGTCAGGCTTCAAAACTTTGCTAGGAACCAGTTACGTGATTTGGAAGAAAGTCCAATTTTCAAAAAATCACTAGCCAGGCGCCGGAGGGTCATAATTGTCATTCTACTAGCCAGGGAGAAGGTGATTCAAAGCCTTTGCAAGCAAAAAAACGAAAACAAAAAAACTGTAAGATTCTTCTCTGCACTTATCCACCCAAAAACTAAGTGGAGTTGTGGCTAAAACTGGTACAGCATTAGCCTTGAGGAAAAAGAAGTAAGAGACCTTGGCCGGGTCCAAAGTTCAAGCTCCCCACCAAGAAAGAAAAAAAAGGAGTCCAGATACCTTAGTTTCAAAAGTATATCTGGATATCTTAGTAGATTTTTCTGATCTTTCCTCATTCATCTCATGGAACCACATAATCTTGATCCTGATCTGACTAAGAGCCTGCATTGTGCTTAATAAATTCATTCCACATATTCCAGTAGAATATGGACAGCTAAAAGCCACTTACCAATGCTTTATTCTACGTTTAGGCAAGTATGTCTTCATACCATCTACACAGTCAGCTATATCATCTTTCCAGAAGTAGCATTGAGTGTAGAACACTCAGAACTAAAATAATTGCATAAAGATGTAATAAAACCCCTTGATTCATTAAGAAAATTTCTGTACCACTTAGAGCAGGTTACATTAGTGGTATTTACATCTAGCCTCTTTTTTTAAAAAAAATTTATTAACATTGAATTTTACATCATATTTCAAATGTCATGTTTAACCAACAAGTATTCAAGAAGGGAATCGCTATACAATCACTGGCACATAAATTTTAGAATATAGTAAAAATTAAGCTGAGTCTTTGTATGTCATAGATACAGATTAATCTATAATAAAGCACATGTCTATAGAGTGTATAGCCTATCCTAGATTTTTATGTCTATGTAGTTATGTTTATATCTCCAAAAAATTATGTCCAGAACTTTGGGTATCAACTATTCAATCATCGCTCTACTACTGTTTGAAACTAATATCCATATATTAAGGATACCATGTACCTTTTGTTCCTTGGTCTTGACTTATCTCACTCAACAGGATTCACTCTAATTTCATCCACTACCCCAAAAATGCCATTATTATTTTTTTCTGTGCAGATCTTCTTTTTATGTATTTATTTTTATTGTAATTTATAGAAGGGTTACATTACATTCACCAGATAGAAGGTGCATTACTTCTCAAACTTTGATACCCCATGTAATGATATGGTCCCCATTTCCCTTCCCCTACCCCCACTCATGTTCATTTCGCCCCTTCCCTATCCAATTTCAAATAACCAATTAGGCACATATGAAATATATCAGAAAACAAGGTGAAATATTGTAACAATATGATATAACCAAGGGATAGCAAAAGAGATAAGAGATCACATAGTTCATTAAGGACAACAATCACTCATTATATGAGTTTTGTTTCTTTATCTTGGAGTTCCTTACATTTAGTGTCATACTATTTGTCACGATGTCTCTAGATTTTGTTCTATTGTAAATCTCTGGTAGCAGAGCCCAAGGTTTCTACTGAATTTGACAAATGAGGGACACTCTTGGGCTTATGTTCCTTTGAGTTTAGCTTACTTCACATAATATGATTTTTTTCCTTTTCATCCACTTCCCCGAGAATGCCATTATTTTTTTTTCTTTTTTGTTGTAATTAGTAAAAGGGTTACATGATATTTGCCAGATAGAAGGTGCGTTAATTCACATACATTGATACACTTTCACATGTCTTGGTACCCATTTCCCTCCCCCCACACCCCCTACCCGTCTTGGTTGTCCCCCCTTCCCTATCAAATTTCAAATATCCAAATACAAATAAATTCAATATATTAGATAACAAAGTGAGATACTATACCAATGTGAGATAACAAGGGACAGCAAAGGAGATGAGAGACAACATAGTACATTAAGGACAACAATCATTCATTATATGGCTTTTGTTTCAATATCCTGGAGGTCCTTTCAATTAGCTTCACATTATATGGCCTTATGTATCAAGATTTTGCTCTATTGCAAATCTCTGCTAGTAGAGCCCAAGGTTTCTACTGATTATGACGAATGAGGGAAACCATTCAGCCTAAGTTCCTTTGAGTCTAGCTTACTTCACTTAATATGATTTTTTCTAAGTCTTTCCATTTCCTAACAAATGGGGCGATGTCATTCTTTCTGACAGCAGCATAGAATTCCATTGTGTACAAATACCACAACTTGTTGATCCACTCATCAACTGAGGGACATCTAGGTTGGTTCCATATCTTTGCTATGGTGAATAGTACTGCAATGAACATTGTTGTGCTAGTGGTTTTAGTATGTCCTTGTTTCTGGATGGTTGGGTAAATGCCAAGTAGTGGAATTGCTGGGTCATAGGGGAGTTCTATGTTTAGCCTTTTGAGGCACTGCCGCACTGCTTTCCATAGTGGTTGGACGAGTTTGCACTCCCAACAAAAGTGTAGTAGTGATCCCTCCTGGCCACATCCTCTCCAGCCTCTGTTGTCATTCGTTTTCGTGATCCTGGTCATTCTAGCTGGAGTGAGGTGGAATCTTAGAGTTGTTTTGATTTGCATTTCTTGTATGACCAGAGATGTTGAGCATTTCTTCATGTGTCTATAGGCCATTTTTGTTTCTTCTTCAGAGAAGACTCTCTTTAAGTCTTCGGCCCATTTTTTTAATGGGATGGTTGTTACTTTGGAGGTTAGTTTTGGAGTGATTCAATTTTTTGTGTTGTTGATATATTTTAGATATGAGGCCTTTGTCCGTTGTTTGGTTGGTGAAGATCTTCTCCCACTCTGCTTAGTTTACTAGCTGTGTCCTTTGCCATACAAAAGCTCTGCAGTTTAATGCAGTCCCACTTATCCATCCTTTCTCTGATTTGTTGTGATTCTTGGTCCTTATTAAGAAAGTTTCGACCTGTGCCAAGGAGGCCTAATGTATCTCCTATTCCTTACTGTAGAGTTTTCAGTGTGTCAGCATTTACCTCCAGGTCTTTGATCCATTTGGAGATAATTCTAGTGCAAGGTGAAAAAGAAGGATCCAGCTTTAGTTTTCTGCAGGCGCTTAACCAGTTCTGCCAGCACAACTTGTTGAAGAGGCTGTCTTTCTTCCATTCTATTTTTTGGCTCCCTTTTCAAATATTAGGTGGCCATAGGTCTGTGGTTTAATATCTGGGTCCTCAGTTCTATTCCACTGGTCTTCAGGCCTGTTCCTGTGCCCGTACCAAGCTGTTTTGAGGATTATAGCTCTGTAATAGAGTCTAAAGTTTGGAATTGAAATTCCTCCAGCGCTGTTCTTTCTGCTAAGAAGTGTTTTTGCTATACGGGGTCTTTTATTATTCCATATGAAATGTTGGATTGCCTCTTCTATTTCTTTAAAGAATGACATTGGGATGTTGATGGGTATTGCATTGAATTTGTAGATGGCCTTTGCAAGATTGTCATTTTCACAATGTTGATTCTTCCAATCCAGGAGCATGGGAGGTTTTTCCATTTCCTTAGTTCTGCTTTAATTTCCTTTTTAGGGTTTTGAAGTTTTCGTCAAAAAGGTCCTTTACATTCTTAGTTAAGCTAATTCCTAGGTACTTTATTTTCTTTGAAGCTATTGTGAAAGGAGTTTCTTTCCTGATTATTGCCTCGTTCCTCTCACTGTTGGCATAAAGGAAGGCAGTTGATTTTTGAGGGTTGATTTTATAGCCTGCTAGTCTTCCAAAGCTTTGGATCAGCTCAAGGAGCTTGGGAGTAGAGTCTATAGGATTCTTTAAATACAGAATCATGTCATCTGCAAAGAGGGATAGTTTTATTTCTTCTTTCCCTACTTGGATCCCCTTTATGCTTGCTTCTTGTCTTATTGCACTGGCTAGGAATTCTAGTACTATGTTAAAGAGTAGTGGGGAGAATGGGCATCTTTGTCTCATTCCTGATTTTAGAGGGAATGGCTTTAGATTTTCACCATTAAGTGTAATACTAGCAGTAGGTTTCTCATACACAGCCTTTATTACATTGAGGAATGTTCCATGGATTCCTAGTTTCTCCAGAGCTTTTAACATGAAGGGGTGTTGGATCTTGTCAAATGCCTTTTCCGCGTCTATTGAGACAATCATGTGATTTTTGTCTTTGCTCCTGTTGATGTGTTGAATTATATTAATTGATTTGCGCATTTTGAACCAGCTTTGCCTCCCTCTGATGAATCCAGTTTGATCATAGTGTATAATTTTTTTGATGAGTTGTTGTAGACGGTTGGCGAGTATTTTGTTGAGAAGTTTTGCATCGATGTTCATCAAAGATACAGGTCTATAGTTCTCTTTCTTTGTTGAATCTCTGTCTGGTTTGGGGATGAGGGTTATACTGGCTTCATAGAATGAGTTTGGTAAGGAACCTTCATTTTCAATTTCGTTGAAGAGCTTGAGGAGTATTGGTGTGAGCTCTGCTTTGAAGACCTTATAGAATTCAGCTGTGAATCCATCTGGCCCTGGGCTCTTTTTAAGTGGAAGTTGTCTAATTTCCATTTCTATTTCAGAGCTTGAAAAAGCCTTTTGAGTTGGCTTAGTTCTTCTTGGTTCAGTGTAGGTATGTTAATATTGTCTAGGAATTCATCCATTTCATTTAGGTTCTCAAATTTGTTGGCATAAAGGTTTGAGAAGTATTCCCTCATGATATTCTGGATCTTGGTAATTTCTGTCGTGATATTACCATTTTCATCTGCGATTTTGTTTATTTCGATATGCTCTCTTCTTTGTTTGGTAAGATTTGCTAAGGGCTTGTCAATTTTGTTAATTCTTTCAAAGAACCAACTCCTTGTTTTGTTGATTCTTTCTATACTTTTTTTATTCCAAATCATTTAATTCTGCTTTGATTTTAATTATATGCTTTCTTCTACTGGGATTAGGGTTGGTTAGTTGCTCTTTTTCCAGGAGCTTAAGGTGGGACATTAACTTGTTTGTTTTCAATTTTTCCAACTTGTTGTTGTAGGCACTCAGCGCTATAAATTTACCTCTGAGTACTGCCTTTGCTGTGTCCCAAAGGAGGTGGTATTTTGTGTGCTCTTTACTGTTAAATTTCATAAAGTGTTGGGTTTCTGTTCTGATCTCTTCAATGACCCATTGGTTGTTCAACAATGTGTTGTTCAGTCTCCATGAGTTACAGGGTTTTCGTTGGTGGAGGTGTGTGTTCAGTTCAAGTTTGATGCCTTTGTGGTCTGAGAGTGTGCTTGGAATAATTTCTGTGTTTCTGAATCTGTCCAGGTTTGTTTTATGGCCTAAGATGTGATCTATTTTGGAAAATGTTCCATATGCTGCTGAGAAAAAAGTATATTGTGTTGTTGCTGGGTGGAATATTCTGCAGATGTCTGTTAGATCTAGTTGGTCTATATAGCTGTTCAGTTCTAAGGTTTCTCTGTTGAGTTTTTGCCTTGTTGATCTGTCCATAGGTGAGAGTGGTGTGTTAAAGTCACCGACAATCACTGTATTTTGATCTATGTATGGTTTCAGTGTAAGTAAAGTTTGCTTGATGAAGTTTGGAGCTCCGGGATTGGGTGTGTCTTTTCTTACTAAATTTGGTTTGACGTCTATTTTATCTGATATGAGGATGGCAACTCCAGCCTGTTTATGGGGGCCGTTAGCTTGATAGAGTTTATTCCAACCTCTCACTTTCAAAAGAAGCTACTTTTTTTGGGCAAGATGTGTCTCTTGAAGACAGCAGAATGATGGCTCTTGCTTTTTGATCCAACTAGACAGCCTATGCCGTTTAATTGGAGAGTTGAGTCCATTGATATTGAGAGTTAGGATTGAGAGATATTTATTAGGTCCTACCATTTTTAAAAGCTTTTATTTGGGCCTGTGTCTTGACAGTTCTTCTGGTCCTTAGGTGGTATGCTGTTTAGGTGCCATTTCTTTCCCTATATTGCCTTTATTTTGGTTTTCTATGTATAGAACATCTTGCAGAATTCTCTGTAGTGTTGGTTTTGTTGCGACATATTGTTGCAGCTTTTCCCTGGAATGGAATGTTTTTATTGTTCCCTCAGTTATGAATGAGAGCTTAGCTGGGTACAGTATTCTTGGTTGGTAGTTGTTTGACTTAAGGGCATGACATATATGCTTCCAGTCACTTCTTGCTTGCATGGTCTCTGCTGAGTAATCTGGGGTGATTCTGATTGGTTTTCCTTTATAGGTTACTGAACCCTTTTCCCTGGCTGCCTTTAGGATCCTTTTTTTGGTTTCTACTGATCCAGTTCGGATTACGATGTGGCGGTGAGATGTTCTTTTCTGGTCAGGTCTGTTTGGGGTTCTAAAAGCTTCTTGTATCTGGATGGGTCTGCACTTCTGGATATTTGGGAAATTCTCTGAGATGATTCCCTGAAGTATATTTCCAATACCATTGACCTCTTTTTCCAGACCCTCCTCAATACCAATTAGCCTTAAATTAGGCTTCCTAATTGTATCTTGGACCTCCTGAAGCGCTCTCTCATTTTTCCTAGATTTGGGTTGACTCATTTTCTGTTCTTTCTCTATAATAACTAAATTATCTTCAGCCCCGGAAATTCTCTCCTCTGCATTGTCTAACCTGCTATCAAAGCTATCTACTTTATTTTTCATCTCCCTTGCTACTAATTGCTCATTTTTGATGCCTTGCATCTCTTCTTTTAGATCATGTATGGATTTCTTTAGCTCCTTGATTTCCATTTGAGTTGTTAGCTCAGTAGCTTTATTTTCTTTGAACATTTGCTGGAGTTTGGTCACCTTTTTATTTGTGGATTGTATGAATTCATCCATCTTTCTTTGAACAGCCTTTATTATGGCTTCCTTTATGGCTCCTTCTTTTTCACTTATCACCTTGTTTATGGTTTCCTCTTGTTCAGCTATGGCTTCCTCCCTTCTCTCTTTCTTTATATTTTCACATTTTTCATTAATGATGTTTATCAATTGCATTTGTACAGCACTTGGAAGACTCTCCTCTAGGCTTGCCAGTGACTGTTCCATTGGCTGTTTACATTGGGTGGGGGAGGTGGGAGGTGTTGTTTCTTGATTTGACATTTTTCTTGAGTTTCTTGTTCTGCCCATTTGAAAATCGGGGCAAGATTAATGTAAACACGATTATAGTTTTTCAGATATAACCAACCTAGACCTCTGTAGCTGGCAGACTCTAGATGTTCACGAGTTTTGATTGGTGTTATTACTCTTTCTTTTCGTGCAGTTATCGACTAGTCTAATTTTTCACTGATAAGCAATTTATATTCAAAACAATAAGCCTCTCAATCCAATCTCTATTGTCTTTAAGTCCCTCTGAGCCTAGAGGATAATTAAACACCTAGATATACAATGTTGCTCAACAGCCATCAAGTGTAGATCCATGCAGTATAAGGG
This sequence comes from Megascapheus bottae, assembly GCF_031878675.1. NCBI lineage: Eukaryota > Metazoa > Chordata > Mammalia > Rodentia > Geomyidae > Megascapheus > Megascapheus bottae. Next base: position 127,405 of record NW_028327500.1, read on the forward strand.
TTGAAAGAGGAGCAGAGGTCCAGAGATAGAAAAATAGAATGAGAGAGGTCAGTGGGTAAGTACGTAGAGTATTTGGAAAGTATTAGAATAAAACTTATGTGTTGCTGCGCTACTAGCTCTTAGCCCAACCAGTGGCCTCACTGTGGACCATGGGATGAATCTGCGAGCTTCTGTCTGAGCGCGGTTGATGGACGTTTCCTGTGGTGCTTCCAGGGGCGGCCCCAAGCCAAGGCTCTGGGGATTGAGAGTTTCAGGACCTCTCAGCAGGACCAGCAGGAGGCCCCTCTGTTCCCAAGGGCGGGGCCCAGCTGGGGGCGTGGGCTCCAAGGGCGGAGCCGCGCCTTTTTGGGTCTCAGAAGGGGAGCTTGGCTGCTGGTAGGCCCTTCAGATCCCTGCTGTGTTTCCACTGCTTTGTCAGAGTCTGTGACTGTGGGGGCGGCCCTCGGTGGTGTCTTGCTCAGGGTTTCCAGCTGGAGGATGCCCCGCTCGAGAATTGAGGGGGGGCAGATGCTGGCTCCTATTTACCCGCACCCCCTACCCACTTTTGTAAAGCACGGTCTCAAAGCCCTCCACTCTCCAGATCCAGTGGCCTTGGTGAGGAGCCTGGTGGGTGGGTGGGAGCTGGGACAGCTCCGCCTCCCCTAGTGGGGTGCTGAGTCTTAGGGTCCTCCCGCTTGTCAGTCTCCAGTGAGAGGGCTGGAGGTTGAGCCCCTTTGGGCGGGTGTGAGTTGGGACTTCCCCGCCTCCCTTGATGGGGGCTGGGTCTTATGGGTAGCCCGCCTGTCAATCTCAAGTCAATGGCCTGAGGGAGGGGGCTGTTGAGGGGAGGGACAGGATTCTAAATTCCTTGCCCCCCTGCTCCCGCCAGTCTTTCTCGGGGCGGGGTGTTGGGGTCTGAGTTAAGTTCTATTGCTTGGCACCCGCTCCTGAGTTAAGTTCTATTGCTTGGCACCCGCTCCGCTTTCCCGATGTGTTTGGGGACTCGCCTCTGCATCCGTCTGCAGGTGTTCCACAGTGGTGGGGAGTCTTTCACTCCCCTCGGGTCTCCACCGCCGCCTGTGTTCTGCATCTGGGTCCCGCTGCTTGCTGTCTGGTTCTGTGTCGGGGTCCTGCTGCTTTGCTGTCTGGTTCTGCGTCTGGGTTCCGCTGCTTCCGCCGTTCGCTGGCCTGGTTCTGTGCTGGTTTCTGCAGCCATTGGGTTCCCAGCCTGGTGCCCTCCACTGCCGCCGCTTTTCGTGGATTAGAGCCCATGCCCGCCCCTGCTTTCCCCGCGTGGAACCCATGCCAGCTTAAGCCGCTTTTCACAGCTTGGTCTGGTGCTGCTTTCCGTGGCTTTGGGCGAGAGGTGGGGAGGGGTCCTCGCGTTCCGAATTCTTTGAGAAAGTTGGATGTGAGCTTTATCTGGATTTCTTTTCCGGTTTGAGTCCTTCTCCGTTGCTTTTTGAGTTTGTTGTCGTGGATTTCTTTAGAAAGTTGGCTCGTGGGACTCCCTGGTTCTCTCTTTTTGTCAGAGAAAGCTAAGCAGCGTCCCTATTTTCTCCGAATGCCATTATTTTATCTTGTCGGTTGGCTATGTATCATTCCATTGTGTGTGTGTGTGTGTGTGTGTGTGTGTGTGTGTGTGTGTGTGTATCACACTTTTTGTAGTAGGGCATCTGGTTGTTTCCATCATCCAGCCTCATTTTCTACAGATATTTTTATAGTCTCTTTTTTATTTTCAGGGTAATGTATAGAGGGGTTACGATTACATTTACGGGTAGTGGACTGCATTACTTCTCACACATTTATTCCACTCCACATGTTTTTGTCCCCAGTTCCCTCTCCCCTCCCCTTTCCAATCATCTTGTTTCCCCCCTTCCCTTTCCTATTTGACATAAACAAATAAACATATATACAATATGCCAGGGAAAAAATCAGATACAGTAACAATCTGACATTAACCAAAGGGCAAAATAAGAGATGAGAAATAACATAGTAGATTAAGGACAAAAATCACACAAGATTAAGAGCAACGATGACACAAGATATAGCTCTTGTTCCCATATCCTAGAGATCCTTTCATTTAGTCTCATCCTATATGACCTTACATACCTAGGTTTTTGAGTTATTGTAATCCTCAGCTAGGAGAGTCCTAGATGTGAACTAATTATTACAAATGAGGGAAACCATTGAGCTTATGTTTCTTTGGGTCTGGCTTGCTTCCCTTAATATGAATTTTTCCAAGTCTTTCCATTTCCTTACAAATGGGGCGATGTCATTCCTTCTGATGGCAGCATAGCATTCCATTGTGTATAAGTACCACATCTTCTTGATTCAGTCATCTACTGAGTGGCATCTGGGTTGGTTTCATATCTTTGCTATGGTAAATAGTGCTGCAATGAGCATCATTGTGCTAGTGGCTTTAGTATGCCCATTTTTCTGAACAATTGGGTAGATGCCAAGTAGTGGATTTGCTGGATCATAGGGGAGCTCTATGTTCAGTCTTTTGAGGAACCACCACACTGCTTTCCCTAGTGGTTGAACGAGTTTACACTCACACCAACAGTGTAGGTGTGATCCCCCCTGGTCACTTCCCCACCAGTATCTCTTATTAGATTTTTTGATAATGGCCATTCTGACTGGAGTCAGGTGGAATCTCAAAGTTGTTTTGATTTTCATTTCCCTTATTGCTAGAGATATGGAGCATTTCTTCATGTGTCTAAAGCCCATTTTAATTTTTTCTTCAGAAAATACTCTTTTAAGTCTTTAGCCCACCTTTTAATAGGATGGCTGTTTCTTTGAAGATTTGTTTAGGAGAGATTCATTTTTTTCAGCTATAGATATATTTTAGATAACTACATATATTTTTGTAGAAAAAAGAATGGAAGCCATCATGCTGGCTCACAACTTAATTTCAGCTGCTTAGGAGGCTCAGGGCTTAGGATCACAGGTCAAAGCCAACCAGGGCCCTACAGTGTGTGAGATCAAACTCTGTGAACATACAATGACTGTAAGAGGAATCTCACTGCCTGGGAATGTAGCCTAATGGTAGAGTGCTCACCTAGAATGCATGAAGACCTAGGTTCTATTCACCGGTACCGCATACTCAGAAAAAAGCTAGAAGTGGCGCTGTGTCTCAAGAGGTAGAGCACTCACCTTGGGCAAGCGAGTCCAATGAAAATGTCTAGGCCCTGAGTCCAAGCCCTAGGACTGGCAAAAAGAAAAAAAAGAGCAATCTTACTTAAGTAACAAGGAATGTACCCTATATTTATACAGACTGAAAAATTCATTAAGAAATTAGAAAATATGTATAAAGTGCATAATTTCTTTTGTGTGTTGGCACTGGGTCTTCAACTGAGTGCTTCAGCTCTATCCCTGACCTTTTCTGCTCAAGGCTAGCAATCTACTAATGCAGCCCCAAAGCAACTATCTTCAATTGAGATATAAGCGGTGAATATGTCAGGGTGCTTCATGAAAAACATTTTTATAAATTGAAACTTTCAGCGCAGTCTTATTTTAGTATGAATGTTGAGATGGGAAGAGACAGAAAAAGTGAAATGTTTCCTGATCCCCATAGAGAAGAGACTCAGCAGAACCACTGTGGTCTGCAGGCTTCTTTGTGAGTTTTGTTTGCTTGTTTGATTGTTGTCAATTGTGGGGCTTGAACTCTGGGCCTGGGCACTGTCCCTGAGCTCTTCAGCTCAAGGCTAGTGCTTTAATCTGTGAGCCACAGTGCCACTTCTGGTTTTTCTGGCAGTTAACTGGGTACTTTGGCTGGCTTTATACTTTAATTCTCAGATCTTAGCCTCCTGAGTAGCTAAGATTATAGGTGTGAGGTACCATCACCAGGCTGCTGCTCTGTTACTATGCTGGTTCTGGAACAAGAGCTTCAAGTTCTTACTTTAATTTTTTCCTCTCTTGCCTGATATTCTGCCATTTGAACGAAGCCCCAGTTCCTGGTTTTTGTTGGTTAATGAGAGATATTATGATTTTCTAATATTCAGAGCAATGATTATAAAACCCAGCATTTTACTTACTTGAATAAATTAAGAGACAGGACCTAGTGAGATGGAAAACACAATTTTTTTTCAAGTTGCTATCCTGTTCTAATGCATAAGTCTGGCTATTTTGCTTACACACAAATATGTATTTTACCAGTTTCTACTCTATTTTTGCTTAGCTTAAAACCACCACTGCCATTTCATAGATTTTGTTGTTGTTGTTTGCGGTGCTTGAACTCTGTGCCTGGGCTGTTCCTCAGATCTTCAGTTCAATGCCAGTGCTCTACTACTTTAGATTTGACCAGTCCTGGGCTTGAACTCAGGGACTGAGCACTGTCCTTATATTTTCTCAAGGCTAGGGCTCTACCACTTCAGCCTCAGCACCACTTCCAGCATTTTTCTATGTATGTGGTATTGAGGAATTGAACCCAGGTCTTCGTGCATGCTAGGCAAGCACTCTACCACTAGGCCAAACTCCCAGCCCAAAATTATTCATCATTACTATTAGCTATTGTCTTTTTTATTATTGATTCATCATGGTGCTTGGTCTTTGGGCCTGGACACATTCCCTGAGCTCTTCAGCTCAAGGCTAGCGCTCGCTCTTACTCTACAGCTCCACTTTTGGTTTCTGGTAGTTAATTGGTGATGTAAGTCTCACAAACATTTGTGTCCAGGCTGGCTTTGGGCTTTGAACCAAGATCCTCCAATCTCAGCCTCCATAGTAGCTAGAATTACACGATTCAGCCAGCAGTGCCTGACTGTTTGATGTCTCTGTCCCTGTCTCTCTGTCTCTGTCTGTCTCTGTCTGTCTGCCTGTCTGTCTCTCTCTCTCTCTATCTCTCTCTGTCTCTCTCTCTGTCTCTCTGTCTCTCTGTCTCTCTCTCATTCTCTCTCTCTGTCTCTCTCTCTCTGTCTCTCTCTCTCTGTCTCTCTCTGTCTCTCTCTGTCTCTCTCTCTCTCTCTCTCTGTCTCTTTCTCTCTCTCTCTCTCTCTCTCTCTCTCTCTCTCTCTCTCTCTCTCTCTCTCTCTCTCTCTCTCTCTTTCTTTGTTTGTAAGACTTTAATTGTGCACCTGGGCAGTGTCCCTGGGCTCTTCAGCTCAAGGCTACAACCTTAAACACCTTGAGCCACAGTGTCACTTCCGGTTTTCTGGTGCTTAAGTGGAAGTAACAGTTTCATGGACTTTAGTGTCTGGCCTGGCTTTGAACTGTGATCCTCAGAACCCAACCTTCTGAGATCATTTCCAGCTTTTTTTTTGGTGAAAGTGGTACAGAATAATTGAACACAGGGCTTTGTGCATACTAGGCAAGCAAACTACCAGTAGTGTGCACTCCAGCCTTAGATAAGGGCTTTCTTTTTCTTTTTCTTTTTTTCACTCATGGGGCTTAAACTCTGGGCCTGGATGTTTACCTTAAGCTCTTCAGCTCAAGGCAAGAGCTCTACCACTTGAGGCACATTGTCATGTTGAATTTTCTGGATTATTTGGAAATAAGATTCTCACAGATTTTTATGCCTGGGCCGTCCTTGAACCTCGAACCTCCAGGGTAGCTAGGATTACCAGGGTGAGCCACCAGTCACGGGCATTAAATTATTATTTTTTGCATGTCCTATGGCTTCAACTCATGACCAGAGCACTGTCCTAGGGCTTGCTCAAGGATAGCACTTTACTTCAGCCAGCCAACTCCCGGTCCAAATAGACTACTCTTGAAGCTAGAATTACAGAGATCTGCCATAAAACTGGCATGTCTTTATCTAAGTATATAATTTTTCTTCTATTTTTGATGGCTTTTCTTTAGTGGACATATTTCCTACATATGTTATGGAAAACTTCCTTCCCACTGGGGCCATAAGTTAAGCCTACTGGAAGAGTTCTTGCCGAGCATGAATGAAGACCCAAGTTCAATTCCTCAGCACAACATAGATAAAAAAAGATAAAAGTGGTGCTGTGGCACATGTGATAGAACTTGCGCCTTAAGAATAAACAAAAACAAAAACAAGGATCGTGCTCAGGTCCTGAGTCTAAGCCCAGTACTGGCAAAAAAAAAAATTCTCCCCAAAGTAGACATTTAAACTTATTGTACTTCCCCCCAAGTCATAAATTTCATTTACAACAAATATATATGTATTTTCATTCCTGAAAAAAAATAGTTTAAAATGTGTTCAAATAAATGATGTAGGTTAATATATTTATCAAAATGGATTACTTGAACTCTAAAATAAACATTCTAGGTAATTTTTTTCATAAAATTGTAGTAATGCTATAAAACTAATAGAAAAGGAATTTTAGTTATTAATTTCTTATGTTTTACCTTTAACATTTTTACACTAAGCATGTTGTTTATGGTATTAATACAGACAGCATGAAATATGATTATGTAAAAAAATTAAATGATTCAAAATAGTAAGGTTGGGGGCCAGTAGTTTGGCTTGGTGGCACACACCCTGGACTGGCAAAAAAGACGTAGGGTTAGATAAAACAGATTTATTTCCAAATGTGTGGAAAATGGTGTGATTTCTTGTTTGGCTAGTCCTGGGGCTTGAACTGAGGGAACAGGAACTGTCCTTGGCCACATTTGTTCAAGGGTGGCACTGTGACACCTGAGCCACAGTGCCCCATCTGCTTTTTCTGTGTATGCAGTGCTGAGGAATTGAATCAAGGTCTTCTTGTATACTAGGCGAGCACTCTACAACTAGGCCACGTTCAAAGCCAAAGTAGATTTTTGATACTATTGTGGAGTTTTAATTTTCTTAAATATTTGTACAAAGCACAATGGAAATATAAACAGACTTGAACTCACAGAACAGGGTCCCCCATAATATTACAGTTATTCTGGCACTTCTCTCGATTGACAAAACACATTTCCAGGCATCTGCTCTGTCCTTAAGCTTTGGTAGCTGACTTGTCTTTCCATGGAGGCCTGGCCTGGATTCCTGGTGATTCCATGCATTTCATAGTTCTCTGTATATCCAGTAAGGTTGTCTTCTATGGGACCAGACCTGTCTGGTTTTTGGCCCACCCAGGACCTATGTGTCTGAGGTCTCACATTCTAAGTGGAAAATAAAACACAGTATAATAAGGACTGAAGAACTGCACACCATAATATTAACAAAGAGAGTTTAATAGTTAGCAAAGTAAATACAACGAATACTTGACAAGAATCATGAGAGCAAGATAAAGAGATGTCTTTTAAGAAGGGGACAGGGAAGCTCTAAATCCAGACTGGCCTCCAAGTTGCCTTCAGACAGTAATTCTACTTCAGAGTCCTCAGAAGGGTCTCCTTCCTCATGAGAAACAGAATGTCCTTCCTGAGTTAATAGGGGGATGGATTCTGGTTTGTCGAATGGAGATTGAGTCTCTTTTAGTGAGATGGATGGGTCTGGATATTCTGTGAGGATGGATTCATTTTCCTCCAATGAATCCAGTATTGAGAGTACACTTGCTGCTTCCCATGGGGACATTTTCCATGAGCCCAGCGTGTGCCCCTTCAGCTTGCACAATAAGTGGAGTGTTACTCTGACTCAGATGGACTGACTCTGGGTGGAGTGTGAAACGAAACGGAAGGAAATCTGGCTGCTCTTTTTTTTCCTCCATAGTATCTGCAGGTTCAACTGTGTCACACATGGGGTTCAGAGCAAAAGGTATATCCACACGACTCTAAGCCTGTTTGGTAATTTCTACAGAAGGCCCATGCTTTCTGGAGTGCAGTGATGATTCTCAGTCTCCATCAGTCACCAGCTCCATTGGTGGGTATTTCATCCGGAGTTCAGGATAAGCTCTTCCACGATGACCCAAACCTAAGAATGGAAATAGGGACAGAGTGGACAGAGTGGACTCTGCAAGTTGAAGTGTCACTCAACTTCCATGAGGATCTAATGGAGGAACCGGTAGACCTGGAGTTTGGACTGAACACTGAGGAGGTGTAGGGTCTTTCTAATGAGTGCTTATTCCCGAGTCCTTTCAGAGGACAGACATTACCTGGCTGACACCACCCATAAAGGGCATTTTGCCAAGCTCTGTAGAAGTAAGGGCCAACCAATATCTAGACCACATGGGCTTCCTACTCACAGGCTCTGAGGCACCCACACAAGGACTTCTACTTTTTCTTGGTCTTACTGGTCGCACATTCCTCCAGCTGGTCAAAAAGTATGTGTCTAGAAGAGCAGGTCCAAAGCCGGCATGTGGAGCCTCATATAGAGCTTGAGTTGTGTCAGGGTGTGGCAGTTCTTGAACTCATAGAAATCACTGGGGTAGAAGTCCATTCACATCGTATAGATGGAACACATGATGCTGTGGGCACATTCGGTACAAGGTAAGTGAGAGCCTTCTCTCTCCATCCTGAGACTTCTACCAAAAGCCCCTTTCTTGCATGACTCTAATGCTGTGGCTGTCCTGCAGAGATGTGCACTTATGTGCTGGGAGGGGGGTAAGAGACACTCGAGAACAGGATGACTTTTACACCCCACTTCCAGAAGCTTCTGAGAGAGGCCTCTATGCATCTGTCCAAAGTAAACGCACGTTAAATTAACTAAGTAAATGCTCTAAATAAATCAATAAGTGAATGCTCTAAATAAAGAACTAAATGCTCATTCCTCTAATCTTAGCCACCCAGCAGGCTGAGCTCTGAAGATCACAGTGGAAAGCCAGTCTTGTCAGTAAAATTCTAAAGGCACTTGTCTTCAATTAGGCAGCAAAAAGCCAGAACTTGACCTATGACTCAAATGGTACAGTGCTAATTTTTGAATACCAAAGGGATGGCATTTAGACCTGGGTTCAGGTTCAAGTGGCAGCACTGGACCACACAGCAAAATATAAATGCTTTCAGGTTCTAACAGGCAAAGCTATCACAATCCCTCCCTGATGGCTCAAAAGTGATTCAGCCCCCAGCTTTTCCTCTGACTCCAGTATTTCACAGGCCTCCGCCATTAGTCCTGACACCTCATTTCTTACTGGGAAATGGGATTTCCTAGGATGTCACCTAGGTGAGGGCTGCAGTTGGGAGCCACTTACTCATGCCTGAAATCCAACTTCTCAGTAAGCACACTCTTGAGACTCCAGTAGCTTGTGAGGGAAATGAAATGGCATGGTGTCCCAGTCATAATAAAGTAGTTTGTGCACTTGTATCATACTTAGCTCCCCTGAGAACACCCCAGTGAACCAAACAGGCTCAGAGAGGAGCCAAGTATTCCAAGACTTGGCCAGGAGGGGTGAGCAAACCTGGGTTTGGAGGGGGAACACTCACTTTTTCAAGAGAATTTCCAGCAACTACTACATTGTCCTCCACTATTTGAAATTGTGCAGGAAGTTTCCTACATAAAAGAAATCACCTTTCTGGTAGGCAGGCATCAGCTTTGTCAGCAGCATCTCCAACAGGCCTTCCTCCAGGATCCATAGGTTACAAGGCTCATTCAGAGTCTGAGCTGACTTACCATCACACTATGTTGGCAAAACAGTGGAAATTTCACACGTAGGAATGGGACCACACTTCACACTGAGGAATTGGAATAGAGTAGATTGGAAATGACACACTCTAATCTCAGTATAGTCACTTGAAAGCACACAAGAAGGTTGTAGTCTGTGGGAAGGATGATGGGTTCAAATAGGTTTCCTCTCAATATACCTCATCTTAGTTGCCCTGGAGTTTCCTGGCTTTCTTCCTAGAGAAATGCCTGATATACTGGAATTTTGGCTTGGCACTGATCCAGCATCTACTTCTTCAAGTGAGACATCCATATCTCTCATGCCTGAGATCCGAGCCTCCTGACCTTTGGCAACAGCACAGCAACATCTTTCTGGTTCCTGAGCCACAGGCCAAGGGAGCTGGCTTGAGCTGGTTGTCACATACAGTGGCTTGGTTACCAGGGTTCCATATTCTGTTCCATTGTGAGGGAGGTAGGGTCATTTATAAGGCCCAATGACCAAAGCTCCTTGCACACAGAAGACCTCCCCAAAGACATACTGGAGGCTGAATCTCCCTTCCCACCTCACATATGGATGTAGTAAACAGCACACCTTTTTGTTCAAATCCCAAGTCATTAACTAGGCGTAAGTGCTAGCCTGGTCTCAGGCTCAAGGAGCCTTTCTTAGGTAAGATCCAAACTTAACTGTCACTATTCCCCTTACCCTTCACAAGACATTTTGCTTCACAGTGCCTTCTCAGCTTTCATTTTGCCTCTTGCACATTTTTTTTTGCTAGTCCTGGGACTTGACCTCAGAGCCTGATCATTGTTCTTAGGCTTTCTTTAGGCTATAGCTGTCCCACCAAGCCACAGCACCACTTCCAGCGTTTTCTATGTATATGGTACTGCAGAATCAAGCCGGAGTCTTTTTGTGTGGTAGCCAAGCACTCTACAAATAGATGAAACACCCAGGCCATCTTGCACATATTTTTCACTTCAGTCTACTAGGACGTTGTTAGGTTTCTGTATCCTAATCTATTTTTCTTCCTGATGAATATCTGTGCTGTCATCTGTAAAAATGCAAGTGGGAAAATCACAGATGCATTGGTGACATAAAAAAAGGCTTACAGACATAGATAAGTGTTCATTCTTTGTAGGAGAAAGGATATTTTGATATGATGATAACTATTTATAAATACTTTATCAGGGTTTAGAGTTTTGCCCAGTGGTAGAGTGCTTGCCTAGCATCCATGAAGATCTAGGCTTGAGTCCTTAATGTCACACAGATATAAAAATCCATATGGCAATGTGGCTCAAGTGGCAGAGGGCTAGACTTGAGAAAAGCCAAGAACAGTGCTCAGGCCCTGAGTTCAAGCCCCAGGAATGGCAGAAAAAACAAAAGAAAAGAAAAGAAATGTGCTTTTTACAAGTTATTCACTCACAGCATTTGCCTCTGAATTCTTCGCTTCTGCATCTTGTGACATCCCTTTCCCTCAATGTAGACAAGAAAAACAGGTTTTATTACTTGCTATCCTGTTGTCCAATCTTTGGATATTAATTCAAAATACAATATTGCCTGAGATATTGTGTGTGTGCATGTGTGTGTGTATCTGCCAATGTGTGCATGCACACATGTGTACAGGGTTTAGGGCTTACTCATAGGGCCTGTGTGATAACCCTCAGCATCTTTTCCTCAAAGGTATTGGTCTTTCACTTCTAGCTTATTATAGCTAATTGGAGTTGAGAGATTCACTCAATTTCTTGCCCTGTGCATTGGAACCCAGTGCTGGGTTCTCATATTGTTAATTGTAGCTATAGAGAAGGCTGAGGTCTGGGGATCCTCGTTAGAATCCAGCCCCTGAGAGAAAGTCACTGATAGAAATCTTTATCTTCAGTTAAGCACGAATAAATAAGGCAAAAGTGGAACTGTGGCTCAGTTCCTCTTGTACCAGCCATGAGAAAATTAGTAATTGGCAGCACCTGGTCCCTGAGAGAAATCCTTAGCACTGGTTCAAAAAAAGAAAGAAAATAATGAAAAAAATTAAAACTTGCTGAGGAATCCATAAGGATAATCGTGCCTGTGAATAATCGTGTCATTTCAGATTCCCTCAAGATCTTATGTCTCTCTATATTTTATCAAGTTTTTTTAAAAGATATTTACATATTTTCTATCTTTCTTAAACAGAGATAGCCATCCACAAAACACAAACACAAACTCTCACACAGTATACCACCCACCAATAAGTGTCTGGCTATGCATATATGTATAGTCATATGTATTGATCTGTCTCTCTATACTAATATATAAATGCATAAACATATTTATTTAGACAAACAGGAAACATACATACATATGTCTCAGGCATTTCCAAATTTTGTGCAAGTCTTCTGAGTGCAACTTACCATTGTATTGTTTGTCAAGATAGAGTCCCTCTAACTTTTGGCCAGCTTCTTGTCCTTTGATACTTTTTTCTGCCGGTCCTGGGTTTTGAACGCTAGGCCTGGATGCTGTCACTGAGCTTGAGCTTCTTGCATTCAGTAGTTTATTGCAGATAAGAGTCTCATGGAGTTTCTGTCCTGGGCTGGCTTTGAATTGTGATCCTCAGATCTCAAACTCCTGAGTAGCTAGGATGACAGTCTTGAGCTACCAGTACCTGGTTCCTTTGCCTCTTTTACCCTTTTTTTGGCCCCACCACCGCCATGGTATCTACCTTCCTATGTTCTCTCCACCTGCCCCCAGACAGGGGTCTGACAGATGCTTTCCACCCACTTATTCATGTCCTCCTCTGTATTGGCTGACAGCTAAGACATGCACTCACTTGTCTGGATGCCAAACACAAAGCCATGTGATTGTTTCTCAGTCTGGAACATCCTATCAGATTTATAGCACCACAGAGGGTCAGGTTGATGCTCCTCCAGGGCTTCTTAAATTGTTCTCATATTAATCCACAACAGGTTTGTCATCACTAGTCCAGCTAATTCATGGCCTAAACCAGCATTCCCTACAAACTTAGATCCCAATACCATGAGGACACTCAAGGGTGCATTAGGAGTGTGACCTGCAGGTGGATGTGAGCCTGTCTAACTTGGAGGGGATTTCTCCACCACAGGAAATGGAATACAAATTTAGAATCTGCTTTCATGAGGTGTCAATCTCTTGCAGATGTTCTTATCAAATGTGGCACTGCATACTTCCAGCTTAAAACATGGATTGATGACCCAGCATAACAGAGAATGTATTCACCCAGGCCCAAAATATAGGCTGGGACCCTGAACTTTCAGGTAGCATTTGGCTTTGAAGGTCATGAGATCTTAGTCTACAAATGATGAGTCCCCTCCCGTGAGGCATAGCAAACGGAGCCAAAGTGCAACCCATTTAAGCACCAGATCAAGCTTCCCTTCTTCAGTAGGGTATGGTTTGAAAACTGTGCATAGCTTCTGTTTGAAGCCAGTCCTGAAAGGAAAGTCCATGAAAGTCTCATTTCCAGTTAACTGCCAAGAAAAAGCCAAAGATAGAGATGAAGCTCAAGAGAGGTAGAGAGCCATCTGAAAAGAATGGTTACACCCTGCAACATCCTCATTATCTGATCTTGAAACCATCTCTGCGTGCATGCCAGCATGCAGCCAGCATCTGGGGGTGACAGTAACCCCTGCGCCCATTGGCGATCTGCACTGTCTCTGACATCTGTAATGTGAACCTCATTCTGTTGGGTTTGTGAAGCGGTGTCAACCCTGCAGAAGGAACCAACTGTGCCCTAATTCCCACTGTCCCCTGGGGCCCCTAGCATTCCCCCATCTTCACCCCTCCTGTGGCTTCTGATCCTAGGGAGCCCTCCTGCCCTGTCCAACACTCACATGAAGTGCATATTTCTTCTCCTGGGGCAACTTCTCCACAGAGAGTACATGACATGCCCACTCTCCAGGCACGGGGAAATCCTGCCAAAGTAGCAAATCAGTGCTAAGGACATAAAGTGATGAATAGAATTTTAGATCCTGATGGTAGACAGTCTGCAAAATCCAAGGGAGAATGGAATTGGAGGGGACCAGGGATCAGGATGTGGGCATGGAGCTTCCCTGCCAAGGGGGTGGGGGAAGTCACAGGCTGGGGGATGCAGAGGATGATCCATGGGCCCTGTGCAGCTACTGGGGCACCCCCTTCTGCATCTCAGCCTTTGGCTTTGAGCTCTGTGATCGTCAAGATGTGCACAGTCTGTACTCTGGCTGGCAGAAGAAAGGACCTTGGGAAGACAATTGTAGACACTTTTTGAGTGTAGGAAGGGGTAGGCTGGACACCCAGTCCAAGAGGAGCTAAATCTGGAGTCGAGGGGTGTGCAAGGAGTGGTTGTGAGGGTTGTGGGCAGTCACAGTCACGGCAGAGGGTCTCTGTCTGTGGGGTGAGTGCCTCCCTGCAGGCACAGAACTGGAGATATCAGAGATCCACATGAAAAGGAAAAGCTGGAAATGGCACTGTGGTTCAAATGGAAGAGCATCAACCTTGAGCAAAAGAGCTCAGGGACAGTACCCAGGACCTGAGTTCAAACCTCATGACTGTAAAAGAAAAAGAACCAGGACTATGAGAGGGAAGCTGGTACTCTCTGGGTCTAATCAGACACAAGAAGTGGCCGGGATAGGCTGTGGAAAAACACAGAGAACATCTTCCCCCAGCTCATCCTGACCTGCGTGCAGGTACAGCCATGTAACTAGGCCTATGGTGAGATCATCTTCACCCCTGTGCTGCCATCTGAATTGTAGGCCTCTGTCCTGGCATGGGGTGTCCTGATGGCTGAGCAGGTGCCCTAACCCTAGATGGAGAGCAGCCACTGACTGGGGTAGCTAAGGAGAGATCTGTTCCACAGCTATCAGGCCACCCAGCATGGGAGCCATAACCACCCCTCACCCAGGTAGAGGCCAATGGTTCTCCAGATGCTACTAACATTGCCCCACCCCTAGCTCTGGGTACACGTGACATTCCCTCCACAAGGAGCAGGAAAGTGAGGGATCAGGAAGGTGCCTATGGGCTTCAGACGATGGCCAGGCTGGCAAAACAGATGGCCTCACTCTGTCACCACCTTCCCCTGCCTCCATCTTTCCTCCATCATGCCTCTCTACCTCCCACCCATTAACCTTGGAAACCAATGAACTGGGCTCTCATCATTCCTCTCATCTCTTCACCCACCTTGCCATGCGTCCATTCCTCTGTCAATTCCACCACCAGCCACCCTGTAGCTTATGAGGATCCCAGAGGAAGCTCTTGGTGAAGGGCTTGTGACCACAAAACAGTTACTATCACCCGCTCCGGCCTGATCCACCACAGAATAAGAACAGCCAAGCAGGCACACACTGCAGCAGAGTTGCTCTGCTGCCACCCTGATTTCTTCATGGCCAGGACTTGGCTCTCCTCAGTCTCTCAGCTCAGTAACCAGAACATTGTGCTTTCACAGAGCCATGGCTTTCAATCCCCATGGACACAATGACATCAAGGTGATGCCAACTTCCCCATCTCTATATACTTCTAACTATGGGATGGGAGCTGAGGTTCTCTTCTGTGACTCCATCCGCTAAGAGGCTCATGCATATTTCTATCCTTTGCTCATCATGGTGACTCTTTGGTTAACAAGTCACTGCTGGGCTTCCAGTTCACCACATATAGAATCCATACTCCAACACTTTTCTTAGAAGGACTGATGACTTTTAAATATTCTCTAGTTTTAAATTTCTAGTTCCACCTCTCTTTCATTTATATATTTCCCTTCCGCACATTCTTCCCTTTTTTTACCTTCCTTCTTTCATTCCTGGCCTTGAACTCAAGACCTGGAGCTTTTTCTTAGCTTTTCTTTGCTCATAGTAGCACTCTAGCTTTGAGCCACAGCTCTACTTCAATCTTTGTTCTTGCTCTAAACTGGGAGTAAGAGTCTCATGCATTTTTCCCTTTGCTGGGTTGGTTTTAAACCACAATACTAAGATCAGGATCCTGAATATGCCTCGGATTACAGGTATTATCTAATCAAAACCAATTCCTGATTTCTTTTTTAGACATAATTAGTTCTTTCAGGTGAGCCACCAGCCACTTATGCAAGAGCATTGCAGGATCCAGCATTCATCTTGTCTCCAGTCTTATTCCATCCATCTCACAATGGCCATCTAAAACACCCTGCTGCATGCCTGAAGTCGCAAGGAACGTTTTCAACGCCATGAGAAGCCCCCTTAAGCTCTGCCTCAGATATGCCCAGCCCCCATCCCACTTCCACATGAGCATTTGTTTAGGAGAAATTTCCTGAGTACATCATCATCTTTTCCTCACCATTCGAATTTCATCTTTGGAGTCATTTCTCCCAGACAAAGAGGAACATGATCCATGGTTTGATAGCAGCTCCAGCTTCATAGTCCCAGCAAACAACACCCCCCCATTACCCTGCCAGACACCTGAATTCAAGAACAATGTTTTCACTAGCCCTGACTCTTATCAAATGTTTTAACTTATACAGTGCATTAAACTAATTTTACTAAATGGAATAAACACATGGCATCAAGCTTCAGAATCTTTGCACCTGAACTTTTAGTGAATAACAGACACACCAGCATTTCTGTAGCCAACAGAAATCTTAGCTTTGAGATTTCAGCATTCCTGGTGTCCAAGTTTGGATGTGCTAACACTGCCCTTAATGGGGCACTTCAATCACACAAACCCACAACAATCAATGTCATTTGACATTCACTGGTAGGTGGTGCTAGGAAAAAGACTGATGTGCCAACTCCATGCTGGCTTGACCTATGCCATCTTCAAACCTGGAGCAAGTGGGGCTCCTCTCTCCATGACACCTTTTGTGTACTACCCCAAGAGGACCTTTACCTTGAGACAAATTTATGAAGACTATCTCTACCAGCAAAGATTCCAGTGAGATGTGCCTACATGGATAAAGCTAAAATCTCACTAAAGTGAGGTTGTTGGCAGTGCTGGAGCCTGAACTCAGGGCCTGGGCACTAAGCATTTGTACTCAAGACTAGCCCTTTACCACTTGAGCCCAAACTCCATTCCCAGCTGTTTTTATTTTTGGTAGTAAGAATCTATCAGACTTTCCTGTTCTAGGTGACTTGGAACTTCCATACTCAGATCTCAGCCTCCTGACCAGCCTGGATTAAAAGTGTGGATCAGCCATGCCCCACACCTGAGGACTTCTGCCAGCACATTTTTTCCCAAAAATTGGAAGAGGAAGATGAGGGAGGGTTGGGCTCATCCTGCCCTGCATATGAAGGAGAGCATCAGTGCCTGAAATTCATTCCCTGTTGTAGGCTGCTGGAGGAAAGGAAGCAAATAGGCACAGGCTGGCAGCAGATGCCACAGAACAACTTGTGACCAAGACTCCCAGAGCAGACCTCAGAATCGATGACAGAGTTGGATCTACCCAGTAACAGAGGCAGTGGTGACACCTGAAACTGCGCGTTTGAGCCTTTGCTGCTAGTAAACAGGGCCACCTATGTCTCAATGAGAAATGTGAGATTTTGGTGGAGAAGGTGAGATTAAACATTATGTATCATGCAAGAAGACAGACTATAAGGGGTCTTTTATTATTCCAAGTGAAATTTTGGATTTCCTCTTCTGTTTCTTTAAAGAATGACATTGGGATATTGATGAATATTGCACTGAATTTGTAGATAGTCCTTATCAAGATTGCCATTTTTAAAATATTACTTCTTCCAAAGCAGGAGCATAGGTTTTTGTATTTCCTCGGTTCTGCGTTAATTTCCTTCTCCAGGGTTTACAGTTCCATCAAAAAGGTGCTTTACATTCTAAGTTATTTCCTAGGTATTTTATTTTCTTTGATAGCTGCGGTGAGCTCCTCAACCAGCGAGGAAGAACGACCACCACTCGCGGATTCTTCTCAAATCATACTTTATTGGAGAGCCTTTTGATTGAAGGGAGAGCAGGAAGCGAAAGGTGCTGGGCAGGGAAATGCAGCTGCTTACATACAATCAAGGAACCCGGGGTTCTTTGCCATTGGTCGCTCCGTTGCCAGGGCCGTTTTACAACTCGGGATTGGTCAGACCTCTGACGTCATACGCGCAGACTCAGAGGAAAGAGCAAACGCTCTGCATTCACATACCAAATAAGGAGAACTAAGAGGTTGTTTAGTGGCGGCCACTCCGGCTCCCCACATCTCCCCCTTTCTTGTTTTGTTGCAGCAAGTCAACCTACTTGTTGTGAAGAGAGTAGAGGTGCTGTCCTCCAAAGTAAAACTTGAGGTCCCATTCTAGAGGAGTGACCCAGGCGATCAACTCTGGATCCCTCCCCTTCAGGCCCTCTATCCCCTTTGTGGAGATGGGCTAGGGGCGCAGACCCATATGCTGACGCACATGCTCTCCCTAACCTGTTAGGGTCAGGAGTGGTACTTTGTCCAACATTTCACAACTCTTGGCTGCCTGTACTCCTATTCCTCGTGCAATAGACTAAGGTCTCGAGGGTGCAAAGGCAGTACAGGGCACTTGTAGTTGGTTTTTAAAGCTGCAAGCCAAATTTTGGGGAGAGTGTCCTTGCTCCAAGGCAGTGAGTGCATGAGCAATTAGTACTCTATCCCTTCTATTGCGAGATCTCATGCGACAGAGCAACCAGAGGCAAAAAATACAGAACCCACAACAGGCTGCAACAAACACTCCCAGCCCAGCCCACTCCTTAACAAACGACAGGGAATTTTTTACCCAATCCAAAACTTGTCCTGCTGTTATTGTGATCCTGGTCCTATTAACTAACATAATTTCTGATCTTAATTGAGTGGTTAGATTTTCAAACTGATCAGTCCATTGTCCTAGAAGCATTAGTCACGGGCATTGGTAATGGAAAGGTCTTCATCCGCGCCCACAAAATCCTCTCCTGGGCCATCACTGGATCTGCTAGTATTGCCACCAACATGAGAATAATCTTCATCGTCAGTGCCTTTCTCGGGTTCTCCTTCCACCTTTCGCGTCAATCACAATGGGACCCAAAGCTGTGTTTCCTGCTCCTGTGGAAAAACACAAACAGCTCCCCTGGATCTCCTTACTACGGGATCCGGTCCGCACCAATTATTTGTAATAACATCCTTCATTGAACCATCTCAGTTATAATTTTTGGGTTTTGGGCAGCATGTCTATCTGCTGCTGACTTATCATCACTATTTAAAATTAAAAAATTTAAAGTAAAAAGTGCAAGGGAAAGTCTTTCCCTGGGACATGCTCCTTCCGCAATTCCCCCTTTTTGTTTTTGAAGTATTTCTTTTAATTTTTTGTTGGTTCTTTCCACAATTCCTTGTCCTTGCGGATTGTATGGTAACCCTGTTGTGTGGGCTACTTGCATTTGCGCACAAAAGGCGCGGAAACCATGAGAAGTATAGGCAGGGCCATTATCAGTTTTTAAGTGAAGGGGTTTTTCCCAGGCCACCCAGGCTTCTAAACAATGTACTTTTACATGGGAAACCTTTTCTCCTGCCAAGGGCGTGGCATGTACTATGCCAGAATAGGTATCCACTGAGACATGTAAATATATTAATTTTCCAAATTCTGCTAAATGAGTAACATCCATTTGCCATAGGGCATTTGGTTTTAAGCCTCTAGGGTTTATCCCCAAATTAGGAGAGAGGAGAAAAATCACACAAGACTGACAGGCTTTAACAATATTTCGTGCTTCATGTCTGGTTATATTAAATTTTATTCTAAGAGTATTAGCAGGTACATGATATAACTGATGAAAAGTTTTTGCTGATTCTACAGAATCAATAGCTGTCAAAACCATGGCCCTAGTTGCCTGATCTACCTGGGCATTAGCCTTAGCCATGGGACCTGGCAACAAGGTATGAGCTCTCATGTGCCCTATATAAAAGGGATTCTTTCTTGCCAAAATAAGGGATTGAATCTGTAATAATATGTTAGAAACCATGCTGGCCTGCCTAATTGAGGCGGAGACTTCAAGAGAATTAACAGCATTAACAACATATTGTGAATCAGAAAAAAGATTAAAGGGCTCTTTAAATCTTTTAAACACCTCTAGAACCACCAGGCACTCCGTGACCTGGGGAACATCCGGTAGAAAATATAACACGACTGGATTTTGACCTTCCACCACAAAGGCACCCTGACCAGTTTTTGACCCATCAGTATAAATAGTCAAGGCTGTAGCCAAAGGCTTCTTAGAGGTAATAATAGGAAAATAAACCAAATTTCTCTCTACAAAGGTAAGCAGGGGATGCTTGGGATAATGGTTATCAATAATATTGGGAAAGGCACATAATAAAATTGCCCATATATCCACAGTGGCAGCCAAAGTTTCCACCTGATTCCTGGTATAGGGAATAATTAATTTATCGGGTATTTTAGCAAAATGCATCAAACAATACTTTAGGCCCAATAGGGCTTGAGTTGCAACAAGCTCAGGAAAATATTGAACAGTTCTTGCTCCAAGAGAATTACCATGAAGCCACCACAGAGAGCCGTCCTGCCATAAGACCCCTGTAGGATAATTCTTTGTCTTTAAAATACACAACATAAGTAATTGACCTGGATTATAACGACACACTTGAGCCTTAATTATTGCCTCTTCAATCTTTTTTAGGGCCGCAAAAACCTGTGGGGTAAGTTTTCGTGTAGATGTGACATCCGGGTTACCTTCCAAAATGGAAAATAAAGGCAGTAATTCTGCTCTAGGAATGTTTAAATATCCCTGGATCCAGTTGATGTCTCCCAACAGTTGTTGAAAATCATTGAGTGTCTTTAGGTGGGCAGTTCGAATAGAAATTTTTTGAGGTCGAATAAAGGCAAGAGTAACAATGGCGCCTAAGAATTTTACCAGCTTGGATTGTTGTACTTTATCAGGGGCAATAATAAGCCCTCTCTGTTCAAGTAGGGAAACCACCTGTTGATAGGCTCTATGAAGTACCTCAAGAGAGGGAGCAGCTAGCAGGATATCATCCATATAATGAATGATTTTTACCAGGGGAAACTCCTGTCTAACTGACAGCAGGGCCGAATCCACAAACAGTTGACAAATAGTCGGGCTATTAGCCATGCCTTGAGGCAAGACCTTCAACTGATACCGGACATCTGGCTGTTCATGATTAACAGAGGGCAACGCAAAGGCAAAACGTTCTCTATCCTCAAGGCAAAGGGGTATTGAGAAGAAGCAATCTTTAATATCTAAGGTCAACACAGGCCAATCTCGGGGCAGCGCCGAAAGTAGAGGAAGCCCTCTCTGGACTGGTCCCATGACCTGCATTTGCGCGTTTACTGCCCTTAAGTCATGTAACAATCTCCACTTGCCAGAAGCCTTTTTAATAACAAAAATGGGTGTGTTCCAGGGAGATACAGAGGGCTCAACGTGTCCCAATTTTAACTGTTCCTCAACTAAATTTTTTGCAGCTTCCAATTTTTCTTGTGAAAGGGGCCACTGGGGGACCCACACCGATTTCTGAGTCAACCAGGGTATGGGTACCGCATTATTGATGGAAGCTTTTGTTTCAGTGGCCCCTAGGAAAAACCCAATCCTTTCCTATTAAATTTTGGAGCAGCCTCAACGGGTTCTGGGCGTCCCTGAAGACATCTGCCAAGCCCTTGAGTTGGAACATATCCCTGCTGTTTCATGATGTTTTGACTAACTTCTGAATAATTATTAGTCAGTTTAAGTTTTAATTGTTGTTGCACATCCAGTCCCCAAAGATTAACAGGGACGTCGATTACAAAAGGTTGGATTGTTCCCTGTTGGCCTTCTTCAGTTCTCCACACTAACTCTTTAGCACTGACACAGGGAGCATTAGCATATCCAAGTCCTTGTAAAGTTTGAGAAGATTTTTGTAATGGCCACTGCTTGGGACAGGCCTTTGATTGAATAATGCTCCGATCGGCTCCGGTATCTACCAGGCCAAGAAAGGACTTTCCCTCTATTTGTAGGGATAGCATGTGTCTCTGGTCCAATTCCATCGACAGGCACACAAGATCAATCCCTGTGGAGCATAAGCCTGTGACTCCCCTTTCCTTTTGTAGTGAAGGAAGGTTTTCATGTTTTGAAGGTAGAATTAAAAGCTGGGCAATCCTATCTCCCGGGGCTATAGAGATTACTCCATAAGGGGAGTGGCACAAAACCTTGATTAAGGAGCAGGACAAAGTGAGGGATCAGGAAGGTGCCTATGGGCTTCAAATGATGGCCAGGCTGGCACTACATATGGCCTCACTCTGTCACCACCTTCCCCTGCCTCCATCTTTCCTCCATCATGCCTCTATACCTCCCACCCATTAACCTTGGAAACCAATGAACTGGGCTCTCATCATTCCTCTCATCTCTTCACCCACCTTGCCATGCGTCCATCCCTCTGTCACTTCCACCCCACACACATCCCACCACCAGCCACCCTGTAGCTTATGAGGATCCCAGAGGAAGCTCTTGGTGAAGGGCTTGTGACCACAAAACAGTTACTATCACCCTCTCCGGCCTGATCCACCACAGAATAAGAACAGCCAAGCAGGCACACACTGCAGCAGAGTTGCTCTGCTGCCACCCTGATTTCTTCATGGCCAGGACTTGGCTCTCCTCAGCCTCTCAGCTCAGTAACCAGAACATTGTGCTTTCACAGAGCCATGGCTTCCAGTCTCCATGGACACAATGACATCAAGGTGATGCCAACTTCCCCATCTCTATATACTTCTAACTATGGGATGGGAGCTGAGGTTCTCTTCTGTGACTCCATTAGCTAAGAGGCTCATGCAGATTTCTATCCTTTGCTCATCATGGTGACTCTTTGGTTAACAAGTCACTGCTGGGCTTCCAGTTCACCACATATAGAACCCATACTCCAACACTTTTCTTAGAAGGACTGATGACTTTTAAATATTCTCTAGTTTAACATTTCTAGTTCCTTCTCTCTTTCATTTATATATTTCCCTTCCTCACATACTTCTCTTTTTTACCTTCCTTCTTTCATTCCTTGCCTTGAACTCAAGACCTGGAGCTTTTTCTTAGCTTTTCTTTGCTCAAGGTAGCACTCTAGCTCTTGAGCCACAGCTCTACTTCAATCTTTGTTCTTGCTCTAAACTGGGAGTAAGAGTCTCATGCATTCTTCCCTTTGCTGGGTTGGTTTTAAACCACAATACTAAGATCAGGATCCTGACTATGCCTCGGATTACAGGTATTATCTACTCAAACCAAATTCCTGATTTCTTTTTTAGACATAATTAGTTCTTTCAGGTGAGCCACTAGCCACTCATGCAAGAGCATTGAAGGATCCCAGCATTCATCTTGTCTCCAGTCTTATTCCATCCATCTCACAATGGCCATCTAAAACACCCTGCTGCATGCCTGAAGTCGCAAGGAACGTTCTCAACGCCATGAGAAGCCCCCTTAAGCTCTGCCTCAGATATGCCCAGCCCCCATCCCACTTCCACATGAGCATTTATTTAGGAGAATTTTCCTGAGTACATCATCATCTGTTCCTCACCATTCGAATTTCATCTTTGGAGTCATTTCTCCCAGACAAAGAGGAACATGATCCATGGTTTGATAGCAGCTCCAGCTTCATACTCCCAGCCACCAACACCCCCTCCCATTACCCTGCCAGACACCTGAATTCAAGAACAATGTTTTCACTACCCCTTACTCTTATCAAATGTTTTAACTTATACAGTGCATTAAACTAATTTTACTAAATGGAATAAACACATGGCATCAAGCTTCAGAATCTTTGCACCTGAACTTTTAGTGAATAACAGACACACCAGCATTTCTGTAGCCAACAGAAATCTTAGCTTTGAGATTTCAGCATTCCTGGTATCCAAGTTTGGATGTGCTAACACTGCCCTTAATGGGGCACTTCAATCACACAAACCCACAACAATCAATGTCATTTGACATTCACTGGTAGGTGGTGCTAGGAAAAAGACTGATGTGCCAACTCCATGCTGGCTTGACCTATGCCATCTTCAAACCTGGAGCAAGTGGGGCTCCTCTCTCCATGACACCTTTTGTGTACTACCCCAGGAGGACCTTTACCTTGAGACAAAATTATGAAGACTATCTCTACCAGCAAAGATTCCAGTGAGATGTGCCTACATGGATAAAGCTAAAATCTCACTAAAGTGAGGTTGTTGGCAGTGCTGGAGCCTGAACTCAGGGCCTGGGCACTAAGCATTTGTACTCAAGACTAGCCCTTTACCACTTGAGCCCAAACTCCATTCCCAGCTGTTTTTATTTTTGGTAGTAAGAATCTATCAGACTTTCCTGTTCTAGGTGACTTGGAACTTCCATACTCAGATCTCAGCCTCCGGACCAGCCTGGATTAAAAGTGTGGATCAGCCATGCCCCACACCTGAGGACTTCTGCCAGCACATTTTTTCCCAAAAATTGGAAGAGGAAGATGAGGGAGGGTTGGGCTCATCCTGCCCTGCATATGAAGGAGAGCATCAGCGCCTGAACTTCATTCCCTGTTGTAGGCTGCTGGAGGAAAAGGAAGCAAATAGGCACAGGCTGGCAGCAGATGCTACAGAACAACTTGTGACCAAGACTCCCAGAGCAGACCTCAGAATCGATGACAGAGTTGGATCTACCCAGTAACATAGGCAGTGCTGACACCTGAAACTGCGCGTTTGAGCCTTTGCTGCTAGTAAACAGGGCCACCTATGTCTCAATGAGAAAGGTGAGATTTTGGTGGAGAAGGTGAGATTAAACATTATGTATCATGCAAGAAAACAGACTATAAGGGGTCTTTTATTATTCCAAGTGAAATTTTGGATTTCCTCTTCTGTTTCTTTAAAGAATGACATTGGGATATTGATGAATATTGCACTGAATTTGTAGATAGTCCTTATCAAGATTGCCATTTTTACAATATTACTTCTTCCAAAGCAGGAGCATAGGTTTGTGCATTTCCTCAGTTCTGCGTTAATTTCCTTCTCCAGGGTTTATAGTTCCATCAAAAAGGTGCTTTACATTCTAAGTTAATTCCTAGGTATTTTATTTTCTTTGATAGCAAAATGAGTTGCTATCCTGATTCTTGCCTCATTCCTCTCATTTGTTGGCATATAGGAAGGCAGTTGACATTGAGCGTTAATTTTATACCCTGCTACCTTACCAAAGTTTTATATCAGCTCAAGCAGCTTCGGGGTAGAGTCTATAGGGTTCTTTAAATACAGAATCATGTCATCTGTAAGGAGAGAAAGTTTCAGTTCCTCTTTCCCTTTTCCTCCTCACTCCAGTTAGAATGGCCAAGATCCAGAAATCTAATAACATATGCTGGAGGGGATGTGGCCAGGAGGGATCACTACTACACTGCTGGTGGGATTGCAAACTCGTTCAACCACTATGGAAAGCACTATGGCATTATCCCAAAAAGACTAAACATAGAGCTCCCCTGTGATCCAGCAATTTCACTACTTGCCAGTCGTCCAGATAGGACATATTAAATTCACTAGAACAATAACATTTATCACAGCATTATTTACTATAGCAAAGGTATGGAACCAACCCAGATGCCCGTCAGTTGATGAGTAGATCAAATATGGTATTTTTACACAATGGAATTCTGTGCTTCTGTCAGAAAGAATGACATAGACGAATTTGTAAGGAAATAGAAAGACTGTAAAGTTTAGAAATTAGTTTCTGTCTCCTTCTCTCTCTCCTTCTCTATCTCTGTAAAATTTAGAAGTTCCTGTTTCTCTCTCTTTCTCTCTCTCTCTCTCTCTCTCTCTCTCTCTCTCTCTCTCTCTCTCTCTCTCTCTCTCTCTCTCTCTCTCTTTCTCTCCAATCCTTAGGCTTGAACTCAGGGCCTGAGCTACTTTTGCTCAAGGTTAGTACTCTACCATTTGAACCACAGTGCTGCTTCTGGCTTGCTCTTTTCACGTAGTATTGAGGAATCCAACCCAGGCCTTCATCCTTGATAGGTTAGCACTCTACCACTATGCCACACAGTCAGCTTTTAGAGGTTTCTGACAAAGGTTTTCCTACATGCTATTATTTCTTCTGTGAGTGCTCTTAATGCTTGCTGAAGGTTGACTTTGTTTAGAAGACTTACCCTAATGCTCCCATATACAGAGATTCTATATATAGCTAAATGTTTTTCATTACTCAGAATTTCTCTATTGTGTATGTTCTGAAATGTACTGAAGACTGACTTCTGATTAAAAGTCATTGCACATTTGTTCTATTCATTAGTTTTCTTTTCTTCTATGGGAATCAGGTTTGTGATGAACACAGAAGTATGCCTTCCAGGTCAAACACTTTCCACATTTGTAATATTCATAAGGTTTTTCTCTCCTATGTGCATTTTATACTTAGTCATGCGTTCATGATGGATTTTTCATATTCTTATATTCATACGATTTTTATCCTGTGTCTGTGTGGTATCATGCAAACTCAACTATGAGTTCTTCAAAAAAATTTCCCTTTCATTTTATTCATAGGATTCTATCCTGTGGGTGTTTAGTGATAAATCTTGACTTGTGCCTTCTGGGGAAAAGACTGAACATTTGCTACATTCATTAAGGGTTTGATCTTGTGTTGGTTCTGTGACACAAGCTGAGTTTTCTTCCACAGACTAAAAAGTCTTTCCTGTTTATTACACTGCTAAGGCTTCTCATATGTGTGAACTCTCTTAGGCTTCCTGAAGGGTGAATACTGCACGAAAGACTTTCAAATTTGGTTATATTCCTAAGGTTTCTAATATGTGTGAATTCTGTTATGCCTCCTGTAATGTGACTTCCATCTGAAGGTCTTACCACATTTGATGCACTCGTACAGTTTCTCTCCTGTGTGTGTTCTCTGATGCAATTTGAGGGAAGACTTCCATTTGAAAGACATTCCACATCGGTTACATTCATAAGGTTTTTCTCCTGTTTCAATTGTCTTATGCATGTTGAGGTTTGGCTTCTATGTGAAGGACTTTCCACATATGTTACACTCATAAGGTGTTTCTCCTGAGTATATTCTCTGATGAACATGGATTTTTACCTTCCATTTGAAAGACTTTCCGCATTCACTACATGCATAAGTTTTCTCTCCTGTGTGTGTTCTATTATGCCCATCAAGATATGACTTCCACTTGAAGGTCTTTCCACATTTGTTGCACAAATAAGGTTTCTCTCCTGTGTGTGTTCTTTGATGCAATTTGAGGGAAGATTTCTGTCTGAAAGACTTTACACATTGGTTACATTCATAAGGTTTCACTCCTGTGTGTATTCTCTGATGAACACGAAGTTTTCCCTTCCCTTGGAAAGACTTTCCACCTTCATTACACTTATAAGATTTCTCTCCTGTGTGTGTTATTTGATGAACTCGAAGGTGTATCTTCTGGGTGAAAGACTTTTCACATTTGTTACATTCATAAGGTTTCTCTTCTGTGTGTCTTCTCTGGTGCAAAGTGAGGTATGATTTCAGTCTAAAAGTTTTCCCACATTTATCCCATTCATAAGATTTCTCTTCTGTGTGAGATCTCTGATGTGTGCTGAGAGCTGAATTCTGGGCAGAAATTTTATTACGTTCCTCATATTCATAAGGTTTGTCTTCTCTTGGAGTTCGAGGTTGGAGCGTCAGGTCTAACTTCTCAGAAATTAATTTTCACAATTGATGTACGCATCACATATCTCAGGATATTTGCTCTGAGGTATTGTAAGGCGTATTTCATTACTGAAAGATTTCTCACATTTACTACATGTATGAGGAGTCTCTCCTGTGTACATTTTCGGATGTGTAGTGATGGTCGGTGTTAAGTACAATATTTTTCATCACACAGTACATTTAGCAGTTTTCCTCCATCCCTGAAGAATTTCTTGGGTAGGGAGAACAGAATTATGATACTGCAGATCTGTTGGACTGTCACAATCATGAATAAAATGCTCTGAATATCCGATGGATTTTTTAAGAACACGAGATATACGAGATCTATATGCAGCATGCATCTCATCAGGCTTAGGAGACAGAAGCATGTTCTGACACTTAATGAACTCCTCAGTCCTCACCCCTAAGTTGTTACCGTTATTACTAATGAGCTCTGGATTATGTGTAGAGCTCAAATTTAAAGTTGTTGCTAATCTCACGTTTTCCCCACTTCGATACTACTTGCAACTGCTACTTCACAAAGACATTCATGTGGACTTTCCTGGCAGGTCTTGAACACATTTTCCATTACCTGGACATCTAAAATGAATCATAGAAAAAAAGACACAAACATACATGAGATACAAATATTCCTTACTGTAAAGGTAATGACTTTACTTTCCCATCCTAAGTGTTAGATATTTTAAAATATAAAAGTGGAAATTGATTTGTGAGAAATATATGTTTTTCTCCCTAACATATTAAGAAAATGATATTTTACAATGACCAATAATGTTTTTCTGTGTTTTAGTTCTCTTTTTATATCACAGGAAATATTTATTGAAATTACCCAAGTATGTATTGCAACAGTTTTAAGCTGAGTACTACCTATAATATACCTGCAGCTGTTTTTTTTCAAATACTGTTTGTTTATATATTGAGGAATAGCTGCCTTTCTTTTATTTTTGAGAAATAATCTAAATATTGTGCTGTTTTGCATCTTTTTAAAACTTTCTTTTCTTTTCTTTTCTTTTCTTTTTTATAGTTCATAGGCCTAGGCCCTGTCCCTGAACACTTCAGCAGAAGACTATAACCCCTATCATTGAGCTACAGCCCCACTTCCTGTTTTCTAGAGTTAACTACAGATAAGAGTCTCAGGTCCTGAGTAGCAGATACGATTACCTTACCCAGTTTTAATGCTGTTTGCTTATTAACCATTAAGTGGGGAACACGAATTTTTTCTAGATTCAGCGGCCACAAGTTTGGTTTATATGTCTGTTTGCCTTTGATCCAAGCAAGACCGATTCTTGAGAGTAAGGACTTACACCTATATCCCTTCAGTTACAACTTCTCACTAAAGTCTCAATTTAGGTATTTGTGGGAATTTTGAAATTTGTATCTTTCCATTTGAAGTCTTAAAAAATTTCCATTTCTAACACTCCTGTCCCTCAGAACCGTAGAAGACCAGAAAATCTCCAGCTCATTGTCTAGTTAATTTTCTTATGTTGATTGAAACTATGTTGTTTTTTTTCCTTGCATTCCTGGGTTTGAACTTAGGACCTTACCACTGTCCTTGGGTTTTCTCCAGACTAGAACCCTACCCATGAAGTCATTACTTCTGGCTTTTTCTATGTATGTGGTAAT
Source organism: Megascapheus bottae (assembly GCF_031878675.1). Lineage (NCBI taxonomy): Eukaryota > Metazoa > Chordata > Mammalia > Rodentia > Geomyidae > Megascapheus > Megascapheus bottae. The sequence continues at coordinate 155,964 of NW_028327500.1, forward strand.
AAGGAATCAAACCTGTGTCTTTGTGCATGCTAGGCAAGCACTCTACCACTAGGCTCAATTTCTGGTGGAAAGGTCTGGTTCTGAATACCAGTCTCTTCCTACCAGCAAAAAGATATTATTCTTATCAGAGAATAATGCCCTGACTTATTCCTTGTTTGCTCAATCATTTATAGTCTTAGTTTTGAAGAAAGGAAATTTCTTTCTTTCTTTCTTTCTTTCTTTCTTTCTTTCTTTCTTTCTTTCTTTCTTTCTTGTTTTGCAATCATGGGACTTGAATTCTAGACCTGGCTGTACTTCCTGAGCTCTTCAGCTCAAGGCTACTGCCCTATGTCTTTAGCCTCAAACCCACTTCTCATTTTCTATTGGTTCATTGGAGAGAATAGTCTGAGGTGTTTTTGTGATAGGTCAGTCTTTGAACCTTGATCCTCAGATCTCAGCCTCCTAAGTAGCTAGGATTACAGGCATGAGCCACGGGCTCATGGCTTTCTCATTTTATTTTGTTTCACAGTGATTTCTACAGAGAAATCTAACTTTAACTCTACTGCCACATAGAATTCATTATATCACCCTATGATTCTTGGTGCCGGGGGTTTGGGCTAGCATTCACAAAGACCTGGTTCAGTTCCTTGGTACTACATACAAAGAAAAAGCCAGAAGTGATGCTATGACTCAAGAAGTAGAGAGCTAACCTTGAGAAAACCCAAGGACCATGCTCAGGCCCTGCGACGAAGCATAGGATTGGGAAAAGAAAATGATTCTTGATTCATTCACAAAGAATTCCATACGTTCCACACAGGATTTAGGGTAACTAAGAATATTATTGCTCAGTACATCACAACATGAACTTACCAATGGGGCTCAGGCTCCAACATCAATACGAACATGCATTCACTCACCTGTGATATTCTTGTCAGAGGAATTTCCTATCCAGAGTTCTGCACAGTGCTCTAGCTTGTCAATTAATACAGGTTTGGGAACACAGGGCCCTGTAAATTAGAAACAGTAGAGAATTATTGCTTATGCTGTGTCATCATTGGTTTAAGTTCGCAGACATCCTACTCACACGTTATGTATTAAATCTTTTTTCTCATTTCTCACTGGCTCCATGGTTGACTTTTCCCCAGCTCTGGATTCATTTTGTATGGCATAAACTTAGCTGTCTTGCTCAAGGCTAGAAAAATACCAGTTTGAGTCCCAGCTCCACTTACATACATAGGTCTTCATGCATGCTAGGCAAGCACTCAACCACAAAGTCAAACTCTTGACACTCCACTAACTTTTTTGAGGGGTTACTTGGAGTTTTAGAGTTTCATGGCAATTTTTATGCCCTTGCTGGCTTCAAACTAGAATTCTTAGATTTCTTCCTCCTGAATATTTTAAGATTACAGCATGAAACATTGCACCTGGTGGCAGGTTTCCACTATAAACTCACTGTTTAGTGATTTGTAGATCCTATTTCCAATAATGATATATATTCTATTCTGGATTGCTTATCCACTTACAATTACTGTGCAAGTTTGGAATGTCATCTCCATTAGAGGAAACATAATTTAGAACTGTTGTCAAAGTATCCTGAAGGTATCCTGAAGAATGAGTACAAAATTAACTTAGGTTTTCTTTAGAAAGTAATGATACTTCTCAGGGGCCTGGAATCTTTCATTTAAATAGTATTGAAAGTTTGATAAACATTCACGTATCTGCAAAATAACAAGGCACTTGGCCTTGCAAGTGAATTTGACTTTTGCTCACCTAAGGACACCAGGTTGTTGTAGGTCTCCAGCAGTACATCTCTGTACAGGGTCCTCTGAGCATTGTCCAGATGCTGCCACTCCTCCCAGCTGAAATCCACAGCTACATCATCAAAAGACACCAGCTTCTGGAATGACACATTTTCATCAAGAATTAGCACCGAGTTATAAACACACCATGTCTGGAATTTTATTCTTTTTTTGTTGGAATTTTATTCCTTTACTTAACTGTTTAGACTTACATGAAATATTGACCTGAAAAGCTTAGGGATGGTGCCTAGGCCCAGAGTTCAAGTCCCAAGACCCACAAAAAAAGGAAAAGTCAAGCCAGGTGTTGGTGGCTCACGCCTGTCATCCTAGCTACTCAGGAGACTGAGATCTGAGGACCATGGTTCAAAGCCAACCTGGCACAAAATTCCATGAGACTCCTTTCCAATTACCCACCATAAAATGTTTAATGGCTTGTGGCATATCATGGAAGAGCAATTTTGGTATCGACAAAAATAAGCCGGGGGAGTAGATTTAGGTTATAAATGGAATTATTCCATTGAAAAAGAACTACATTATATGATGACATATGCTGGTACTGTGAGAATATTGCAAAATCTTAGGATATCAAGTAATAGTACTGTGAATTACACTCAGAATGTTAGTGTTCTATGTCTGGCATAATAGTCACTTGGGGAAGAAACTTTTTTTCTTTTTTTTTGGCTGGGGGATTTGTAAGGCTTGAACTCTGGGCCTGGGCACTGTTCCTGAGCTCTTCAACTCAAGGCTATCACCCTACCTATGAAGCCACAGTTCCATTTCCCATATTCTAGTGGTTAACTGTAGATGAGAGTCTCATAGACTTTCTAATGCCCAGGCTGGCTTTGAACCAAATCTTTAGATATCAGCCTGATATCTGAGTAGCTAGGATTACAGGTAGAAGTCACTGCACCTGGCAAGAAATTTATTTCTTGCTGTTTTATGCTACAAATTTACTGTATGTTTTACTTTTTCAAAAAGACTGAGGATGACCTTTGTTCTGTATATAATGGAAAGAGGGGTAGGGAGCTGTGAGCAGAAGAACTGAGGGGCAATACTCAGGGTAGGACAATAGCCTTAAACTAAAGAGCTCACGGCCCAAGGTCCAAGCCCCATGACTTTCCCCACGACCCCAGAAAAAAAGGGAACAAAATTGGAGATTGGAGAGGATTTTCTAAAAAGAATATATAGAAATAGTAGTTCAAAATGTAGAAAGAAGTTCAATATTAACAGTCATGAGAAAAATTAAAATTACAATGAAATCATTACTTTAAATATGTTAATATAAATATAGTTTTAAACAAAAAGATCCACATACACACACACAAACACACACACACACACACGCATACAAAAAAACCACTTTCAAAGTCTAACTATTACTGGGAAGGTAGTGAGAAGAAGTAGAACTTTGGAATAGTTCTGCAAGGAATATAAAACAATCAAAAATTGCTTGGAGAGTGCTAAAAAAGTACTAAATATAGAATTACATAGAAATATGGTCCAACACTTCTATTTCTAGATTTGTACCTAACGGAAGAGAAAGCAGAGACTAGAACAAATATGTGGAGAATCCATTCACAACTATTAATAATAATCAAAAGATAGAAATATGCAATACAATGCATTGAAAAGGAAGAACATTTTACTATATTTTACAGATGAATCTTGATTACAGTAAACTAAAAATACAGCAGTCATAAAGGAAGAGCTAGGGTATGTTTTCCCTTCCAGAGCTTCCAAGGATCAACAAACCTTTAGAGCCAAAAAGCACGATGGTTCCAGAGAATGGAGTAGAGAGGAACAGGAGCTGAATGTTTAATGATTATACATGGAAGATGAAAATTGCTCTAGATGGGTAGAATGAAGAGAGAACTGTACCCTAAACAATGGTTATGTAGCCACACAGGATGGGACACACCTATACTCCCTGATCTTGGGAAACTCAAGAAGGATTTCTAGCCATCCTAGATGCATGGAAAGATCTATCATAAAAACTAATGTGGAGGGGCTGGGAGTTTGGCATAGTTGTAGAGTGCTTGTATGAAGACGAAGGTTCAATTCCGCAGTACCACATACACAGAAAAAACCAGAAGTAGTGCTGTGGCTCAAGTAGAAGATCACTAGGCTTGAGGAAAGCTGAAAGACAGTGCTCAGACCGAGTTCCAGCCAAAGGGCTTGTTTAAAAAAAATCAGAAAGCTGAGCATGATGGGGTGGTGTCTCACTTCTATAATACTACCTACTCATGAGGCTGAGATCTGAGGATCAAGGTTTAAAGCCATCGTGGCACAAAAAGACGTGAGACTCTTATCTCCAATTTACCTTTAGAAAATGGGAAGTGGGGCTTGGCTCCAGGGTAAGCTGGAAGCCTGAAGCTGAAGAGCTCAGGGATAGTGCCCAGGCTGAGTTCAAATCTATGACCCACCAAAAAAAAACAAAAAACAAAAAATAATGTGGAAAAATTTGGATTCTGTGTATTTTATCAGGCATATAAATGTCTTCTTTTGCTGTTGGAATAACAAATTTTTTGGAAACATTTTAAAAGTTTTTACCTAGAAATGTACACTACAAATGGAATTAATAACAAACACAAAATATGCAAAAGATACAAATTATCACAATATGGGTATCCTGCTTCTGTATCTTTTCACTGACTCCTGTTCAAATGAGTCACATATTCTGAATCATTTCTCCCAGTCGATATATGCCACACATGTTAGCTTGTACTGTACTTCTTGGGAAATCAAAAGCAAATACTAAGCAAATGTGTGTTAGATTTTGTCAACAGTGATATTTCAAATATAAATCCCTACTCATTGCATTATTTAATATCAATGCCGGAATCTAACTTACACTGGCAGAATCTTCAATCTTTTGAGAATCTTCAAAAGGGTGTGTAAATATTTAGGATCGTTATGTCTTCCTGGAGGAAAGATCCCTTTAGTAGTATGTAGTAAGCTTCTTTGTCTTTTCTTACTAATTTTAGTTTGAAGTCTATTGTATCTGATATGAGGATGGCAACTCCAGCCTGTTTATGGGGGCAGTTAGCTTGATAGAGTTTATTCCAACCTCTCACTTTCAAAAGATGATTGTTTTGGGGTAAGATGTGTCTCTTTTTTATTTTAATATATTTTTATTGTAATTAATAGAAGGGTTACATTATATTCACCAGATAGAAGGTGCATTACTTCACAAACATTGATACCCTTTCTAATGTCTTGGTCCCCAGTTCCCTCTCCCCACCCCCAAGCCTCATCTTGTATTACCCCCTTCCCTATCCTATTTCAAATAAGCAAATATGCATATATACAATATATCAGACAATCAGGTGATATACTGTAACAATATGACTTAACCAAGAGACAGAAAAAGAGATGAGAGATAACATAGTACATTAAGGACAACCATCACTCATTATATGGCTTTTGTTTCTATATCCTGGAGGTTCTTTCATTTAGCATCATATTATATGGCCTTATGTATCTAGGTTTTACTCTATTGTAAATCTGTTAGGTGAGCCCAAGATTTCAACTGATAATGACAAATGAGACAAACCATTGAGCCTGTGTTCCTTTGGGTCTGGCTTACTTCACTTGATATGATTTTTTCAAAGTCTTTCCATTTCTTTAAAAATGGGGCAATGTCGTTCTTTCTGACAGCAGCATGGGATACCGTTGTGTATAAATAGCACATCTTGTTGATCCACTCATCAACTGAGGGGCATCTGGACTGGTTCCATATCTTTGCTATGGTAAATAGTGCTGCAATGAATATTGTTGTGCCAGTGAATTTAGTATGTCCTTGTTTCTAGACAAGAGGGTAAATGCTGAGTAGTGGAATCTCTGGTTCATAGGGGAGCTCTATGTTTAGTCTTTTGAAGAATGCCATACTGTTTTTTCCATAGTGGTTGAAGGAGTTTGCACTCCCACCAACAGTATAGTAGTTATCCCTTCTGGCCACATGCCCTCCAGCATCTGTTGTTATTAGATTTCTTGATCCTGGCCATTCTAACTGGAGTGAGGTAGAATCTTAGAGTTGTTTTGATTTGCATTTCTTTTATGGCCAGACATGTTGAGCATTTCTTCATGTGTCTGTACGCCATGTAGTGTATTTATCTAGACATTTTCCTTATCTTTATTAAAAATCTAGAAGATTGGGTCTAACTGCAGAGATTAGGTATTTTGTTTTAACTTTTAATTCAGCCCAAATCTTGACTATTTAACTTAGATTTGGAAGCCAAATATAATGTTTTACATCATTGCCTTTTTCAAATTAAAAAATAAAAAAAACAAAAACCTTCTGTGCTGGAGATGTGCTAGAGATTGAACCTAGGGCCTTTCATAAGTGAGTACATGCTGTACCTTGGAAATACATTTCTATCCTTATATTATTTTCTTTCTGATATGTAAGTCCAGCTGCTAATGCTGAATGGATCAGAAACAAGTAGCAATTCAACTGGAATTTGCATTTCATCCTGGAATTCAGAGGGGAATGGAGACCCCTGGCTGAAGTTTTTCTCCTTTTCTTTTTCTATTTTTCCATAATTCATTTTTTTTAAATTTTTTTATTGTAATTAGGAAAAGGGTTACATGATATTTGCCAGATAGAAGGTGCATTAATTCACATACATTGATACCCTTTCACACGTCTTGGTACCTGTTTCCCTCCCCCCCACACCGCCCTCCCGTCTTGGTTTTCCCACCTTCCCTATCAAATTTCAAATATCCAAATACAAATAAATTCAAGATATCAGATAACAAAGTGAGATACTATACCAATATGAGATAACCAAGGGACAGTAAAGGGGATGAGAGACAACATAGTACATTAAGGACAACAATCATTCATTATATGGCTTTTGTTTCACTATCCTGGAGGTCCTTTCAATTAGCTTCACATTATATGGCCTTATGTATCAAGATTTTGCTCAATTGCAAATCTCTGCTAGTAGAGCCCAAGGTCTCTACTGATTATGACGAATGAGGGAAACCATTGAGCCTACGTTCCTTTGAATCTGGCTTACTTCACTTAATATGATTTTTCCTAAGTCTTTCCATTTCCTAACAAATGGGGCGTTGTCATTCTTTCTGACAGCAGCATAGAATTCTATTGTGTACAAATACCACAACTTGTTGATCCACTCATCAACTGAGGGACATCTGGGTTGGTTCCATATCTTTGCTATGGTGAATAGTGCTGCAATGAACATTGTTGTGCTAGTGAGTTTAGTATGCCCTTGTTTCTGGGTGGTTGGGTAAATGCCAAGTAGTGGAATTGCTGGGTCATAGGGGAGTTCTATGTTTAGCCTTTTGAGGCACTGCCACACTGCTTTCCATAGTGGTTGAACGAGTTTGCACTCCCACCAACAGTGTAGTAGTGATCCCTCCTGGCCACATCCCCTCCAGCATCTGTTGTCATTCATTTTCCTGATCCTGGTCACTCTAGCTGGAGTCAGGTGGAATCTTAGAGTTGTTTTGATTTGCATTACTTTTATGACCAGAGATGTTGTGCATTTCTTCATGTGTCTATAGGCCATTTTTGTTTCTTCTTCAGAGAAGACTCTCTTTAAGTCTTTGGCCCATTTTTTAATGGGATGGTTGTTACTTTGGAGGTTAGTTTTGGAGTGATTCAATTTTTTGAGTTGTTGATATATTTTAGATATGAGGCCTTTGTCCGTTGTTTGGTTGGTGAAGATCTTCTCCCACTCTGTAGGCTTCCTGCTTAGTTTACTAGCTATGTCCTTTGCCATACATAAGCTCTGCAGTTTAATGCAGTCCCACTTATCCAGCCTTTCTCTGATTTGTTGTGATTCTTGGTCCTTATTAAGAAAGTTTCGACCTGGGCCAAGGAGGCCTAGTGTATCTCCTATTCCTTCATGTAGAGTTTTCGGTGTGTCAGCTTTTACCTCCAGGTCTTTGATCCATTTGGAGTTAATTCTAGTGCAAGGTGACAAAGAAGGATCCAGCTTTAGTTTTCTGCAGGTGCTTAACCAGCAGAAATTGCCAGCATAAATTGTTGAAGAGGCTGTCTTTCTTCCATTCTATTTTTTTGCCTCCCTTTTCGAAGATTAGGTGGTCATAGGTCTGGGGTTTAATATGTGGGTCCTCAGTTCTATTCGATTGGTCTTCAGGCCTGTTCTTGTGCCAGTACCAAGCTGTTTTGAGAATTATAGCTCTGTAATAGAGTCTAAAGTTTGGAATTGAAATTCCTCCACCGCTTTTCTTTTTGCTAAGAAGTGTTTTTGTTATACGGGGTCTTTTATTATTCCATACGAAATTTTGGATTGCCTTTTCTATTTCTTTAAAGAATGACGTTGGGATGTTGATGGGTATTGCATTGAATTTGTAGATAGCTCTTGGCAAGATTGTCATTTTCACAATGTTGATTGTACCAATCCAGGAGCATGGGAGATTTTTCCATTTCCTTAGTTCTGTTTAATTTTCTTTTTTAGGGTTTTAAAGTTTTCTTCAAAAAGGTCCTTTACATTCTTAGTTAAGCTAATTCCTAATTACTTTATTTTCTTTGAGGCTATTGTGAAAGGAGTTTCTTTCCTGATTATTGCCTCGTTCCTCTCACAGTTGGCATAATGGAAGGCAGTTGATTTTTGAGGGTTGATTTTAGAGCCTGCTACTCTGCCAAAGTTTTCAATCAGCTAAAGGAGCTTGTGGGTAGAGTCTATACTATTCTTTAAATACAAAATCATGTCATCTGCAAAGAGGCATAGTTTTATTTCCCCTTTCCCTACTTGGATCCCCTTTATGCTTGCTTCTTGCCTTATTGCACTGCCTAGGAATTCTAGTAATATGTTAAAGAGTAGTACAGAGAGTAGGCATCCTTGTCCCGTTCCTGATTTTAGAGGGAATGGCTTTAGATTTTCACCATTAAGTGTAATACTAGCAGGAGGTTTCTCATAGGCAGCCTTTATTACATTGAGAAATGTTCCATGGATTTCTAGTTTCTCCAGAGCTTTTAACATAAAGGGGTGTTGGATCTTGTCAAATGCCTTTTCCGTGTCTATTGAGACAATCATGTGATTTTGGTCCTTGCTCCTGTTGATGGGTCGAATTATATTAATTGATTTGCGTATGTTGAACCAGCTTTGCCTCCCTGTGATGAATCCAGTTTCATCATAGTGTATAATTTTTTTGATGAATTGTTGTAGACGGTTGGCCAGTATTTTTTTGAGAAGTTTTGCATCGATGTTCATCAAAGATATAGGTCTATAGTTCTCTTTCTTTGATGAATCTCTGTCTGGTTTGGGGATAAGGGTTATACTGGCTTCATAGAATAAGTTCGGTAAGGAACCTTCATTTTCAATTTCGTTGAAGAGCTTGAGGAGTATTGGTGTGAGCTCTGCTTTGAAGACCTTATAGAATTCAGCTGTCAATCCATCTGGCCCTGGGCTTTTCTTAGGTGGAAGTTCTCTAATTGCCATTTCTATTTCAGAGCTTGCAATAGGCCTTTTGAGTTGGCTTACTTCTTCTTGGTTCAGTGTGTGTATATTAACATTGGCTAGGAATTCATCCATTTCATCTAGATTCTCAAATTTTTTGGCATAAAGGTTTGACAAGTGTTCCCTCATGATATTCTGGATCTTGGTAATTTCTGTCGTGATATTACCATTTTCATCTGCGATTTTGTTTATTTCGATATGCTCTCTTGTTTTTGGTAAGATTTGCTAAGGGCTTGTCAATTTTGTTAATTCTTTCAAAGAACCAACTCCTTGTTTTGTTGATTCTTTCTATAGTTTTTTGGGATTCCAAATAATTTAATTCTGCTTTGATTTTAATTATTTGCTTTCTTCTACTGGGATTAGGGTTGGTTTGTTGCTCTTTTTCCAGGAGCTTAAGGTGAGACATGAACTTGTTAGTTTGCAATTTTTCCAACTTGTTGTTGTAGGCACTCAGCGCTATAAATTTTCCTCTGAGTACTGCCTTTGCTGTGTCCCAAAGGAGTTGGTATTTTGTGTGCTCCTTACTGTTAAAGTTCATAAAATGTTGGATTTCTGTTCTGATCTCTTCGATTACCCATTGGTGATTCAACAATGTGTTGTTCAGTCTCCATGTTTTACAGGGGTTTCATTGGTGGAGATGTGTGTTCAGTTCCAGTTTGATGCCTTTGTGGTCTGAGAGTGTGCATGGAGTAATTCCAGTGTTTCTGAATCTGTCCAGGTTTGTTTTATGGCCTAAGATGTGATCTATTTTGGAAAATGTTCCATGTGCTGCTGAGAAAAACGTATATTGTGTTGTTGCTGGGTGGAATATTCTGCAGATGTCTGTTAGATCTAGTTGGTCTATATAGTTGTTCAGTTATAAGGTTTCTCTGTTGAGTTTTTGCATTGTTGATCTGTCCATAGGTGAGAGTGGTGTGTTAAACTCACCAACAATCATTGTATTTCGATCTATGTATGGTTTCAGTGTAAGTAAAGTTTGCTTGATGAAGTTTGGAGCTCCGGGATTGGGTGTGTAAATATTTAGGATCGTTATGTCTCCCTGGAGGAAAGATCCCTTAAGTAGTATGTAGTAACCTTCTTTGTCTTTTCTTACTGATTTTAGTTTGAAGTCTATTGTATCTGATATGAGGATAGCAACTCCAGCCTGTTTATGGGGGCAGTTAGCTTGATAGAGTTTATTCCAACCTCTCAATTTCAAAAGATGATTGCTTTTGGGTAAGATGTGTCTCTTGAAGACAGCAGAACGATGGCTCTTGCTTTTAGATCCAACTAGACAGCCTATGCCGTTTAATTGGAGAGTTAAGCCCATTGATATTGAGAGTTAGGATTGAGAGATATTTATTAGTTCCTACCCTTTTTAAAAGCTTTTATTAGGGCCTGTGTCTTGACAGTTCTTGTGGTCCTTAGATGGTATGCTGTTTAGGTGCCATTTCTTTCCCTATATTGCATTTATTTTGGTTTTATATGTATAGAGCCTCTTTGAGAATTCTCTGTAGTGTTGGTTTTGTTTCGACATATTGTTGCAGCTTTTCCCTGGAATGGAATGTTTTTATTGTTCCCTCAGTTATGAATGAGAGCTTAGCTGGCTACAGTATTCTTGGTTGGTAGTTATTTGATTTAAGGGCATGACATATATGCTTCCAGTCACTTCGTGCTTGCATGGTCTCTGCTGAGAAATCTGGGATTATTCTGATTGGTTTGCCTTTATAGGTTACTGATCCCTTTTCCCTGGCTGCCTTTAGGATCTTTTCTTTCGTTTCTATTGATCCAGTTCGGATCACAATGTGGCGGTGGGATGTTCTTTTCTGGTCAGGTCTCTTTGGGGTTCTAAAAGCTTCTCGTGTCTGGATGGGCCTGCCCTTCTGGATATTTGGAAAATTCTCTGCGATGATTCCCTGAAGTGTATTTCCAATACGATTGACCTCTTTCTCCATGCCCTCCTCAATACCAACTAGCCTTAAATTAGGCTTCCTAATTGTATGTTGGACCTCCTGAAGCGCTGTCTCATATTTCCTATATTTGGATTGACTCATTTTCTGTTCTTTCTCTATAATAACTAAATTACCTTCAGCCCCGGAAATTCTCTCCTCTGCATTGTCTAACCTGCTATCAAAGCTATCTACTTTATTTTTCATCTCCCTTTCTTCTAATTGCTCATTTTTGATGCCTTGCATCTCTTGTTTTAGATCATGTATGGATTTCTTTATCTCCTTGATTTCCTTTTGAGTGGTTAGCTCAGTAGCTTTATTTCCTTTGGATATTTGCTGGAGTTTGGTCACGTTTTTATTTGTGGATTCTATGAATTCATCCATCTTTCTTTGAAAAACCTTTATTATGGCCTCCTTTATGGCTTCTTCTTTTTCACTTATCACCTTGTTTACGCTTTCCTCTTGTTCAATTATGGCTTCCTCCATTATCTCTTTCTTTATATTTTCACATTTTCCATTAATGATGTTCATCAATTGCATTTGTGTAGCACTTGGAAGACTCTCCTCTAGGTTTGCCAGTGACTGTTCCATTGTCTGTTTACATTGGGTGGGGGATGTTGTTTCTTGATTTGACATTTTTCTTGAGTTTCTTGTTCTGCCCATTTGAAATGGGAGCAAGATTACTACTAAATACGGTTATAGTTTTTCAAATATAACCAATCTAGACCTCTGTAGCTGGCAGACACTAGATGTTCACATGTTTTGATTGGTATTATCACTCTTTCTTTTTTGTGCACTTACAGACCAGTCTAATACAACCACTGATAAGCGATTTATACCCAAAACAATGAGCCTCTCAATCCAATCTCTATTGTCTTTAAGTCCCTCTGAGCCTAGAGAATCATTAACCACCTACATATACAATATTGCTCAACAGCCATTAAGTGTAGATCCATGCAGTATAAGGGTTGAAAGACGAGCAGATGTCCAGAGATAGAAAAAAAGAATGAGAGAGGTCAGGGGAGGTACAAGAGGATTAACGTAGGAGTGTAAGAATATTGTAGTAATGAAGAAAAGGTATAGCATAAAGATAACTGACCTAAGTTGGTAAGTAGGTAGCTTATTTGAGTACAAAGTTTGGAAAGTATTAGAATAAAACTTATGTGTTGCTGCACGACTAGCTCTTAGCCCAACCAGTGGCCTCACAGTGGACCATGGGATGGATCTGTTTTTCTTGTCTACGTTGAGGGAAAGGGGTATTTCACAAGATGCAGAAGCGAAGATTTCAGAAGCCAATGCTGTGACTGAATTAGCTCGTAAAAACCATTTTTATTTTCTTTTATCTTTCTGCCAGTCTTGGGGCTGGAATTCAGGGCCTGAGCCCTGTTCTAAGGTTTTCTCAAGTCTAGCCCTCTGCCACTTGAGCCACAGTGCCACATCTAGATTTTCTATCTATGTGATACTGAGCAATCAAACCCAGATCTTCATGGATGCTAGGCAAGCACTCTACCACTATGCCAAACTCTCAACCCTGACATAGTAATTATAAAGTCATCATCATCCTATCAAAATATCCTTTCTCCTACAAAGAATGAACACTTATCTATGTGTGTAATGCTTTTTCTTAAATTTCACTAATTCTACTGTGTTTTTCACTCTTGCATTTTTTACACATGACAGCAAAGCTAATCATCAAGAAAAAATTGATTAGGATACAGAAACCTAATAATGTCCTAGTAGATTGACATCAAAAATATGTGCAAGATGCCCTGTGTGTTTGACCTAGTGGTAGAGTCCTTGGCTACCATGCAAAAAGACTCAGGTTTGATTCCTCATTAATACATACATAGAAAACGCTGCAAGTGGTGCTGTGGCTCGGTGCGACAGCTAAAGCCTAAAGAAAGCCCAAGAACAATGTTCACACTCTGAGGTCAAGTCCCAAGAGTAGCAAAAACAAAAAAAAATTCGACAAGGGGCAAAATGCAGGCAGAGAAGGCACTGTGAAGCAAATGTTTTGTAAAGGATGAGGGCAATATTGACCCTTAAGTTTCGATCTTACCTAAGAAAGGCTCCTTGAGCCTGAGACCAGACTGGTAGTTGGGCCTAGTGGAAGACATTGGGATTGGACAAATAAGGTGTGCTGTTTACTACCTCCACATGTATATTGTGAGATTGGAGGAGAGATTCAGCCTCCAGTATGTGTTTGGTGAGGTCTTCTGTGAGCAAGGATCTTTGGTCATTGTGCCCTGAAAGTGACCCTGCCTCCCTCACAATGGAACAGAATATGGAAACCTGGTAACCAAGCCACTGTAACTAACAACCAGCTCAAGCCAGCTCACTTGGCCTGTGGCTCAGGAGGAAGAAAGATGTTGCTGTGCTGTTGCCAAAGGTCAGGAAACTCGAGTCTCAGGCATGGAAGTTGTGGATGTCTTACTGGAAGATGTACATCCTAGATCATTGCCAAGCCACAAATACAGTATAACAGACATTTCTCTAAGAAGAAGGCCAGGAAAATCCAGGGCAACCAGATGAGGTATATTTCTAAGAAGAAATGTATTTGACCCCATCATCCTCCCCACACACTACAACTTTCTTTTTTTTTAATTTTTTTTGTTTAGTTAGTAAAAGGGTTCCATGATATTTTCCAGATAGAAGGTGCATTAATTCACATACATTGATACCCTTTCACATGTCTTGGTACCCATTTCCCTCCAACCCCACACCCCCCACCCGTCTTGGTTTTCCCCCCTTCCCTATCAAATTTCAAATATCCAAATACAAATAAATTCAATATATCAGATAACAAAGTGAGATACTATACCAATATGGGATAACCAAGGGACAGCAAAGGAGATGAGAGACAACATAGTACATTAAGGACAACAATCATTCATTATGTGGCTTTTGTTTCAATATCCTGGAGGTCCTTTCAATTAGCTTCACATTATGTGGCCTTATGTATGGCCTTTTGCTCTATTGCAAACCTCTGCTAGTAGAGCCCAGGGTTTCTACTGATTATGACGAATGAGGGAAACCGCTGAGCCTAAGTTCCTTTGAGTCTGCATTACTTCACTTAATATGATTTGTTCTCAGTCTTTCCATTTCCTAACAAATGGGGCGATGTCATTCTTTCTGACAACAGCGTAGAATTCCATTGTGTACAAATACCACAACTTGTTGATCCACTCATCAACTGAGGGACATATGGGTTGGTTCCATATCTTTGCTATGGTGAATAGTGCTGCAATGAACATTGTTGTGCTAGTGGGTTTAGTATGCCCTTGTTTCTGGATTGTTGGGTAAATGCCAAGTAGTGGAATTGCTGGGTCATAGGGGAGTTTTATGTTTAGCCTTTTGAGGCACTGCCACACTGCTTTCCATAGTGGTTGAACGAGTTTGCACTCCCACCAACAGTGTAGTAGTGATCCCTCCTGGCCACATCCCCTCCAGCGTCTGTTGTCATTCGTTTTCCTAATCCTGGCCATTCTAACTGGAGTGAGGTGGAATCTTAGAGTTGTTTTGATTTGCATTACTTTTATGACCAGAGATGTGGAGCATTTCTTCATGTGTCTATAGGCCATTTTTGTTTCTTCTTCAGAGAAGACTCTCTTTAAGTCTTTGTCCCATTTTTTAATGGGATGGGTGTTACTTTGCAGGTTAGTTTTGGAGTGATTCAATTTTTTGGGTTGTTGATATATTTTAGATATGAGGCCTTTGTCCATTGTTTGGTTGGTGAAGATCTTCTCCCACTCTGTAGGCTTCCTGATTAGTTTACTAGCTATATCCGTTGCCATACAAAAGCTCTGCAGCTTAATGCAGTCCCACTTATCCAGCCTTTCTCTGATTTTTTGTGATTCTTGGTCCTTATTAAGAAAGTTTCGACCTGTGCCAAGGAGGCCTAGTGTATCTCCTATTCCTTCCTGTAAACTTTTCAGTGTGTCAGCTTTTACCTCCAGGTCTTTGACCCATTTAGAGTTAATTCTAGTGCAAGGTGACAAACAAGGATCCAACTTTAGTTTTCTACAGGTGCTTAACCAGTTCTGTCAGCACAACTTGTTGAAGAGTCTATCTTTCTTCCATTCTATTTTTTTGGCTCCCTTGTCAAAGATTAGGTGGTCGTAGGTCTGTGGTTTAATATCTGGGTACGCCATTCTATTCCATTGGACTTCATGCCTGTTCTTGTGCCAATACCAAGCCGTTTTGAGAATTATAGCTCTGTAATAGAGTCTAAAGTTTGGAATTGAAATTAATCCAGCGCTGTTCTTTCTGATAAGAAGTGTTTTTGCTATACAGGGTCTTTTATTATTCCATATGAAATTTTGAATTGCCTCTTCTATTTCTTTAAATAATGACATTGTGATGTTGATGGGTATTGCATTGAATTTGTAGATAGCCCTTGGCAAGATTGCCATTTTCACAATTTTGATTCTTCCAATCCAGGAGCATGGAAGGTTTTTCCATTTCCTTAGTTCTGCTTTAATTTCCTTTTTTAGGGTTTTAAAGTTTTCATCTAAACGGTCCTTTACATTCTTAGTTAAGGTAAATCCTAGGTACTTTATTTTCTTTGAGGCTATTGTGAAAGGAGTTTCTTTCCTGATTATTGCCTCGTTCCTCTCACTGTTGGCGTAAGGGAAGGTAGTTGATTTGTGAGGGTTGATTTTATGGCCTGCTACCCTTCCAAAGCTTTGAATCAGCTCAAGGAGCTTGGGAGTAGAGTCTATAGGATTCTTTAAATACAGAATCATGTCATCTGCAAAGAGGGATTGTTGGGGACTGACTGTGGGGTCAGTGACCGTGACTGTGGGGTCAGTGACCTTGGACCCGCACAATTGAGTACACAAGGAAGTAAGCTCTTATCATGATTTTGGTCTGTGTCAATAGCTTCTCATTTAACCTGTTTGGGACTTGATAGCTTCTCATTCAACCTATTTCAGACTTGATACTGTTTGTAGGAATGTAGCCCCTGGCAGTTCCCAGGTTTAAAGAAGTGTATTTAAGATTGAGAACTGGAAATATACTGGGCTATGGTCTTGGGCTACAGGCTTCTTAAGCTGTGGCTCCTGAACCCCATCTGTTTGTCTCTCTTCTATTTTTTCCTTGTCCTTGCCCCCTATTTCAGGAATCCCAATCTGCGAACCCTGGTTTGCTGCCGGTTGGCCCCAGCATCTGGCGTCCGGACAGGGACCCTGAAAATCTGGGACGAAAGTGAAGGACCCCTCCGTGTAGTGAGTAACACATCGTAGGACTATTAAGAGAGGATCTTAAGAGAGTGTATAGTCAGGAGTAAAAATTATGGGTCAAGTTAATAGCCATAGGTTATTTCTGCCGATCTTAACAGGCCTACTTGAAGCCCACGGAATGTGGGTGGAAAAAGGGGTGCTGCAGAGCTTCCTACAGTTTGTCGAGGAGGCATGCCCGAGGTTTATAGAGGAGGAATTCCAAAAAACCTGGCAGCGGATAGGAAAAAGAATTCAAGAATATTATAATGTATATGGCCCCGAAAAGACCCCAGTAGAGGCTATTGATGTATCTAATTTAGTAAGTGAATGCATAGATCCTCAACATGAGAATGCTGAACTTAATCTTGAATTAAGGGAACTTTATGAATTAAAGGACCCTTCTGAAAACCCTGAGGCTGAGCCATATGCCGCAGCCCAAGAGAGTCTAAGTGAGATCTTGAAAAGGGAACAACAACCAGTAGATATTGAGTATCAGAATTCAGGTTTGAATATCAAGGAGGAAAGTTATGATGAGTCAATGGAGGGCCGGATGGCTAAGATAGAGAAGAAGTTAGAAGAAATGCTACATTTTCTATCGAAAATGGGGATGGAGCAGAGAGCCCCCCCAGAAGTAGGAAAGAAAGATGACCCTCAGGCCACTATGGTGTCTGATTCTAAACCTTAAACCTCACACCCACCGCCACCGGCTGCAGCCTTACAGCCTCAATCCCTTTCTCAACCTTTAGGCAAGCCTAAAGGCCCTAGCAACAAGTCCCTTTTAACAGGCACTACAACCAGGCACAGTGCATCGCAATTAAACCTGATTCAGGCTGCTAGAGAGAGGGAAGATATTTCAGGGCCTCGATGCTTCCCTAGTTTAGTTGATCATGATGAACAAGTATATCATCAACCTGTTCCTGTTAAACTGTTACAGGATTTAAAGAGTGCCTGCTCCCAATATGGGCCAACTGCCCCTTTTATTCAAGTAATATTGGAGGCCGCATGTGCTGGTATTGCATGCCCAAATGACTGGAAGCGGCTTGCCAGAGCATGCCTTAGTGCAGGAGAGTACTTATTATGGGAGACAGAGTTCACTGCACAGTGTCGGGCTAAAATTGAAACAAATAGGTCTAAGAACCTGCCTTACACTGTTGATCAGTTGTTAGGAGAGGGAACCTATAAAAACACGGAAGATCAATTGGGTTATGCAAAGGAGGCCTATTTGCAAATAAATGCTGCGGCAAGAGAGGCTTGGAAAAGGTTACGCAATTCCAATCATACAAAAAATCTAGTAGAATTTAAACAGGGACCGAATGAACCTTATCTAGAATTTTTGTCTCGATTAATGGAGACTGCAGACCGCCTAGTACAAGATGAGAATGCAAGGAAGATTATAGTTAGATACATAGCCTATGAAAATGACAACGCCGCCCGTCAGGCGGCTATCAGACCCCGTAGGAATAAGGGAGGAATCACGGACTTTATTTCACTGTGTGCTGATATTGGAACCTCCCATGTACAAGGCCTTACCTTAGCCGCCGCTCCTCAAGAAAAGACTCTTACTGAATTTCTAAAATACAGAGGTCAGCGGCATTCTCGGGATGCTAGACCCCCAGGGCGGTGCTTTTCTTGTGGACAATTAGGACATTGGGTGACGCAATGCCCATGCCAAGCCAGGTTAAAGAGAGAAAAATCACCTGGCACATGTCCACGCTGTGGTAAAGGGAAGCACTGGGCTAAAGATTGCAAGTCAGCAACAAATCGCAATGGCCGCCCGTTTTTGGGAAACTGGAGAAGGGGCCAGCCCCTGGCCCCGCAAAACTATGGGGCAGTCCCTCGCTCTTCTCGGCCACAAGTGCATCTTCTAACAACCCCCCAATATCAGTCTCCAGCCTCTTCCGTGCCACCCCAGGCAGTGCAGGATTGGACCTCTGTTCCTCCACCTGCTCAGTATTGACCCCAGAGATGGGGACACAAGCTCTCCCCATGGGGGTCTTCGGCCCCCTTCCCCCGGGAGTGGCTGGATTGCTGTTAGGGCGAAGTAGCTCAGCCCTTAAAGGGATACAGATTACACCTGGCAAAATTGACCAGGATTTTACTGGAGAAATCAAAGTTATGGCCTCTGCCCCGAAACACGTGGTATCGATCCCAGCCGGTCAAAAATTAGCACAACTAATACTCGTGCCTTTACCTCCCGGGGAGACTGCTAATTCCCCATGTGGACAGAGAGAATTTAGATCTTCTGATATCTATTGGGTACAAAGCATAAAACAAGAGAGGCCTGAGATGACTATATTTATACAAGAAAAGCCCTTTAAAGGAATATTAGACACTGGAGCAGATGTGTCTGTGATATCTAAAAAACATTGGCCAGCCCAATGGCCCCTGACAACCTCTATGACTTCCCTACAGGGGATGGGGTATGCAACTGACCCACAGCAGAGCAGTGCGATTCTTACTTGGAGAGATGAGGAAGGGCACTCTGGTCATTTTCAGCCATTTGTCCTGGATCATCTGCCAATTAATTTATGGGGTCGTGATATCATGGAAAAAATGGGAGTGTATATGTTTAGTCCTAGTGCTGCGGTCACTAAGCAGTTACTTGATCAAGGCCTCCTCCCCTTTAGGGGACTAGGCCAAGCAGCACAGTGGGAGCCAGAGCCACTCCAACCCCAGTCTCACTCACAGAGACAAGGATTAGGGTCTCGTGGAGAGAGCTAATGGATTATTAAAACATCAAATTGCTAAAATACAGAAAGGAGAGTCGTATCCCACTACCCCTGTGAATATACTTAATCATGCTTTATTTGTTTTAAATTTTTTGAATTTGGATTCAAATAATTTATCTGCTGCTCAGCGATTCTGGGAAAAAAGAGAGCAGCATGCTTTTGCCTTAGTAAAGTGGAAGGATCCCCTAACTGGTGCTTGGCATGGACCCGATCCTGTTCTAACCTGGGGTCGAGGGCATGTATGTGTTTTTTCACAAGGAGAAAATGACGCCCGCTGGCTGCCTGAACGCTGCGGTCGGATTGTGGAGAGTGACAGTGGCCATCCAAGCAGCGACTCACTGGGCCTACACCCCCAACCCTCCAGTGGTGCATCCTGCGACGTGGGAAGGACCTGAGTTATTTGTGCATGTCAATTGGGACTGCTACTGATCCACTTGTTCCACACATTCATATGAGCTGTGTTTCTCCTCCTTTTACTATTATGTAGGGACCTTTTAACATATTCATTGACTCTACACAACTTAATATGTGACATTATTTTGTCTTTACCATCCCTCTTCTTAATAACCTTTTTTGTAAAAGATGCCCAGGTGAAAAGCAAAGGCCTCCAGAGGTAAGTAGAAGTTGGCCGACCCCCCTGTATGTCTGCGTTTTATTTTATTTTATTTTATTTTTGTTTGTTTGTTTGAAAAGGTGCACTGTGGGCCTAAAACAGAGGCCTGGGTGGTCAAGGGACGCCTTGACCCCCCCTCCCCTTCTGAGTTTCTTGTCAATAACAAGGCATACCTGAGAGTCCCACCAGCAAGACATGTCTAAATCTAAAAATAACTGTTTGGAGAAAACATTCATTTGAGCTCATGTTTTTTTGTGTTAAGTGTATCTGATTGAGTCCAATTTTCTTGTTATATGTCAATGTCTGATTATTTAAAAGTCTCCGTTTCTCTGTCTTGTTCGTGTTACATATTTTTCCTTGTCCAGTTTTGTTTTTAAAATTGGTACCATTTCTAAGTATGGATCCGTATGGTTTTTCTGTGCGTACTCAAGCACACATCCTTGTTATTTTTTTGAACATTTCTGGGCCTAGCATGGCGGCTCCCCCATGTCTGCAGTTGGAACAAGCCTTGGAAGAATAAATTCCAGGTAAGTTGCCTTGCAAAAAGTTTTGTTTTGAACCTGGTTCTCACCTGTAAGAGTAAAATTGGCAAAACTCTCTTGACAAAACTTCCGGAAATTGAACGGCCGATATTAATTTTGAGCCCTTATAGTCTTTGAGTATGAATGTGTGTGAATGAGTGAGTGAACATGTTCAAGGTTAAATTGTCAGCATGCTGTATAAAACAATGGATACATTTATACTTAAACACAAAGACATTTGGGTAAATCTAAGCTTAAAACTTCAACAAAAATATTAGGTTTGAATGTTTAATTCTCAAAGGATTATTGCATTGTCTTAAAGAAAATCTGGTAAATATTTTTCTAGATCCTGAAATCTGAATTTTATTGCAAGGCATACAGCTGTTTACATTGTAAACATTGTATCCTGTTTAGCACAGAGGTGTTAGGGGATTTGGGATTTATTACTTTAAGTTAAAGTTTGGAGACATGTATTAGAGATTTAAATGTAAAATTGTTCATTAACGTCAGAAACTTTGTCTGTCTGTCTTTTCTTGCAAACTGACACTAGAAATCTAATGGTAAAATGTGGATAATGTGCTTAGTATTTTAAAGGAATGTTTAAAGGTTTATCTCTGTATGATTTGGTTTCATGTTACTGGATTGCAATTGGATGTATTTTAGAAAAAGGAGGAAACTAAGTTCAGACTTAGATTTTTGGTGCACTGATGATGTTTGTAGTTCTTGCATTAAGGAAAAACATATTTGGGTTTAAACTGTGGGAGTTCTAGGCAGCAATCTTAACTGAAGAAAAAAGTGCCTCTTCTAAAAGGAGGCCTGTAGGCAAAGGGCGTTCCTTGAGCCCAAGGAAACCTGGAGAAAAGGGAGTGCCTTGAGCCCTTAAAGGTTTTTCAAATGCAAATGAAGACTAAAATGTTAAGTGTTTAAGTTAAAAAGTGTAAACGTTTTAAAGAATATTAGAAATGGGTTTCTGAATAATATTTGAAAGTGAAGTTGTCTTAAATGTTTTAAGAAAGAGAAAAAAGGAAAATCAGGACTACCAAAGTAACTTCCAGCTGCCCATGGAGAAGAACAGCAATCCTTATTCAGATGTAACTTTGGCTTTTACCAGGTTCTAGGTAAGCTCATGCTTAGAGACTATTTCTGTGTTGACCACTTGTTGCTTTAATTGGAGTAACGTGGCCTTTTGTAGGACTCACTGATCTGAAAACTGCAGTTCTGAGCCAACCCGGGCAAAGCAAAGTCCCTGTGAGACTGTGGTGTCTAATCTGGCAGCAGAGTGCTAATTGAGGCAGAGTTGCTTTGGAGCTCAAAGTGGCAGAGTGCTAGCCTTGAGCTGGAGAGCTGAGGGACAGTACCCAGACCCCGAGTTCAAGTCCAGCAACCAAGCAAGTGAAATGCCCATGGGATGTTTATCCCTGTGTGGAGAGACACTACTGGGACAATGAAATATCGAGATGCAGAAAGCCTCTGCGTGGATGGCAGAGATGGTGTCAGATCCTAGAGTCACTCGTGCTTGGCCATTCAATATTAATCAGAGCCGGGAGGTCATAGAATAGTTTGTAAGCATGCCTTACTAATGCCCATGCCTTTCATAACTGGGCAGGAACTTGTCAATCATCTGTGATAGTGGTAGTTTAAAGTTCTAACTGAGTAAAGTTTGATTTGACTCCAGCCACAAATTCAGGAAAGTTTGTGGATCTGACAACTAATGCATTGTTTAAGGTTGCAGAAATTTAGTTCCCCAGACAATCAAGAAAAAGCCTTTGCAAATGGGTGCTATGTAAGCTACACTATTGTAGCCAAAGATGGTTTGTGCAGTTGTTAAATGTCAAATATGATCTCTAGTGTGGAGTAAATTATTGTTCCTAATATCTAATCCTTGCAACCCCTTGATAAAACAGGCTAGGCTTCTTAAGGTCCCTGGTCAAGGACAGAGACAACACCCCTGAGTCAGCTTGAAGAAGTCACAGAAGTTGAATCTCCGCCCATCAATCCCCGTTAGACCAAGGGACCAAAGTCATTTTTGGAAAATGTGACAGGATAAATTAGGGGTATAGAAAAGAGTAAAAAATTGCACTTGTGTTTCTTTTAAAATAAAGACGGGGGAGATGTTGGGGACTGACTGTGGGGTCAGTGACCGTGACTGTGGGGTCAGTGACCTTGGACCCCCACAATTGAGTACACAAGGAAGTAAGCTCTTATCATGATTTTGGGCTGTGTCAATAGCTTCTCATTTAACCTGTTTGGGACTTGATAGCTTCTCATTCAACCTATTTCAGACCTGATAATGTTTGTACGAATGTAGCCCCTGGCAGTTCCCTAGTTTAAAGAGGTGTATTTAAAATACAGAACTGGAAATAAACTGGGCTACGGTCTTGGGCTACAGGCGTCTTAAGCTGTGGCTGCTGATTTGGGCTGTAGCCCTCCTGAACCCCATCTGTTTGTCTCTCTTCTATTTTTTCCTAGTCCTTGCCCCCTATTTCAGGAATCCCAATCTGCAAACCCTGGTTTGCTGCCGGTTGGCCCCGGCAAGGGATAGTCTTATTTCCTCTTTCCCTACTTGGATCCCCTTTATGCTTGCTTCTTTCCTTATTGCACTGCCTAGGAATTCTAGTACTATGTTAAAAAGGATTGGACAGAGTGGGCATCCTTGTCTCATTCCTGATTTTACAGGGAATGGCTTTAGATTTTCACCATGAAGTATAATACTAGCAGTGGGTTTCTCATACACAGCCTTTATTACATTGAGAAATGTTCCATGGATTTCTAGTTTCTCCACATCATTTAACATAAAGGGGTTTTGAATCTTGTCAAATGCCTTTTCCGCATCTATTGAGAAAATCATGTGATTTTTGTCATTGCTCCTGTTGATGTGTTTTTCTTGTCTACGTTGAGGGAAAGGGGTATTTCACAAGATGCAGAAGCGAAGATTTCAGAAGCCAATCCTGTGAGTGAATTAGCTCGTAAAAAGCATTTTTATTTTCTTTCATCTTTCTGCCAGTCTTGGGGCTTGAATTCAGGGCCTGAGCACTGTCCTCGGGTTTTCTCAAGTCTAGCCCTCTGCCACTTGAACCACAGTGCCACATCTAGATTTTCTATCTATGTGATACTGAGCAATCCAACCCAGATCTTCATGAATGCTAGGCAAGCACTCTACCACTATGCCAAACTCTCAACCCTGACATAGTAATTATAAAGTCATCATCATCATATCAAAATATCCTTTCTCCTACAAAGAATGAACACTTATCTATGTGTGTAATGCTTTTTTTTTAAATTTCACTAATTCTTCTGTGTTTTTCCCTCTTGCATTATTTACACATGACAGCAAAGCTAATCATCAGGAAAAATTGATTAGGATACAGAAACCTAATAATATCCTAGTAGATTGACGTCAAAAACATGTGCAAGATGCCCTGTGTGTTTGACCTAGTGGTAGAGTCCTTGGCTACCATGCAAAAAGACTCAGGTTTGATTCCTCATTACCACATACATAGAAAACGCTGCAAGCAAGTGGTGCTGTGGCTCGTTGGGACAGCTAAAGCCTAAAGAAAGCCCAAGAACCATGTTCACACTCTGAGGTCAAGTCCCAAGACTAGCAAAAACAAAAAAAGAATTCGACAAGGGGCAAAATGCAGGCAGAGAAGGCACTGTGAAGCAAATGTGTTGTAAAGGATGCGGGCAATAATGACCCTTAAGTTTGGATCTTACCTAAGAAAGGCTCCTTGAGCCTGAGACCAGACTGGTAGTTGGGTCTAGTGGAAGACATTGGGATTGGACAAATAAGGTGTGCTGTTTACTACATCCACATGTATATTGTGAGATTGGAGGAGAGATTCAGACTCCAGTATGTCTTTGGTGAGGTCTTTTGTGAGCGAGGATCTTTGGTCATTGGGCCCTGAAAAGTGACCCTGCCTCCCTCACAATGGAACAGAATATGGAACCCTGGTAACCAAGCCACTGTAACTAACAACCAGCTCAAGCCAGCTCACTTGGCCTGTGGCTCAGGAGGAAGAAAGTTGTTGCTATGCTGTTGCCAAAGGTCAGGAAACTCGAGTCTCAGGCATGGAAGTTGTGGATGTCTTACTCGAAGATGCTATATCTTTGCCAAGCCACAAATCCAGTATAACAGGCCTTTCTCTAAGAAGAAGGCCAGGAAAATCCAGGGCAACCAGATGAGGTAAATTTCTAAGAAGAAATATATTTGACCCCATCATCCTCCCCACACACTACAACTTTCTTTTTTTTCATTTTTTTATTGTAATTAGTAAAAGGGTTACATGATATTTGCCAGGTAGAAGGTGCATTAATTCACATACATTGATACCCTTTCACATGTCTTGGTACCCATTTCCCTCCAACCCCACACCCCCTACCCGTCTTGGTTTTCCCCCATTCCCTATCAAATTTCAAATATCCAAATACAAATAAATTCAATATATCAGATAACAAAGTGAGATACTATACCAATATGGGATAACCAAGGGACAGCAAAGGAGATGAGAGACAACATAGTACATTAAGGACAACAATCATTCATTATGTGGCTTTTGTTGCAATACCCTGGAGGTCCTTTAATTAGCTTCACATTATATGGCCTTATATATGGCCTTTTGCTCTATTGCAAATCTGTGCTAGTAGAGCCCAAGGTTTCTACTGATTATGACGAATGAGGGAAACCACTGAGCCTAAGTTCCTTTGAGTCTGGCTTACTTCACTTAATATGATTTATTCTAAGTCTTTCCATTTCCTAACAAATGGGGCGATGTCATTCTTTCTGACACCAGCATAGAATTCCATTGTGTACAAATACCACAACTTGTTGATCCACTCATAAACTGAGGGACATCTGGGTTGGTTCCATATCTTTGCTATGGTGAATAGCGCTTCAATGAACATTATTTCATTGAATTCGTAGATAGCCCTTGGCAAGATTGTCATTTTCACAATGTTGCTTCTTCCAATCCAGGAGCATGGGAAGTTTTTCCATTTTCTTAGTTCTGCTTTAATTTCCTCTTTTAGGGTTTTAAAGTTTTCATCTAAATGGTCCTTAATATTCTTAGTTAAGCTAATTCCTAGATACTTTGTTTTCTTTGAGGCTATTGTGAAAGGAGTTTCTTTCCTGATTATTGCCTCGTTCCTCTCACTGTTGGCGTAAAGGAAGGCAGTTGATTTGTGACGGTTGATTTTATAGTCTGCTTTCCTTCCAAAGCTTTGAATCAGCGCAAGGAGCTTGGGAGTAGAGTCTACAGGATTCTTTAAATACAGAATCATTTCATCTGCAAAGAGGGATAGTTTTATTTCTTCTTTCCCTACTTGGATCCCCTTATGCTTGCTTCTTGCCTTATTGCACTGCCTTGGTATTCTAGTACTATGTTAAAAAGAGGTGGAGAGAGTGGGCATCCTGAATGCTACCCCTTAGCACTTTTATGCAAAGCTTAGTCCTGTGGCATTTTAAGCACAAATCAATGTTCTGTTTTTTGCTGGTTAATTAGAGGTAAAAATCTTATGGAATTTATTGCATGACTGATTTTGAACTGGAATCCTCAGGTCTCAGCTTATCTTGAGTAGCTAGGATTACAGTACTTTTACAACCTGTATGCTCATACACATCGCTTCTTATCCAAACACTCATTGCTCAATTTAACTAACAAGATGTGAGGAAAGATGATTGACTGTAATTTACTAGATGGGCTTCTAGTGAGTATATATTTCCACTTCCACTCTGAAGCCAGGGAAATGTTTCTGGTACATGTTTCAACTATCTCCCAAAGACGAAATTATGTGTGAGTACGTTTGCTAGAATTTCAGATAGGAGATGGACTTTGGTGTTTGGAACCTGTTGGGCAGAGTGTATCAGCTGGGCTGTAATAACAGAGATGATGCTTCAGACAGGAATATTTTCATCCCAGACAGACTTAATCCACATCCTTGGAGTTCAGGCCTTGAGTAGATAGAATTACAAGTGTGAGCTGCCACCACCACCTGGTTCATTTTGGAAACCTTAATTGCTTCTCCTTTGTTCCTTTCCTTTTTTGGAAGATTGATCTAAGCTGGCTGATTGTGCATCACAATGAAGTGATTGGCCTCAGGAATTGCAAATATTTGTTTCATCAGCACGGAATGAATGAAGTTGATCTAAACCCAATAGTATTTTACTTCTGATAAATAGGGAACTTACCTATATCATTTTTCCTTGCCTTTGCTTTCCCAAAGCAAGCAACATGTTACTTAAAAACTATACTTCATGAGAATATTATAATTAGAAGCTATCTTCTGCACACTTCAGAATAGTCCTTGCATTTATAAACTTATATTACAATATTAGGTAGAAGAATGGTGACTGTTAGTTTCATAACTATTTCATATGTTTTACTCTTTAAGGCTCATTAACTCAAGAAGGGATTAAATACATTTAGATAATAGTAGAACATAGCTGCTGCTGAT
Source organism: Megascapheus bottae (assembly GCF_031878675.1). Classification (NCBI taxonomy): domain Eukaryota; kingdom Metazoa; phylum Chordata; class Mammalia; order Rodentia; family Geomyidae; genus Megascapheus; species Megascapheus bottae. The sequence goes on from NW_028327500.1 coordinate 182,653, forward strand.
TTGATGTGTGTGCAGATGATACACAGATTTATTAGGATTACTCAAAAGTTTTCTTCAAATTTTCAGTAGTAGACTGCTATGCTAACTGGAAGGTGATAGTAATGATGCTGAAATTCTATGAATCAGGTATGAAGCAGAATTTCAGGGGAGAGTATTTGCTAGGGACTTAATTTCTAAGACGCATATCAAGAATATTGAACTATAACACCAAATGACGGAGGACACAGCGTCACATTTTGTTTGTTTTATGCAAGTCCTGGGACTTGAACCCAGGGCCTGGGAACTGTCCTTAAATGTTTTTTTTTGCTTCAGGCTAGTGTTCTACCACTTAATCCACAGCTCCACTTCCAGATTTTTGGTAATGAACTGTAAATCAGAATATCATGCAATTTGTTTGGGCTGGATTCAAACCTGATTCTGTGTAGATAGGATTCCAAGTGTGAGCGCACAGAGCCTGGCTAGTATCATTCATCATTCAAGTCATGGGACTGCAATTCTGAACCTGGGTCTTGTCACTGAGCTTTTCAGCTCAAGACTACTGCCCTATCCCTTGAGCCATAGGGCCACTTCTGGGTTTCTGGTGGTTAATTGGAGATGAGTCACATGGACTTCAGTGCCCAGGCTGACTTTGAACTGCTATCCTTGGATCCCAGCCTCTTGAGTAGCTACATTTACAAGTGTGAGCCACCATACCGGGCTAAATTATTTTTTAAGTTAATTTTTTTTGTTAAGTCAATATATAGTTGGCATACGTTTACATAAGTAATGAACACATTTCTTAAGAAAATTGTTATCCCCTCCCTCATTTTTCTCTGTTTTCCTACCCTCAGCCCCCTCTCCACCCAGAGTGTTCAGTTCATTTACGTTTAGTGTCTTCCGAATATCACTATTCAATTGGTACACATTTTTTCCTTTCTTTTTTTTTTACCATTTTATTAAACACTTTCCCTTTCCTAAATCACATAAACCTATGTACAAGACACAGGGTACCCGAATTTAACACAGTGACTACAGAGAATAAAGCTAAAGGGAAACAGAAGAAAAGAGGTAAGAAGCAAAGAAAATGAAAGTACATCATACAGTACCTTAGAAGCAAGAACACTGAAAAAACAAAACATAAAACCTTGGGCTGAAAATGTAGCTTGCCTAGCATGTATGAAACAAAAATCTGCCACATTTAAGTCAGGCTTCAAAACTTTGCTAGGAACCAGTTACGTGATTTGGAAGAAAGTCCAATTTTCAAAAAATTACTAGCCAGGCGCTGGAGGGTCATAATTGTCATTCTACTAGCCAGGGAGAAGGTGATTCAAAGCCTTTGCAAGCAAAAAAACAAAAACAAAAAAAAACTGTAAGATTCTTCTCTCCGCTTATCCACCCCAAAACTAAGTGGAGTTGTGTCTAAAACTGGTACAGCATTATCCTTGAGGAAAAAGAACTAAGAGACCTTGCCCAGGTCCAAAATTCAAGCTCCCCCCAAGAAAGAAAAAAAAAGGAGTCCAGATACCTTAGTTTCAAAAGTATATCTGGATATCTTAGTAGATTTTTCTGATCTTTCCTCATTCATCTCATGGAACCACATAATCTTGATCCTAATCTGACTAAGAGCCTGCATTGTGATTAATAAATTCATTCCACATATTCCAGTACAATCTGGACAGCTAACAGCCACTTACCAATGCTTTATTCTACGTTTAGGCCAGTATGTCTTCATACCATCTACACAGTCAGCTATATCATCTTTCCAGAAGTAGCATTGAGTGTAGAACACTCAGAACTAAAATAATTGCATAAAGATGTAATAAAACTCCTCGATTCATTAAGAAAATTTCTGTACCACTTAGAGCAAGCACATTAGTGGTATTTACCTCTAGCCTCTTTTTTAAAAAAAATTTATTAACATTGAATTTTACATCGTATTTCAAATGTCATGTTTAACCAACAAGTATTCAAGAAGGGAATCGCTATACAATCACTGGCACATAAATTTTAGAATATAGTAAAAATTAAGCTGAGTATTTGTATGTCATAGATACAGGTTAATCTCTAATAAAACACATGTCTATAGAGTGTATAGTCTATCCTAGATTTATATGTCTATGTAGTTATGTTTATATCTCCAAAATTATGTCCAGAACTTTGGGTATCAACTATTCAATCATCGCTCTACTACTGTTTGAAACTAATATCCATATATTAAGGATACCATGTACCTTTTGTTCCTTGGTCTTGACTTATCTCACTCAACAGGATTCACTCTAATTTCATCCACTACCCCAAAAATGCCATTATTATTTTTTTCTGTGCAGATCTTCTTTTTATGTATTAATATTTATTGTAATTTATAGAAGGGTTACATTATATTCACCAGATAGAAGGTGCATTACTTCTCAAACTTTGATACCCCATGTAATGATATGGTCCCCATTTCCCTTCCCCTACCCCCACTCATGTTCATTTCCCCCCTTCCCTATCCAATTTCAAATAACCAATTAGGCACATATGAAATATATCAGAAAACAAGGTGAAATATTGTAACAATATGATATAACCAAGGGATAGCAAAAGAGATAAGAGATCACATAGTTCATTAAGGACAACAATCACTCATTATATGAGTTTTGTTTCTTTATCTTGAAGGTCCTTACATTTAGTGTCATACTATTTGTCACGATGTCTCTAGATTCTGTTCTATTGTAAATCTCTGGTAGCAGAGCCCAAGGTTTCTACTGAATTTGACAAATGAGGGAGACTCTTGGGCCTATGTTCCTTTGAGTTTGGCTTACTTCACTTAATATGATTTTTTTCCTTTTCATCCACTTCCCCGAGAATGCCATTATTTTATCTTGTCGGTTGGCTATGTATCATTCCTGTGTGTGTGTGTGTGTGTGTGTGTGTGTGTATGTGTGCGTGTATCACATTTTTTGTAGTAGGGCATCTGGTTGTTTCCATCATCCAGCCTCATTTTCTACAGATATTTTTATAGTCTCTTTTTTATTTTCAGGGTAATGTATAGAGGGGTTATGATTACATTTACAGGTAGTGGACTGCATTACTTCTCACATATTTATTCCACTCCACATGTTTTTGTTCCCAGTCCCTTCTCCCCTCCCCTTCCCAATAATCTTGTTTCCCCCCTTCCCTTTCCTATTTGACATAAACAAATAAACATATATACAATATGCCAGGGAAAAAATCAGATACAGTAACAATCTGACATTAACCAAAGGGCAAAATAAGAGATGAGAAATAACATAGTAGATTAAGGACAAAAATCACACAAGATTAAGAGCAACGATGACACAAGATATAGCTCTTGTTCCCATATCCTAGAGATCCTTTCATTTAGTCTCATCCTATATGACCTCATATACCTAGGTTTTTGAGTTATTGTAATCCTCTTCTAGGAGAGTCCTAGATGTGAACTAATTATTACAAATGAGGGAAACCATTGAGCTTATGTTTCTTTGGGTCTGGCTTGCTTCACTTAATATGAATTTTTCCAAGTCTTTCCATTTCCTTACAAATGGGGCGATGTCATTCCTTCTGATGGCAGCATAGCATTCCATTGTGTATAAGTACCACATCTTCTTGATTCAGTCATCTACTGAGTGGCATCTGGGTTGGTTTCATATCTTTGCTATGGTAAATAGTGCTGCAATGAGCATCATTGTGCTAGTGGCTTTAGTATGTCCTTTTTTCTGGACAATTGAGGAGGTGCCAAGTAGTGGATTTGCTGAATCATAGGGAGCTCTATGTTCAGTCTTTTGAGGAACCACCACACTGCTTTCCCTAGTGGTTGAACGAGTTTACACTCACACCAACAGTGTAGGTTTGATCCCCCCTGGTCACTTCCCCACCAGTATCTCTTATTAGATTTTTTGATAATGGCCATTCTGACTGGAGTCAGGTGGAATCTATAAGTTGTTTTGATTTTCATTTCCCTTATTGCTAGAGATATGGAGCATTTCTTCATGTGTCTAAAGCCCATTTTAATTTTTTCTTCAGAGAATACTCTTTTAAATCTTTAGCCCACCTTTTAATAGGATGGCTGTTTCTTTGAAGACTTGTTTGGGAGAGATTCATTTTTTTCAGCTATAGATATATTTTAGATAACTACATATATTTTTGTAGAAAAAAGAATGGAAGCCATCATGCTTGCTCACAACTTAATTTCAGCTACTTAGGAGGCTCAGGGCTTAGGATCACAGGTCAAAGCCAACCAGGGTCCTACAGTGTGTGAGATCAAACTCTGTGAACATACAATGACTGCTCAAGGCTAGCACTCTACTAATGCAGCCCCAAATCAACTATCTTCAATTGAGATATAAGCGATGAATATTTCAGGGTGCTTCATGGAAAACATTTTTATAAATTGAAACTTTCAACACAGTCTTATTTTAGTATGAATGTTGAGATGGGAAGAGACAGAAAAAGTGAAATGTTTCCTGATCCCCATAGAGAAGAGACTCAGCAGAACCACTGTGGTCTGCAGGCTTCTTTGTGAGTTTTGTTTGCTTGTTTGATTGTTGTCAATTGTGGGGCTTGAACTCTGGGCCTGGGCACTGTCCCTGAGCTCTTCAGCTCAAGGCTAGTGCTTTAATCTGTGAGCCACAGTGCCACTTCTGGTTTTTCTGGCAGTTAACTGGGTACTTTGGCTGGCTTTAAACTTTAATTCTCAGATCTTAGCCTCCTGAGTAGCTAAGATTATAGTTGTGAGGTACCATCACCAGGCTGCTGCTCTGTTACTATGCAGGTTCTGGATCAAGAACTTCAAGTTCTTACTTCAATTTTTTCCTCTCTTGCCTGATACTCTGCCATTTGAACGAAGCCCCAGTTCCTGGTCTTTGTTGGTTATTATGATTTTCTAATATTCAGAGCAATGATTATAAAACTCAGCATTTTACTTACTTGAATAAATTAAGAGACAGGACCTAGTGAGATGGAAAACAAAATTTTTTTTCAAGTTGCTATCCTGTTCTAATGCATAAGTCTGGCTATTTTGCTTACACACAAATATGTATTTTACCAGTTTCTACTCTATTTTTGCTTAGCTTAAAACCACCACTGCCATTTCATAGATTTTGTTGTTGTTGTTTGTGGTGCTTGAACTCTGTGCCTGGGCTGTTCCTCAGATCTTCAGTTCAATGCCAGTGCTCTACTACTTTTGATTTGGCCAGTCCTGTGCTTGAATTCAGGGACTGAGCACTGTCCGTATATTTTCTCAAGGCTAGGGCTCTACCACTTCAGCCTCAGCAACACTTCCAGCATTTTTCTATGTATGTGGTATTGAGGAATTGAACCCAGGTCTTCGTGCATGCTAGGCAAGCACTCTACCACTAGGCCAAACCCCCAGCCCAAAATTATTCATCATTACTATTAGCTATCTTCTTTTTTTATTATTGATTCGTCATGGTGCTTGGACTTTGGGCCTGAACACTGTCCCTGAGCTGTTCAGCTCAAGGCTATCGCTCTTCTTCTACAGCTCCATTTTTGGTTTCTGGTAGTTAATTGGTGATGTAAGCCTCACAAACATATGTGTCCAGGCTGGCTTTGGGTTTTGAACCAAGATCCTCCAATCTCAGCCTCCATAGTAGCTAGAATTACACGCTTCAGCCAGCAGTGCCTGACTGTTTGATGTCTCTGTCTCTGTCTCTCTGTCTCTGTCTGTCTCTGTCTGTCTGCCTGTCTGTCTCTCTCTCTCTGCCTCTCTCTCTCTGTCTCTGTCTCTGTATCTCTCTCTCTCTCTCTCTCTCTCTCTCTCTCTCTCTCTCTCTCTCTCTCTCTCTCTCTCTCTCTCTCTCTCTCTCTCTTGGTTGTAAGACTTTAATTGTGCACCTGGGCAGTGTCCCTGGGCTCTTCAGCTCAAGGCTGCAACCTTAAACACCTTGAGCCACAGTGTCACTTGTGGTTTTCTGGTGCTTACGTGGAAGTAACAGTTTCATGGACTTTAGTGTCTGGCCTGGCTTTGAACTGTGATCCTCAGAACCCAACCTTCTGAGACCATTTCCAGCTTTATTTTTTTTGGTGTAAGTGGTACAGAGTAATTGAACACAGGGCTTTGTGCATACTAGGCAAGCAAACTACCACTAGTGTGCACTCCAGCCTTAGATAAGGGCTTTCTTTTCTTTTTCTTTTTTTCACTCATGGGGCTTGAACTCTGGGCCTGGATGTTTACCTTAAGCTCTTCAGCTCAAGGCAAGAGCTCTACCACTTGAGGCACATTGTCATTTTGAATTTTCTGGATTATTTGGAAATAAGATTCTCACAGATTTTTATGCCTGGGCCGTCTTTGAACCTCGGTCCTCCAGGGTAGCTAGGATTACCAGGGTGAGCCACCAGTCACGGGCATTAAATTATTATTTTTTGCATGTCCTATGGCTTCATCTCATGGCCAGAGCACTGTCCTAGGGCTTGCTCAAGGATAGCACTTTACTTCAGCCAGCCCACTCCCGGTCCAAATAGGCCACTCTTGAAGCTAGAATTACAGAGATCTGCCATAATACTGGCATGTCGTTATCTAAGTATATAATTTTTCTTCTATTTTGATGGCTTTTCCTTAGTGTACATATTTCCTACATATTTTATGGAAAACATCCTTCCCACTGGGGCCATAAGTTAAGCCTACTGGAAGAGTTCTTGCCGAGCATGAATGAAGACCCAAGTTCAATTCCTCAGCATAACATAGATAAAAAAAGATACAAGTGGTGCTGTGGCACATATGATAGAACTTGCGCCTTAAGAATAAACAAAAAGAAAAACAAGAATCGTGCTCAGGTCCTCAGTCTAAGCACAGTACTGGCAAAAAAAATTCTGCCCAAAGTAGACATTTAAACTTATTGTACTTTTCAAAAAATTTGTTGTCAAGGTGATATACAAAGAGATTGCTGTTACATATGTAATGAGAACATTTCTTGTAAACACTGTTTCCCCCTCCCCCCTTTTCTCTTTCCCTTCCCCCCAAGTCATAAAATTCATTTACATCAAATATATATGTATTTTCATTCCTGAAAAAAATAGTTTTAAATGTGTTCAAATAAATGATGTAGGTTGATATATTTATCAAAATGGATTACTTGAACTCTAAAATAAACATTCTAGGTAATTTTTCTCATAAAATTGTAGTAATGCTATAAAACTAATAAAAAAGGAATTTTAGTTATTAATTTCTTATGTTTTACCTTTAACATTATTACACTAAGCATACTGTTTATGGTATTAATACAGACAGCATGAAATATGATTATGTAAAAAAATTAAATGATTCAAAATAGTAAGGTTGGGGGCCAGTAGTTTGGCTTGGTGGCACACACCCTGGACTGGCAAAAAAGAAGTAGGGTTAGATAAAACAGATTTATTTCCAAATGTGTGGAAAATGGTATGATTTCTTGTTTGGCTAGTCCTGGGGCTTGAACTGAGGGACCAGGAACTGTCCTTGGCCACATTTGTTCAAGGGTGGCACTCTGACACCTGAGCCACAGTGCCCCATCTGCTTTTTCTGTGTATGCAGTGCCGAGGAATTGAATCAAGGTCTTCTTGTATACTAGGCGAGCACTCTACAACTAGGCCACATTCAAAGCCAAAGTAGACTTTTGATGCTATTATGGAGTTTTAATTTTCTTAAATATTTGTACAAAGCACAATGGATATATAAACAGACTTGAACTCACAGAACAGTGTCCGACATAATATTACAGTTACTCTGGCACTTCTCCCGATTGACAAAACACATTTCCAGGCATCTGCTCTGTCCTTAAGCTTTGGTAGCTGACTTGTCTTTCCATGGAGGCCTGGCCTGGATTCCTGGTGATTCCATGCATTTCATAGTTCCCTGTATATCCAGTAAGGTTGTCTTCTATGGGACCAGACCTGTCTGGTTTTTGGCCCACCCAGGACCTATGTGTCTGAGGTCTCACATTCTAAGTGGAAAATAAAACACAGTATAATAAGGACTGAAGAACTGCACACCATAATATTAACAATGAGAGTTTAATAGTTAGCAAAGTAAATACAATGAATACTTGACAAGGATCATGAGAGCAAGATAAAGAGATGTCTTTTTAGGAAGGGGACAGGGAAGCTCTAAATCCAGACTGGCCTCCAAGTTGCCTTCAGACAGTAATTCTACTTCAGAGTCCTCAGAAGGGTCTCCTTCCTCATGAGAAACAGAATATCCTTCCTGAGTTAAGAGGGGGATAGATTCTGGTTTGTCGAATGGAGATTGAGTCTCTTTTAGTGAGATGGATGGGTCTGGATATTCTGTGAGGATGGATTCATTTTCCTCCAATGAATCCAGTATTGAGAGTACACTTGCTGCTTCCCATGGGGACATTTTCCATGAGCCCAGCGTGTGCCCCTTCAGCTTGCACAATAAGTGGAGTGTTACTCTGACTCAGATGGACTGACTCTGGGTGGAGTGTGAAAGGAAATGGAAGGAAATCTGGCTGCTCTTTTTCTTCCTCCATAGTATCTGCAGGTTCAACTGTGTCACACATGGGGTTCAGAGCAAAAGGTATATCCACAGGACTCTAAACCTGTTTGGTAATTTCTACAGAAGGCCCATGCTTTCTGGAGTGCAGTGATGATTCTCTGTCTCCATCAGTCACCAGCTCCATTGGTGGGTTTTTCATCCGGAGTTCAGGATAAGCTCTTCCACGATGACCCAAACCTAAGAATGGAAATAGGTATAGAGTGGACTCTGCAAGTTGAAGTGTCACTCAACTTCCATGAGGATCTAATGGAGGAACCTGTAGAACTGGAGTTTGGACTGAACACTGAGGAGGTGTAGGGTCTTTCTAATGAGTGCTTATTCCCGAGTCCTTTCAGAGGACAGACATTACCTGGCTGACACCACCCATAAAGGGCATTTTGCCAAGCTCTGTAGAAGTAAGGGCCAACCAATATCAAGAACACATTGGTACCTACTCACAGGCTCTGAGGCACCCACACCAGGACTTCTACTTTTTCTTGGTCTTACTGGTCGCACATTCCTCCAGCTGGTCAAAAAGTATGTGTCTAGAAGAGCAGGTCCAAAGCCGGCATGTGGAGCATCATATAGAGCTTGAGTTGTGTCAGGGTGTGGCAGTTCTTGAACTCGTAGAAATCACTGGGGTAGAAGTCCATTCACATCGTATAGATGGAACACATGATGCTGTGGGCACATTCGGTACAAGGAAAGTGAGAGCCTTCTCTCTCCATCCTGAGCCTGCTACCAAAGCCCCTTTCTTGCAGGACTCTAATGCTGTGGCTGTCCTGCAGAGATGTGCACTTATGTGCTGAGAGGGGGGTAAGAGACACTCAAGAACAGGATGACTATTCCACCCCACTTCCAGAAGCTTCTGAGAGAGGCCTCTATGCATCTGTCCAAAGTAAACGCACCTTAAATTAACTAAGTAAATGCTCTAAATAAATCAATAAGTGAATGCTCTAAATAAAGAACTAAATGCTCATTCCTCTAATCTTAGCCACCCAGCATGCTGAGCTCCGAAGATCACAGTGGAAAGCCAGTCTAGTCAGTAAAAGTCTAAAGGCACTTGTCTTCAATTAGGCAGCAAAAAGCCAGAACTTGACCTATGACTCAAATGGTACAGTGCTAATTTTGAACACCAAAGGGATGGCATTTAGACCTGGGTTCAGGATCAAGTGGCAGCACTGGACCACACACCAAAATGTAAATGCTTTCAGGTTCTAACAGGCAAAGCTATCACAATCCCTCCCTGATGGCTCAAAAGTGATTCAGCCCCCAGCTTTTCCTCTGACTCCAGTATTTCACAGGCCTCCGCCATTAGTACTGACACCTCATTTCTTACTGGGAAATGGGATTTCCTAGGATGTCACCTAGGTGTGGGCTGCAGTTGGGAGCCACTTACTCATGCCTGAAATCCAACTTCTCAGTAAGCACACTGTTGAGACTCCAGTAGCTTGTGAGGGAAATGAAATGGCATGGTGTCCCAGTCTTTTTCAAGAGAATTTCCAGCAACTACTACATTGTCCTCCACTATCTGAAATTGTGCAGGAAATTTCACACATAAAAGAGATCACTTTTCTGGTAGGCAGGGATCAGCTTTGTCAGCAGCATCTCCAACAGGCCTTCCTCCAGGATCCATAGGTTACAAGGCTCATTCAGAGTCTGAGCTGACTTACCATCACACTATGTTGGCAAAACAATGGATATTTCACACGTAGAAATGGGACCACACTTCACACTGAGGAATTGGAATAGAGTAGATTGGAAATGACACAATGTAATCTCAGTATAGTCACTGGAAAGCACACAAGAAGGTTGTAGTGTGTGGGCAGGATGATGGGTTCAAATAGGTTTCCTCTCAATATACCTCATCTGAGTTGCCCTGGAGTTTCCTGGCTTTCTTCCTTGAGAAATGCCTGATATACTGGAATTTCGGCTTGGCACTGATCCAGCATCTACTTCTTCAAGTGAGACATCCATATCTCTCATGCCTGAGATGCGAGCCTCCTGACTTTGGCAACAGCACAGCAACATCTTTCTGGTTCCTGAGCCACAGGCCAAGGGAGCTGGCTTGAGCTGGTTGTCACATACAGTGTCTTAGTTACCAGGGTTCCATATTCTGTTCCATTGTGAGGGAGGTAGGGTCACCTTTCAAGGCCCAATGACCAAAGCTCCTTGCTCACAGAAAACCTCCCCAAAGACATACTCCCTTCCCACCTCACATATGGATGTAGTAAACAGCACACCTTTTTGTTCAAATCCCAAGTCACTAACTAGGCGTAAGTGGTAGCCTGGTCTCAGGCTCAAGGAGCCTTTCTTATGTAAGATCCAAACTTAACTGTCACTATTCCCCTTACCCTTCACAAGACATTTTGCTTCACAGTGCCTTCTCAGCTTGCATTTTGCCTCTTGCACATTTATTTTGCTAGTCCTGGGACTTGACCTCAGAGCCTGACCATTGTTCTTAGGCTTTCTTTAGGCCATAGCTGTCCCACCAAGCCACAGCACCACTTCCAGAGTTTTCTATGTATATGGTACTGCAGAATCAAACCGGAGTCTTTTTGTGTGGTAGCCAAGCACTCTACAAATAGATGAAATACCCCAGCCATCTTGCACATATTTTTCACTTCAATCTACTAGGACGTTGTTAGGTTTCTGTATCCTAATCTGTGTGTCATCTGTAAAAATGCAAGTGAGAAAATCACAAAAGCATTGGTGACATAAAAAAAAGTCTTACAGACATAGATAAGTGTTCATTCTTTGTAGGAGAAAGGATATTTTGATATGATGATGATGACTATTTATAAATACTTTATTGGGTTTTAGAGTTTGGCCCAGTGGTAGAGTGCTTGCCTAGCATCCATGAAGATCTAGGTTTGAGTCCTTAATATCACACACATATAAAAATCCATATGGCAATGTGGCTCAAGTGGCAGAGGGCTAGACTTGGGAAAAGCCAAGAGCAGTGCTCAGGCCCTGAATTCAAGCCCCAGGAATGGCAGAAAAAACAAAAGAAAAGAAAAGAAAAGAAATGTGCTTTTTACAAGTTATTCACCCACAGCATTTGCCTCTGAATTCTTCGCTTCTGCATCTTGTGACTTATCCTTTCCCTCAATGTAGACAAGAAAAACAGATTTTATTACTTGCTATCCTGTTGTCCAATCTTTGGATATTAATTCAAAATACAATATTGCCTGAGATATCGTGTGTGTGCATGTGTGTGTGTATCTGCCAATGTGTGCAAGCACACATGTGTACAGGGTTTAGGGCTTACTCATAGGGCCTGTGTGATAACCCTCAGCATCTTTTCCTCAAAGGTATTGGTCTTTCACTTCTAGCTTATTATAGCTAATTGGAGTTGAGAGATTCACTCAATTTCTTGCCCTGTGCATTGGAATCCAGTGCTGGGTTCTCATATTGTTAATTTTGTCTATAGAGAAGGCTGAGGTCTGGGGATCCTCGTTAGAATCCAGCCCCTGAATGAAAGTCACTGATAGAAATCTTTATCTTCAGTTAATCACGAATAAATAAGGCAAAAGTGGAACTGTGGCTCAGTTCCTCTTGTACCAGCCATGATAAAATTAGTAATTGGCAGCACCTGGTCCCTGAGAGAAATCCTTAGCACTGGTTCAAAAAAAGAAAGAAAATAATGAAAAAAATTAAAACTTGCTTAGGAATCCATAAGGATAAACGTGCCTGTGAATAATCTTGTCATTTCAGATTCCCTCAAGAGCTTATGTCTCTCTATATTTTATCAAGTGTTTTTAAAGATATTTACATATTTTCTATCTTTCTTAAACAGAGATAGCCATCCACAAATCACAAACACAAACTCTCACACAGTATACCACCCACCCATAAGTGTCTGGCTATGTATATATGTAGAACTTGCTGAGGAATCCATAAGGATAAACGTGCCTGTGAAAAATCTTGTCATTTCAGATTCCCTCGAGAGCTTATGACTCTCTATATTTTACCAAGTTTATTAAAGATATTTACATACTTTCTATCTTTCTAAAACAGAGACACAAAACACAAACACAAACTCTCACACAATATACCACCCACCCATAAGTGTCTGGCTATGTATATATGTATAGTCATATGTATTGATCTGTCTCTCTATACTAATATATAAATTCATAAACATATGTATTTAGACAAACAGAAAACATACATAGATAGGTCTCAGGCATTTCCAGATTTTGTGCAAGTCTTCTGAGTGCAACTTACCATTGTATTGTTTGTCAAGATAGAGTCCCTCTAACTTTTCGCCAGCTTCTTGTCCTTTGATACTTTTTTCTGCCAGTCCTGGGTTTTGAACGCTAGGCCTGGATTCTGTCACTGAGCTTGAGCTTCTTGCATTCAGTAGTTTATTGCAGATAAGAGTCTCATGGAGTTTCTGCCCTGGGCTGGCTTTGAATTGTGATCCGCAGATCTCAAACTCCTGAGTAGCTAGGATGACAGTCTTGAGCTACCAGTACCTGGTTCCTTTGCCTCTTTTACCCTTTTTTTGGCCCCACCACAGCCATGGTATCTACCTTCCTATGTTCTCTCCACCTGCCCCCAGACAGGGGTCTGACAGATGCTTTCCACCCACTTATTCATGTCCTCCTTTGTATTGGCTGACAGCTAAGACATGCACTCACTTGTCTGGATGCCAAACACAAAGCCATCTGATTATTTCTCAGTCTAGAACATCATATCAGATTTATAGCACCACAGAGGGTCAGGTTGATGCTCCTCCAGGGCTTCTTAAATTGTTCTCATATTAATCAACAACACGTTTGTCATCACTTGTCCAGGTAATTCATGGCCTAAACCAGCATTCCCTACAAACTTAGATCCCAATACCATGAGGACACTCAAGGGTGCATTAGGAGTGTGACCTGCAGGTGGATGTGAGCCTGTCTAACTTGGAGGGGATTTCTTCACCACAGGAAATGGAATACAAATTTAGAATCTGCTTTCATGAGGTGACAATCTCTGCCAGATGTTCTTATCAAATGTGGCACTGCCTACTTCCAGCTTAAAACATGGGTTGATGACTCAGCATAACAGAGAATGTACTCACCCAGGCCCAACACATAGGCTGGGACCCTGAACTTTCAGGTAGCATTTGGCTTTGAAGGTCATGAGATCTTAGTCTACAAATGATGAGCCCCCTCCTGTGAGGCATAGCAAACGGAGCCAAAGTGCAACCCAGTTAAGCACCAGACCAAGCTTCCCTTCTTCAGTAGGGTATGGTTTGAAAACTGTGCATAGCTTCTGTTTGAAGCCAGTCCAGAATGGAAAGTCCATGAAACTCTCATTTCCAGTTAACTGCCAGAAAAAGCCAAAGATAGAGATGAAGCTCAAGAGAGGTAGGGAGCCATCTGAAAAGAATGGTTACACCCTGCAACATCCTAATTATCTGATCTTGAAACCATCTCTCCGTGCATCCCAGCATGCAGCCAGCATCTGGGGGTGACAGTGACCCCTGCGCCCATTGGCAATCTGCACTGTCTCTGACATCTGTAATGTGAACCTATTTCTGTTGGGTTTGTGAAGCGGTGTCAACCCTGCAGAAGGAACCAACTGTTCCCTAATTCCCAGTGTCCCCTGGGACCCCTAGCATTCCCCCATCTGCACCCCTCCTGTGGCTTCTGCTCCTAGGGAGCCATCCTGCCCTGTCCAACACTCACATGAAGTGCTTATTTCTTCTCCTGGGGCAACTTCTCCACAGAGAGTACATGACATGCCCACTCTCCAGGCACGGGGAGAACCTGCCAAAGTAGCAAATCCGTGATAAGGACATAAAGTGATGAATAGAATTTTAGATCCTGATGGTAGACAGTCTGCAAAATCCAAGGGAGAATGGAATTGGAGGGGACCAGGGATCAGGATGTGTGCATGGAGCTTCCCTGCCAATGCGGTGGGGGAAGTCACAGGCTGTGGGATGCACAGGATGATCCATGGTCCCTGTGCAGCTACTGGGTCACCCCCTTCTGCATCTCAGCCTTTGGCTTTGAGCTCTGTGATCGTCAAGATGTGCACAGTCTGTACTCTGGCTGGAAGAAGAAAGGACCCTGGGAAGACAATTGTAGACCCTTTGTGAGTGTAGGAAGGGGTAGGCTGGACACCCAGTCCAAGAGGAGCTAAAACTGGAGTCGAGGGGTGTGCAAGGAGTGGGTGTGAGGGTTGTTGGCAGTCAAAGTCATGGCAGAGGTGACTCTGTCTGTGGGGTGAGTGCCTCCCTGCAGGCACAGCACTGGACATATCAGAGATCCACATGAAAAGGAAAAGCTGGAAATGGCACTATGGTTCAAATGGTAGAGCATCAACCTTGAGCAAAAGAGCTCAGGGACAGTACCCAGGACCTGAGTTCAAGCCTCATGACTGTAAAAGAAAAAGAACCAGGACTATGAGAGGGAACCTGGTACTCTCTTGGTCTAATCAGACACAAGAAGAGGCCGGGATAGGCTGTGGAGAAACACAGAGAACATCTTCCCCCAGCTCATCCTGTCCTGCATGCAGGGACAGCCATGTAACTAGGGCTACGGTGAGATCATCTTCACCCCTGTGCTGCCATCTGAATTGTAGGCCTCTGTCCTGGCATGGGGTGTCCTGATGGCTGAGCAGGTGCCCTAACCCTAGATGGAGAGCAGCCACTGACTGGGGTAGCTAAGGAGAGATCTGTTCCACAGCTATCAGGCCACCCAGCATGGGAGCCATAACCACCTCTCACCCAGGTAGAGGCCAATGGTTCTCCAGGTGCTACTAACATTGCCCCACCCCTAGCTCTGGGTACACGTGACATTCCCTCCACAAAGAGCAGGACAAAGTGAGGGATCAGGAAGCTGCCTATGGGCTTCAGATGATGGCCAGCCTGGCACTACAGATGGCCTCATTCTGTCACCACC
Source organism: Megascapheus bottae (assembly GCF_031878675.1). Classification (NCBI taxonomy): domain Eukaryota; kingdom Metazoa; phylum Chordata; class Mammalia; order Rodentia; family Geomyidae; genus Megascapheus; species Megascapheus bottae. Next base: position 198,019 of record NW_028327500.1, read on the forward strand.
TTTCCCTGCCTCCATCTTTCCTCCATCATGCCTCTCTACCTCCCACCCATTAACCTTGGAAACCAATGAACTGGGCTCTCAAAATTCTTCTCATCTCTTCACCCACCTTGCCATGCGTCCATCCCTCTGTCACTTCCACCCCACACACATCCCACCACCAGCCACCCTGTAGCTTATGAGGATCCCAGGGGAAGCTCTTGGAGAAGGGCTTGTGACCACAAAACAGTTACTATCACTCGCTCCATCCTGATCCACCACAGAATAAGAACAGCCAAGCAGGCACACACTGCAGCAGAGTTGCTCTGCCACCACCCTGATTTCTTCATGGCCAGGACTTGGCTCTCCTCAGCCTCTCAGCTCAGTAACCAGAACATTGTGCTTTCACAGAGCCATGGCTTCCAGTCTCCATGGACACAATGACATCAAGGTGATGCCAACTTCCCCATCTCTATATACTTCTAACTATGGGATGGGAGCTGAGGTTCTCTTCTGTGACTCCATCCGCTAAGAGGCTCATGCAGATTTCTATCCTTTGCTCATCATGGTGACTCTTTGGTTAACAAGTCACTGCTGGGCTTCCAGTTCACCACATATAGAACCCATACTCCAACACTTTTCTTAGAAGGACTGATGACTTTTAAATATTCTCTAGTTTAAAATTTCTAGTTCCTTCTCTCTTTCATTTATATATTTCCCTTCCTCACATACTTTCTTTTTTACCTTCCTTCTTTCATTCCTGGCCTTGAACTCAAGACCTGGAGCTTTTTCTTAGCTTTACTTTGCTCAAGGTAGCACTGTAGCTCTTGAGCCACAGCTCTACTTCAATCTTTGTTCTTGCTCTAAACTGGGAGTAAGAGTCTCATGCATTTTTCCCTTTGCTGGGTTGGTTTTAAACCACAATACTAAGATCAGGATCCTGAATATGCCTCGGATTACAGGTATTATCTAATCAAAACAAATTCCTGATTTCTTTTTTAGACATAATTAGTTCTTTCAGGTGAGCCACCAGCCACTCATGCAAGAGCATTGCAGGATCCCAGCATTCATCTTGTCTCCAGTCTTATTCCATCCATCTCACAATGGCCATCAAAAACACCCTGTGGCATGCCTGAAGTCGCAAGGAACGTTCTCAATGCCATGAGAAGCCCCCTTAAGCTCTGCCTCAGATATGCCCAGCCCCATCCCACTTCCACATGAGCATTTGTTTAGGAGAAATTTCCTGAGTACATCATCATCTTTTCCTCACCATTCAAATTTCATCTTTAGAGTCATTTCTCCCAGACAAAGAGGAACATGATCCATGGTTTGATAGCAGCTCCAGCTTCATAGTCCCAGCCACCAACACCCCCCCATTACCCTGCCAGACACCTGAATTCAAGAACAATGTTTTCACTACCCCTAACTCTTATCAAATGTGTTAACTTATACAGTGCATTAAAATAATTTTACTAAATGGAATAAACACATGGCATCAAGCTTCAGAATCTTTGCACCTGAACTTTTAGTGAATAACAGACACACCAGCATTTCTATAGCCAACAGAAATCTTAGCTTTGAGATTTCAGCATTCCTGGTATCCAAGTTTGGATGTGCTAACACTGCCCTTAATGGGGCACTTCAATCACACAATCCCACAAAAATCAATGTCATTTGACATTCACTGGTAGGTGGTGCTAGGAAAAAGACTGATGTGCCAACTCCGTGCTGGCTTGACCTATGCCATCTTCAAACCTGGAGCAAGTGGGGCTCCTCTCTCCATGACACCTTATGTGTACTACCCCAGGAGGACCTTTACCTTGAGACAAAATTATGAAGACTATCTCTACCAGCAAAGATTCCAGTGAGATGTGCCTACATGGATAAAGCTAAAATCTCACTAAAGTGAGGTTGTTGGCAGTGCTGGAGCCTGAACTCAGGGCCTGGGCACTAAGCATTTGTACTCAAGACTAGCCCTTTACCACTTGAGCCCAAACTCCATTCCCATTAGGTATCATGCAAGAAGACAGAGTATAAGGGGTCTTTTATTATTCCAAGTGAAATTTTGGATTTCCTCTTCTGTTTCTTTAAAGAATGACATTGGGATATTGATGAATATTGCACTGAATTTGTAGATTGTCCTTATCAAGATTGCCATTTTTACAATATTTCTTCTTCCAAACCAGGAGCATAGGTTTTTGCATTTCCTCAGTTCTGCGTTAATTTCCTTCTCCAGGGTTTATAGTTCCATCAAAAAGGTGCTTTGCATTCTAAGTTAATTCCTAGGTATTTTATTTTCTTTGATAGCAAAATGAGTTGCTATCCTGATTCTTGCCTCATTCCTATCATTTGTTGGCATATAGGAAGGCAGTTGACATTGAGGGTGAATTTTATACCCTGCTACCTTACCAAAGTTTTATATCAGCTCAAGCAGCTTCGGAGTAGAGTCTATAGGGTTCTTTAAATATAGAATCATGTCATCTGTAAGGAGAGAAAGTTTCAGTTCCTCTTTCCCTTTTCCTCCTCACTCCAGTTAGAATGGCCAAGATCCAGAAATCTAATAACGTATGCTGGAGGGGATGTGGCCAGGAGGGATCACTACTACACTGCTGGTGGGATTGCAAACTCGTTCAACCACTATGGAAAGCACTATGGCAGTATCCCAAAAAGACTAAACATAGAGCTCCCCTGTGATCCAGCAATTTCACTACTTGCCAATCGTCCAGATAGGACATACTAAATTCACTAGAACAATAACATTTATCACAGCACTATTTACTATAGCAAAGGTATGGAACCAACCCAGATGCCTGTCAGTTGATGAGTAGATCAAAAATGGTATTTTACACAATGGAATTCTGTGCTTCTGTCAGAAAGAATGACATAGACGAATTTGTAAGGAAACAGAAAGACTGTAAAGTTTAGAAATTAGATTCTGTCTCCTTCTCTCTCTCCTTCTCTATCTCTGTAAAATTTAGAAGTTCTTGTTTCTCTCTCTTTCTCTCTCTCTTCTCTCTCTCTCTCTCTCTCTCTCTCTCTCTCTCTCTCTCTCTCTCTCTCTCTCTCTCTCTCTCTCTCTCTCTCTCTCTCTCCAATTCTTAGGCTTGAACTCAGGGCCTGAGCTACTTTGTCTCAAGGTTAGCACTCTACCATTTGAACCACAGTGCTGCTTCTGGCTTGCTCTTTTCACGTAGTATTGAGGAATCTAACCCAGGCCTTCATCCTTGATAGGTTAGCACTCTACCACTAAGCTACACAGTCAGCTTTTAGAGGTTTCTGACAAAGGTTTTCCTACATGCTATTATTTCTTCTGTGTGTGCTCTTAATGCTTGCTGAAGGTTGACTTTGTTTAGAAGACTTACCCTAATGCTCCCATATACAGAGATTCTGTATATAGCTAAATGTTTTTCTTTACTCTGAAATGTACTGAAGACTGACTTCTGATTAAAAGTCATTGCACATTTGTTCTATTCATTAGTTTTCTTTTCTTCTATGGGAATCAGGTTTGTGATGAACACAGAAGTATGCCTTCCAGGTCAAACACTTTCCACATTTGTAATATTCCTAAGGTTTTTCTCTCCTATGTGCATTTTATACTTAGTCATGCCTTCATGATGGATTTTTCATATTCTTATATTCATACTATTTTTATCCTGTGTCTGTGTGGTATCATGCAAACTCAACTATGAGTTCTTCAAAAAAATTTCCCTTTCATTTTATTCATAGGATTCTATCCTGTGGGTGTTTAGTGATAAATCTTGACTTGTGCCTTCTGGGGAAAAGACTGAACATTTGCTACATTCATTAAGGGTTTGATCTTGTGTTGGTTCTGTGACACAAGCTGAGTTTTCTTCCACAGAGTAAAAAGGCTTTCCTATTTATTACATTGCTAAGGCTTCCCATATGTGTGAACTCTCTTACGCTTCCTGAAGGGTGAGTAGTGCACGAAAGACTTTCAACTTTGGTTATATTCCTAAAGTTTCTAATATGTGTGAATTCTGTTATGCCTCCTGTAATGTGACTTCCATCTGAAGGTCTTACCACATTTGATGCACTCGTAGAATTTCTCTCCTGTATGTGTTCTCTGATGCAATTTGAGGGAAGACTTCCATTTGAAAGACATTCCACATCGGTTACATTCATAAGGTTTTTCTCCTGTTTGAATTGTCTTATGCATGTTGAGGTTTGGCTTCTGTGTGAAGGACTTTCCACATATGTTGCACTCATAAAGTGTTTCTCCTGAGTATATTCTCTGATGAACATGGAGTTTTACCTTCCATTTGAAAGACTTTCCACATTCACTACATGCATAAGTTTTCTCTCCTATGTGTGTTCTATTATGCCCATCAAGATATGACTTCCACTTGAAGGTCTTTCCACATTTGTTGCACACATAAGGTTTCTCTCCTGTGTGTGTTCTTTGATGCAATTTGAGGGAAGATTTCTGTCTGAAAGTCTTTACACATTGGTTACATTCATAAGGTTTCACTCCTGTGTGTATTCTCTGATGAACACGAAGTTTTCCCTTCCCTTGGAAAGACTTTCCACATTCATTACACTTATAAGATTTCTGTCCTGTGTGTTATTTGATGAACTCGAAGGTGTATCTTCTGGGTGAAAGACTTTTCACATTTGTTACATTCATAAGGTTTCTCTTCTGTGTGTCTTCTCTGGTGCAAAGTGAGGTATGATTTCAGTCTAAAAGTCTTCCCACATTTATCCCATTCATAAGATTTCTCTTCTGAGTGAGATCTCTGATGTGTGCTGAGCTGAATTCTGGGCAGAAATTTTATTACGTTCCTCATATTCATAAGGTTTGTCTTCTCTTGGAGATCGAGGTTGGAGCGTCAGGTCTGACTTCTCAGAAATTAATTTTCACACTTGATGTACGCATCACATATCTCAGGATATTTGCTCTGAGGTATTGTAAGGCGTATTTCATTGCTGAAGATTTCTCACATTCACTACATGTATGAGGAGTCTCTCCTGTGTACATTTTCGGATGTGTAGTGATGGTCGGTGTTAAGTACAATATTTTTCATCACACAGTACATTTAGCAGTTTTCCTTCCTCCCTGAAGAATTTCTTGGGAAGGGAGAACAGAATTATGATACTGCAGATCTTTTGGACTGTCACAATCATGAATAAAATGCTCTGAATATCCGATGGATTTTTTAAGAACAGGAGACATACGAGATCTATAAGCAGCATGCATCTCATCAGGCTTAGGAGACAGAAGCATGTTCTGACACTTAATGAACTCCTCAGTCCTCACCCCTAAGATGTTACCGTTATTACTAATCAGCTCTGGATTATGTGTAGAGCTCAAATTTAAAGTTGTTGCTAATCTCACGTTTTCTCCACTTCGATACTACTTGCAACTCCTACTTCACAAAGACATTCATGTGGACTTTCCTGGCAGGTCTTGAACACATTTTCCATTACCTGGACATCTAAAATGAGTCATAGAAAAAAAGACACAAACATACATGAGATACAAATATTCCTTACTGTAAAGGTAATGACTTTACTTTCCCATCCTAAGTGTTAGATATTTTAAAATATAAAAGTGGAAATTGATTTATGAGAAATATATGCTTTTCTCCCTAACATATTAAGAAAATGATATTTTATAATGACCAATAATGTTTTTCTGTGTTTTATTCTCTTTTTATATCACAGGAAATATTTATTGAAATTACCCAACTATGTATTGCTACAGTTTTAAGCTGAGTACTACCTATAATATACCTGCAGCTGTGTTTTTTTCAAATACTGTTTAGTTTATACATTGAGGAATAGCTGCCTTTCTTTTATTTTTGAGAAATAATCTAAATATTGTGCTGTTTTGCATCTTTTTAAATCTTTCTTTTCTTTTCTGTTCTTTTTTTTTGTAGTTCATAGGCCTCGACTCTGTCCCTGAACACTTCAGCAGAAGACTATAACCCCTAACCTTGAGCTACAGCCCCAATTCCTGTTTTCTAGAGTTAATTACAGGTAAGAGGCTCAGGTCCTGAGTAGCAGATAGGATTACCTTACCCAGTTTCAATGCTGTTTGCTTTTTAACCATTAAGTGAGGAACACGAATTTTTTCTAGATTCAGCGGCCACAAGTTTGGTTTATATGTCTGTTTGCCTTTGATCCAAGCAAGAACGATTCTGGAGAGTAAGGACTTACACCTATATCCCTTCAGTTACAACTTCTCACTAAAGTCTCAATTTAGGTATTTGTGGGAATTTTGAAATTTGTTTCTTTCCATTTGAAGTCTTATAAAAATTCCTTTTCTAACACTCCTGTCCCTCAGAACCATGGAAGACCAGAAAATCTCCAGCTCATTGTCTAGTTAATTTTCTTATGTTGATTGTAACTTTGTTGTTGTTTTTTTCCTTCCATTCCTGGGTTTGAACTTATGACTTAACTACTGTCCTTGGGTTTTCTCAAGACTAGAACCCTACCAATGAAGTCATTACTTCTGGCTTTTTCTATGTATGTGGTAATAAGGAATCAAACCTGTGTCTTTGTGCATGCTAGGCAAGCACTCTATCACTAGGCTCAATTTCTGGTGGAAAGGTCTGGTTCTGAATACCAGTCTCTTCCTACCAGCAAAAAGATATTATCCTTATCAGAGAATAATGCCCTGACTTATTCCTTGTTTGCTCAATCATTTATAGTCTTAGTTTTAAAGAAATGAAATATCATTCTTTCTTTCTTTCTTTCTTCTTTTCTTTCTTTCTTTCTTTCTTTCTTTCTTTCTTTCTTTCTTCCTTTCCTTCCTTCCCTCTTTCTTCCCTCTTTCTTCTTTCTTTCTTTCTTTCTTTCTTTCTTTCTTTCTTTCTTTCTTTCTTTCTTTCTTTCTTTCTTTCTTGTTTTGCAGTCATGGGACTTGAATTCTAGACCTGGCTGTTCTTCCTGAGCTCTTCAGCTCAAGGCTACTGCCCTATGTCTTTAGCCTCAACCCCACTTCTCATTTTCTATTGGTTCATTGGAGAGAAGAGTCTAAGGTGTTTTGTGATAGGTCAGTCTTTGAACCTTGATCCTCAGATCTCAGCCTCCTAAGTAGCTAGGATTACAGGCATGAGCCACGGGCTCATGGCTTTCTCATTTTATTTTGTTTCACAGTGATTTCTACAGAGAAATCTAACTTTAACTCTACTGCCACATAGAATTCATTATATCACCCTATGATTCTTGGTGCCGGGGGTTTGGGCTAGCATGCACAAAGACCTGGTTCAGTTCCTTGGTACTACATACAAAGAAAAAGCCAGAAGTGGTGCTATGACTCAAGAAATAGAGATCTAGCCTTGAGACAACCCAAGGACCATGCTCAGGCCCTGAGACCAAGCATAGGATTGGGAAAAGAAAATGATTCTTGATTCATTCACAAAGAATTCCATAGGTTCCACCCAGGATTTAGGGTAACTAAGAATATTATTGCTCAGTACATCACAACATGAACTTACCAATGGGGCTCAGGCTCCAACATCAATATGAAGATGCATTCACTCACCTGTGATATTCTTGTCAGAGGAATTTCCTATCCAGAGTTCTACACAGTGCTCTAGCTTGTCAATTAATACAGGTTTGGGAACACAGGGCCCTGTAAATTAGAAACAGTAGAGAATTATTGCTTATGCTGTGTCATCATTGCTTTAAGTTCGCAGACATCCTACTCACAAGTTATCTATTAAATCTTTTTTCTCATTTCTCACTGGCTCCATGGTTGACTTTTCCCCAGCTCTGGATTCATTTTGTATGGCATAAACTTAGCTGTCTTGCTCAAGGCTAGAAAAATACCAGTTTGAGTCCCAGCTCCACTTACATGCATAGGTCTTCATGCATGCTAGGCAAGCACTCAACCACAAAGTCAAACTCTTGACACTCCACTAACATTTTTGAGGGGTTACTTGGAGTTATAGAGTTTCATGGCAATTTTTATGCCATTGCTGGCTTCAAATTAGAATTCTTAGATTTCTTCCTCCTGAATATTTTAAGATTACAGGCATGAAACATTGCACCTAGTGCCAGGTTTCCATTATAAACTCACTGTTTAGTGATTTGTAGATCCTATTTCCTATAATGATATATATTCTATTCTGGATTGTTTATCCACTTACAATTACTGTGTAAGTTTGGAATGTCGTCTCCATTAGAGGAAACATAATTTAGAACTGTTGTCAAAGTATCCTGAAGGTATCCTAGAGAATGAGTACAAAATTACCTTAGGTTTTCTTTAGAAAGTAATGATATTTCTCAGGGCCTGGAATCTTTCATTTAAATAGTATTGAAAGTTTGATAAACATTCACGTATCTGCAAAATAACAAGGCACTTGGCCTTGCAAGTGAATTTGACTTTTGCTCACCTAAGGACACCAGGTTGCTGTAGGTCTCCAGCATTACATTTCTGTACAGGGTCCTCTGAGCATTGTCCAGATGCTGCCACTCCTTCCAGCTGAAATCCACAGCTACATCATCAAATGACAAAAGCTTCTGGAATGGCACATTTTCTTCAAGTAATTAACACCGAGTTATAAACACACCATGTCTGGAATTTTATTTTTTTTGTTGGACTTTTATTCCTTTACTTAAATGTTTAGACTTACATGAAATATTGACCTGAAAAGCTTAGGGATGGTGCCTAGGCCCAGAGTTCAAGTCCCAAGACCCACAAAAAAATAAAAAGGCAAGCCAGGTTTTGGTGGCTCACGCCTGTCATCCTAGCTACTCAGGAGACTGAGATCTGAGGACCATGGTTCAAAGCCAGCCTGGCACAAAATTCCATGAGACTCCTTTCCAATTACCCACCATAAAATGTTTAATGACTTGCGGCATATCATGGTAGAGCAATTGTGGTATCGACAAAAATAAGTCGGGGGAGTAGATTTAGGTTATAAATGGAATTATTCCATTGAAAAAGAACTACATTATATGATGACATATGCTGGTACTGTGAGAATATTGCAAAATCTTAGGGTATCAAGTAATAATACTGTGAAGTACACCCAGAATGTTAATGTTCTATGTCTGGCATAATAGTCACTTGGGGAAGAAAGTTTTTTTTCTTTTTTTGGCTGGGGAATTTGTAAGGCTTGAACTCTGGGCCTGGGCACTGTTCCTGAGCTCTTCAACTCAAGGCTATCACCCTACCTATGAAGCCACAGTGCCATTTCCCATATTCTAGTGGTTAACTGTAGATGAGAGTCTCATAGACTTTCTAATGCCCAGGCTGGCTTTGAACCAAATCTTTAGATATCAGCCTGATATCTGAGTAGCTAGGATTACAGGTAGAAGTCACTGCACCTGGCAAGAAATTTATTTCTTGCTGTTTTATACTACAAATTTACTGTATGTCTTACTTTTTCAAAAGGACTGAGGATGACCTTTGTTCTATATATAATGGGAAGAGGGGTAGGGAGCTGTGAGCAGAAGAACTGAGGGGCAATACTCAGGGTAGGACAATAGCCTTAAACTAAAGAACTCACGGCCCAAGGTCCAAGCCCCATGACTTTCCCCACTACCCCACAAAAAAAGGGAAAAAAATTGGAGATTGGAGAGGATTATCTAAAAAGAATATATAGAAATAGTAGTTCAATATGTAGAAAGAAATTCAATATTAACAGTCATGAGAAAAATTAAAATTACAATGAAATCATTACATTAAAAATGTTAATATAAATATAGTTTTAAACAAAAAGATCCACATACACACACACAAACACACACACACACACGCATACAAAAAAACAACTTTCAAAGTCTAACTATTACTGGGAAGTTAGTGAGAAGAAGTAGAACTTTGGAATAGTTCTTCAAGGAATATAAAACAATCAAAAATTGCGTGGAGAGTGCTAAAAAAGTACTAAATATAGAATTACATAGAAATATGGTCCAACACTTCTATTTCTAGATTTGTACCTAACAGAAGAGAAAGCAGAGACTAGAACAAATATGTGGAGAATCCATTCACAACCATTAATAATAATCAAAAGATAGAAATATGCAAAACAGTGCATTGAAAAGGAAGAACATTTTACTATATTTTACAGATGAATCTTGATTACAGTAAACTAAAAATACAGCAGTCATAAAGGAAGAGCTAGGGTATGTTTTCCCTTCCAGAGCTTCCAAGGATCAACAAACCCTTAGAGCCAAAAAGCACGATGGTTCCAGAGAATGGAGTAGAGAGGAACAGGAGCTGAATGTTTAATGATTATACATGGAAGATGAAAATTGCTCTAGATGGGTACAATGAAGAGAGGACTGTACCCTAAACAATGGTTATGTAGCCACACAGGATGGGACACACCTATACTCCCTGATCTTGGGAAACTCAAGAAGGATTTCTAGCCATCCTAGATGCATGGAAAGATCTATCATAAAAACTAATGTAGAGGGGCTGGGAGTTTGGCATAGTTGTAGAGTGCTTGTATGAAGACGAAGGTTCAATTCTGCAGTACCACATACACAGAAAAAACCAGAAGTAGTGCTGTGGCTCAGGTAGATCACTAGGCTTGAGGAAAGCTGAAGGACAGTGCTCAGACCGAGTTCCAGCCAAAGGGCTTGTTTAAAAAAAAAACAGAGAGCTGAGCACGATGGGGTGGTGGCTCACTTCTATAATCCTAGCTACTCAGGAGGCTGAGATCTGAGGATCAAGGTTTAAAGCCATCCTTGCACAAAAAGACGTGAGACTCTTATCTCCAATTTACATTTAGAAAATGGGAAGTGGGGCTTGGCTCCAGGGTAAGGTGGTAGCCTGGAGCTGAAGAGCTCAGGGATAGTGCCCAGGCTGAGTTCACGATCTATGACCCACCAAAATAAAAAACAAAAAACAAAAAATAATATGGAAAAATTTGGATTCTGTGAATTTTATCAGGCATATAAATGTCTTTTTTTGCTGTTGAAATAACAAATTGTTTGGAAACATTTTAAAAGTTTTTACCTAGAAATGTACACTACAAATGGAATTAATAACAAACACAAAATATGCAAAAGATACAAATTATCACAATATGGGTATCCTGCTTCTGTATCTTTTCACTGACTCCTGTTCAAATGAGTCACATATTCTGAATCATTTCTCCCAGTCGATATATGCCACACATGTTAGCTTGTACTGAACTTCTTGGGAAATCAAAAGCAAATACTAAGCAAATGTGTGTTAGATTTTGTCAACAGTGATATTTCAAATATAAATCCCTACTCGTTGCATTATTTAATATCAATGCCAGAATCTAACTTACACTGGCAGAATCTTCAATCTTTTGAGAATCTTCAAAGGGGTGTGTAAATATTTAGGATCGTTATGTCTTCCTGGAGGAAAGATCCCTTTAGTAGTATGTAGTCACCTTCTTTGTCTTTTCTTACTAATTTTAGTTTGAAGTCTATTGTATCTGATATGAGGATGGCAACTCCAGCCTGTTTATGGGGCCAGTTAGCTTGATAGAGTTTATTCCAACCTCTCACTTTCAAAAGATGATTGTTTTGGGGTAAGATGTGTCTCTTGAAGACAGCAGAACGATGGCTCTCGCTTTTTGATCCAACTAGACAGCCTATGCCGTTTAATTGGAGAGTTAAGTCCATTGATATTGAGAGTTAGGATTGAGAGATATTTATTAGTTCCTACCATTTTTAAAAGCTTTTAGTAGGGCCTGTGTCTTGACAGTTCTTGTGGTCCTTAGATGGTATGCTGTTTAGGTGCCATTTCTTTCCCTATATTGCCTTTATTTTGGTTTTCTATGTATAGAGCATCTTTGAGAATTCTCTGTAGTGTTGGTTTTGTTTCGACATATTGTTGCAGCTTTTCCCTGGAATGGAATGTTTTTATTGTTCCCTCAGTTATGAATGAGAGCTTAGCTGGCTACAGTATTCTTGGTTGGTAGTTATTTGATTTAAGGGCATGACATATATACTTCCAGTCACTTCGTGCTTGCATGGTCTCTGCTGAGAAATCTGGGGTTATTCTGATTGGTTTGAATTTATAGGTTACTGATCCCTTTTCCCTGGCTGCCTTTAGGATCTTTTCTTTCGTTTCTATTGATCCAGTTCGGATCACAATGTGGCGGTGGGATGTTCTTTTCTGGTCAGGTCTCTTTGGGGTTCTAAAAGCTTTTCGTATCTGGATAGGCCTGCCCTTCTGGATATTTGGGAAATTCTCTGAGATGATTCCCTGAAGTATATTTCCAATACCATTGACCTCTTTCTCCACGCCCTCCTCAATACCAACTAGCCTTAAATTAGGCTTCCTAATTGTATCTTGGACCTCCTGAAGCGCTCTGTCATATTTCCTAGATTTGGATTGACTCATTTTCTGTTCTTTCTCTATAATACCTAAATTATCTTCAGCCCCGGAAATTCTCTCCTCTGCATTGTCTAACCTGCTATCAAAACTATCTACTATATTTTTCATCTCCCTTGCTTCTAATTGCTCACTTTTAACGCCTTTCATCTCTTGTTTTAGATCATGTAAGGATTTCTTTATCTCCTTGATTTCCTTTTGAGTGGTTAGCTCAGTAGCTTTATTTTCTTTGGACATTTGCTGGGGTTTGGTCACGTTTTTATTTGTGGATTCTATGAATTCATCCATCTTTCTTTGAAAAACCTTTATTATGGCCTCCTTTATGGCTTCTTCTTTTTCACTTATCACCTTATTTATGCTTTCCTCTTGTTCAGCTATGGCTTCCTCCATTATATCTTTCTTTATATTTTCACATTTTTCATTAATGATGTTTATCAATTGCATTTGTGTAGCACTTGGAAGACTCTTCTCTAGGTTTGCCAGTGACTGTTCCATTGTCTTTTTCCATTGGGTGGGGGATGTTGTTTCTTGATTTGACATTTTTCTTGAGTTTCTTGTTCTGCCCATTTGAAAATGGGAGCAAGATTACTACTAAATACGATTATAGTTTTTCAGATATAACCAACATAGACCTCTGTAGCTGGCAGACACTAGATGTTCACAAGTTTTGATTGGTATTATCACTCTTTCTTTTTGTGCACTTACAGACCAGTCTAATACAACCACTGATAAGCGATTTATACCCAAAACAATAAGCCTCTCAATCCAATCTCTATTGTCTTTAAGTCCCTCTGAGCCTAGAGAATAATTAACCACCTACATATACAATATTGCTCAACAGCCATCAAGTGTAGATCCGTGCAGTATAAGGGTTGAAAGACGAGCAAAAGTCCAGAGATAGAAAAAAAATAATGAGAGAGGTCAGGGGAGGTACAAGAGGATTAACGTAGGAGTGTAAGAATATTGTAGTCATGAAGAAAATGTATAGCATAAGGATAACTGACCTAAGTTGGTAAGTAGGTAGCATATTTAAGTACAAAGTTTGGAAAGTATTAGAATAAAACTTATGTGTTGCTGCACGACTAGCTCTTAGCCCAACCTTGGCCTCACAGTGGACCATGGGATGGATCTGCTTTTCTTGTCTACGTTGAGGGGAAGGGGTATTTCACAAGATGCAGAAGCGAAGATTTCAGAAGCCAATGCTGTGAGTGAATTAGCTCGTAAAAAGCCTTTTTATTTTCTTTTATCTTTCTGCCAGTCTTAGGGCTTGGATTCAGGGCCTGAGCACTGTCCTCGGGTTTTCTCAAGTCTAGCCCTCTGCCACTTGAGCCACAGTGCCACATCTAGATTTTCTATCTATGTGATACTGAGCAATCAAACCCAGATCTTCATGGATGCTAAGCAAGCATTCTACCACTATGCCAAACTCTCAACCCTGACATAGAAATTATAAAGTCATCATCATCATATCAAAATATTCTTTATTCTACAAAGAATGAACACTTATCTATGTGTGTAATGCTTTTTTTGAAATTTCACTAATTCTTCTGTGTTTTTCCCTCCTGCATTTTTTACGCATGACAGCAAAGCTAATCATCATGAAAAAATTGATTAGGATAGAGAAACCTAATAATATCCTAGTAGATAGACGTCAAAAATACGTGCAAGATGTCCTGTGTGTTTGACCTAGTGGTAGAGTCCTTGGCTACCAAGTAAAAAGACTCAGGTTTGATTCCTCATTACCACATACATAGAAAACACTGCAAGTGGTGCTGTGGCTCGGTGGGACAGCTAAAGCTTAAAGAAAGCGCAAGAACAATGTTCACACTCTGAGGTCAAGTCCCAAGACTAGCAAAAACAAAAAAAATTCGACAATGGTCAAAATGTAGGCAGAGAAGGCACTGTGAAGCAAATGTTTTGTAAAGGATGAGGGCAATATTGGCCCTTAAGTTTGGGTCTAACCTAAGAAAGGCTCCTTGAGCCTGAGACCAGACTGGTAGTTGGGCCTAGTGGAAGATATTGGGAATGGACAAATAAGGTGTGCTGTTTACTACATCCACATGTATATTGTGAGATTGGAAGAGACTCAGCCTCCAGTATGTCTTTGGTGAGGTCTTCTGTGAGCAAGAATCTTTGGTCATTGGGCCCTGAAAGGTGACCCTGCCTCCCTCACAATGGAATAGAATATGGAACCCTGGTACCCAAGCAACTGTAACTAACAACCAGCTCAAGCCAGCTCACTTGGCCTGGGCTCAGGAAGAAGCAAGGTGTTGTTGTGCTGTTGCCAAAGGTCAGGAAACTCGAGTCTCAGGCATGGAAGTGGTGGATGTCTTACTGGAAGATGTACATGCTAGATCATTGCCAAGCCACAAATCCAGTACAACAGGCCTTTCTCTAAGAAGAAGGCCAGGAAAATCCAGGGCAACCAGATGAGGTATATTTCTAAGAAGAAATGTATTTGACCACATCATCCTCCCCACACACTACAATTTTCTTTTTTTTTCACTTTTTTATTGTAATTAGTAAAAGGGTTACATGATATTGGCCAGATAGAAGGTGCATTAATTCACATACATTGATACCCTTTCACATGTCTAGGTACCCATTTCCCTCCAACCCCACACCCCCCACCCGTCTTGGTTTTCCCCCCTTCCCTATCAAATTTCAAATTTCCAAATACAAATAAATTCAATATATAGATAACAAAGTGAGATACTATACCAATGTGGGATAACCAAGGGACAGCAAAGGAGATGAGAGACAACATAGTACATTAAGGACAACAATCATTCATTATGTGGCTTTTGTTGCAATACCCTGGAGGTCCTTTCAATTAGCTTCACATTATATGGCCTTATACATGGCCTTTTACTCTATGGCAAATCTCTGCTAGTAGAGCCCAAGGTTTGTACTGATTATGACGAATGAGGGAAACCACTGAGCCTAAGTTCCTTTGAGTCTGGCTTACTTCACTTAATATGATTTGTTCTATTCTTGCCATTTCCTAACAAATGGGGCGATGTCATTCTTTCTGACAGCAGCATAGAATTCCATTGTGTACAAATACCACAACTTGTTGATCCACTCATCAACTGAGGGACATCTGGGTTGGTTCCATATCTTTGCTATGGTGAATAGTGCTGCAATGAACATTGTTGTGCTAGTGGGTTTAGTAAGCCCTTGTTTCTTGATTGTTTGGTAAATGCCTTCCTCTGATTTGTTGTGATTCTTAGTCCTTATCAAGATAGTTTCGACCTGTGCCAAGGAGGCCTAGTGTATCTCCTATTCCTTCTTGTAAACTTTTCAGTGTGTCAGCTTTTACCTCCAGGTCTTTGATCCATTTGGAGTTAATTCTAGTTCAAGGTGACAAAGAAGGATCCAACTTTAGTTTTCTGCAGGTGCTTAACCAGTTCTGCCAGCACAACTTGTTGAAGAGGCTATCTTTCTTCCATTCTATTTTTTTGGCTCCCTTGTCAAAGATTAGGTGGCCATAGGTCTGTGGTTTAATATCTGGGTCCGCAGTTCTATTCCATTGGACCTCAGACCTGTTCTTGTGCCAGTACCAAGCTGTTTTGAGAATTATAGCTCTGTAATAGAGTCTAAAGTTTGGAATTGAAATTCCTCCAGCGCTGTTCTTTCTGCTAAGAAGTGTTTTTGCTATGCGTGCTCTGTTATTGTTCCATATGAAATTTTGAATTGCCTCTTCTATTTCTTTAAAGAATGACATTGGGATGTTGATAGGTATTGCATTGAATTTGTAGATAGCCCTTGGCAAGATTTTCTTTTTCACAATATTGATTCTTCCAATCCAGGAGCATGGGAGGTTTTTCCATTTCCTTAGTTCTGCTTTAATTTCCTTTTTTAGGGTTTTAAAGTTTTCATCTAAACGGTCCTTTACATTCTTAGTTAAGCTAATTCCTAGGTACTTTATTTTCTTTGAGGCTATTGTGAAAGGAGTTTCTTTCCTGATTATTGCCTCGTTCCTCTCACTGTTGCCGTAAAGGAAGGCAGTTCATTTGTGAGGGTTGATTTTATGGCCTGCTACCCTTCCAAAGCTTTGAATCAGCTCAAGGAGCTTGGGAGTAGAGGCTATAGGATTCTTTAAATACAGAATCATGTCATCTGCAAAGAGGGATAGTTTTATTTCCTCTTTCCCTACTTGGATCCCCTTTATGCTTGCTTCTTGCCTTATTGCACTGCCTAGGAATTCTAGTACTATGTTAAAAAGGAGTGGAGAGAGTGGGATCCTGTATGCTATCCCTTAGCACTTTTATGCAAAGCTTAGGCCTGTGGCATTTTAAGCACAATTCCACATTCTCTTTTTTGCTGGTTAATTAGAGGTAAAAATCTTATGGAATTTATTGCATGGCTGATTTTGAACTGGAATCCTCAGGTCTCAGCTTATCTTGAGTAGCTAGGATTACAGTACCTTTACAACCTGTATGCTCATACACATCGCTTCTGATCCAAACACTCATTGTTCAATTTAACTAACAAGATGTGAGGAAAGATGATTGACTGTAATTTACTAGATGGGCTTCTAGTGAATATATATTTCCACTTCCACTCTGAAGCCAGGGAAATGTTTCTGGTACATGTTTCAACTATCTCCTAAAGAGGAAATAATGTGTGAGTACGTTTGCTAGTATTTCAGATAGGAAATGGACTTTGGTGTTTGGAACCTGTTGGGCAGAGTATATCAGCTGGGCTGTGATAAGAGAGATGATGTTTCAGACAGGAATATTTTCATCCCAGACAGACTTAATCCAGATCCTTGGATTTCAGGCCTTGAGTAGATAGAATTACAAGTGTGAGCTGCCACCACCACCTGGTTCATTTTGGAAACCTTAATTGCTTCTCATTTGTTCCTTTCCTCTTTTGGAAGATTGATCTAAGCTGGCTGATTGTGCATCACAATGAAGTAATTGGCCTCAGGAATTGCAAATATTTGTTTCATCAGCTCGGAATGAATGAAGTTGATCTAAACCCAATAGTATTTTCCTTCTGATAAATAGGGAACTTACCTATATCATTTTTCCTTGCCTTTGCTTTCCCAAAGCAAGCAACATGTTTCCTAAAAACAATACATCATGAGAATATTATAATTAGAAGCTATATTCTGCACACTTCAGAATAGCCCTTGCATTTATAAACTTATATTGCAATATTAGGTAGAAGAATGGTGACTGTTAGTTTCATAACTATTTCATATGTTTTACTCTTTAAGGCTCATTAACTCAAGAAGGGATTAAATACATTTAGATAATAGTAGAACATAGCTGCTGCTGATTTGATGTGTGTGCAGATGATACACAGATTTATTAGGATTTCTCAAAAGTTTTCTTCAAATTTTCAGTAGTAGACTGCTATGCTAACTGGAAGGTGATAGTAATGATGCTGAAATTCTATGAATCAGCTATGAAGCAGAATTTTAGGGGAGAGTATTTGCTAGGGACTTAATTTCTAAGACGCATATCAAGAATATTGAACTATAACACCAAATGATGGAGGACTCAGCGTCACATTTTGTTTGTTTTATGAAGTGCTCGGAATTGAACCCAGGTCCTGGGAACTGTCCTTAAATGTTTTTTTTTTACTTCAGGCTAGTGTTGTCCACTTGATCCACAGCTCCACTTCCAGATTTTTGGTAATGAACTGTAAATCAGAATATCATGCAATTTGTTTGGGCTGGATTCAAACCTGATTCTGTGTAGATAGGATTCCAAGTGTGAGCGCACAGAGCCTGGCTAGTATCATTCATCATCCAAGTCATGGGATTGTAATTCTGCACCTGGGTCTCGTCACTGAGCTTTTCAGCTCAAGACTACTGCCCTATCCCTTGAGCCATAGGGCCACTTCTGGGTTTCTGGTGGTTAATTGGAGATAAGAGTCACATGGACTTCAATGCCCAGGCTGACTTTGAACTGCTATCCTTGGATCCCAGCCTCTTGAGTAGCTACATTTACAAGTGTGAGAAACTATACCCGGCTAAATTATTTTTTAAGTTAATTTTTTTGTTAAGTCACTATATAGTTGGCATACGGTTACATAAGTAATGAACACATTTCTTAAGAAAATTTTTATCCCCTCCCTCATTTTTCTCTGTTTTCCTACCCTCAGCCCCCTCTCCACCCAGATTGTTCAGTTCATTTCCGTTTAGTGTCTTCCAAGTATCACTGTTCAATTGATTCACCCTTTTTCCTTTGTTTTTTTTTTTTTACCATTTTATTATACCCTCTCCATTCCCCAAATCACATAAACCTATGTACAAGACACAGGGTACCCGAATTCAGCACAGTGACTACAGAGAATAAAACTAAAGGGAAAAAGAAGAAAAGAGGTAAAAAGCAAAGAAAATGAAAGAACATCATACAGTACCTTAGAAGCAACAACACTGAAAAAACAAAACATAAAACCTTGGGCTGAAAATGTAGCTTGCGTAGCATGTATGAAACCCTGGATTCCATTCCTCAGCACCACATAAACAAAAACTGGAAGTGCCACTGTGACTCAGCTGGTAGATTTCTAGCGTTCAGCACAGAGTGTCTCCAAGTGACAAAAATCTGTCACATTTAAGTCAGGCTTCAGAACTTTGCTAGGAACCAGTTACGTGATTTGGAAGAAAGTCCAATTTTCAAAAAATTACTAGACAGGCGCTGGAGGGTCATAATTGTCATTCTACTAGCCAGGGAGAAGGTGATTCAAAGCCTTTGCAAGCAAAAAAACGAAAACAAAAAAAACTGTAAGATTCTTCTCTCCACTTATCCACCCAAAAACTAAGCGGAGTTGTGGCTAAAACTGGTACAGCATTGGCCTTGAGGAAAAAGAACTAAGAGACATTGCACAGGTCCAAAGTTCAAGCTCCCCACCAAGAAAGAAAAAAAAGGAGTCCAGATACCTTAGTTTCAGAAGTATATCTGGATATCTTAGTAGATTTTTCTGATCTTTCCTCATTCATCTCATGGAACCACATAATCTTGATCCTGATTTGACTAAGAGCCTGCATTGTGCTTAATAAATTCATTCCACATATTCCAGTAGAATCTGGACAGCTAACAGCCACTTACCAATGCTTTATTCTACGTTTAGGCCAGTATGTCTTCATACCATCTACACAGTCAGCTATATCATCTTTTCAGAAGTAGCATTGAGTGTAGAACACTCAGAACTAAAATAATTGCATAAAGATGTAATAAAACCCCTTGATTCATTAAGAAAATTTCTGTACCACTTAGAGCAAGTACATTAGTGGTATTTACCTCTAGCCACTTTTTCTAAAAAAATTTATTAACATTGAATTTTACATCATATTTCAAATGTCATGTTTAACCAACAAGTATTCAAGAAGGGAATCGCTATACAATCACTGGCACATAAATTTTAGAATATAGTAAAAATTAAGCTGAGTCTTTGCATGTCATAGATACAGATTAATCTATAATAAAACACATGTCTATAGAGTGTATAGTCCATCCTAGATTTTTATGTCTATGTAGTTATGTTTATATCTCCAAAATTATGTCCAGAACTTTGGGTATCAACTATTCAATCATCGCTCTACTACTGTTTGAAACTAATATCCATATATTAAGGATACCATGTACCTTTTGTTCCTTGGTCTTGACTTATCTCACTCAACAGGATTTACTCTAATTTCATCCACTACCCCAAAAATGCCATTATTATTTTTTTCTGTGCACATCTTCTTTTTATGTATTTATTTGTATTGTAATTTATAGAAGGGTTACATTATATTCACCAGACAGAAGGTGCATTACATCTCAAACTTTGATACCCCATGTAATGATATGGTCCCCATTTCCCTTCCCCTACCCCCACTCATGTTCATTTCCCCCCTTCCCTATCCAATTTCAAATAACCAATTAGGCACATATGAAATATATCAGAAAACAAGGTGAACTATTGTAACATTATGATATATCCAAGGGATAGCAAAAGAGATGAGAGATCACATAGTTCATTAAGGACAACAATCACTCATTATATGAGTTTTGTTTCTTTATCTTGAAGGTCCTTACATTTAGTGTCATACTATTTGTCACGATGTCTATAGATTCTGTTCTATTGTAAATCTCTGGTAGCAGAGCCCAAGGTTTCTACTGAATATGACAAATGAGGGAGACTCTTGGGCCTATGTTCCTTTGAGTTTGGCTTACTTCACTTAATATGATTTTTTTCCTTTTCATCCACTTCCCCGAGAATGCCATTATTTTATCTTGTCGGTTGGCTATGTACCATTCCATTGTGTGTGTGTGTGTGTGTGTGTGTGTGTGTGTGTGTGTTTGCGCACGCACGTATATCACATTTTTTTGTAGTAGGGCATCTGGTGTTTCCATCATCCAGCCTCATTTTCTACAGATATTTTTATAGTCTCTTTTTTATTTTCAGGGTAATGTATAGAGGGGTTACGATTACATTTACAGGTAGTAGACTGCATTACTCCTCACACATTTATTCCACTCCACATGTTTTTGTCCCCAGTTCCCTCTCCCCTCCCCTTCCCAGTCATCTTGTTTCCCCCCTTCCCTTTCCTATTTGACATAAACAAATAAACATATATACAATATGCCAGGGAAAAAATCAGATACAGTAACAATCTGACATTAACCAAAGGGCAAAATAAGAGATGAGAACTAACATAGTAGTTTAAGGACAAAAATCACACAAGATTAAGAGCAACGATGACACAAGATATAGCTCTTGTTCCCATATCCTAGAGATCCTTTCATTTAGTCTCATCCTATATGACCTTATATACCTAGGTTTTTGAGTTATTGTAATCCTCTGATAGGAGAGTCCTAGATGTGAACTAATTGTTACCAATGAGGGAAACCATTGAGCTTATGTTTCTTTGGGTCTGGCTTGATTCACTTAATATGAATTTTTCCAAGTCTTTCCATTTCCTTACAAATGGGGCGATGTCATTCCTTCTGACGGCAGCATAGCATTCCATTGTGTATAAGTACCACATCTTCTTGATTCAGTCATCTACTGAGTGGCATCTGGGTTGGTTTCATATCTTTGCTATGGTAAATAGTGCTGCAATGAGCATCATTTTGCTAGTGACTTTAGTATGCCCTTTTTTCAGGACAATTGGGTAGATGCCAAGTAGTGGATTTGCTGGATCATAGGGGAGCTCTATGTTCAGTCTTTTGAGGAACCACCACACTGCTTTCCCTAGTGGTTGAACGAGTTTACACTCACACCAACAGTGTAGGTGTGATCCCCCCTGGTCACTTCCCCACCAGTATCTCTTATTAGATTTTTTGATTATGGCCATTCTGACTGGAGTCAGGTAGAATCTCAAAGTTGTTTTGATTTTTATTTCCCTTATTGCTAGAGATATGGAGCATTTCTTCATGTGTCTAAAGCCCATTTTAATTTTTTCTTCAGAGAATACTCTTTTAAGTCTTTAGCCCACCTTTTAATACGATGGTTGTTTCTTTGAAGATTTGTTTGGGAGAGATTCATTTTTTTCAGCTATAGATATATTTTAGATAACTACATATATTTTTGTAGAAAAAAGAATTGAAGCCATCATGCTTGCTCACAACTTAATTTCAGCTACTTAGGAGGCTCAGGGCTTAGGATCACAGGTCAAAGCCAACCAGGTCCCTACAGTGTGTGAGATCAAACTCTGTGAACATACAATGACTGTAAGAGGAATCTCACTGCCTGGGAATGTAGCCTAATGGTAGAGTGCTCACCTAGAATGCATGAAGACCTAGGTTCTATTCACCGGTACCGCATACTCAGAAAAAAGTTAGAAGTGGAGCTGTATCTCAAGAGGCAGAGCACTCACCTTGGGCAAGTGAGTCCAATGAAAATGTCTAGGCCCTGAGTCCAAGCCCTAGGACTGGCAAAAAGAAAAAAAAGAGCAATCTTACTTAAGTAACAAGGAATGTACCCTATATTTATACAGACTGAAAAATTCATTGAGAAATTAGAAAATATGTATAAAGTGCATAATTTCTTTTGTGTGTTGGCACTGGGTCTTCAACTGAGTGCTTCAGCTCTATCCCTGACCTTTTCTGCTCAAGGCTAGCACTCTACCAATGCAGCCCCAAATCAACTATCTTCAGTTGAGATATAAGCGATGAATATTTCAGGGTGATTCATGAAAATCATTTTTATAAATTGAAACTTTCAGCGCAGTCTTATTTTAGTATGAATGTTGAGATGGGAAGAGACAGAAAAAGTGAAATGTTTCCTGATCCCCATAGAGAAGAGACTCAGCAGAACCACTGTGGTCTGCAGGCTTCTTTGTGAGTTTTGTTTGCTTGTTTGATTGTTGTCAATTGTGGGGCTTGAACTCTGGGCCTGGGCACTGTCCCTGAGCTCTTCAGCTCAAGGCTAGTGCTTTAATCTGTGAGCCACAGTGCCACTTCTGGTTTTTCTGGCAGTTAACTGGGTACTTTGGCTGGCTTTAAACTTTGATTCTCAGATCTTAGCCTCCTGAGTAGCTAAGATTATAGGTGTGAGGTACCAGCACCAGGCTGCTGCTCTGTTACTATGCAGGTTCTGGATCAAGAACTTCAAGTTCTTACTTCAATTTTTTCTTCTCTTGCCTGATACTCGGCCATTTGAACGAAGCCCCAGTTCCTGGTCTTTGTTGGATAATGAGAGATATTATGATTTTCTAATATTCAGAGCAATGATTATAAAACCCAGCATTTTACTTACTTTTATAAATTAAGAGACAGGACCTAGTGAGATGGAAAACAAAATTTTTTTCAAGTTGCTATCCTGTTCTAATGCATAATTCTGGCTATTTTGCTTACACACAAATATGTATTTTACCAGTTTCTACTCCATTTTTGCTTAGCTTAAAACCACCACTGCCATTTCATAGATTTTGTTGTTGTTGTTTGCGGTGCTTGAACTCTGTGCCTGGGCTGTTCCTCAGATCTTCAGTTCAATGCCAGTGCTCTACTACTTTTGATTTGGCCAGTCCTGGGCTTGAACTCAGGGACTGAGCACTGTCCTTATATTTTCTCAAGGCTAGGGCTCTACCACTTCAGCCTCAGCACCACTTCCAGCATTTTTCTATGTATGTGGTATTGATGAATTGAACCCAGGTCTTCGTGCATGCTAGGCAAGCACTCTACCACTAGGCCAAACTCCCAGCCCCAAATTATTCATCATTACTATTAGCTATCTTCTTTTTTTATTATTGATTCATCATGGTGCTTGGACTTTGGGCCTGGACACTCTCCCTGAGCTCTTCAGCTCAAGGCTAGCGCTCTTCCTCTACAGCTCCATTTTTGGTTTCTGGTAGTTAATTGGTGATGTAAGCCTCACAAACATATGTGTCCAGGCTGGCTTTGGGCTTTGAACCAAGATCCTCCAATCTCAGCCTCCACAGAAGCTAGAATTACACGCTTCAGCCAGCAGTGCCTGACTGTTTGATGTCTCTGTCTCTGTCTCTCTGTCTCTGTCTGTCTGCCTGTCTGTCTCTCTCTCTCTGTCTCTCACTTTCTCTGTCTCTGTCTCTCTGTCTCTCTATGTCTCTGTCTCTGTGTCTCTCTCTGTCTCTCTCTCTATGTCTCTCTCTCTGTCTCTCTCTCTCTGTCTCTCTCTCTGTCTCTCTCTGTCTCTCTCTGTCTCTCTCTCTCTCTCTCTCTCTCTCTCTCTCTCTCTCTCTCTCTCTCTCTCTCTCTCTCTTTTAACCAAAAGAGACTTTAATTGTGCACCTGGGCAGTGTCCCTGGGCTCTTCAGCTCAAGGCTACAACCTTAAACACCTTGAGCCAGAGTGTCACTTCTGGTTTTCTGGTGCTTAAGTGGAAGTAACAGTTTCATGGACTTTAGTGTCTGGCCTGGCTTTGAACTGTGATCCTCAGAACCCAGCCTTCTGAGATCATTTCCAGCTTTTTTTTTTGGTGTAAGTGGTACAGAGTAATTGAACACAGGGCTTTGTGCATACTAGGCAAGCAAACTACCACTAGTGTGCACTCCAGCCTTAGATAAGGGCTTTCTTTTTCTTTTTCTTTTTTTCACTCATGGGGCTTGAACTCTGGGCCTGGATGTTTACCTTAAGCTCTTCAGCTAAAGGCAAGAGCTCTACCACTTGAGGCACATTGTCATTTTGAATTTTCTGAATTATTTGGAAATAAGATTCTCACAGATTTTTATGCCTGGTCCGTCTTTGGACCTCGATCCTCCAGGGTAGCTAGGATTACCAGGGTGAGCCACCAGTCACCGGCATTAAATTATTATTTTTTGCATGTCCTATGGCTTCAACTCATGGCCAGAGCACTGTCCTAGGGCTTGCTCAAGGATAGCACTTTACTTCACCCAGCCAACTCCCGGTCCAAATAGGCCACTCTTGAAGCTAGAATTACAGAGATCTGCCATAATACTGGCATGTCGTTATCTAAGTATATAATTTTTCTTCTCTTTTTGATGGCTTTTCCTTAGTGGACATATTTCCTACATATTTTATGGAAAACTTCCTTCCCACTGGGGCCATAAGTTAAGCCTAGTGGAAGAGTTCTTGCCTAGCATGAATGAAGACCCAAGTTCAATTCCTCAGCACAACATAGATAAAAAAGATACAAGTGGTGCTGTGGCACATGTGATAGAACTTGCGCCTTAAGAATAAACAAAAACAAAAACAAGGATCGTGCTCAGGTCCTGAGTCTAAGCACAGTACTGGCAAAAAAAATTCTGCCCAAAGTAGACATTTAAACTTATTGTACTTTTCAAAAAAATTGTTGTCAAGGTGATATACAAAGAGATTGCTGTTACATATGTAATGAGTACATTTCTTGTAAACACTGTTATCCCCTCCCCCCTTTTCTCTTTCCCTTCCCCCCAAGTCATAAATTTCATTTACAACAAATATATATGTATTTTCATTCCTGAAAAAAATAGTTTAAAATGTGTTCAAATAAATGATGTAGGTTGATATATTTATCAAAATGGATTACTTGAACTCTAAAATAAACATTCTAGGTAATTTTTCTCATAAAATTGTAGTAATGCTATAAAACTAATAAAAAAGGAATTTTAGTTATTAATTTCTTATGTTTTACCTTTAACATTATTACACTAAGCATACTGTTTATGGTATTAATACAGACAGCATGAAATATGATTATGTAAAAAAATTAAATGATTCAAAATAGTAAGGTTGGGGGCCAGTAGTTTGGCTTGGTGGCACACACCCTGGATTGGCAAAAAAGAAGTAGGGTTAGATAAAACAGATTTATTTCCAAATGTGTGGAAAATATTATGATTTCTTGTTTGGCTAGTCCTGGGGCTTGAACTGAGGGACCAGGAACTGTCCTTGGCCACATTTGTTCAAGGGTGGCACTCTGACACCTGAGCCACAGTGCCCCATCTGCTTTTTCTGTGTATGCAGTGCCGAGGAGTTGAATCAATGTCTTCTTGTATACTAGGCGAGCACTCTACAACTAGGCCACATTCAAAGCCAAAGTAGATATTTGATGCTGTTGTGGAGTTTTAATTTTCTTAAATATTTGTACAAAGCACAATGGATATATAAACAGACTTGAACTCACAGAACAGAGTCCCACATAATATTACAGTTACTCTGGCACTTCTCCCAATTGACAAAACACATTTCCAGGCATCTGCTCTGTCCTTAAGCTTTGGTAGCTGACTTGTCTTTCCATGGAGGCCTGGCCTGGATTCCTGGTGATTCCATGCATTTCATAGTTCCCTATATATCCAGTAAGGTTGTCTTCTATGGGACCCGACCTCTCTGGTTTTTGGCCCACCCAGGACCTAGGTGTCTGAGGTCTCACATTCTAAGTGGACAATAAAACACAGTATAATATGGACTGAAGAACTGCACACCATAATATTAACAATGAGAGTTTAATAGTTAGCAAAGTAAATACAATGAATACTTGACAAGAATCATGAGAGCAAGATAAAGAGATGTGTTTTTAAGAAGGGAACAGGGAAGCTCTAAATCCAGACTGGCCTCCAAGTTGCCTTCAGATAGTAATTCTACTTCAGAGTCCTCAGAAGGGTCTCCTTCCTCATGAGAAACAGAATGTCCTTCCTGAGTTAAGAGGGGGATAGATTCTGGTTTGTCGAATGGAGATTGAGTCTCTTTTAGTGAGATGGATGGGTCTGGATATTCTGTGAGGATGGATTCATTTTCCTCCAATGAATCCAGTATTGAGAGTACACTTGCTGCTTCCCATGGGGACATTTTCCATGAGCCCAGCGTGTGCCCCTTCAGCTTGCACAATAAGTGGAGTGTTACTCTGACTCAGATGGACTGACTCTGGGTGGAGTGTGAAAGGAAACGAAAGGAAATCTGGCTGCTCTTTTTCTTCCTCCATAGTATCTGCAGGTTCAACTGTGTCACACATGGGGTTCAGAGCAAAAGGTATATCCACAGGACTCTAAACCTGTTTGGTAATTTCTACAGAAGGCCCATGCTTTCTGGAGTGCAGTGATGATTCTCAGTCTCCATCAGTCACCAGCTCCATTGGTGGGTTTTTCATCCGGAGTTCAGGATAAGCTCTTCCACGATGACCCAAACCTAAGAATGGAAATAGGTACAGAGTGGACAGAGTGGACTCTGCAAGTTGAAGTGTCACTCAACTTCCATGAGGATCTAATGGAGGAACCTGTAGAACTGGAGTTTGGACTGAACACTGAGGAGGTGTAGGGTCTTTCTAATGAGTGCTTATTCCCGAGTCCTTTCAGAGGACAGACATTACCTGGCTGACACCACCCATAAAGGGCATTTTGCCATGCTCTGTGGAAGTAAGGGCCAACCAATATCTAGACCACATGGGCTTCCTACTCACAGGCTCTGAGGCACCCACACCAGGACTTCTACTTTTTCTTGGTCTTACTGGTCGCAACATTCCTCCAGCTGGTCAAAAAGTATGTGTTTAGAAGAGCAGGTCAAAAGCCGGCATGTGGAGCCTCGTATAGAGCTTGAGTTGTGTCAGGGTGTGGCAGTTGTTGAACTCGTAGAAATCACTGGGGTAGAAGTCCATTCACATCGTATAGATGAAACACATGATGCTGCGTGCACATTCGGTACAAGGAAAGTGAGAGCCTTCCCTCTCCATCCTGAGCCTTCTACCAAAGCCCCTTTCTTGCAGGACTCTAATGCTGTGGCTGTCCTGCAGAGATGTGCACTTACGTGCTGGGAGGGGGGTAAGAGACACTCGAGAACAGGATGACTTTTACACCCCACTTCCAGAAGCTTCTGAGAGAGGCCTCTATGCATCTGTCCAAAGTAAACGCACCTTAAATTAACTAAGTAAATGCTCTAAATAAATCAATAAGGGAATGCTCCAAATAAAGAACTAAATGCTCATTCCTCTAATCTTAGCCACCCAGCAGGCTGAGCTCTGAAGATCACAGTGGAAAGCCAGTCTAGTCAGTAAAAGTCTGGAGGCACTTGTCTTCAATTAGGCAGCAAAAAGCCAGAACTTGACCTATGACTCAAATGGTACAGTGCTAATTTTTGAACACCAAAGGGATGGCATTTAGACCTGGGTTCAGGTTCAAGTGGCAGCACTGGACCACACAGCAAAATGTAAATGCTTTCAGGTTCTAACAGGCAAAGCTATCACAATCCCTCCCTGATGGCTCAAAAGTGATTCAGCCCCCAGCTTTTCCTCTGACTCCAGTATTTCACAGGCCTCCGCCATTAGTACTGACACCTCATTTCTTACTGGGAAATGGGATTTCCTAGGATGTCACCTAGGTGAGGGCTGCAGTTGGGAGCCACTTACTCATTCCTGAAATCCAACTTCTCAGTAAGCACACTGTTGAGACTCCAGTAGCTTGTGAGAGAAATGAAATGGCATGGTGTCCCAGTCATAATAAAGTAGTTTGTGCACTTGAATCATGCTTAGCTCCCCTGTGAACACCGCAGTGAACCAAACAGGCCCAGAGAGGAGCCAAGTATTCCAAGACTTGGCCAGGAAGGGTGAGCAAACCTGGGTTTGGAGGGGGAACACTCACTTTTTCAAGAGAATTTCCAGCAACTACTACATTGTCCTCCACTATTTGAAATTGTGCAGGAAGTTTCCCACATAAAAGAGATCACCTTTCTGGTAGGCAGGGATCAGCTTTGTCAGCAGCATCTCCAACAGTCCTTCCTCCAGGATCCATAGGTTACAAGGCTCATTCAGACTCTGAGCTGACTTACCATCACACTATGTTGGCAAAACAGTGGATATCTTAAACGTAGGAATGGGACCACACTTCACACTGAGGAATTGGAATAGAGTAGATTGGAAATGACACACTCTAATCTCAGTATAGTCACTTGAAAGCACACAAGAAGGTTGTAGTCTGTGGGCAGGATGATGGGTTCCAATAGGTTTCCTCTCAATATACCTCATCTGAGTTGCCCTGGAGTTTCCTGGCTTTCTTCCTAGAGAAATGCCTGATATACTGGAATTTTGGCTTGGCACTGATCCAGCACCTACTTCTTCAAGTGAGACATCCATCTCTCTCATGCCTGAGATGCGAGCCTCCTGACCTTTGGCAACAGCACAGCAATATCTTTCTGGTTCCTGAGCCACAGGCCAAGGGAGCTGGCTTGAGCTGGTTGTCACATACAGTGGCTTGGTTACCAGGGTTCCATATTCTGTTCCATTGTGAGGGAGGTAGGGTCACCTCTCAAGGCTCAATGACCAAACCTCCTTGCTCACAGAAGACCTCCCCAAAGACATACTGGAGGCTGAATCTCCCTTCCCACCTCACATATGGATGTAGTAAACAGCACACATTTTTGTTCAAATCCCAAGTCATAATCCCTAGGCATAAGTGCTAGCCTGGTCTCAGGCTCAAGGAGCCTTTCTTAGGTAAGATCCAAACTTAACTGTCACTATTCCCCTTACCCTCACAAGACATTTTGCTTCACAGTGCCTTCTCAGCTTGCATTTTGCCTCTTGCACATTTTATTTTGCTAGTCCTGGGACTTGACCTCAGAGCCTGACCATTGTTCGTAGGCTTTCTTTAGGCTATAGCTGTCCCACCAAGCCACAGCACCACTTCCAGCGTTTTCTATGTATACGGTACTGCAGAATCAAACCGGAGTCTTTTTGTGTGGTAGCCAAGCACTCTACAAATAGATGAAACACCCAGGCCATCTTGCACATATTTTTCACTTCAATCTACTAGGACGTTGTTAGGTTTCTGTATCCTAATCTATTTTTCTTCCTGATGAATATCTGTTCTGTCATCTGTAAAAATGCAAGTGGGAAAATCACAGAAGCATTGGTGACATAAAAAAGTCTTACAGACATAGAGAAGTGTTCATTCTTTGTAGGAGAAAGGATATTTTGATATGATGATGATGACTATTGATAAATACGTTATCAGGGTTTGGAGTTTGGCCCAGTGGTAGAGTGCTTGCCTAGCATCCATGAAGATCTAGGTTTGAGTCGTTAATATCACACAGATATAAAAATCCATATGGCAATGTGGCTCAAGTGGCAGAGGGCTAGACTTGGGAAAAGCCAAGAGCAATGCTCAGGCCCTGAGTTCAAGCCCCAGGAATGGCAGTAAAAACAAAAGAAAAGAAAAGAAAAGAAATGTGCTTTTTACAAGTTATTCAATCACAGCATTTGCCTCTGAATTCTTCGCTTCTGCATCTTGTGATTTATCCCTTTCCCTCAATGTAGACAAGAAAAACAGATTTTATTACTTGCTATCCTGTTGTCCAATCTTTGGATATTAATTCAAAATACAATATTGCCTGAGATATTGTGTGTGTGCATTTGAGTGTGTATCTGCCAATGTGTGCATGCACACATGTGTACAGGGTTTAGGGCTTACTCATAGGGCCTGTGTGATAACCCTTAGCATCTTTTCCTCAAGGGTATTGGTTTTTCACTTCTAGCTTATTATAGCTAATTGGAGTTGAGAGATACACTCAATTTCTTGCCCTGTGTATTGGAACACAGTGCTGGGTTCTCATATTGTTAATTGTAGCTATAGAGAAGTCTGAGGTCTGGGGATCCTCGTTAGAATCCAGCCCCTGAGAGAAAGTCACTGATAGAAAT
The DNA here is from genome assembly GCF_031878675.1 of Megascapheus bottae. Lineage (NCBI taxonomy): Eukaryota > Metazoa > Chordata > Mammalia > Rodentia > Geomyidae > Megascapheus > Megascapheus bottae. The sequence goes on from NW_028327500.1 coordinate 228,326, forward strand.
CTTTATCTTCAGTTAAGCACAAAAAAATAAGGCAAAAGTGGAATTGTGGCTCAGTTCCTCTTGTACCAGCCATGAGAAAATTAGTAATTGGCAGCACCTGGTCCCTGAGAGAAATCCTTAGCACTGGTTCAAAAAAAGAAAGAAAATAATGTGCTGAGAAATCCATAAGGATAAACGTGCCTGTGAATAATCTTGTCATTTCAGATTCCCTCAAGAGCTTATGTCTCTCTATATTTTATCAAGTGTTTTTAAAGATATTTACATATTTTCTATCTTTCTTAAACAGAGATAGCCATCCACAAAACACAAACACAAACTCTCACACAGTATACCACCCACCCATAAGTGTCTGGCTATGTATATATGTATAGTCATATGTATTGATCTGTCTCTCTATACTAATATATAAATGCATAAACATATGTATTTAGACAAACAGGAAACATACATAGATAGGTCTCAGGCATTTCTAGATTTTGTGCAAGTCTTCTGAGTGCAACTTACCATTGTATTGTTTGTCAAGATAGAGTCCCTCTAACTTTTGGCCAGCTTCTTGTCCTTTGATACTTTTTTTTGCCAGTCCTGGGTTTTGAACGCTAAGCCTGGATGCTGTCACTGAGCTTGAGCTTCTTGCATTCAGTAGTTTATTGCAGATAAGAGTCTCATGGAGTTTCTGTCCTGGGCATGCTTTGAATTGTGATCCTCTGATCTCAAACTCCTGAGTAGCTAGGATGACAGTCTTGAGCTACCAGTACCTGGTTCCTTTGCCTCTTTTACCCTTTTTTTGGCCCCACCACAGCCATGGTATCTACCTTCGTATGTTCTCTCCACCTGCCCCCAGACAGGGGTCTGACAGATGCTTTCCAACCACTTATTCATGTCCTCTCTCTATTGGCTGACAGCTAAGACATGCACTCACTTGTCTGGATGCCAAACACAAAGCCATGTGATTGTTTCTCAGTCTGGAACATCCTATCAGATTTATAGCTCCACAGAGGGTCAGGTTGATGCTCCTCCAGGGCTTCTTAAATTGTTCTCATATTAATCCACAACACGTTTGTCATCACTTGTCCAGCTAATTCATGGACTACAAACTTAGATCCCAATACCATGAGGAAACTCAAGGGTGCATTAGGAGTGTGACCTGCAGGGGGATGTGAGCCTGTCTAACTTGGAGGGGATTTCTCCACCACAGGAAATGGAATACAAATTTAGAATCTGCTTTCATGAGGTGACAATCTCTGCCAGATGTTCTTATCAAATGTGGCACTGCCTACTTCCAGCTTAAAACATGGGTTGATGACCCAGCATAACAGAGAATGTATTCACCCAGGCCCAACACATAGGCTGGGACCCTGAACTTTCAGGTAGCATTTGGCTTTGAAGGTCATGAGATCTTAGTCTACAAATGATGAGCCCCCTCCCGTGAGGCATAGCAAACGGAGCCAAAGTGCAACCCAGTTAAGCACCAGATCAAGCTTCCCTTCTTCAGTAGGGTATGGTTTGAAAACTGTGCATAGCTTCTGTTTGAAGCCAGTCCAGAAAGGAAAGTCCATGAAACTCTCATTTCCAGTTAACTGCCAAGAAAAAGCCAAAGATAGAGATGAAGCTCAAGAGAGGTAGAGAGCCATCTGAAAAGAATGGTTACACCCTGCAACATCATCATTATCTGATCTTGAAACCATCTCTGCGTGCATCCCAGCATGCAGCCAGCATCTGGGGGTGACAGTGACCCCTGCGCCCATTGGCAATCTGCACTGTCTCTGATATCTGTAATGCGAACCTCATTCTGTTGGGATTGTGAAGCGGTGTCAACCCTGCAGAAGGAACCAACTGTGCCCTAACTCCCCTGGGGCCCCTAGCATTCCCCCATCTGCACCCCTCCTGTAGCTTCTGATCCTAGGGAGCCCTCCTGCCCTGTCCAACACTCACATGAAGTGCATATTTCTTCTCCTGGGGCAACTTCTCCACAGAGAGTACATGACATGCCCACTCTCCAGGCACGGGGAGATCCTGCCAAAGTAGCAAATTAGTGATAAGGACATAAAGTGATGAATAGACTTTTAGATCCTGATGGTAGACAGTCTGCAAAATCCAAGGGAGAATGGAATTGGAGGGGACCAGGGATCAGGATGTGGGCATGTAGCTTCCCTGCCAAGGGGGTGGGGGAAGTCACAGGCTGGGGGATGCACAGGATGATCCATGGGCCCTGTGCAGCTACTGGGTCACCCCCTTCTGCATCTCAGCCTTTGGCTTTGAGCTCTGTGATCGTCAAGATGTGCACAGTCTGTACTCTGGCTGGAAGAAGAAAGGACCCTGGGAAGACAATTGTAGACCCTTTGTGAGTGTAGGAAGGGGTAGGCTGGACACCCAGTCCAAGAGGAGCTAAAACTGGAGTCGAGGGGTGTGCAAGGAGTGGGTGTGAGGGTTGTGGGCAGTCACAGTCACGGCGGAGGTGGCTCTGTCTGTGGGGTGAGTGCCTCCCTGCAGGCACAGCACTGGAGATATCAGAGATCCACATGAAAAGGAAAACCTGGAATGGCACTATGGTTCAAATGGTAGAGCATCAACCTTGAGCAAAAGAGCTCAGGGACAGTACCCAGGACCTGAGTTCAAGCCTCATGACTGTAAAAGAAAAAGAACCAGGACTATGAGAGGGAACCTGGTACACTCTGGGTCTTATCAGACACAAGAAGAGGCCGGGATAGGCTGTGGAAAAACACCAAGAACATCTTCCCCCAGCTCAAACTGACCTGCATGCAGAGACAGCCATGTAACTAGGGCTACGGTGAGATCATCTTCACCCCTGTGCTGCCATCTGAATTGTAGGCCTCTGTCCTGGCATGGGGTGTCCTGATGGCTGAGCAGGTGCCCTAACCCTAGATGGAGAGCAGCCACTGACTGTGGTAGCTAAGGAGAGATCTGTTCCATAGCTATCAGGCCACCCAGCATAGGAGCCAGAACCACCCCTCACCCAGGAAGAGGCCAATGGTTCTCCAGGTGCTACTAACATTGCCCCACCCCTAGCTCTGGGTACACGTGACATTCCCTCCACAAGGAGCAGGACAAAGTGAGGGATCAGGAAGCTGCCTATGGGCTTCAGATGATGGCCAGGCTGGCACTACAGATGGCCTCACTCTGTCACCACCTTCCCCTGCCTCCATCTTTCCTCCATCATGCCTCTCTACCTCCCACCCATTAACCTTGGAAACCAATGAACTGAGCTCTCATCATTCCTCTTATCTCTTCACCCACCTTGCCATGCGTCCATCCCTCTGTCACTTCCACCCCACACACATCCCACCACCAGCCACCCTGTAGCTTATGAGGATCCCACAGAAAGCTCTTAGTGAATGGCTTGTGACCACAAAACAGTTACTATCTTCCGCTCCGGCCTGATCCACCACAGAATAAGAACAGCCAAGCAGGCACACACTGCAGCAGAGTTGCTCTGCTGCCACCCTGATTTCTTCATGGCCAGGACTTGGCTCTCCTCAGCCTCTCAGCTCAGTAACCAGAACATGGTGCTTTCACAGAGCCATGGCTTCCAGTCTCCATGGACACAATGACATCAAGGTGATGCCAACTTCCCCATCTCTATATACTTGTAACTATGGGATGGGAGCTGAACTTCTCTTCTGTGACTCCATCCGCTAAGAGGCTCATGCAGATTTCTATCCTTTGCTCATCATGGTGACTCTTTGGTTAACAAGTCACTGCTGGGCTTCCAGTTCACCACATATAGAACCCATACTCCAACACTTTTCTTAGAAGGACTGATGACTTTTAAATATTCTCTAGTTTTAAATTTCTAGTTCCTTCTCTCTTTCATTTATATATTTCCCTTCCTCACATACTTCCCTTTTTTTACCTTCCTTCTTTCATTCCTGGCCTTGAACTCAAGACCTGGAGCTTTTTCTTAGCTTTTCTTTGCTCAAGGTAGCCCTCTAGCTCTTGAGCCACAGCTCTACTTCAATCTTTCTTCTTGCTCTAAACTGGGAGTAAGAGTCTCATGCATTTTTCCCTTTGCTGGGTTGGTTTTAAACCACAATACTAAGATCAGGATCCTGAATATGCCTCGGATTACAGGTATTATCTAATCAAAACAAATTCCTGATTTCTTTTTTAGACATAATTTGTTCTTTCAGGTGAGCCACCAGCCACTCATGCAAGAGCATTGCAGGATCCCATCATTCATCTTGTCTCCAGTCTTATTCCATCCATCTCACAATAGCCATCTAAAACACCCTGCTGCATGCCTGAAGTCGCAAGGAACGTTCTCAACGCCACGAGAAGCCCCCTTAAGCTCTGCCTCAGATATTCCCAGCCCCCATCCCACTTCCACATGAGCATTTGTTTAGGAGAAATTTCCTGAGTACATCATCATCTTTTCCTCACCATTCGAATTTCATCTTTGTAGTCATTTCTCACAGACAAAGAGGAACATGATCCATGGTTTGATAGCAGCTCCAGCTTCATAGTCCCAGCCACAAACACCCCCCCATTACCCTGCCAGACACCTGAATTCAAGAACAATGTTTTCACTACCCCTGACTCTTATCAAATGTTTAAACTTATACAGTGCATTAAAATAATTTTACTAAATGGTATAAACACATGGCATCAAGCTTCAGAATCTTTGCACCTGAAATTTTAGTGAATAACAGACACACCAGCATTTCTGTAGCCAACAGAAATCTTAGCTTTGAGATTTCAGCATTCCTGGTATCCAAGTTTGGATGTGCTAACACTGCCCTTAATGGGGCACTTCAATCACACAATCCCACAACAATCAATATCATTTGACATTCACTTGTCGGTGGTGCTAGGAAAAAGACTGATGTGCCAACTCCATGCTGGCTTGACCTATGCCATCTTCAAACCTGGAGCAAGTGGGGCTCCTCTCTCCATGACACCTTTTGTGTACTACCCCAGGAGGACCTTTACCTAGAGACAAAATTATGAAGACTATCTCTACCAGCAAAGATTCCACTGAGATGTGCCTACATGGATAAAGCTAAAATCTCACTAAAGTGAATTCGTTGGCATTGCTGGAGCCTGAACTCAGGGCCTGGGCACTAAGCATTTGTACTCAAGACTAGCCCTTTACCACTTGAGCCCAAACTCCATTCCCAGCTGTTTTTATTTTTGGTAGTAAGAATCTATCAGACTTTCTAGGTGACTTGGAACTTCCATACTCAGATCTCAGCCTCCTGACCAGCCTGGATTAAAAGTGTGAATCAGCCATGCCCCACACCTGAGGACTTCTGCCAGCACATTTTTTCCCAAAAATTGGAAGAGGAAGATGAGGGAGGGTTGGGCTCATCCTGCCCTGCATATGAAGGAGAGCATCAGCGCCTGAACTTCATTCCCTGTTGTAGGCTGCTGGAGGAAAAGGAAGCAAATAGGCACAGGCTGGCAGCAGATGCCACAGAACAACTTGTGACCAAGACTCCCAGAGCAGACCTCAGAATCGATGACAGAGTTGGATCTACCCAGTAACAGAGGCAGTGGTGACACCTGAAACTGCGCGTTTGAGCCTTTGCTGCTAGTAAACAGGGCCACCTATGTCTCAATGAGAAAGGTGACATTGTGGTGGAGAAGGTGAGATTAAACATTATGTATCATACAAGAAGACAGACTATAAAGGGTCTTTTATTATTCCAAGTGAAATTTTGGATTTCCTCTTCTGTTTCTTTAAAGAATGACATTGGGATATTGATGAATATTGCACTGAATTTGTAGATAATCCTTATCAAGTTTGCCATTTTTACAATATTACTTCTTCCAAAGCAGGAGCATAGGTTTTTGCATTTCCTCAGTTCTGCGTTAATTTCCTTCTCCAGGGTTTCTAGTTCAATCAAAAACGTGCTTTACATTCCAAGTTAATTCCTAGGTATTTTATTTTCTTTGATAGCAAAATGAGTTGCTATCCTGATTCTTGCCTCATTCCTCTCATTTGTTGGCATATAGGAAGGCAGTTGACATTGAGGCTTAATTTTGTACCCTGCTACCTTACCAAAGTTTTATATCAGCTGAAGCAGCTTCGGAGTAGAGTCTATAGGGTTCTTTAAATACAGAATCATGTCATCTGTAAGGAGAGAAAGTTTCAGTTCCTCTTTCCCTGTTCCTCCTCACTCCAGTTAGAATGGCCAAGATCCAGAAATCTAATAACGTATGCTGGAGGGGATGTGGCCAGGAGGGATCACTACTACACTGCTGGTGGGATTGCAAACTCGTTCAACCACTATGGAAAGCACTATGGCAGTATCCCAAAAAGACTAAACATAGAGCTCCCCTGTGATCTAGCAATTTCACTACTTGCCAATCGTCCAGATAGGACATACTGAATTCACTAGGACAATAACCTTTATCACAGCACTATTTACTATAGCAAAGGTATGGAACCAACCCAGATGCCCGTCAGTTGATGAGTAGATCAAATATGGTATTTTTACACAATGGAATTCTGTGCTTCTGTCAGAAAGAATGACATAGACGAATTTCTAAGGAAATAGAAAGACTGTAAAGTTTAGAAATTAGTTTCTGTCTCCTTCTCTCTCTCCTTCTCTATCTCTGTAAAGTTTAGAAGTTCCTGTTTCCCTCTCTTTCTCTCTCTTTTCCCTCTCTCTCTCTCTCCCTCTGTCTCTCTCTGTCTCTGTCTCTGTCTCTGTCTCTCTCTCTCTCTCTCTCTCTCTCTCTCTCTCTCTCTCTCTCTCTCTCTCTCTCTCTCTCCTTTTTTCTCTCTCTCTCTCCAATCCTTAGGCTTGAACTCAGGGCCTGAGCTACTTTTGCTCAAGGTTAGCACTCTACCATTTGAACCACAGTGCTGCTTCTGGCTTGCTCTTTTCACGTAGTATTGGGGAATGTAACCCAGGCCTTCATCCTTGATAGGTTAGCACTCTACCACTAAGCCACACAGGCAGCTTTTAGAGGTTTCTGACAAAGGTTTTCCTACATGGTATTATTTCTTCTGTGAGTGCTCTTAATGCTTGCTGAAGGTTGACTTTGTTTAGAAGACTTACCCTAATGCTCCCATATACAGAGATTCTATATATAGCTAAATGTTTTTTATTACTCAGAATTTCTCTATTGTGTATGTTCTGAAATGTACTGAAGACTGACTTCTGATTAAAAGTCATTTGTTCTATTCATTAGTTTTCTTTTCTTCTATGGGAATCAGGTTTGTGATGAACACAGAAGTATGCCTTTCAGGTCAAACACTTTCCACATTTGTAATATTCATAAGGTTTTTCTCTCCTAGCTGCATTTTATACTTAGTCATGCGTTCATGATGGATTTTTCATATTCTTACATTCATATGATTTTTATCCTGTGTCTGTGTGGTATCATGCAAACTCAACTATGAGTTCTTCAAAAAATTTCCCTTTCATTTTATTCATTGGATTCTATCCTGTGGGTGTTTAGTGATAAATCTTGACTTGTGCCTTCTGGGGAAAAGACTGTCCCTGAATACTTCAGCAGAAGACTATAACCCCTAACCTTGAGCTACAGCCCCACTTCCTGTTTTCTAGAATTAACTACAGATAAGAGGCTCAGGTCCTGAGTAGCAGATAGGATTACCTTACCCAGTTTCAATGCTGTTTGCTTTTTAACCATTAAGTGAGGAACACGAATTTTTTCTAGATTCAGCGGCCACAAGTTTGGTTTATATGTCTGTTTGCCTTTGATCCAAGCAAGAAAGATTCTTGAGAGTAAGGACTTACACCTACATCCCTTCAGTTACAACTTCTCACTAAAGTCTCAATTTAGGTATTTGTGGGAATTTTGAAATTTGTTTCTTTCCATTTGAAGTCTTATAAAAATTCCTTTTCTAACACTCCTGTCCCTCAGAACCATGGAAGACCAGAAAATCTCCAGCTCATTGTCTAGTTAATTTTCTTATGTTGATTGAAACATTGTTGTTGTTTTTTTCCTTCCATTCCTGGGTTTGAACTTAGGACCTAACTACTGTCCTTGGGTTTTCTCAAGACTAGAACCCTACCAATGAAGTCATTACTTCTGGCTTTTTCTATGTATGTGGTAATAAGGAATCAAATCTGTGTCTTTGTGCATGTTAGGCAAGCACTATATCACTAGGCTCAATTTCTGGTGGAAAGGTCTGGTTCTGAATACCAGTCTCTTCCTACTAGCAAAAAGATATTATCCTTATCAGAGAATAATGCCCTGACTTATTCCTTGTTTGCTCAATCATTTATAGTCTTAGTTTTAAAGAAATGAAATATCATTCTTTCTTTCTTTCTTTCTTTCTTTCTTTTTTTCTTTCTTTCTTTCTTTCTTTCTTTTTTCTTTCTTCCTTTCCTTCCTTCCCTCTTTCTTCCCTCTTTCCTCTTTCCTCTTTCTTTCTTTCTTTCTTTCTTTCTTTCTTTCTTTCTTTCTTTCTTTCTTTCTTTCTTGATTTGCAGTCATGGGACTTGAATTCTACACCTGGCTGTTCTTCCTGAGCTCTTCAGCTCAAGGATACTGCCCTATGTCTTTAGCCTCAACCCCACTTCTCATTTTCTATTGGTTCATTGGAGAGAAGAGTCTAAGTTGTTTTGTGATAGGTCAGTCTTTGAACCTTGATCCTCAGATCTCAGCCTCCTAAGTAGCTAGGATTACAGGCATGAGCCACGGGCTCATGGCTTTCTCATTTTATTTTGTTTCACAGTGATTTCTACAGAGAAATCTAACTTTAACTCTACTGCCACATAGAATTCATTATATCACCCTATGATTCTTGGTGCCGGGGGTTTGGGCTAGCATGCACAAAGACCTGGTTCAGTTCCTTGGTACTACATACAAAGAAAAAGCCAGAAGTGGTGCTATGACTCAAGAAGTAGAGAGCTAGCCTTGAGAAAACCCAAGGACCATGCTCAGGCCCTGAGACCAAGCATAGGATTGGGAAAAGAAAATGATTCTTGATTCATTCACAAAGAATTCCATAGGTTCCACACAGGATTTAGGGTAACTAAGAATATTATTGCTCAGTACATCACAACATGAACTTACCAATGGGGCTCAGGCTCCAACATCAATATGAAGATGCATTCACTCACCTGTGATATTCTTGTCAGAGGAATTTCCTATCCAGAGTTCTGCACAGTGCTCTAGCTTGTCAATTAATACAGGTTTGGGAACACAGGGGCCTGTAAATTAGAAACAGTAGAGAATTATTGCTTATGCTGTGTCATCATTGCTTTAAGTTCACAGACATCCTACTCACAAGTTATCTATTAAATCTTTTTTTTCATTTCTCACTGGCTCCATGGTTGACTTTTACCCAGCTCTGGATTCATTTTGTATGGCATAAACTTAGCTGTCTTGCTCAAGACTAGAAAAATACCAGTTTGAGTCCCAGCTCCACTTACATGCATAGGTCTTCATGCATGCTAGGCAAGCACTCAACCACAAAGTCAAACTCTTGACACTCCACTAACATTTTTGAGGGGTTACTTGGAGTTATAGAGTTTCATGGAAATTTTTATGCCATTGCTGGCTTCAAATTAGAATTCTTAGATTTCTTCATCCTGAATATTTTAAGATTACAGGCATGAAACATTGCACCTAGTGCCAGGTTTCCATTATAAACTCACTGTTTAGTGATTTCTAGATCCTATTTCCAATAATGATATATATTTTATTCTGGATTGTTTATCCACTTACAATTACTGTGTAAGTTTGGAATGTCGTCTCCATTAGAGGAAACATAATTTAGAACTTTTGTCAAAGTATCCTGAAGGTATCCTGAAGAATGAGTACAAAATTACCTTAGGTTTTCTTTAGAAAGTAATGATACTTCTCAGGGCCTGGAATCTTTCATTTAAATAGTATTGAAAGTTTGATAAACATTCACGTATCTGCAAAATAACAAGGCACTTGGCCTTGCAAGTGAATTTGACTTTTGCTCACCTAAGGACACCAGGTTGCTGTAGGTCTCCAGCATTACATCTCTGTACAGGGTCCCCTGAGCATTGTCCAGATGCTGCCACTCCTCCCAGCTGAAATCCACAGCTACATCATCAAATGACACCAGCTTCTGGAATGGCACATTTTCATCAAGTAATTAGCAGTGAGTTATAAACACATCATGTCTGGAATTTTATTCTTTTTTGTTGGAATTTTATTCCTTTACTTAAATGTTTAGACTTACATGAAATATTGACCTGAAAAGCTTAGGGATGGTGCCTAGGCCCAGAGTTCAAGTCCCAAGACCCACAAAAAAATGAAAAGTCAAGCCAGGTGTTGGTGGCTCATGCCTGTCATCCTAGCTACTCAGGAGACTGAGATCTGAGGACCATGGTTCAAAGCCAGCCTGGCACAAAATTCCATGGGACTCCTTTCCAATTACCCATCATAAAATGTTTAATGGCTTGTGGCATATCATGGTAGAGCAATTGTGGTATTGACAAAAATAAGCCGGGGGAGTAGATTTAGGTTATAAATGGAATTATTCCATTGAAAAGTAACTACATTATATGATGACATATGCTGGTACTGTGAGAATATTGCAAAATCTTAGGGTATCAAGTAATAATACTGTGAAGTACACCCAGAATGTTAATGTTCTATGTCTGGCATAATAATCACTTGGGGAAGAAACTTTCTTTTTCTTTTTTTTGGCTGGGAGATTTGTAAGGCTTGAACTCTGGGCCTGGGCACTGTTCCTGAGCTCTTCAACTCAAGGCTATCACCCTACCTATGAAGCCACAGTGCCATTTCCCATATTCTAGTGGTTAACTGTAGATGAGAGTCTCATAGACTTTCTAATGCCCAGGCTGGCTTTGAACCAAATCTTTAGATATCAGCCTGATATCTGAGTAGCTAGGATTACAGGTAGAAGTCACTGCACCTGGCAAGAAATTTATTTCTTGCTGTTTTATACTACAAATTTACTGTATGTTTTACTTTTTCAAAAAGACTGAGGATGACCTTTGTTCTGTATATAATGGAAAGAGGGGTAGGGAGCTGTGAGCAGAAGAACTGAGGGGCAATACTCAGGGTAGGACAATAGCCTTAAACTAAAGAGCTCACGGCCCAAGGTCCAAGCCCCATGACTTTCCCCACGACCCCAGAAACAAAGGGAACAAAATTGGAGATTGGAGAGGATTTTCTAAAAAGAATATATAGAAATAGTAGTTCAAAATGTAGAAAGAAGTTCAATATTAACAGTCATGAGAAAAATTAAAATTACAATGAAATCATTACTTTAAATATGTTAATATAAATATAGTTTTAAACAAAAAGATCCACATACACACACACAAACACACACACACACACGCATACAAAAAAAAACTTTCAAAATCTAACTATTACTGGGAAGGTAGGGAGAAGAAGTAGAACTTTGGAATAGTTCTGCAAGGAATATAAAACAATCAAAAATTGCTTGGAGAGTGCTAAAAAAGTACTAAATATAGAATTACATAGAAATATGGTCCAACACTTCTATTTCTAGATTTGTACCTAACGGAAGAGAAAGCAGAGACTAGAACAAATATGTGGAGAATCCATTCACAACCATTAATAATAATGAAAAGATAGAAATGTGTAAAACAATGCATTGAAAAGCAATAACATTTTACTATATATTACAGATGAATCTTGATTACAGTAAACTAAAAATACAGCAGTCATAAAGGAAGAGCTAGGGTATGTTTTCCCTTCCAGAGCTTCCAAGGATCAACAAACCCTTAGAGCCAAAAAGCACGATGGTTCCAGAGAATGGAGTAGAGAGGAACAGGAGCTGAATGTTTAATGATTATACATGGAAGATGAAAATTGCTCTAGATGGGTAGAATGAAGAGAGAACTGTACCCTAAACAATGGTTATGTAGCCACACAGGATGGGACACACCTATACTCCCTGATCTTGGGAAACTCAAGAAGGATTTCTAGCCATCCTAGATGCATGGAAAGATCTATCATTAAAACTAATGTGGAGGGGCTGGGAGTTTGGCATAGTTGTAGAGTGCTTGTATGAAGACGAAGGTTCAATTCCGCAGTACCACATACACAGAAAAAACCAGAAGTAGTGCTGTGGCTCAAGTAGAAGATCACTTGGCTTGTGGAAAGCTGAAGGACAGTGCTCAGACCGAGTTCCAGCCAAAGGGCTTGTTTAAAAAAAAAAACAGAAAGCTGAGCATGATGGGGTGGTGCCTCACTTCTATAATCCTAGCTACTCAGGAGGCTGAGATCTGAGGATCAAGGTTTAAAGCCATCCTGGCACAAAAAGACCTGAGACTCTTATCTCCAATTTACCTTTAGAAAATGGGAAGTGGGGCTTGGCTCCAGGGTAAGGTGGTAGCCTGGAGCTGAAGAGCTCAGGGATAGTGCCCAGGCTGAGTTCAAGATCTATGACACACCAAAAAAAAACAAAAAACAAAAAATAATATGGAAAAATTTGGATTCTGTGAATTTTATCAGGCATATAAATGCCTTTTTTTGCTGTTGAAATAACAAATTGTTTGGAAACATTTTAAAAGTTTTTACCTAGAAATGTACACTACAAATGGAAATAATAACAAACACAAAATAGGCAAAAGATACAAATTATCACATTATGGATATCCTGCTTCTGTATCTTTTCACTGACTCCTGTTCAAATGAGTCACATATTCTGAATCATTTTTCCCAGTCGATATATGCCACACATGTTAGTTTGTACTGAACTTCTTGGGAAATCAAAAGCAAATACTAAGCAAATGTGTGTTAGATTTTGTCAACAGTGATATTTCAAATATAAATCCCTACTCATTGCATTATTTAATATCAATGCCGGAATCTAACTTACACTGGCAGAATCTTCAATCTTTTGAGAATCTTCAAAAGGGTGTGTAAATATTTAGGATTGTTATGTCTTCCTGGAGGAAAGATCCCTTTAGTAGTATGTAGTAACCTTCTTTGTCTTTTCTTACTAATTTTAGTTTGAAGTCTATTGTATCTGATATGAGGATGGCAACTCCAGCCTGTTTATGGGGGCAGTTAGCTTGATAGAGTTTATTCTAACCTCTCACTTTCAAAAAAATGATAATTTTTGGGTAAGATGTGTCTCTTGAAGACAGCAGAACGATGGCTCTTGCTTTTTGATCCAACTAGACAGCCTATGCCGTTTAATTGGAGAGTTAAGTCCATTGATATTGAGAGTTAGGATTGAGAGATATTTATTAGTTCCTACCATTTTTAAAAGCTTTTAGTAGGGCCTGTGTCTTGACAGATCTTGTGGTCCTTAGATGGTATGCTGTTTAGGGGCCATTTCTTTCCCTATATTGCATTTATTTTGGTTTTCTATGTATAGAGCATCTTTGAGAATTCTCTGTAGTGTTGGTTTTGTTTTGACATATTGTTGCAGCTTTTCCAGGAATGGAATGTTTTTATTGTTCCCTCAGTTATGAATGAGAGCTTAGCTGGCTACAGTATTCTTGGTTGGTAGTTATTTGATTTAAGGGCATGACATATATGCTTCCAGTCACTTCGTGCTTGCATGGACTCTGCTGAGAAATCTGGGGTTATTCTGATTGGTTTGAATTTATAGGTTACCGATCCCTTTTCCCTGGCTGCCTTTAGGATCTTTCCTTTCATTTCTATTGATCCAGTTCGGATCACAATGTGGCGGTGGGATGTTCTTTCCTGGTTAGGTCTGTTTGGGGTTCTAAAAGCTTCTCGTATCTGGATGGGCCTGCCCTTCTGGATATTTGGGAAATTCTCTGAGATGATTCCCTGAAGTATATTTCCAATACCATTGACCTCTTTCTCCATGCCCTCCTCAATACCAACTAGCCTTAAATTAGGCTTCCTAATTGTATCTTGGACCTCCTGAAGCGCTCTTTCATATTTCCTAGAGTTGGATTGTCTCAGTTTCTGTTCATTCTCTATAATAACTAAATTATCTTCAGCCCTGGAAATTCTCTCCTCTGCATTGTCTAACCTGCTATCAAAGCTATCTACTTTATTTTTCATCTCCCTTGCTTCTAATTGCTCATTTTTGATGCCTTGCATCTCTTGTTTTAGATCATGTAAGGATTTCTTTATCTCCTTGATTTCCTTTTGAGTGTTTAGCTCAGTAGCTTTATTTTCTTTGGACATTTGCTGGAGTTTGGTCACGTTTTTATTTGTGGATTCTATGAATTCATCCATCTTTCTTTGAAAAACCTTTATTATGGCCTCCTTTATGGCTTCTTCTTTTTCACTTATCACTTTGTTTATGCTTTCCTCTTGTTCAGCTATGGCTTCCTCCATTATCTCTTTCTTTATATTTTCACATTTTCCATTAATGATGTTTATCAATTGCATTTGTGTAGCACTTGGAAGACTCTCCTCTAGGTTTGCCAGTGACTGTTCCATTGTCTGTTTACTTTGGGTAGGGGATGTTGTTCCTTGATTTGACATTTTTCTTGTGTTTCTTGTTCTGCCCATTTGAAAATGGGGGCAAGATTACTACTAAATACGATTATAGTTTTTCAGATATAACCAACCTAGACCTCTGTAGCTGGCAGACACTAGATGTTCACAAGTTTTGATTGGTATTATCACTCTTTCTTTTTGTGCACTTACAGACCAGTCTAATACAACCACTGATAAGCGATTTATACCCAAAACAATAAGCCTCTCAATCCAAACTCTATTGTCTTTAAGTCCCTCTGAGCCTAGAGAATAATTAACCACCTACATATACAATATTGCTCAACAGACATCAAGTGTAGAGCAGAGGTCCAGAGATAGGAAAAAAGAATGAGAGAGGTCAGGGGAGGTACAAGAGGATTAACGTAGGAGGGTAAGAATATTGTAGTGATGAAGAAAAATTATAGCAAAAGGATAACTGACCTAAGTTGGTAAGTAGGTAGCATATTTGAGTACAAAGTTTGGAAAGTATTAGAATAAAACTTATGTGTTGCTGCATGACTAGCTCTTAGCCCAGCCAGTGGCCTCACAGTGGACCATGGGATGGATCTGTTTTTCTTGTCTATGTTGAGGAAAAGGGGTATTTCACAAGATGCAGAAGCGAAGATTTCAGAAGCAAATGCTGTGAGTGAATTAGCTCGTAAAAAGCATTTTCATTTTCTTTATCTTTCTGCCAGTCTTGGGGCTGGAATTCAGGGCCTGAGCACTGTCCTCGGGTTTTCTCAAGTCTAGCCCTCTGCCACTTGAGCCACAGTGCCACATCTACATTTTCTATCTATGTGATACTGAGCAATCAAACCCAGATCTTCATGGATGCTAGGCAAGCACTCTACCACTATGCCAAACTCTCAACCCTGACATAGTAATTATAAAGTCATCATCATCATGTCAAAATATCCTTTCTCCTTCAAAGAATGAACACTTATCTATGTGTGTAATGCTTTTTTTTAAATTTCACTAATTCTTCTGTGTTTTTCCCTCTTGCATTTTTTACACATGACAGCAAAGCTAATCATCAGGAAAAAATTGATTAGGATACAGAAACCTAATAATATCCTAGTAGATTGACGTCAAAAATATGTGCAAGATGCCCTGTGTGTTGGACAAATAAGGTGTGCTGTTTACTACATCCACATGTATATTGTGAGATTGGAGGAGAGATTCAGCCACCAGTATGTCTTTAGGAAGTTCTTCTGTGAGCAAATATCTTTGGTCATTGGGCCCTGAAAGGTTACCCTACCTCCCTCATAATGGAACAGAATATGGAACCCTGGTAACCAAGCCACTGTAACTAACAACCAACACAAGCCAGCTCACTTGTCCTGTGGCTCATGAGGAAGAAAGATGTTGCTGTGCTGTTGCAAATGATCAGGAAACTCGAGTCTCAGGCATGGAAGTTGTGGATGTCTTACTCGAAGATGTACATGTTGATCATTGTCAAGCCACAAATCCAGTAAAACAGCCCTTTCTCTAAGAAGAAGGCCAGGAAAATCCAGGGCAACCAGATGAGGTATATTTCTAAGAAGAAATGTATTTGACCCCATCATCCTCCCCACACACTACAACTTTCTTTTTTTTCATTTTTTTATTGTAATTAGTAAAAGGGTTACATGATATTTGCCAGATAGAAGGTGCATTAATTCACGTACATTGATACCATTTCACAGGTCTTCGTCCCCATTTCCCTCCAACCCCACACCCCCCCACCCGTCTTGGTTTTCCCCCCTTCCCTATCAAATTTCAAATATCCAAATACAAATAAATTCAATATATCAGATAACAAAGTGAGGTACTATACCAATATGGGATAACCAAGGGACAGCAAAGGAGATGAGAGACAACATAGTACATTAAGGACAACAATCATTCATTATGTGGCTTTTGTTTCAATATCCTGGAGGTCCTTTCAATTAGCTTCACATTATATGGCTTTATATATGGCCTTTTGCTCTATTGCAAATCTCTGCTAGTAGAGCCCAAGGTTTCTACTGATTATGACGAATGAGGCAAACCACTGAGCCTAAGTTCCTTTGAGTCTGGCTTACTTCACTTAATACGATTTGTTCTAAGTCTTTCCATTTCCTAACAAATGGGGCGATGTCATTCTTTCTGACAGCAGCATAGAATTCCATTGTGTACAAATACCACAACTTGTTGATCCACTCATCAACTGAGGGACATCTGGGTTGGTTCCATATCTTTGCTATGGTGAATAGTGCTGCAATGAACATTATTGTGCTAGTGGGTTTAGTATGCCCTTGTTTCTGGATTGTTGGGTAAATGCCAAGTAGTGGAATTGCTGGTTCATAGGGGAGTTCTATGTTTAGCCTTTTGAGGCACTGCCACACTGCTTTCCATAGTGGTTGAACGAGTTTGCACTCCCACCAACAGTGTAGTAGTGATCCCTTCTAGCTACATCCCCTCCAGCATCTGTTGTCATTCGTTTTCCTGATCCTGGCCATTCTAACTGGAGTGAGGTGGAATCTTAGAGTTGTTTTGATTTGCATTTCTTTTATGACCAGAGATGTGGAGGATTTCTTCATGTGTCTATACGCCATTTTTGTTTCTTCTTCAGAGAAGACTGTCTTTAAGTCTTTGGCCCATTTTTTAATGGGATGGGTGTTACTTTGGAGGTTAGTTTTGAAGTGATTAAATTTTTTGAGTTGTTGATATATTTTAGATATGAGGCCTTTGTCCGTTGTCTGGTTAGTGAATATCTTCTCCCACTCTGTAGGCTTCCTGATTAGTTTACTAGCTATATCCGTTGCCATACAAAAGCTCTGCAGTTTAATGCAGTCCCACTTATCCAGCCTTCCTCTGATTTGTTGTGATTCTTTGTCCTTATTAAGAAAGTTTTGACCTGTGCCAAGGAGGCCTAGTGTATCTCCTATTCCTTCCTGTAAACTTTTCAGTGTGTCAGCTTTTACCTCCAGGTCTTTGATCCATTTGGAGTTAATTCTAGTGCAAGGTGACAAAGAAGGATCCAACTTTAGTTTTCTGCAGGTGCTTAACCAGTTCTGCCAGCACAACTTGTTGAAGAGGCTATCTTTCTTCCATTCTATTTTTTTGGCTCCCTTGTCAAAGATTAGGTGGCCATAGGTCTGTGGTTTAATATCTGGGTACGCAGTTCTATTCCATTGGACTTCAGGCCTGTTCTTGTGCCCGTACCAAGCTGTTTTGAGAATTATAGCTCTGTAATAGAGTCTAAAGTTTGGAAGTGAAATTCCTCCAGCGCTGTTCTTTCTGCTATGAAGTGTTTTTGCTATACGGTGTCTTTCATTATTCCATATGAAATTTTGAATTGCCTCTTCTATTTCTTTAAAGAATGACATTGGGATGTTGATGGGTATTGCATTGAATTTGTAGATAGCCCTTGGCAAGATTGTCATTTTCACAATGTTGATTCTTCCTATCCAGGAGCATGGGAGGTTTTTCCATTTCCTTAGTTCTGCTTTAATTTCCTTTTTTAGGGTTTTAAAGTTTTCATCTAAACGGTCCTTTACATTCTTAGTTAAGCTAATTCCTAGGTACTTTATTTTCTTTGAGGCTATTGTGAAAGGAGTTTCTTTCCTGATTATTGCCTCGTTCCTCTCACTGTTGGCGTAAAGGAAGGCAGTTCATTTGTGAGGGTTGATTTTATGGCCTGCTGCCCTTCCAAAGCTTTGAATCAGTTCAAGGAGCTGGGGAATAGACTCTATAGGATTCATTAACTACAGAATCATGTCATCTGCAGAGAGGGATAGTTTTATTTCTTCTTTCCCTAATTGGATCCCCTTTATGTTTGCTTCTTGCCTTATCGCACTGCCTAGGAATTCTAGGACTATGTTAAAAAGGAGTGGAGAGAGTGGGCATCCTGAATACTACCCCTTAGCACTTTTATGCAAAGCTTAGGCCTGTGGCATTTTAAGCACAATTCAACGTTCTGTTTCTTGCTGGTTAATTAGAGGTAAAAATCTTATGGAATTTATTGCATGGCTGATTTTGAACTGGAATCTTCAGGTCTCAGCTTATCTTGAGTAGCTAGGATTACAGTACTTTTACAACCTGTATGCTCATACACATCGCTTCTGATCCAAACACTCATTGTTCAATTTAACTAACAAGATATGAGGAAAGATGATTGACTGTAATTTACTAGATGGGCTTCTAGTGAGTATATATTTCCACTTCCACTCTGAAGCCAGGGAAATGTTTCTGGTACACGTTTCAACTATCTCCCAAAGAGGAAATTATATGTGAGTACGTTTGCTAGTATTTCAGATAGGAGATGGACTTTGGTGTTTGGAACCTGTTGGGCAGAGTGTATCAGCTGGGCTGTGATAACAGAGATGATGCTTCAGACATGAATATTTTCATCCCAGACAAACTTAATCCAGATCCTTGGATTTCGAGCCTTGAGTAGATAGAATTACAAGTGTGATCTGCCACCACCACCTGGTTCATTTTGGAAACCTTAATTGCTTCTCATTTGTTCCTTTCCTTTTTTGGAAGATTGATCTAAGCTGGCTGATTGTGCATCACAATGAAGTGATTGGCCTCAGGAATTGCAAATATTTGTTTCATCAGCACGGAATGAATGAAGTTGATCTAAACCCAATAGTATTTTACTTCTGATAAATAGGGAACTTAACTATATCATTTTTCCTTGCCTTTGCTTTCCCAAAGCAAGCAACATGTTTCTTAAAAACTATACTTCATGAGAATATTATAATTAGAAGCTATCTTCTGCACACTTCAGAATAGTCCTTGCATTTATAAACTTATATTACAATATTAGGTAGAAGAATGGTGACTGTTAGTTTCATAACTATTTCATATGTTTTACTCTTTAAGGCTCATTAACTCAAGAAGGGATTAAATACATTTAGATAATAGTAGAACATAGCTGCTGCTGATTTGATTTGTGTGCAGATGATACACAGATTTATTAGGATTACTCAAAAGTTTTCTTCAAATTTTCAGTAGTAGACTGCTATGCTAACTGGAAGGTGATAGTAATGATGCTGAAATTCTATGAATCAGCTGTGAAGCAGAATTTCAGGGAGGGTATTTGCTAAGAACTTAATTTCTAAGACGCATATGAAGAATATTGAACTATAACACCAAATGATGGAGGACTCAGCGTAACATTTTGTTTGTTTTATGCAAGTCCTGGGACTTGAACCCAGGGCCTGGGAACTGTCCTTAAATATTTTTTTTTGCTTCAGGCTAGTGTTCTGCCACTTGATCCACAGCTCCACTTCCAGATTTTTGGTAATGAACTGTAAATCAGAATATCATGCAAATTGTTTGGGCTGAATTCAAACCTGATTCTGTGTAGATAGCATTCCAAGTGTGAGCGCACAGAGCCTGGTTAGTATCATTCATCATTCAAGTCATGGGACTGCAATTCTGCACCTGGGTCTTGTCACTGAGCTTTTCAGCTCAAGACTACTGCCCTATCCCTTGAGCCATAGGGCCACTTCTGGGTTTCTGGTGGTAACTGGAGATAAGAGTCACATAGACTTCAGTGCCCAGGCTGACTTTGAACTGCTATCCTCGGATCCCAGCCACTTGAGTAGCTACATTTACAAGTGTGAGCCACCACACCCGGCTAAATTATTTTTTAAGTTAATTTTTTTGTTAAGTCAATATATAGTTGGCATACGGTTACATAAGTAATGAACACATTTCTTAAGAAAATTGTTATCCCCTCCCTCATTTTTCTCTGTTTTCCTACCCTCAGCCCCCTCTCCACCCAGATTGTTCAGTTCATTTCCGTTTAGTGTCTTCCAAGTATCACTGTTCAATTGGTTCACCCTTTTTCCTTTGTTTTTTTTTTTTTACCATTTTATTATTCCCTCTCCATTCCCCAAATCACATAAACCTATGTACAAGACACAGGGTACCCGAATTCAACACAGTGACTACAGAGAATAAAACTAACGGGAAAAAGAAGAAAAGAGGTAAAAAGCAAAGAAAATGAAAGAACATCATACAGTACCTTAGAAGCAACAACACTGAAAAAACAAAACATAAAACCTTGGGCTGAAAATGTAGCTTGCGTAGCATGTATGAAACCCTGGATTCCATTCCTCAGCACCACATAAACAAAAACTGGAAGTGCCACTGTGACTCAGCTGGTAGATTTCTAACGTTCAGCACAGAGTGTCTCCAAGTGACAAAAATCTGTCACTTTTAAGTCAGTCTTCAAAACTTTGCTAGGAACCAGTTGCGTGATTTGGAAGAAAGTCCAATTTTCAAAAAATCACTAGCCAGGCGCAGGAGGGTCATAATTGTCATTCTACTAGCCAGGGAGAAGGTGATTCAAAGCCTTTTCAAGCAAAAAACAAAAACAAAAAAAACTGTAAGATTCTTCTCTCCACTTATCCACCCAAAAACAAAGCGGAGTTGTGGCTAAAACTGGTACAGTATTAGCCTTGAGGAAAAAGAACTAAGAGACCTTGCCCAGGTCCAAAGTTCAAGCTCCCCACCAAGAAAGAAAAAAAAGGAGTCCAGATACCTTAGTTTCAAAAGTATATCTGGATATCTTAGTAGATTTTTCTGATCTTTCCTCATTCATCTCATGGAACCACATAATCTTGATCCTGATCTGACTAAGAGCCTGCATTGTGATTAATAAATTCATTCCACATATTCCAGTAGAATCTGGACAGCTAACAGCCACTTACCAATGCTTTATTCTACGTTTAGGCCAGTATGTCTTCATACCATCTACACAGTCAGCTATATCATCTTTTCAGAAGTAGCATTGAGTGTAGAACACTCAGAACTAAAATAATTGCATAAAGATGTAATAAAACCCCTTGATTCATTAAGAAAATTTCTGTACCACTTAGAGTAAGTACATTAGTGGTATTTACCTCTAGCCTCTTTTTTTTTAAAAAAATTTATTAACATTGAATTTTACATCATATTTCAAATCTCATGTTTAACCAACAAGTATTCAAGAAGGGAATCAATATACAATCACTGGCATATAGGTTTTAGAATATAGTAAAAATTAAGCTGAGTCTTTGTATGTCATAGATACAGATTAATCTATAATAAAACACATGTCTATAGAGTGTATAGTCTATCCTAGATTTTTATGTCTATGTAGTTATGTTTATATCTCCAAAATTATGTCCAGAACTTTGGGTATCAACTATTCAATCATCGCTCTTCTACTGTTTGAAACTAATATCCATATATTAAGGATACCATGTACCTTTTGTTCCTTGGTCTTGACTTATCTCACTCAACAGGATTCACTCTAATTTCATCCACTACCCCCAAAATGCCATTATTATTTTTTTCTGTGCAGATCTTCTTTTTATGTATTTATTTTTATTGTAATTTATAGAAGGGTTACATTATATTCACCAGATAGAAGGTGCATTACTTCTCAAACTTTGATACCCCATGTAATGATATGGTCCCCATTTCCCTTCCCCTACCCCCACTCATGTTCATTTCCCCCCTTCCCTATCCAATTTCAAATAACCAATTAGGCACATATGAAATATATCAGAAAACAAGGTGAAATATTGTAACAATATGATATAACCAAGGGATAGCAAAAGAGATAAGAGATCACATAGTTCATTAAGGACAACAATCACTCATTATATGAGTTTTGTTTCTTTATCTTGGAGGTCCTTACATTTCATCCACTTCCCCGAGAATGCCATTATTTTATCTTGTCGGTTGGCTATGTATCATTCCATTTTGTGTGTGTGTGTGTGTGTGTGTGTGTGTGTGTGTGTGTGTATGTGTGTGTGTGTGTGTGTGTGCGTGTATCACATTTTTTGTAGTAGGGCATCTGGTTGTTTCCATCATCCAGCCTCATTTTCTACAGATATTTTTATAGTCTCTTTTTTATTTTCAGGGTAATATATAGAGGGGTTAAGACTACATTTACAGGTAGTGGACTGCATTACTTCTCACACATTTATTCCACTCCACATGTATTTGTCCCCAGTTCCCTCTCCCCTCCCCTTCCCAATCATCATGTTTCCCCCCTTCCCTTTCCTATTTGACATAAACAAATAAACATATATACAATATGCCAGGGAAAAAATCAGATACAGTAACAATCTGACATTAACCAAAGGGCAAAATAAGAGATGAGAAATAACATAGTAGATTAAGGACAAAAATCACACAAGATTAAGAGCAACGATGACACAAGATATAGCTCTTGTTCCCATATCCTAGAGATCCTTTCATTTAGTCTCATCCTATATGACCTTATATACCTAGGTTTTTGAGTTATTGTAATCCTCTGCTAGGAGAGTCCTAGATGTGAACTAAGTATTTTGTCAATTGTGGGGCTTGAACTCTGGGCCTGTGCACTGTCCCTGAGCTCTTCAGCTCAAGGCTAGTGCTTTAATCTGTGAGCCACAGTGCCACTTCTGGTTTTTCTGGCAGTTAACTGGGTACTTTGGCTGGCTTTAAACTTTGATTCTCAGATCTTAGCCTCCTGAGTAGCTAAGATTATAGGTGTGAGGTACCATCACCAGGCTGCTGCTCTGTTACTATGCAGGTTCTGGATCAAGAACTTCAAGTTCTTACTTCAATTTTTTCTTCTCTTGCCTGATACTCTGCCACTTGAACAAAGCCCCAGTTCCTGGTCTTTGTTGGTTAATGAGAGATATTATGATTTTCTAATATTCAGAGCAATGATTATAAAACCCAGCATTTTACTTACTTGAACAAATTAAGAGACAGGACCTAGGGAGATGGAAAACAAAATTTTTTTCAAGTTTCTATCCTGTTCTAATGCATAAGTCTGGCTATTTTGTTTACACACAAATATGTATTTTACCAGTTTCTACTCTATTTTTGCTTAGCTTAAAACCACCACTGCCATTTCACAGATTTTGTTGTTGTTGTTTGCTGTGCTTGAACTCTGTGCCTGGGCTGTTCCTGAGAACTTCAGTTCAATGCCAGTGCTCTACTCCTTTTGATTTGGCCAGTCCTGGGCTTGAACTCAGGGACTGAGCATTGTCCTTATATTTTCTCAAGGCTAGGGCTCTACCACTTCAGCCTCAGCACCACTTCCATCATTTTTCTATGTATGTGGTATTGAGAAATTGAACCCAGGTCTTCGTGCATGGTAGGCAAGCACTCTACCACTAGGCCAAACTCCCAGCCCAAAATTATTCATCATTACTATTAGCTATCTTCTTTTTTTTATTATTGATTCGTCATGGTGCTTGGACTTTGGGCCTGGACACTGTCCCTGAGCTCTTCAGCTCAAGGCTAGGGCTCTTCCTCTACAGCTCCATTTTTGGTTTCTGGTAGTTAATTGGTGATGCAAGTCTCACAAACATATGTGTCCAGGCAGGCTTTGGGCTTTGAACCAAGATCCTCCAATCTCAGCCTCCATAGTAGGTAGAATTACACGCTTCAGCCAGCAGTGCCTGACTGTTTGATGTCTCTGACTCTGTCTCTATGTCTCTGTCTGTCTGCCTGTCTGTCTCTCTCTCTCTCTCTCTGCCTCTCTCTCTCTCTGTCTCTCTGTCTCTCTGGCTCTCTGTCTCTCTCTCTGTCTCTCTCTCTGTCTCTCTTTCTCTCTCTCTCTCTCCTCTCTCTCTCTCTCTCTCTCTCTCTCTCTCTCTCTCTCTCTCTCTCTCTCTCTCTCTCTCTCTCTCTCTCTTTCCCTCTCTCTCTCTTGGTTGTAAGACTTTAATTGTGCACCTGGGCAGTGTCCCTGGGCTCTTCAGCTCAAGGCCACAACCTTAAACACCGTGAGCCACAGTGTCACTGCTGGTTTTCTGGTGCTTAAGTGGAAGTAACAGTTTCATGGACTTTAGTGTCTGGCCTGGCTTTGAAATGTGATCCTCAGAACCCAAACTTCTGAGATCATTTCCGCCTTTTTTTTGGTGTAAGTGGTACAGAGTAATTGAACACAGGGCTTTGTGCATACTAGGCAAGCAAACTACCACTAGTGTGCACTCAAGCCTTAGATAAGGGCTTTCTTTTTCTTTTTCTTTTTCTTTTTTTCACTCATGGGGCTTGAACTCTGGGCCTGGGATGTTTACCTTAAGCTCTTCAGCTCAAGGCAAGAGCTCTACCACTTGAGGCACATTGTCATTTTGAACTTTCTGGATTATTTGGAAATAAGATTCTCACAGATTTTTATGCCTGGGCCGTCTTTGAACCTCGATACTCCAGGGTAGCTAGGATTACCAGGGTGAGCCACCAGTCACGGGCATTAAATTATTATTTTTTGCATGTCCTATGGCTTCAACTCATGGCCAGAGCACTGTCCTAGGGCTTGCTCAAGGATAGCACTTTACTTCAGCCAGCCAACTCCCGGTCCAAATAGGCCATTCTTGATGCTAGAATTACAGAGATCTGCCAAAATACTGGCATGTCGTTATCTAAGTATATAATTTTTCTTCTCTTTTTGATGGCTTTTCCTTAGTGGACATATTTCCTACATATTTTATGGAAAACTTCCTTCCCACTGGGGCCATAAGTTAAGCCTAGTGGAAGAGTTCTTGCCGAGCATGAATGAAGACCCAAGTTCAATTCCTCAGCACAACATAGATAAAAAAAGATAAAAGTGGTGCTGTGGCACATGTGATAGAACTTGAGCCTTAAGGATAAACAAAAACAAAAACAAGGATCGTGCTCAGGTCCTGAGTCTAAGCCCAGTACTGGCAAAAAAAAAATTCTTCCCAAAGTAGACATTTAAACTTATTGTATGTTTCAAAAAATTTGTTGTCAAGGTGATATACAAAGAGATTGCTGTTACATATGTAATGAGTACATTTCTTGTAAACACTGTAACCCCCTCCCCCCTGTTCTCTTTCCCTTCCCCTCAAGTCATAAATTTCATTTACAACAAATATATATGTATTTTCTTTCCTGAAAAAAATAGTTTAAAATGTGTTCAAATAAATGATGTAGGTTGATATATTTATCAAAATGGATTACTACAACTCTAAAATAAACATTCCAGGTAATTTTTCTCATAAAATTGTAGTAATGCTATAAAACTAATAAAAAAGTAATTTTAGTTATTAATTTCTTATGTTTTACCTTTAACATTATTACACTAAGCATACTGTTTATGGCATTAATACAGACAGCATGAAATATGATTATGCAAAAAAATTAAATGATTAAAAATAGTAAGGTTGGGGGCCAGTAGTTTGCCTTGGTGGCACACAGCCTGGACTGGCAAAAAAGAAGTAGGGTTAGATAAAACAGATTTATTTCCAAATGTGTGGAAAATGGTATGATTTCTTGTTTGGCTAGTCCTGGGGCTTGAACTGAGGGACCAGGAACTGCCTTGGCCACATTTGTTCAAGGGTGGCACTCTGACACCTGAGCCACAGTGCCCCATCTGCTTTTTCTGTGTATGCAGTGCCGAGGAATTGAATCAAGGTCTTCTTGTATACTAGGTGAGCACTCTACAAGTAGGCCACATTCAAAGCCAAAGTAGATTTTTGATGCTATTGTGGAGTTTTAGTTTTCTTAAATATTTGTACAAAGCACAATGGATACATGAACAGACTTGAACTCACAGAACAGAGTCCCACATAATATTACAGTTACTCTGGCACTTCTCCCAATTGACAAAACACATTTCCAGGCATCTGCTCTGTCCTTAAGCTTTGGTAGCTGACTTGTCTTTCCATGGAGGCCTGGCCTGGATTCCTGGTGAGTCCATGCATTTCATAGTTCCCTGTATATCCAGTAAGGTTGTCTTCTATGGGACCAGACCTGTCTGGTTTTTGGCCCACCCAGGACCTATGTGTCTGAAGTCTCACATTATAAGTGGAAAATAAAACACAGTATAATAAGGACTGAAGAACTCCACACCATAATATTAACAATGAGAGTTTAATAGTTAGCAAAGTAAATACAATGAATACTTGACCAGAATCATGAGAGCAAGATAAAGAGATGTCTTTTTAGGAAGGGGACAGGGAAGCTCTAAATCCAGACTGGCCTCCAAGTTGCCTTCAGACAGTAATTCTACTTCAGAGTCCTCAGAAGGGTCTCCTTCCTCATGAGAAACAGAATGTCCTTCCTGAGTTAAGAGGGGGATGGATTCTGGTTTGTCGAATGGAGATTGAGTCTCTTTTAGTGAGATGGATGGGTCTGGATATTCTGTGAGGATGGATTCATTTTCCTCCAATGAATCCAGTATTGAGAGTACACTTGCTGCTTCCCATGGGGACATTTTCCATGAGCCCAGCATGTGCCCCTTCAGCTTGCACAATAAGTGGAGTGTTACTCTGACTCAGATGGACTGACTCTGGGTGGAGTGTGAAACGAAACGGAAGGAAATCTGGCTGCTCTTTTTCTTCCTCCATAGTATCTGCAGGTTCAACTGTGTCACACATGGGGTTCAGAGCAAAAGGTATATCCACAGGACTCTAAACCTGTTTGGTAATTTCTACAGAAGGCCCATGGTTTCTGGAGTGCAGTGATGATTCTCTGTCTCCATCAGTCACCAGCTCCATTGGTGGGTTTTTCATCCGGAGTTCAGGATAAGCTCTTCCACGATGACCCAAACCTAAGAATGGAAATAGGTACAGAGTGGACAGAGTGGACTCTGCAAGTTGAAGTGTCACTCAACTTCCATGAGGATCTAATGCAGGAACCTGTAGAACTGGAGTTTGGACTGAACACTGAAGAGGTGTAGGGTCTTTCTAATGAGTGCTTATTCCCGAGTCCTTTCAGAGGACAGACATTACTTGGCTGACACCACCCATAAAGGGCATTTTGCCAAGCTCTGTAGAAGTAAGGGCCAACCAATATCTAGACCACATGGGCTTCCTACTCACAGGCTCTGAGGCACCCACACCAGGACTTCTACTTTTTCTTGGTCTTACTGGTCGCACATGCCTCCAGCTGGTCAAAAAGTATGTGTTTAGAAGAGCAGGTCCAAGGCCCGCATGTGGAGCCTCATATAGAGCTTGAGTTGTGTCAGGGTGTGGCCGTTCTTGAACTTGTAGAAATCACTGGAGTAGAAGTTCATTCACATCGTATAGATGGAACACATGATGCTGTGGGCACATTCGGTACAAGGAAAGTGAGAGCCTTCTCTCTCCATGCTGAGCCTTCTACCAAAGCCCCTTTCTTGCAGGACTCTAATGCTGTGGCTGTCGTGCAGAGATGTGCACTTATGTGCTGGGAGGGGGGTAAGAGACACTCGAGAAGAGGATGACTTTTACACCCCACTTCCAGAAGCTTCTGAGGGAGGCCTCTATACATCTGTCCAAAGTAAACGCACCTTAAATTAACTAAGTAAATGCTCTAAATAAATCAATAAGGGAATGCTCCAAATAAAGAACTAAATGCTCATTCCTCTAATCTTAGCCACCCAGCAGGCTGAGCTCTGAAGATCACAGTGGAAAGCCACTCTAGTCAGTAAAAGTCTAAAGGCACTTGTCCTCAATTAGGCAGCAAAAAGCCAGAACTTGACCTCTGACTCAAATGGTACAGTGCTAATTTTTGAACACCAAAGGGATGGCATTTAGACCTGGGTTCAGGTTCAAGTGGCAGCACTGGACCACACACCAAAATGTAAATGCTTTCAGGTTCTAACAGGCAAAGCTATCACAATCCCTCCCTGATGGCTCAAAAGTGATTCAGCCCCCAGCTTTTCCTCTGACTCCAGTATTTCACAGGCCTCCGCCATTAGTTCTGACACCTCATTTCTTACTGGGAAATGGGATTTCCTTGGATGTCACCTAGGTGAGGGCTGCAGTTGGGAGCCACTTACTCATGCCTGAAATCCAACTTCTCAGTAAGCACACTGTTGAGACTCCAGTAGCTTGTGAGAGAAATGAAATGGCATGGTGTCCCAGTCATAATAAAGTAGTTTGTGCACTTGTATCATGCTTAGCTCCCCTGTGAACACCGCAGTGAACCAAACAGGCTCAGAGAGGAGCCAAGTATTCCAAGACTTGGCCAGGAGGGGTGATCAAACCTGGGTTTGGAGGGGGAACACTCACTTTTTCAAGAGAATTTCCAGCAACTACTACATTGTCCTCCACTATTTGAAATTGTGCAGGAAGTTTCCCACATAAAAGAGATCTCCTTTCTGGAAGGCAGTGATCAGCTTTGTCAGCAGCATCTCCAACAGGCCTTCCTCCAGGATCCATAGGTTACAAGGCTCATTCAGAGTCTGAGCTGACTTACCATCACACTATGTTGGCAAAACAGTGGATATTTCAGACGTAGGAATGGGACCACACTTCACACTGAGGGACTGGAATAGAGTAGATTGGAAATGACACACTCTAATCTCAGTATAGTCACTTGAAAGCACACAAGAATGTTGTAGTCTGTGGGCAGGACGATGGGTTCCAATAGTTTTCCTCTCAATATACCTCATCTGAGTTGCCCTGGAGTTTCCTGGCTTTCTTCCTTGAGAAATGCCTGATATACTGGAATTTCGGCTTGGCACTGATCCAGCATCTACTTCTTCAAGTGAGACATCCATATCTCTCATGCCTGAGATCCGAGCCTCCTGACCTTTGGCAACAGCACAGCAACATCTTTCTGGTTCCTGAGCCACAGGCCAAGGGAGATGGCTTGAGCTGGTTGTCACATACAGTGGCTTGGTTACCAGGATTCCATATTCTGTTCCATTGTGAGGGAGCTAGGGTCACCTTTCAAGGCCCAATGACCAAAGCTCCTTGCTCACAGAAGACCTCCCCAAAGACATACTGGAGGCTGAATCTCCCTTCCCACCTCACATATGGATGTAGTAAACAGCACACTTTTTGTTCAAATCCCAAGTCATAATCCCTAGGCATAAGTGCTAGCCTGGTCTCAGGCTCAAGGAGCCTTTCTTAGGTAAGATCCAAACTTAACTGTCACTATTCCCCTTACCCTTCACAAGACATTTTGCTTCAC
Source organism: Megascapheus bottae (assembly GCF_031878675.1). Taxonomy (NCBI): domain Eukaryota; kingdom Metazoa; phylum Chordata; class Mammalia; order Rodentia; family Geomyidae; genus Megascapheus; species Megascapheus bottae. Next base: position 257,597 of record NW_028327500.1, read on the forward strand.
AGTGCCTTCTCAGCTTGCATTTTGCCTCTTGCACATTTTATTTTGCTAGTCCTGGGACTTGACCTCAGAGCCTGACCATTGTTCTTAGGCTTTCTTTAGGCTATAGCTGTCCCACCAAGCCACAGCACCACTTCCAGAGTTTTCTATGTATATGGTACTGCAGAATCAAACCGGAGTCTTTTTGTGTGGTAGCCAAGCACTCTACAAATAGATGAAACACCCAGGCCATCTTGCACATATTTTTCACTTCAATCTACTAGGAAGTTGTTAGGTTTCTGTATCCTAATCTATTTTTCTTCCTGATGAATATCTGTGCTGTCATCTGTAAAAATGCAAGTGGGAAAATCACAGAAGCATTGGTGACATAAAAAAAGTCTTACAGACATAGAGAAGTGTTCATTCTTTGTAGGAGAAAGGATATTTTGATATGATGATGATGACTATTTATAAATACTTTATCGGGGTTTAGAGTTTGGCCCAGTGGTAGAGTGCTTGCCTAGCATCCATGAAGATCTAGGTTTGAGTCCTTAATATCACACAGATATAAAAATCCATATGGCAATGTGGCTCAAGTGGCAGAGGGCTAGACTTGGGAAAAGCCAAGAGCAGTGCTCAGGCCCTGAGTTCAAGCCCCAGGAATGGCAGAGAAAACAAAAGAAAAGAAAAGAAAAGAAATGTGCTTTTTACAAGTTATTTACTCACAGCATTTGCCTCTGAATTCTTCGCTTCTGCATCTTGTGACTTATCCCTTTCCCTCAATGTAGACAAGAAAAACAGATTTTGTTACTTGCTATCCTGTTGTCCAATCTTTGGATATTAATTCAAAATACAATATTGCCTGAGATATTCTGTGTGTGCATGTGTGTGTGTATCTGTCAATGTGTGCATGCACACATGTGTACAGGTTTAGGGCTTACTCATAGGGCCTGTGTGATAACCCTCAGCATCTTTTCCTCAAAGGTATTGGTCTTTCACTTCTAGCTTATTATAGCTAATTGGAGTTGAGAGATTCACTCAATTTCTTGCCCTGTGCATTGGAACCCAGTGCTGGGTTCTCATATTGTTAATTGTAGCTATAGAGAAGGCTGAGGTCTGGGGATCCTCGTTAGAATCTAGCCCCTGAAAGAAAGTCACTGATAGAAATCTTTATCTTCAGTTAAGCACGAATAAATAAGGCAAAAGTGGAACTGTGGCTCAGTTCCTCTTGTACCAGCCATGAGAAAATTAGTAATTGGCAGCACCTGGTCCCTGAGAGAAATCCTTAGCACTGGTTCAAAAAAAGAAAGAAAATAATGAAAAAAATTAAAACTTGCTGAGGAATCCATAAGGATAAACGTGCCTGTGAATAATCTTGTCATTTCAGATTCCCTCAAGAGCTTATGTCTCTCTATATTTTATCAAGTTTTTTTAAAGATATTTACATATTTTCTACCTTTCCTAAACAGAGATAGCCATCCACAAAACACAAACACACACTCTCACACAGTATACCACCCACCCATAAGTGTCTGGCTATGTATATATGTACAGTCATATGTATTGATCTGTCTCTCTATGCTAATATATAAATGCATAAACATATGTATTTAGACAAACAGGAAACATACATAGATAGGTCTAAGGCATTTCCAGATTTTGTGCAAGTCTTCTGAGTGCAACTTACCATTGTATTGTTTGTCAAGATAGAGTCCCTCCTACTTTTGGCCAGCTTCTTGTCCTTTGATACTTTTTTCTGCCGGTCCTGGGTTTTGAACGCTAGGCCTGGATGCTGTCACTGAGCTTGAGCTTCTTGCATTCAGTAGTTTATTGCAGATAAGAGTCTCGTTGAGTTCCTGTCCTGGGCTGGCTTTGAATTGTGATCCTCAGATCTCAAACTCCTGAGCAGCTAGGATGACAGTCTTGAGCTACCAGTACCTGGTTCCTTTGCCTCTTTTACCATTTTTTGGGCCCCAACACAGCCATGGTATCTACCTTCCTATGTTCTCTCCACCTGCCCCCAGACAGGGGTCTGACAGATGCTTTCCACCCACTTATTCATGTCCTCCTCTGTATTGGCTGACAGCTAAGACATGCACTCACTTGTCTGGATGCCAAACACAAAGCCATGTGATTGTTTCTCAGTCTGGAACATCCTATCAGATTTATAGCACCACAGAGGGTCAGGTTGATGCTCCTCCAGGGCTTCTTAAATTGTTCTCATATTAATCCACAACACGTTTGTCATCACTTGTCCAGCTAATTCATGGACTAAACCAACATTCCCTACAAACTTAGATCCCAATACCATGAGGACACTCAAGGGTGCATTAGGAGTGTGACCTGCAGGGGGATGTGAGCCTGTCTAACTTGGAGGGGATTTCTCCACCACAGGAAATGGAATACAAATTTAGAATCTGCTTTCATGAGGTGACAATCTCTGGCAGATGTTCTTATCAAATATGGCACTGCCTACTTCCAGATTAAAACATGGGTTGATGACCCAGCATAACAGAGAATATATTCACCCAGGCCCAACACATAGGCTGGAACCCTGAACTTTCAGGTAGCATTTGGCTTTGAAGGTCATGAGATCTTAGTCTACAAATGATGAGCCCCCTCCCGTGAGGCATAGCAAACGGAGTCAAACTGCAACCCAGTTAAGCACCAGATCAAGCTTCCCTTCTTCAGTACGGTATGGTTTGAAAACTGTGCATAGCTTCTGTTTGAAGCCAGTCCAGAAAGGAAAGTCCATGAAACTCTCATTTCCAGTTAACTGCCAAGAAAAAGCCAAAGATAGAGATGAAGCTCAAGAGAGGTAGAGAGCCATCTGAAAAGAATGGTTACACCCTGCAACATCCTCATTATCTGATCTTGAAACCATCTCTGCGTGCATCCCAGCATGCAGCCAGCATCTGGGGGTGACAGTGACCCCTGCGCCCATTGGCAATCTGCACTGTCTCTGACATCTGTAATGTGAACCTCATTCTGTTGGGTTTGTGAAGCGGTGTCAACCCTGCAGAAGGAACCAACTGTGCCCTAACTCCACTGTCCCCTGGGGCCCCTAGCATTCCCCCATCTGCACCCCTCCTGTGGCTTCTGATCCTAGGGAGCCCTCCTGCCCTGTCCAACACTCACATGAATTGCATATTTCTTTTCCTGGGGCAACTTCTCCACAGAGAGTACATGACATGCCCACTCTCCAGGCACGGGGAGATCCTGCCAAAGTAGCAAATCAGTGATAAGGACATAAAGTGATGAATAAAATTTTAGATCCTGATGGTAGACAGTCTGCAAAATCCAAGGGAGAATGGAATTGGAGGGGACCAGGGATCAGGATGTGGGCATGGAGCTTCCCTGCCAAGGGGGTGGGGGAAGTCACAGGCTGGGGGATGCACAGGATGATCCATGGGCCCTGTGCAGCTACTGGGTCACCCCCTTCTGCATCTCAGCCTTTGGCTTTGAGCTCTGTGATCGTCAAGATGTGCACAGTCTGTACTCTGGCTGGCAGAAGAAAGGACCCTGGGAAGACAATTGTAGAACCTTTGTGAGTGTAGGAAGGGGTAGCCTGGACACCCAGTCCAAGAGGAGCTAAAACTGGAGTCGAGGGGTGTGCAAGGAGTGGGTGTGAGGGTTGTGGGCAGTCACAGTCACGGCAGAGGTGGCTCTGTCTGTGGGGTGAATGCCTCCCTGCAGGCACAGCACTGGAGATATCAGAGATCCATATGAAAAGGAAAACCTGGAAATGGCACTATGGTTCAATTGGTAGAGCATCAACCTTGAGCAAAAGAGCTCAGGGACAGTACCCAGGACCTGAGTTCAAGCCTCATGACTGTAAAAGAAAAAGAACCAGGACTATGAGAGGGAACCTGGTACTCTCTTGGTCTAATCAGACACAAGAAGAGGCCGGGATAGGCTGTGGAAAAACACAGAGAATATCTTTCCCCAGCTCATCCTGACATGCATGCAGGGACAGCCATCTAACTAGGGCTACGGTGAGATCATCTTCACCCCTGTGCTGTCATCTGAATTGTAGGCCTCTGTCCTGGCATGGGGTGTCCTGATGGCTGAGCAGGTGCCCTAACCCTAGATGGAGAGCATCCACTGACTGTGGTAGCTAAGGAGAGATCTGTTCCATAGCTATAAGGCCACCCAGCATGGGAGCCAGAACCACCCCTCACCCAGGTAGAGGCCAATGGTACTCCAGGTGTTACTAACATTGCCCCACCCCTAGCTCTGGGTACACGTGATATTCCCTCCACAAGGAGCAGGACAAAGTGAGGGATCAGGAAGCTGCCTATGGGCTTCAGTTGATTGCCAGGCTGGCACTACAGATGGCCTCACTCTGTCACCACCTTCCCCTGCCTCCATCTTTCCTCCATCATGCCTCTCTACCTCCCACACATTAACCGTGGAAACCAATGAACTGGGCTCTCATCATTCCTCTCATCTCTTCACCCACCTTGCCATGCATCCATCACTCTGTCTCTTCCACCCCACACACATCCCACCACCAGCCACCCTGTAGCTTATGAGGATCCCAGAGGAAGCTCTTGGTGAAGGGCTTGTGACCACAAAACAGTTACTATCTTCCGCTCCGGCCTGATCTACCACAGAATAAGAACAGCCAAGCAGGCACACACTGCAGCAGAGTTGCTCTGCTGCCACCCTGATTTCTTCATGGCCAGGACTTGGCTCTCCTCAGCCTCTCAGCTCAGTAACCAGAACATTGTGCTTTCACAGAGCCATGGCTTCCAGTCTCCATGGACACCATGACATCAAGGTGATACCAACTTCCCCATCTCTATATACTTCTAACTATGGGATGGGAGCTGTGGTTCTCTTCTGTGACTCCATCCGCTAAGAGGCTCATGCAGATTTCTATCCTTTGCTCATCATGGTGACTCTTTGGTTAACAAGTCACTGCTGGGCTTCCAGTTCACCACATATAGAACCCATACTCCAACACTTTTCTTAGAAGGACTGATGACTTTTAAATATTCTCTAGTTTTAAATTTCTAGTTCCTTCTCTCTTTCATTTATATATAAGTGTAATGAATGTGGAAAGTCTTTCCAAGGAAAGGGAAAACTTCGTGTTCATCAGAGAATACACACAGGAGTGAAACCTTATGAATGTAACCAATGTGTAAAGTCTTTCAGACAGAAATCTTCCCTCAAAATGCATCAAAGAACACACACAGGAGAGAAACCTTATGTGTGCAACAAATGTGGAAAGACCTTCAAGTGGAAGTCATATCTTGATGGGCATAATAGAACACACATAGGAGAGAAAACTTATGTATGTAGTGAATGCGGAAAGTCTTTCAAATGGAAGGTAAAACTCCATGTTCATCAGAGAATATACTCAGGAGAAACACTTTATGAGTGTAACACATGTGGAAAGTCCTTCACACAGAAGCATGCAAAAGACATGCATAAGACAATTCAAACAGGAGAAAAACCTTATGAATGTAACCGATGTGGAATGTCTTTCAAATGGAAGTCTTCCCTCAAATTGCATCAGAGAACACACACAGGAGAGAAACTGTACGAGTGCATCAAATGTGGTAAGACCTTCAGATGGAAGTCACATTACAGGAGGCATAACAGAATTCACACATATTAGAAACCTTAGGAATGTAACCAAAGTTGAATGTCTTTCGTGCAGTATTTACCCTTCAAGAAGTGTAAGAGAGTTCACACATATGAGAAGCCTTAGCAATGTAATAAATAGGAAAGACTTTTTAGTCTGTGGAAGAAAACTCAGCTTGTGTCACAGAACCAACACAAGATCAAACCCTTAATGAATGTAGCAAATGTTCAGTCTTTTCCCCAGAAGGCACAAGTCAAGATTTATCACTAAACACCCACAGGATAGAATCCGATGAATAAAATGTAAGGGAAATTTTTTTGAAGAACTCATAGTTGAGTTTGCATGATACCACACAGACACAGGATAAAAATCGTATGAATATAAGAATATGAAAAATCCATCATGAACGCATGACTAAGTATAAAATGCACATAGGAAAGAAAAACCTTATGAATATTACAAATGTGGAAAGTGTTTGACCTGGAAGGCATACTTCTGTGTTCATCACAAACCTGATTCCCATAGAAGAAAAGAAAACTAATGAATAGAACAAATGTGCAATGACTTTTAATCAGAAGTCAGTCTTCAGTACATTTCAGAACATACACAATAGAGAAATTCTGAGTAATGAAAAACATTTAGCTATATATAGAATCTCTGTATATAGGAGCATTAGGGTAAGTCTTCTAAACAAACTCAACCTTCAGCAAGCATTAAGAGCACTCACAGAAGAAATAATAGCATGTAGGAAAACCTTTGTCAGAAACCTCTAAAAGCTGCCTGTGTGGCTTAGTGGTAGAGTGCTAACCTATCAAGGATTAAGGCCTGGGTTAGATTCCCCAATACTACGTGAAAAGAGCAAGCCAGAAGCAGCACTGTGGTTCAAATGGTAGAGTGCTAACCTTGAGCAAAAGTAGCTCAGGCCCTGATTTCAAGCCTAAGGATTGGAGAGAGAGAGAGAGAGAGAGAGAGAGAGAGAGAGAGAGAGAGAGAGAGAGAGAGAGAGAGAGAGAGGGAGAAAGAGAGAGAGAGAGAAAAGACAGAGAAAGAGAGGGAAACAGGAACTTCTAAATTTTACAGAGATAGAGAAGGAGAGAGAGAAGGAGACAGAAACTAATTTCTAAACTTTACAGTCTTTCTATTTCCTTACAAATTCGTCTATGTCATTCTTTCTGACAGAAGCACAGAATTCCATTGTGTAAAAATACCATATTTGATCTACTCATCAACTGACGGGCATCTGGGTTGGTTCCATACCTTTGCTATAGTAAATAGTGCTGTGAAAAATGTTATTGTTCTAGTGAATTTAGTATGTCCTATCTGGACGATTGGCAAGTAGTGAAATTGCTGGATCACATGGGAGCTCTATGTTTAGTCTTTTTGGGATACTGCCATAGTGCTTTCCATAGTGGTTGAACGAGTTTGCAATCCCACCAGCAGTGTAGTAGTGATCCCTCCTGGCCACATCCCCTCCAGCATACGTTATTAGATTTCTGGATCTTGGCCATTCTAACTGGAGTGAGGAGGAAAAGGGAAAGAGGAACTGAAACTTTCTCTCCTTACAGATGACATGATTCTGTATTTAAAGAACCCTATAGACTCTACTCCGAAGCTGCTTGAGCTGATATAAAACTTTGGTAAGGTAGCAGGGTATAAAATTAACCCTCAATGTCAACTGCCTTCCTATATGCCAACAAATGAGAGGAATGAGGCAAGAATCAGGATAGCAACTCATTTTGCTATCAAAGAAAATAAAATACCTAGGAATTAACTTAGAATGTAAAGCACCTTTTTGATGGAACTATAAACCCTGGGGAAGGAAATTAACGCAGAACTGAGGAAATGCAAAAACCTATGCTCCTGCTTTGGAAGAAGTAATATTGTAAAAATGGCAATCTTGATAAGGACTATCTACATATTCAGTGCAATATTCATCAATATCCCAATGTCATTCTTTAAAGAAACAGAAGAGGAAATCCAAAATTTCACTTGGAATAATAAAAGACCCCTTATAGTCTGTCTTCTTGCATGATACATAATGTTTAATCTGACCTTCTCCACCAAAATCTCACCTTTCTCATTGAGACATAGGTGGCCCTGATTACTAGCAGCAAAGGCTCAAACGCGCAGTTTCAGGTGTCACCACTGCCTCTGTTACTGGGTAGATCCAACTCTGTCATCGATTCTGAGGTCTGCTCTGGGAGTCTTGGTCACAAGTTGTTCTGTGGCATCTGCTGCCAGCCTGTGCCTATTTGCTTCCTTTTCCTCCAGCAGCCTACAACAGGGAATGAAGTTCAGGCGCTGATGCTCTCCTTCATATGCAGAGCAGGATGAGCCCAACCCTCCCTCATCTTCCTCTTCCAATTTTTGGGAAAAAATGTGCTGGCAGATGTCCTCAGGTGTGGGGCATGGCTAATCCACACTTTTAATCCAGACTGGTCAGGAGGCTGAGATCTGAGTATGGAAGTTCCAAGTCACCTAGACAGGAAAGTCTGATAGATTCTTACTACCAAAAATAAAAACAGCTGGGAATGGAGTTTGGGCTCAAGTGGTAAAGGGCTAGTCTTGAGTACAAATGCTTAGTGCCCAGGCCCTGAGTTCAGGCTCCAGCACTGCCAACAACTTCACTTTAGTGAGATTTTAGCTTTATCCATGTAGGCACATCTCAGTGGAATCTTTGCTGGTAGAGATAGTCTTCATAATTTTGTCTCAAGGTAAAGGTCCTCCTGGGGTAGTACACAAAAGGTGTCATGGAGAGAGGAGCCCCACTTGCTCCAGGTTTGAAGATGGCATAGGTCAAGCCAGCATGGAGTTGGCACATCAGTCTTTTTCCTAGCACCACCTACCAGTGAATGTCAAATGACATTGATTGTTTTGGGATTGTGTGATTGAAGTGCCCCATTAAGGGCAGTGTTAGCACATCCAAACTTGGATACCAAGAATGCTGAAATCTCAAAGCTAAGATTTCTGTTGGCTACAGAAATGCTGGTGTGTCTGTTATTCACTAAAAGTTCAGGTGCAAAGATTCTGAAGCTTGACGCCATGTGTTTATTCCACTTAGTAAAATTATTTTAATGCACTGTATAAGTTAAAACATTTGATAAGAGTCAGGGGTAGTGAAAACATTGTTCTTGAATTCAGTTGTCTGGCAGGGTAATGGGGGGGTGTTGGTGGCTGGGACTATGAAGCTGGAGCTGCTATCAAACCATGGATCATGTTCCTCTTTGTCTGGGAGAAATGACTGCAAAGATGAAATTTGAATGGTGAGGAAAAGATGATGATATACTCAGGAAATTTCTCCTAAACAAATGCTCATGTGGAAGTGGGATGGGGGCTGGGCATATCTGAGGCAGAGCTTAAGGGGGCTTCTCATGGCGTTGAGAACGTTCCTTGCGACTTCAGGCATGCAGCAGGGTGTTTTAGATGGCCATTGTGAGATGGATGGAATAAGACTGGAGACAAGATGAATGCTGGGATCCTGCAATGCTCTTGCATGAGTGGCTGGTGGCTCACCTGAAAGAACTAATTATGTCTAAAGAAGAAATCAGGAATTTGTTTTGATTAGATAATACCTGTAATCCGAGGCATATTCAGGATCCTGATCTTAGTATTGAGCAAAGAAAAGCTAAGAAAAAGCTCCAGGTCTTGAGTTCAAGGCCAGGAGTGAAAGAAGGAAGGTAAAAAAGGGAAGTATGTGAGGAAGGGAAATATATAAATGAAAGAGAGAAGAAACTAGAAATTTAAAACTAGAGAATATTTAAAAGTCATCAGTCCTTCTAAGAAAAGTGTTGGAGTATAGGTTCTATATGTGATGAACTGGAAGCCCAGCGGTGACTTGTTAACCAAAGAGTCACCATGATGAGCAAAGGATAGAAATCTGCATGAGCCTCTTAGCGGATGGAGTCACAGAAGAGAACCTCAGCTCCCATCCCATAGTTACAAGTATACAGAGATGGGGAACTTGGCATCACCTTGATGTCATTGTGTCCATGGAGACTGGAAGCCATGGCTCTGTGAAAGCACAATGTTCTGGTTACTGAGCTGAGAGGCTGAGGAGAGCCAAGTCCTGGCCATGAAGAAATCAAGGTGGCAGCAGAGCAACTCTGCTGCAGTGTGTGCCTGCTTGGCTGTTCTTATTCTGTGGTGGATCAGGCCGAAGCGGGTGATAGTAACTGTTTTGTGGTCACAAGCCCTTCACCAAGAGCTTCCTCTGGGATCCTCATAAGCTACAGGGTGGCTGGTGGTGGGATGTGTGTGGGGTGGAAGTGACAGAGGGATGGACGCATGGCAAGGTGGGTGAAGAGATGAGAGGAATGATGAGAGCCCAGTTCATTGGTTTCCAAGGTTAATGGGTGGGAGGTAGAGAGGCATGATGGAGGAAAGATGGAGGCAGGGGAAGGTGGTGACAGAGTGAGGCCATCTGTAGTACCAGCCTGGCCATCATCTGAAGCCCATAGGCAGCTTCCTGATCCCTCACTTTATCCTGCTCCTTGTGGAGGGAATGTCACGTGTACCCAGAGCTAGGGGTGGGGCAATGTTAGTAGCACCTGGAGAACCATTGGCCTCTACCTGGGTGAGGGGTGGTTTTGGCTCCCATGCTGGGTGGCCTGATAGCTATGGAACAGATGTCTCCTTAGCTACCACAGTCAGTGGCTGCTCTCCATCTAGGGTTAGGGCACCTGCTCAGCCATCAGGACACCCCATGCCAGGATAGAGGCCTACAATTCAGATGGCAGCACAGGGGTGAAGATGATCTCACCGTAGCCCTAATTACATGGCTGTCCCTGCATGCAGGTCAGGATGAGCTGGGGGAAGATGTTCTCTGTGTTTTTCCACAGCCTATCCCGGCCTCTTTTTGTGTCTGATTAGACCCAGAGAGTTCCAGGTTTCCTCTCATAGTCCTGGTTCTTTTTCTTTTACAGTCATGAGGCTTGAACTCAGGTCCTGGGTACTGTCCCTGAGCTCTTTTGCTCAAGGTTGATGCTCTACCATTTGAACCATAGTGCCATTTCCAGGTTTTCCTTTTCATGTGGATCTCTGATATCTCCAGTGCTGTGCCTGCAGGGAGGCACTCACCCCACAGACAGAGCCACCTCTGCCGTGACTGTGACTGCCCACAACCCTCACACCCACTCCTTGCACACCCCTCGACTCCAGTTTTAGCTCCTCTTGGACTGGGTGCCCAGCCTACCCCTTCCTACACTCACAAAGGGTCTACAATTGTCTTCCCAGGGTCCTTTCTTCTGCCAGCCAGAGTACAGACTGTGCACATCTTGACGATGACAGAGCTCAAAGCCAAAGGCTGAGATGCAGAAGGGGGTGACCCAGTAGCTGCACAGGGCCCATGGATCATCCTGTGTATCCCCCAGCCTGTGACTTCCCCCACCCCCTTGGCAGGGAAGCTCCATGCCCACATCCTGATCCCTGGTCCCCTCCAATTCCATTCTCCCTTGGATTTTGCAGACTGTCTACCATCAGGATCTAAAATTCTATTAATCACTTTATGTCCTTATCACTGATTTGCTACTTTGGCAGGATCTCCCCGTGCCTGGAGAGTGGGCATGTCATGTACTCTCTGTGGAGAAGTTGCCCCAGGAGAAGAAATATGCACTTCATGTGAGTGTTGGACAGGGCAGGAGGGCTCCCTACTATCAGAAGCCACAGGAGGGGTGCAGACGGGGGAATGCTAGGGGCCCCAGGGGACAGTGGGAGTTAGGGCACAGTTGATTCCTTCTGCAGGGTTGACATCGCTTCACAAACCCAACAGAATGAGGTTCACATTACAGATGTCAGAGACAGTGCAGATTGCCAATGGGCGCAGGGGTCACTGTCACCCCCAGATGCTGGCTGCATGCTGGGATGCACGCAGAGATGTTTTCAAGATCAGATAATGTGGATGTTGCAGGGTGTAACCATTCTTTTCAGATGGCTCTCTACCTCTCCTGAGCTTCATCTCTATCTTTGGCTTTTTCTTGGCAGTTAACTGGAAATGAGAGTTTCATGGACTTTCCTTCTCGACTGGCTTCAAACAGAACCTATGCACAGTTTTCAAACCATACCCTACTGAAGAAGGGAAGCTTGATCTGGTGCTTAACTGGGTTGCAGTTTGACTCCGTTTGCTATGCCTCACGGGAGGGGGCTCATCATTTGTAGACTAAGATCTCATGACCTTCAAAGCCAAATGCTACCTGAAAGTTCAGGGTCCCAGCCTATGTGTTGGACCTGGGTGAATACATTCTCTGTTATGCTGGGTCATCAACCCATGTTTTAAGCTGGAAGTAGGCAGTGCCACTTTTGATAAGAACATCTGCCAGAAATTGTCACCTCATGAAAGCAGATTCTAAATTTGTATTCCATTTCCTGTGGTGGAGAAATCCCCTCCAAGTTAGACAGGCTCACATCCCCCTGCAGGTCACACTCCTAATGCACCCTTGAGTGTCCTCATGGTATTGGGATATAAGTTTGTAGGGAATGCTGGTTTAGTCCATGAATTAGCTGGACAAGTGATGACAAACGTGTTGTGGATTAATATGAAAACAATTTAAGAAGCCCTGGAGGAGCATCAACCTGACCCTCTGTGGTGCTATAAATCTGATAGGATGTTCCAGACTGACAAACAATCACATGGCTTTGTTTTTGGCATCCAGACAAGTGAGTGCATGTCTTAGCTGTCAACCAATACAGAGGAGGACATGAATAAGTGGGTGGAAAGCATCTGTCAGACCCCTGTCTGGGGGCAGGTGGAGAGAACATAGGAAGGTAGATACCATGGGTGTGGTGGGGCCAAAAAAAGGTTAAAAGAGGCAAAGGAACCAGGTACTGGTAGCTCAAGACTGTCATCCTAGCTACTCAGAAGTTTGAGATCTGAGGATCACAATTCAAAGCCAGCCCAGGACAGAAACTCCATGAGACTCTTATCTGCAATAAACTACTGAATGCAAGAAGCTCAAGCTCAGTGACAGCATCCAGGCCTAGCGTTCAAAACCCAGGACCGGCAGAAAAAAGTATCAAAGGACAAGAAGCTGGACAAAAGTTAGACGGACTTTATCTTGACAAACAATACAATGGTAAGTTGCACTCAGAAGACTTGCACAAAATCTGGAAATGCCTGAGACCTATCTATGTATGTTTCCTGTTTGTCTAAATACATATGTTTATGCATTTATATATTAGCATAGAGACAGATCAATACATATGACTATACATATATACATAGCCAGACACTTATGGGTGGGTGGTATACTGTGTGAGAGTTTGTGTTTGTGTTTTGTGGATGGCTATCTCTGTTTAAGAAAGGTAGGAAATATGTAAATATCTTTAAAAAAACTTGATAAAATATAGAGAGACATAAGCTCTTGAGGGAATCTGAAATGACAAGATTATTCACAGGCACGTTTATCCTTATGGATTCCTCAGCAAGTTTTAATTTTTTTCATTATTTTCTTTCTTTTTTTGAACCAGTGCTAAGGATTTCTCTCAGGGACCAGGTGCTGCCAATTACTAATTTTCTCATGGCTGGTACAAGAGGAACTGAGCCACAGTTCCACTTTTGCCTTATTTATTCGTGCTTAACTGAAGATAAAGATTTCTATCAGTGACTTTCTCTCAGGGGCTGGATTCTAACGAGGATCCCCAGACCTCAGCCTTCTCTATAGCTACAATTAACAATATGAGAACCCAGCACTGGGTTCCAATGCACAGGACAAGAAATTGAGTGAATCTCTCAACTCCAATTAGCTATAATAAGCTAGAAGTGAAAGACCAATACCTTTGAGGAAAAGATGCTGAGGGTTATCACACAGGCCCTATGAGTAAGCCCTAAACCCTGTACACATGTGTGCATGCACACATTGGCAGATACACACACCCATGCACACACACAATATCTCAGGCAATATTGTATTTTGAATTAATATCCAAAGATTGGACAACAGGATAGCAAGTAATAAAATCTGTTTTTCTTGTCTACATTGAGGGAAAGGGATAAGTCACAAGATACAGAAGCGAAGAATTCAGAGGCAAATGCTGTGAGTAAATAACTTGTAAAAAGCACATTTCTTTTCTTTTCTTTTCTTTTGTTTTCTCTGCCATTCCTGGGGCTTAAACTCAGGGCCTGAGCACTGCTCTTGGCTTTTCCCAAGTCTAGCCCTCTGCCACTTGAGCCACATTGCCATATGGATTTTTATATCTGTGTGATATTAAGGACTCAAACCTAGATCTTCATGGATGCTAGGCAAGCACTCTACCACTGGGCCAAACTCTAAACCCCGATAAAGTATTTATAAATAGTCATCATCATCATATCAAAATATCCTTTCTCCTACAAAGAATGAACACTTCTCTATGTCTGTAAGACTTTTTTTATGTCACCAATGCTTCTGTGATTTTCCCACTTGCATTTTTACAGATGACAGCACAGATATTCATCAGGAAGAAAAATAGATTATGATACTGAAACCTAACAACATCCTAGTAGATTGAAGTGAAAAATATGTGCAAGATGGCCTGGGTGTTTCATCTATTTGTAGAGTGCTTGGCTACCACACAAAAAGACTCCGGTTTGATTCTGCAGTACCATATACCTAGAAAACGCTGGAAGTGGTGCTGTCGCTTGGTGGGACAGCTATAGCCTAAAGAAAGCCTAAGAACAATGGTCAGGCTCTGAGGTCAAGTCCCAGGACTAGCAAAATAAAATGTTCAAGAGGCAAAATGCAAGCTGAGAAGGCACTGTGAAGCAAAATGTCTTGTGAAGTGTAAGGGGAATAGTGACAGTTAAGTTTGGATCTTACATAAGAAAGGCTCCTTGAGCCTGAGACCAGGCTAGCACTTATGCCTAGTTAATGACTTGGGATTTGAACAAAAAGGTGTGCTGTTTACTACATCCATATGTGAGGTGGGAAGGGAGATTCAGCCTCCAGTATGTCTTTGGGGAGGTCTTGTGTGATCAAGGAGCTTTGGTCATTGGGCCTTGAAAGGTGACCCTACCTCCCTCACAATGGAACAGAACATGGAACCCTGGTAACTAAGCCACTGTATGTGACAACCAGCTCAAGCCAGCTCCCTTGGCCTGTGGCTCAGGAACCAGAAAGATGTTGCTGTGCTGTTGCCAAAGTTCAGGAGGCTCGCATCTCAGGCATGAGAGATATGGATGTCTCACTTGAAGAAGTAGATGCTGGATCAGTGCCAAGCCAAAATTCCAGTATATCAGGCATTTCTCTAGGAAGAAAGCCAGGAAACTCCAGGGCAACTCAGATGAGGTATATTGAGAGGAAACTTATTGGAACCCATCATCCCGCCCACACACTACAACCTTCTTGTGTGCTTTCAAGTGACTATACTGAGATTAGAGTGTGTCATTTCCAATCTACTCTATTCCAATTCCTCAGTGTGAAGTGTGGTCCCATTCCTACGTTTGAAATATCCACTGTTTTGCCAACATAATGTGATGGTAAGTCAGCTCAGACTCTGAATGAGCCTTGTAACCTATGGATCCTGGAGGAAGGCCTGTTGGAGATGCTGCTGACAAAGCTGATCCCTGCCTACCAGAAAGGTGATCTCTTTTATGTGGGAAACTTCCTGCACAATTTCAAATAGTGGAGGACAATGTAGTAGTTGCTGAAAATTCTCTTGAAAAAGTGAGTGTTCCCCCTCCAAACCCAGGTTTGCTCACCCTTCCTGGCCAAGTCTTGGAATACTTGGCTCCTCTCTGAGCCTGTTTGTTTCACTGCGGTGTTCACAGGGGAGCTAAGCATGATACAAGTGCACAAACTACTTTATTATGACTGGGACACCATGCCATTTCATTTCCCTCACAAGCTACTGGAGTCTCAACAGTGTGCTTACTGAGAAGTGGGATTTCAGGCATGAGTAAGTGGCTCCCAACTGCAGCCCTCACCTAGGTGACATCCTAGGAAATCCCATTTCCCAGTAAGAAATGAGGTGTCAGTACTAATGGCAGAGGCCTGTGAAATACTTGAGTCAGAGGAAAAGCTGGGTGCTGAATCACTTTTGAGCCATCAGGGAGGGATTGTGATTGCTTTGCCTGTTAGAACCTGAAAGCATTTACATTTTGGTGTGTGGTCCAGTGCTGCCACTTGAACCTGAACCCAGGTCTAAATGCCATCCCTTTGGTGTTCAAAAATTAGCACTGTACCATTTGAGTCATAGGCCAAGTTCTGGCTTTTTGCTGCCTAATTGAAGACAAGTGCCTTTAGAATTTTACTGACTAGACTGGCTTTCCACTGTGATCTTCAGAGCTCAGCCTGCTGGGTGGCTAAGATTAGAGGAATGAGCATTTAGTTCTTTATTTGATGCATTCACTTATTGATTTATTTAGAGCATTTACTTAGTTAATTTAAGGTGCGTTTACTTTGGACAGATGCATAGAGGCCTCTCTCAGAAGCTTCTGGAAGTGGGGTGTAAAAGTCATCCTGTTCTCGAGTGTCTCTTACCCCCCTCCCAGCACATAAGTGCACATCTCTGCAGGACAGCCACAGCATTAGAGTCCTGCAAGAAAGGGGCTTTGGTAGAAGGCTCAGGATGGAGAGAGAAGGCTCTCACTTTCCTTGTACCGAATGTGCCCACAGCATCATGTGTTCCATCTATACGATATGAATGGACTTAAACCCCAGTGATTTCTACGAGTTCAAGAACTGCCACACCCTGACACAACTCAAGCTTTTTACGAGGCTCCACATGCCGGCTTTGGACCTGCTCTTCTAAACACATACTTTTTGACCAGTTGGAGGAATGTGCGACCAGTAAGACTAAGAAAAAGTAGAAGTCCTGGTGTGGGTGCCTCAGAGCCTGTGAGTAGAAAGCCCATGTGGTCTAGATATTGGTTGGCCCTTACTTCTACAGAGCTTGGCAAAATGCCCTTTATGGGTGGTGTCAGCCAGGTAATGTCTGTCCTCTGAAAGGACTCGGGAATAAGCACTCATTAGAAAGACCCTACACCTCCTCAGTGTTCAGTCCGAACTCCAGTTCTACAGGTTCCTCCATTAGATCCTCATGGAAGTTGAGTGACACTTCAACTTGCAGAGTCCACTCTGTGCACTCTGTACCTATTTCCATTCTTAGGTTTGGGTCATCGTGGAAGAGCTTATCCTGAACTCCGGATGAAAAACCCACCAATGGAGCTGGTGACTGATGGAGACTGAGAATCATCACTGCACTCCAGAAAGCATGGGCCTTCTGTAGAAATTACCAAACAGGTTTAGAGTCCTGTGGATATACATTTTGCTCTGAACCCCATGTGTGACACAGTTGAACCTGCAGATACTATGGAGGAAGAAAAAGAGCAGCCAGTTTTCCTTCCGTTTCGTTTCACACTCCACCCAGAGTCAGTCCATCTGAGTCAGAGTAACACTCCACTTATTGTGCAAGCTGAAGGGGCACACGCTGGGCTCATGGAAAATGTCCCCATGGGAAGCAGCAAGTGTACTCTCAATACTGGATTCATTGGAGGAAAATGAATCCATCCTCACAGAATATCCAGACCCATCCATCTCACTAAAAGAGACTTAATCTCCATTCCACAAACAAGAATCCATCCCCCTCTTAACTCAGGAAGGACATTCTGTTTCTCATGAGGAAGGAGACCCTTCTGAGGACTCTGAAGTAGAATTACTGTCTGAAGGCAACTTGGAGGCCAGTCTGGATTTAGAGCTTCCCTGTCCCCTTCCTAAAAAGACATCTCTTTATCTTGCTCTCATGATTGTTGTCAAGTATTCATTGTATTTACTTTGCTAACTATTAAACTCTCATTGTTAATATTATGGTGTGCAGTTCTTCAGTCCTTATTATACTGTGTTTTATTGTCCACTTAGAATGTGAGACCTCAGACACCTAGGTCCTGGGTGGGCCAAAAACCAGACAGGTCTGGTCCCATAGAAGACAACCTTACTGGATATACAGGGAACTATGAAATGCATGGAATCACCAGGAATCCAGGCCAGGCCTCCATGGAAAGAGAAGTCAGCTACCAAAGCTTAAGGACAGAGCAGATGCCTGGAAATGTGTTTTGTCATTCGGGAGAAGTGCCAGAGTAACGGTAATATTATGTGGGACCCTGTTCTGTGAGTTCAAGTCTGTTTATATATCCATTGTGCTTTGTATAAATATTTAAGAAAATTAAACTCCACAATAGCATGAAAAATCTTCTTTGGCTTTGAATGTGGCCTAGTTGTAGAGTGCTCGCCTAGTGTACAAGAAGACCTTGATTCAATTCCTCGGCACTGTATACACAGAAAAAGCAGATGGGGCACTGTGGCTTAGGTGTCACAGTGCCACCCTTGAACAAATGCGGCCAAGGACAGTTCCTGGTCCCTCAGTTCAAGCCCCAGGACTAGCCAAACAAGAAATCATACCATTTTCCACACATTTGGAAATAAATCTGTTTTATCTAACCCTACATCTTTTTTGCCAATCCAGGGTGTGTGCCACCAAGCCAAACTACTGGCCCCCAACCTTACTATTTTGAATCATTTAATTTTGTTACATAATCATATTTCATGCTGTCTGTATTAACACCATAAACAGTATGCTTAGTGTAATAATGTTAAAGGTAAAACATAAGAAATTAATAACTAAAATTCTTTTTTCATTAGTTTTATAGCATTACTTCAATTTAATGAGAAAAATTACCTACAATGTTTATTTTAGAGTTCAAGTAATCCATTTTGATAAATATATCAACCTACATCATTTATTTGAACACATTTTAAACTATTTTTTTCAGGAATGAAAATACATATATATTTATTGTAAATGAAATTTATGATTTGGGGGGAAGGGAAAGAGAAAACGGGTGAGGGGGTAACAGTGTTTACAAGAAATGTACTCATTACATATGTAACAGCAATCTCTTTGTATATCACCTTGACAACAAATTTTTTGAAAAGTACAATAAGTTTAAATGTCTACTTTGGGCAGAATTTTTTTTTTGCCAGTACTGTGCTTAGACTCAGGACCTGAGCACGATCCTTGTTTTTGTTTTTGTTTATTCTTAAGGCGCAAGTTCTATCACATGTGCCACAGCACCACTTGTATCTTTTTTATCTATGTTGTGCTGAGGAATTGAACTTGGGTCTTCATTCATGCTCGGCAAGAACTCTTCCACTAGGCTAACTTATGGCCCCAGTGGGAAGGAAGTTTTCCATAAATTATGTAGGAAATATGTCCACTAAGGAAAAGCCATCAAAAATAGAAGAAAAATTATATACTTAGATAACGACATGCCAGTATTATGGCAGATCTCTGTAATTCTAGCTTCAAGAGTGGCCTATTTGGACCGGGAGTTGGCTGGCTGAAGTAAAGTGCTATCCTTGAGCAAGCCCTAGGACAGTGCTCTGGCCATGAGTTGAAGCCATAGGACATGCAAAAAATAATAATTTAATTCCCGTGACTGGTGGCTCACCCTGGTAATCCTAGCTACCCTGGAGGATCGAGGTTCAAAGACGGCCCAGGCATAAAAATCTGTGAGAATCTTATTTCCAAATAATCCAGAAAATTCAAAATGACAATGTGCCTCAAGTGGTAGAGCTCTTGCCTTGAGCTGAAGAGCTTAAGGTAAACATCCAGGCCCAGAGTTCAAGCCCCATGAGTGAAAAAAAGAAAAAGAAAAAGAAAGCCCTTATCTAAGGCTGGAGTGCACATTAGTGGTAGTTTGCTTGCCTAGTATGCACAAAGCCCTGTGTTCAATGACTCTGTACCGCTTACACCAAAAAAAAAAGCTGGAAATGATCTCAGAAGGTTGGGTTCTGAGGATCACAGTTCAAAGCCAGGCCAGACACTAAAGTCCATGAAACTGTTACTTCCACTTAAGCACCAGAAAACCAGAAGTGACACTGTGGCTCAAGGTGTTTAAGGTTGTAGCCTTGAGCTGAAGAGCCCAGGGACACTGCCCAGGTGCACAATTAAAGTCTTACAACCAAAAGAGAGAGAGAGAGAGAGAGAGAGAGAGAGAGAGAGAGAGAGAGAGAGAGAGAGAGAGAGAGACAGAGAGAGACAGAGAGAGACAGAGAGGACAGGCAGACAGACAGAGACAGACAGAGACAGAGAGACAGAGACAGAGACATCAATCAGTCAGGCACTGCTGGCTGAAGCGTGTAATTCTACCTACTATGGAGGCTGAGATTGGAGGATCTTGGTTCAAAGCCCAAAGCCAGCCTGGACACATATGTTTGTGAGGCTTAAATCACCAATTAACTACCAGAAACCAAAAATGGAGCTGTGGAGGAAGAGCGCTAGCCTTGAGCTGAAGAGCTCAGGGACAGTGTCCAGGCCCAAAGTCCAAGCACCATGATGAATCAATAATAAAAAAAGAAGATAGCTAATAGTAATGATGAATAATTTGGGGCTGGGAGTTTGGCCTAGTGGTAGAGTGCTTGCCTAGCATGCACGAAGACCTGGGTTCAATTCCTCAGTACCACATACATAGAAAAATGCTGGAAGTGGTGCTGAGGCTGAAGTGGTAGAGCCCTAGCCTTGAGAAAATATAAGGACAGTGCTCAGTCCCTGAGTTCAAGCCCAGGACTGGCCAAATCAAAAGTAGTAGAGCACTGGCATTGAACTGAAGATCTGAGGAACAGCCCAGGCACAGAGTTCAAGCACCGCAAACAACAACAACAAAATCTATGAAATGGCAGTGGTGGTTTTAAGCTAAGCAAAAATAGAGTAGAAACTGGTAAAATACATATTTGTGTGTAAGCAAAATAGCCAGACTTATGCATTAGAACAGGATAGCAACTTGAAAAACATTTTGTTTTCCATCTCACTAGGTCCTGTCTCTTAATTTAGTCAAGTAAGTAAAATGCTGGGTTTTATAATCATTGCTCTGAATATTAGAAAATCAGAATATCTCTCATTAACCAACAAAGACCAGGAAATGGGGCTTCGTTCAAATGGCCGAGTATCAGGCAAGAGAAGAAAAAATTGAAGTAAGAACTTGAAGTTCTTGATCCAGAACCTGCATAGTAACAGAGCAGCAGCCTGGTGATGGTACCTCACACCTATAATCTGAGAATCAAAGTTTAAAGCCAGCCAAAGTACCCAGTTAACTACCAGAAAAACCAGAAGTGGCACTGTGGCTCACAGATTAAAGCACTAGCCTTGAGCTGAAGAGCTCAGGGACAGTGCCCAGGCCCAGAGTTCAAGCCCCACAATTGACAAAAATCAAACAAGCAAACAAAACTCACAAAGAAGAATGCAGACCACAGTGGTTCTGCTGAGTCTCTTCTCTATGGGGATCAGGAAACATTTCACTTTTTCTGTCTCTTCCCATCTCAACATTCATACTAAAATAAGACTGTGTTGAACGTTTCAATTTATAAAAATTTTTTTCATGAAGCACCCTGAAATATTCATCGCTTATATCTCAATTGAAGATAGTTGATTTGGGGCTGCATTGGTAGAGTGCTAGCCTTGAGCAGAAAAGGTCAGGGATAGAGCTGAAGCACTCAGTTGAAGACCCAGTGCCAACACACAAAAGAAAATATGCACTTTATACATATTTTCTAATTTCTTAATGAATTTTTCAGTCTGTATAAATATAGGGTACATTCCTTGTTACTTAAGTAAGATTGCTCTTTTTTTTTCTTTTTGCCAGTCCTAGGGCTTGGACTCAGGGCCTAGACATTTTCATTGGACTCGCTTGCCCAAGGTGAGTGCTCTGCCTCTTGAGACACAGCGCCACTTCTAGCTTTTTTCTGAGTATGCGGTACCAGTGAATAGAACCTAAGTCTTCATGCATTCTCGGTGAGCACTCTACCATTAGGCTACATTCCCAGGCAGTGAGATTCCTCTTACAGTCATTGTATGTTCACAGAGTTTGATCTCACACACTGTAGGGCCCTGGTTGGCTTTGACCTGTGATCCTAAGCCCTGAGCCTCCTAAGTAGCTGAAATTAAGTTGTGAGCCAGCATGATGGCTTCCATTCTTTTTTCTACAAAAATATATGTAGCTTTCTAAAATATATCTATAGCTGAAAAAAATGAATCTCTCCCAAACAAATCTTCAAAGAAACAACCATCCTATTAAAAGGTGGGCTAAAGACTTAAAAGAGTATTCTCTGAAGAAAAAATTAAAATGGGCTTTAGACACATGAAGAAATGCTCCATATCTCTAGCAATAAGGGAAATGAAAATCAAAACAACTTTGAGATTCCACCTGAGTCCAGTCAGAATGGCCATTATCAAAAAATCTAATAAGAGATACTGGTGGGGAAGTGACCACGGGGGATCACACCTACACTGTTGGTGTGAGTGTAAACTCATTCAACCACTAGGGAAAGCAGTGTGGTGGTTCCTCAAAAGACTGAACATAGAGCTCCCCTATGATCCAGCAAATCCACTACTTGGCATCTACCCAATTGTCCAGAAAAAAGGGCATACTAAAGCCACTAGCAAAATGATGCTCATTGCAGCACTATTTACCATAGCAAAGATATGAAACCAACCCAGATGCCACTCAGTAGATGACTGAATCAAGAAGATGTGGTACTTATACACAATGGAATGCTATGCTGCCATCAGAAGGAATGACATCGCCCCATTTGTAAGGAAATGGAAAGACATGGAAAAATTCATATTAAGTGAGAGCAAGCCAGACCCAAAGAAACATAAGCTCAATGGTTTCCCTCATTTGTAATAATTAGTTCACATCTAGGACTCTCCTAGCAGAGGATTACAATAACTCAAAAACCTAGGTATATAAGGTCATATAGGATGAGACTAAATGAAAGGATCTCTAGGATATGGGAACAAGAGCTATATCTTGTGTCATCGTTGCTCTTAATCTTGTGTGATTTTTGTCCTTAATCTACTATGTTATTTCTCATCTCTTATTTTGCCCTTTGGTTAATGTCAGATTGTTACTGTATCTGATTTTTTCCTTGGCATATTGTATATATGTTTATTTGTTTATGTCAAATAGGAAAGGGAAGGGGGGAAACAAGATGACTGGGAAGGGGAGGGGAGAGGGAACTGGGGACAAAAACATGTGGAGTGGAATAAATGTGTGAGAAGTAATGCAGTCCACTACCGGTAAATGTAATCGTAACCCATCTATACATTACCCTCAAAATAAAAAAGAGACTATAAAAATATCTGTAGAAAATGAGGCTGGATGATGGAAACACCAGATGCTCTACTACAAAAAATGTGATACACGCGTGCATACACACACACAGACACACACACACACACAATGGAATGATACATAGCCAACCGACAAGATAAAATAATGGCATTCTCGGGGAAGTGGATGAAATGGAAAAAAATCATATTAAGTGAAGTAAGCCAAACTCAAAGGAACATAGGCGGAAAAGTCTCCCTCATTTGTCAAATTCAGTAGAAACCTTGGGCTCTGGTACCAGAGATTTACAATAGAACAGAATCTAGAGACATCGTGACAAATAGTATGACACTAAATGTAAGGACCTTCAAGATAAAGAAACAAAACTCATATAATGAGTGATTGTTGTCCTTAATGAACTATGTGAACTCTTATCTCTTTTGCTATCCCTTGGTTATATCATATTGTTACAATAGTTCACCTTGTTTTCTGATATATTTCATATGTGCCTAATTGGTTATTTGAAATTGGATAGGGAAGGGGGGAAATGAACATGAGTGGGGGTAGGGGAAGGGAAATGGGGACCATATCATTACATGGGGTATCAAAGTTTGAGATGTAATGCACCTTCTGTCTGGTGAATATAATGTAACCCTTCCATAAATTACAATAAAAATAAATACATAAAAAGAAGATCTGCACAGAAAAAAATAATAATGGCATTTTTGGGGTAGTGGATGAAATTAGAGTGAATCCTGTTGAGTGAGATAAGTCAAGATCAAGGAACAAAAGGTACATGGTATCCTTAATATATTGATATTAGTTTCAAACAGTAGTAGAGCGATGATTGAATAGTTGATACCCAAAGTTCTGGACATAATTTTGGAGATATAAACATAACTACATAGACATAAAAATCTAGGATGGACTATACACTCTATAGACATGTGTTTTATTATAGATTAATCTGTATCTATGACATACAAAGACTCAGCTTAATTTTTACTATATTCTAAAATTTATGTGCCAGTGATTGTATAGCGATTCCCTTCTTGAATACTTGTTGGTTAAACATGACATTTGAAATATGATGTAAAATTCAATGTTAATAAATTTTTTTAGAAAAAGTGGCTAGAGGTAAATACCACTAATGTACTTGCTCTAAGTGGTACAGAAATTTTCTTAATGAATCAAGGGGTTTTATTACATCTTTATGCAATTATCTTAGTTCTGAGTGTTCTACACTCAATGCTACTTCTGGAAAGATGATATAGCTGACTGTGTAGATGGTATGAAGACATACTGGCCTAAATGTAGAATAAAGCATTGGTAAGTGGCTGTTAGCTGTCCAGATTCTACTGGAATATGTGGAATGAATTTTTAAGCACAATGCAGGCTCTTAGTCAGATCAGGATCAAGATTATGTGGTTCCATGAGATGAATGAGGAAAGATCAGAAAAATCTACTAAGATATACAGATATACTTTTGAAACTAAGGTATCTGGATTCCTTTTTTTTTCTTTCTTGGTGCGGAGCTTGAACTTTGGACCTGTGCAAGGTCTCTTAGTTCTTTTTCCTCAAGGCCAATGCTGTACCAGTTTTAGCCACAACTCCACTTAGTTTTTGGGTGGATAAGTGGAGAGAAGAATCTTACAGTTTTTTTTGTTTTCGTTTTTTTGCTTGCAAAGGCTTTGAATCACCTTCTCCCTGGCTAGTAGAATGACAATTATGACCCTCCAGCGCCTGGCTAGTAATTTTTTGAAAATTGGACTTTCTTCCAAATCACGTAACTGGTTCCTAGCAAAGTGCTGAAGCCTGATTTAAATGTGACAGATTTTTGTCACTTGGAGACACTCTGTGCTGAACGTTAGAAATCTACCAGCTGAGTCACAGTGGCACTTCCAGTTTTTGTTTATGTGGTGCTGAGGAATGCAATCCAGGGTTTCATACATGCTAGGCAAGCTACATTTTCAGCCCAAGGTTTTATGTTTTGTTTTTTCAGTGTTGTTGCTTCTAAGGTATTGTATGATGTTCTTTCATTTTCTTTGCTTTTTACCTCTTTTCTTCTTTTTCCCTTTAGTTTAATTCTCTGTAGTCACTGTGTTGAATTCGGGTACCCTGTGTCTTGTACATATGTTTATGTGATTTGGGGAATGGAGAGGGTATAATAAAATGATAAAAAAAAAACAAAGGAAAAAGGGTGAACCAATTGAACAGTGATACTTGGAAGACACTAAACGGAAATGAACTGAACCATCTCGGTGGAGAGGGGGCTGAGGGTAGGAAAACAGAGAAAAATGAGGGAGGGGATAACAATTTTCTTAAGAAATGTGTTCATTACTTATGTAACCGTATGCCAACTATATATTGACTTAACAAAAAAAATTAACTTAAAAAATAATTTAGCCGGGTGTAGTTTCTCACACTGGTAAATGTAGCTACTCAAGAGGCTGGGATCCAAGGATAGCAGTTCAAAGTCAGCCTGGGCACTGAAGTCCATGTGACTCTTATCTCCAATTAACCACCAGAAACCCAGAAGTGGCCCTATGGCTCAAGGGAAAGGGCAGTAGTCTTGAGCTGAAAATCTCAGTGACGAGACCCAGGTGCAGAATTACAGTCCCATGACTTGAATGATGAATGATACTAGCCATGCCCTGTGCGCTCACACTTGGAATCCTATCTACACAGAATCAGGTTTGAATCCAGCCCAAACAAATTGCATGATATTCTGATTTACAGTTCATTACCAAAAATCTGGAAGTGGAGCTGTGGATCAAGTCTTAGAACACTAGCCTGAAGTAAAAAACAACATTTAAGGACAGTTCCCAGGCCCTGGGTTCAAGTCCCAGGACTTGCATAAAACAAACAAAATGTGACGCTGAGTCCTCCATCATTTGGTGTTATAGTTCAATATTCTTGATATGCGTCTTAGAAATTAAGTCCCTAGCAAATACTCTCCCCTGAAATTCTGCTTCATAGCTGATTCATAGAATTTCAGCATCATTACTATCACCTTCCAGTTAGCATAGCAGTCTACTACTGAAAATTTGAAGAAAACTTTTGAGTAATCCTAATAAATCTGTGTATCATCTGCACACACATCAAATCAGCAGCAGCTATGTTCTACTATTATCTAAATATATTTAATCTCTTCTTGAGTTAATGAGCCTTAAAGAGTAAAACATATGAAATAGTTATGAAACTAACAGTCACCATTCTTCTACCTAATATTGTAATATAAGTTTATAAATGCAAGGACTATTCTGAAGTGTGCAGAAGATAGCTTCTAATTATAATATTCTCATGAAGTATTGTTTTTAGGAAACATGTTGCTTGCTTTGGGAAAGCAAAGGCAAGGAAAAACGATATAGGTAAGTTCCCTATTTATCAGAAGTAAAATACTATTGGGTTTAGATCAACTTCATTCATTCCGTGCTGATGAAACAAATATTTGCAATTCCTGAGGCCAATTACTTCATTGTGATGCACAATCAGCCAGCTTAGATCAATCTTCCAAAAAAGGAAAGGAACAAATGAGAAGCAATTAAGGTTTCCAAAATGAACCAGGTGGTGGTGGCAGCTCACACTTGTAATTCTATCTACTCAAGGCCTGAAATCCAAGGATCTGGATTAAGTCTGTCTGGGATGAAAATATTCCTGTCTGAAACATCATCTCTCTTATCACAGCCCAGCTGATATACTCTGCCCAACAGGTTCCAAACACCAAAGTCCATTTCCTATCTGAAATACAAGCAACCGTACTCACACATTTCTTCCTCTTTAGGAGATAGTTGAAACATGTACCAGAAACATTTCCCTGGCTTCAGAGTGGAAGTGGAAATATATACTCACTAGAAGCCCATCTAGTAAATTACAGTCAATCATCTTTCCTCACATCTTGTTAGTTAAATTGAACAATGAGTGTTTGGATCAGAAGCGATGTGTATGAGCATACAGGTTGTAAAAGTACTGTAATCCTAGCTACTCAAGATAAGCTGAGACCTGAGGATTCCAGTTCAAAATCAGCCATTCAATAAATTCCATAACATTTTTACCTCTAATTAACCACCAAAAAACAGAGCGTTGAATTGTGCTTAAAATGCCACAGGCCTAAGCTTTGCATAAAAGTGCTAAGGGGTAGCATCCAGGCTCAAACTCTCTCCACTCCTTTTTAACATAGTACTAGAATTCCTAGGCAACGCAATAAGGCAAGAAGCAAGCATAAAGGGGATCCAAGTAGGGAAAGAGGAAATAAAACTATCCCTCTTTGCAGATGACATGATTCTGTATTTAAAGAATCCTATAGACTCTACTCCCATGCTCCTTGAGCTGATTCAAAGCTTTGGAAGGGTAGCAGGCCATAAAATCAACCCTCACAAATCAACTGCCTTCCTTTACGCCAACAGTGAGAGGAACGAGGCAATAATCAGGAAAGAAACTCCTTTCACAATAGCCTCAAAGAAAATAAAGTACCTAGGAATTAGCTTAACTAAGAATGTAAAGGACCGTTTAGATGAAAGTTTTAATACCCTAAAAAAGGAAATTAAAGCAGAACTAAGGAAATGGAAAAACCTCCCATGCTCCTAGATTGGAAGAATCAACATTGTGAAAATGAGAATCTTGCCAAGGGCTATCTACAAATTCAATGCAATACCTATCAACATACCAATGTCATTTTTTAAAGAAATAGAAGAGGCAATTCAAAATTTCATATGGAATAATAAAAGACCCCGTATAGTAAAAACACCTCTTAGCAGAAAGAACAGCGCTGGAGGAATTTCAATTCCAAACTTTAGACTCTATTACAGAGCTATAATTCTCAAAACAGCTTGGTACTGGCAGAAGAACAGGTCTGAGGTCCAATGGAATAGAACTACGGACCCAGATATTAAACCACAGACCTATGGCCACCTAATCTTTGACAAGGGAGCCAAAAAAATAGAATGGAAGAAAGATAGCCTCTTCAACAAGTTGTGCTGGCAGAACTGGTTAAGCACCTGAAGAAAACTAAAGTTGGATCGTTCTTTGTCACCTTGCACTAGAATTAAGTCCAAATTGATCAAAGACCTGGAGGTAAAACTGACAAACTGAAAAGTTTACTTTTCTATGTATGTGGTAATGAGGAATCAAACCTGAGTCTTTTTGCGTGGTAGCCAAGGACTCTACCATTAGGTCAAACACACAGGGCATCTTGCACATATTTTTGACGTCAATCTACTAGGATATTATTAGGTTTCTGTATCCTAATCAATTTTTTCCTGATGATTAGCTTTGCTGTCATGTGTAAAAAATGCAAGAGGGAAAAACACAGAAGAATTAGTGAAATTTAAAAAAAAGCATTACACACATAGATAAGTGTTCATTCTTTGTAGGAGAAAGGATATTTTGATATGATGATGATGACTTTATAATTACTATGTCAGGGTTGAGAGTTTGGCATAGTGGTAGAGTGCTTGCCTAGCATCCATGAAGATCTGGGTTTGATTGCTCAGTATCACATAGATAGAAAATCTAGATGAGGTACTGTGGCTCAAGTGGCAGAGGGCTAGACTTGAGAAAGCCCGAGGACAGTGCTCAGGCCCTGAATTCAAGCCCCAAGACTGGCAGAAAGATAAAAGAAAATTAAAATGCTTTTTACGAGCTAATTCACTCACAGCATTGGCTTATGAAATCTTCGCTTCTGCATCTTGTGAAATACCCCTGTCCCTCAACGTAGACAAGACAAACAGATCCATCCCATGGTCCACTGTGAGGCCACTGGTTGGCCTAAGAGCTAGTCGTGCAGCAACACATAAATTTTATTCTAATACTTTCCAAACTTTGTACTCAAATATGCTACCTACTTACCAACTTAGGTCAGTTATCCTTATGCTATACCTTTTCTTCATGACTACAATATTCTTACACTCCTACGTTAATCCTCTTGTACCTCCCCTGACATCTCTCATTCTTTTTTTCTATCTCTGGGCCTCTGCTGGTCTTTCAACCCTTATACTGCACGGATCTACACTTTATGGCTGTTGAGCAATATTGTATAGGTAGCTGGTTAATTATTCTCTAGGCTCAGAGGGACTTAAAGACAATCGAGATTGGATTGAGAGGCTTATTGTTTTGGGTATAAATCGCTTATCAGTGGTTGTATTAGACTGGTCTGTAAGTGCACAAAAAGAAAGAGTGATAATACCAATCAAAACTTGTGAACATCTAGTGTCTGCCAGCTACAGAGGTCTAGGTTGGTTATATCTGAAAAACTATAATCGTATTTAGTAGTAATCTTGCTCCCATTTTGAAATGGGCAGAACAAGAAACTCAAGAAAAATGTCAAATCAAGAAACAACATCCCCCAGCCAATGTAAACAGACAATGGAACAGTCACTGGCAAACCTAGAGGAGAGTCTTCCAAGTGCTACACAAATGCAATTGATAAACATCATTAATGGAAAATGTGAAAATATAAAGAAAGAGGTAATGGAGGAAGCCATAGCTGAACAAGAGGAAAGCAAAAACAAGGTGATAATGAAAGAGAAGAAGCCATAAAGGAGGCCATAACAAAGGTTTTTCAAAGAAAGATGGATGAATTCATAGAATTCACAAGTAAAAACGTGACCAAACTCCAGCAAATGTTCAAAGAAAATAAAGCTACTGAGCTAACCACTCAAAAGGAAATCAAGGAGATAAAGAAATCCATACATGATCTAAAACAGGAGATGCAAGGCATCAAAAGTGAGCAATTAGAAGCAAGGGAGATGAAAAATAAAGTAGATAGCTTTGATAGCAGGTTAGACAATGCAGAGGAGAGGATTTCCGGGGCTGAAGATAATTTAGGTATTATAGAGAAAGAACAGAAAATGAGTTAATCCAAATCTAGGAAATATGACAGATCACTTCAGGAGGTCCAAGATACAATTAGGAAGCCTAATTTAAGGCTAGTTGGTATTGAGGAGGGCGTGGAGAAAGAGGTCATTGGTATTGGAAATACACTTCAGGGAATCATCTCAGGAAATTTCCGAAATATCCAGAAGGGCAGGCCCATCCAGATACAAAAAGCTTTTAGAACCCCAAACAGACCTGACCAGAAAAGAACATCCCACCGCCACATTGTGATCCGAACTGGATCAATAGAAACGAAAGGAAAGATCCTAAAGGCAGCCAGGGAAAAGGGATCAGTAACCTATAAAGGCAAAACAATCAGAATAACCCCAGATTTCACAGCAGAGACCATGCAAGCACGAAGTGACTGGAAGCATATATGTCATGCCCTTAAATCAAATAACTACCAACCAAGAATATTGTAGCCAGCTAAGCTCTCATTCATAACTGAGGGAACAATAAAAACATTCAATTCCAGGGAAAAGCTGCAACAATATGTCGAAACAAAACCAACACTACAGAGAATTCTCAAAGATGCTCTATACATAGAAAACCAAAATAAATGCAATATAGGGAAAGAAATGGCACCTAAACAGCATACCATCTAAGGACCAAAAGAACTGTCAAGACACAGGCCCTACTAAAAGATTTTGAAAATGGTAGGAACTAATAAATATCTCTCAATCCTAACTCTCAATATCAATGGACTTAACTCTCCAATTAAACGGCATAGGCTGTCTAGTTGGATCTAAAAGCAAGAGCCATCGTTCTGCTGTCTTCAAGAGACACTTCTTACCCCAAAACAATCATCTTTTGAAAGTGAGAGGTTGGAATAAACTCTATCAAGCTAACTTCCCCCATAAACAGGCTGGAGTTGCCATCCTCATATCAGATACAATAGACTTCAAACTAAAATTAGTAAGAAAAGACAAAGAAGGTTACTACATACTACTAAAGGGATCTTTCCTCCAGGAAGACATAACGATCCTAAATATTTACACACCCAATCCCGGAGCTCCAAACTTCCTCAAGCAAACTTTACTTACACTGAAACCATACATAGATCGAAATACAGTGATTGTTGGTGAGTTTAACACACCACTCTCACCTATGGACAGATCAACAAGGCAAAACTCAACAGAGAAACCTTAGAACTGAACAACTATATAGACCAACTAGATCTAACAGACATCTGCAGAATATTCCACCCAGTAACAACACAATATACATTTTTCTCAGCAGCACATGGAACATTTTCCATAATATCCACATCTTAGGCCATAAAACAAACCTGGACAGATTCAGAAACACTGAAATTATTCCATGCACACTCTCAGACCATAAAGGCATCAAATTGGAACAGAACACGTATCTCCACCAACGAAAACCCCGTAACTCATGGAGACTGAACAACACATTGTTGAATCAAAAACAATGGGTAATCGAAGAGATCAGAACAGATATCCAACTGTTTATGAAATTTAACAATAAGGAGCACACAAATATCAACTCCTTAGAGACACAACAAAGGCAGTACTCAGAGGAAAATTTATAGTGCTGAGTGCCTACAACAGCAAGTTGGAAAAATGGCAAATCAACTAGTTAATGCCTCACTTTAACCTCCTGGAAAAAGAGCAACAAACCAACCCTAAACCCATTAGGAGAAAGCAAATTATTAAAATCAAAGCAGAATTAAATGATTTGGAATAAAAAAAAACTATAGAAAGAATCAACAAAACAAGGAGTTGGTTCTTTGAAAGAATTTACAAATTGTCAAGCCTTTATCAAATCTTACCAAACAAAGAAGAGAGCATATCGAAATAAACAAAATCGCAGATGAAAATGGTAATATCACGACAGAAATTACCAAGATCCAGAATACCATGGGGGAATACTTCTGAAAACTTTACGCCAAGAAATTTGAGACCCTAGAAGAAATGGATGAATTCCTAAACAATATTAACATACCCACACTGAACCAAGAAGAGCTAACCCAACTCAACAGGCCTATTTCAAGCTCTGAAATAGAAATGGAAATTAGACAACTTCCACTTAAAAAGAGCCAAGGGCCAGATGGATTCACAGCTGAATTCTATAAGGTCTTCAAAGCAGAGCTCACACCAATACTCCTCAAGCTCTTCAACGAAATTGAAAATGAAGGTTGTTTACCAAACTCATTCTGTGAAGCCAGTATGTCCCTCATCCACAAACCAGATAGAGATTCAACAAAGAAAGAGAACTATAGACCCATTTCTTTGATGAACATCGATGCAAAACTTCTCAACAAAATACTGGAAGCATATATGTCATGCCCTTAAATCAAATAACTACCAACCAAGAATACTCAAATATGCTACCTACTTACCAACTTAGGTCAGTTATCCTTATGCTATACCTTTTCTTCATTACTACAATATTCTTACACTCCTACGTTAATCCTCTTGTACCTCCCCTGACCTCTCTCATTCTTTTTTTCTATCTCTGGACCTCTGCTCGTCTTTAAACCGTTATACTGCACGGATCTACACTTGATGGCTGTTGAGCAACCGTCTACAACAACTCATCAAAAAATTATACACTATGATCAAACTGGATTCATCACAGGGAGGCAAAGCTGGTTCAACATACACAAATCAATTAATATAATTTAACACATCAACAGGAGCAAGGACAAAAAACACATGATTGTCTCAATAGATGCGGAAAAGGCATTTGACAAGATCCAAAACCCCTTCATGTTAAAACATGTTGAGAAACTAGGACTCCATGGAACATTTCTCAATGTAATAAAGGCTGTGTATGAGAAACCCACTGCTAGTATTATACTTAATGGTGAAAATCTAAAGCCATTCCCTCTAAAATCAGGAATGAGACAAGGATGCCCACTATCTCCACTCCTTTCTAACATAGTACTAAATTTCCTAGGCAGTGCAATAAGGCAAGAAGCAAGCATAAAGGGGATCCAAGTAGGGAAAGAGGAAATAAAACTATCCCTCTTTGCAGATGACATGATTCTGTATTTAAAGAATCCTATAGACTCTACTCGCAAGCTCCTTGAGCTGATTCAAAGCTTTGGAAGGGTAGCAGGCCATAAAATCAACCCTCACAAATGAACTGCCTTCCTTTATGCCAACAGTGAGAGGAACGAGGCAATAATCAGGAAAGAAACTCCTTTCACAATAGCCTCAAAGAAAATAAAGTACCTAGGAATTAGCTTAACTAAGAATGTAAAGGACCGTTTAGATGAAAACTTTAAAACCCTAAAAAAGAAATTAAAGCAGAACTAAGGAAATGGAAAAACCTCCCATGCTCCTGGATTGGAAGAATCAACATTGTGAA
The DNA here is from genome assembly GCF_031878675.1 of Megascapheus bottae. Taxonomy (NCBI): domain Eukaryota; kingdom Metazoa; phylum Chordata; class Mammalia; order Rodentia; family Geomyidae; genus Megascapheus; species Megascapheus bottae. The sequence continues at coordinate 290,449 of NW_028327500.1, forward strand.
AATGACAATCTTGCCAAGGGCTATCTACAAATTCAATGCAATACCGATCAACATCCCAATGTCATTCTTTAAAGAAATAGAAGAGGCAATTCAAAATTCATATGGAATTATAAAAGACTCCGTATAGCAAAAACACTTCTTAGCAGAAGGAACAGCGCTGGAGGAATTTCAGTTCCAAACTTTAGACTCTATTACAGAGCTATAATTCTCAAAACAGCTTGGTACGGGCACAAAAACAGGCCTGAAGTCCAATGGAATAGAACTGCGGACCCAGATATTAAGCCACAGACCTATGGCCACATAATCTTTGACAAGGGAGCCAAAAAAATAGAATGGAAGGAAGATAGCCTCTTCAACAAGTTGTGCTGGCAGAACTGGTTAAGCACCTGCAGAAAACTAAAGTTGGATCCTTCTTTGTCACCTTGCACTAGAATTAACTCCAAATGGATCAAAGACCTAGAGGTAAAAGCTGACACACTGAAAAGTTTACAGGAAGGAATAGGAGATACACAGGGCTCCTTGGCAGAGGTTGAAACTTTCTTAATAAGGACCAAGAATCACAACAAATCAGAGGAAGGCTGGATAAGTGGGACTGCATTAAACTTCAGAGCTTTTGTATGGCAACGGATATCGCTAGTAAACTAATCAGGAAGCCTACAGAGTGGGAGAAGATTTTCACCAACCAAACAACGGACAAAGGCCTCATATCTAAAATATATCAACAACTCCAAAAATTGAGTCACTCCAAAACTAACCTCCAAAGTAACACCCATCCCATTAAAAAATGGGCCAAAGACTTAAAGAGAGTCTTCTCTGAAGAAGAAACAAAAATGGCCTATAGACACATGAAGAAATGCTCCACATCTCTGGTCATAAAAGAAATGCAAATCAAAACAACTCTAAGATTCCACCTCACTCCAGTTAGAATTGCCAGGATCAGGAAAACGAATGACAACAGATGCTAGAGGGGATGTGTTCAGGAGGGATCACTACTACACTGTTGGTGGGAGTGCAAACTCATTCAACCACTATGGAAAGCAGTGTGGCAGTGCCTCAAAAGGCTAAACATAGAACTCCCCTATGAACCAGCAATTCCACTACTTGGCATTTACCCAACAATCCAGAAACAAGGGCATACTAAACCCACTAGCACAACAATGTTCATTGCAGCACTATTCACCATAGCAAAGATATGGAACCAACCTAGATGTCCCTCAGTTGATGAGTGGATCAACAAGTTGTGGTATTTGTACACAATGGAATTCTATGCTGCTGTCAGAAAGAATGACATCGCCCCATTTGTTAGGAAATGGAAAGACTTAGAACAAATCATATTAAGTGAAGTAAGCCAGACTCAAAGGAACTTGGCTCAGTGGTTTCCCTCACTCGTCATAATCAGTAGAAACCTTGGGCTCCACTGGCAGAGATTTGCAATAGAGCAAAAGGCCATATATAAGGCCATATAATGTGAAGCTAACTGAAAGGACCTCCAGGATATTGAAACAAAAGCCACATAAGGAATGATTGTTGTCCTTAATGTACTATGTTGTCTCTCATCTCCTTTGCTGTCCCTTGGTTATCCCATATTGGTATAGTATCTCACTTTGTTATCTGATATATTGAATTTGTTTGTATTTGGATATTTGAAATTTCATAGGGAAGGGGGGAAAACCAAGGCGGGTGGGGGGTGTGGGGTTGGAGGGAAATGGGTACCAAGACATGTGAAAGGGTATCAATGTATGTGAATTAATGCACCTTCTATCTGGCAAATATCATGTAACCCTTTTACTAATTACAATAAAAAATTTTTAAAAAAAGAAAGTTGTGGTGTGTGGGGAGGATGATGGGGTGAAATACATTTCTTCTTAGAAATTTACCTCATCTGGTTGCCCTGGATTTCCTGGCCTTCTTCTTAGAGAAAGGCCTGTTATACAGGATTTGTGGCTTGGCAAAGATCTAGCATGTACATCTTCGAGTAAGACATCCACAACTTCCATGCCTGAGACTCGAGTTTCCTGACCTTTGGCAACAGCACAGCAACATCTTTCTTCCTCCTGAGCCACAGGCCAAGTGAGCTGGCTTGAGCTGGTTGTTAGTTACAGTGGCTTGGTTACCAGGGTTCCATATTCTGTTCCATTGTGAGGGAGGCAGGGTCACCTTGCAGGGCCAAATGACCAAAGATCCTTGCTCAAAGAAGACCTCACCAAAGACATACTGGAGGCTGAATCTCTCCTCTAATCTCACAATATACATGTGGATGTAGTAAACTGCAAACCTTATTTGTCCATTCCCAATGTCTTCCACTAGGCCCAACTACTAGTCTGATCTCAGGCTCAAGGAGCCTTTCTTATGTAAGATCCAAACTTAAGGGTCAATATTGCCCTCATCCTTTACAAAACATTTGTTCACAGTGCCTTCTCTGCCTGCATTTTGCCCCTTGTCGAATTTGTTTTTGTTTTTGCTAGTCTTGGGACTTGACCTCAGAGTGTGAACATTGTTCTTGGGCTTTCTTTAGGCTTTACCTGTCCCACCGAGCCACAGCACCACTTGCGGCGTTTTCTATGTATGTGGTAATGAGGAATCAAACCTGAGTCTTTTTGCGTGGTAAGCAAGGACTCTACCACTAGGTCAAACACACAGGGCATCTTGCACATATTTTTGACGTCAATCTACCAGGATATTATTAGGTTTCTGTATCCTAATCAATTTTTTCCTGATGATTAGCTTTGCTGTCATGTGTAAAAAATGCAAGAGGGAAAGACACAGAAGAATTAGTGAAATTTAAAAAAAAGCATTACCCACATAGATAAGTGTTCATTCTTTGTAGGAGAAAGGATATTTTGATATGATGATGATGACTTTATAATTACTATGTCAGGGTTGAGAGTTTGGCATAGTGGTAGAGTGCTTGCCTAGCATCCATGAAGATCTGGGTTTGATTGCTCAGTATCACATAGATAGAAAATCTAGATGTGGCACTGTGGCTCAAGTGGCAGAGGGCTAGACTTGAGAAAACCCGAGGACAGTGCTCAGGCCCTGAATCCCAGCCCCAAGACTGGCAGAAAGATAAAAGAAAATAAAAAGGCTTTTTACGAGCTAATTCACTCACAGCATTGGCTTCTGAAATCTTTGCTTCTGCATCTTGTGAAATACCCCTTTCCCTCAACGTAGACAAGAAAAACAGATCCATCCCATGCTCCACTGTGAGGCCACTGGTTTGGCTAAGAGCTAGTCGTGCAGCAACACATAAGTTTTATTCTAATACTTTCCAAACTTTGTACTCAAAGATGCTACCTACTTACCAACTTAGGTCAGTTATCCTTATGCTATACCTTTTCTTCATTACTACAATATTCTTCAACTCCTACGTTAATCCTCTAGTACCTCCCCTGACCTCTCTCATTCTTTTTTTCTATCTCTGGTCCTCTGCTCGTCTTTCAACCCTTAAATTGCACGGATCTACACTTGATGGCTGTTGAGCAATATTGTATATGTAGGTGGTTAAATATTCTCTAGGCTCAGAGGGACTTAAAGACAATAGAGATTGGATTGAGAGGCTTATTGTTTTGGGTATAAATCGTTTATCAGTGGTTGTATTAGACTGGTCTGTAAGTGCACAAAAAGAAATAGTGATAATGCCAATCAAAACTTGTGAGCATCTAGTGTCTGCCAGCTACAGAGGTCTAGGTTGGTTATATCTGAAAAACTATAATCGTATTTAGTAGTAATCTTGCTCCCATTTTCAAATGGGCAGAACAAGAAACTCAAGAAAAATGTCAAATCAAGAAACAACATCCCCCACCCAATGTAAACAGACAATGGAACAGTCACTCACAAACCTAGAGGAAAGTCTTCCAAGTGCTACACAAATGCAATTGATAAACATCATTAATGGAAAATGTGAAAATATAAAGAAAGAGATAATGGAGGAAGTCATAGCTGAACAAGAGGGAATCATAAACAAGGTGATAAGGGAAAAGAAGTAGCCATAAATGAGGCCATAATAAAGGATTTTCAAAGAGAGATGGATGAATTCATAGAATCCACAAATAAAAACGTGACCAAACTCCAGCAAATGTCCAAAGAAAATAAAGCTACTGCGCTAACCACTCAAAAGAAAATCAAGGAGATAAAGAAATCCATACATGATCTAAAACAAGAGATGCAAGGCATCAAAAATGAGCAATTAGAAGCAAGGGAGATGAAAAATAAATTAGATAGTTTTATAGGAGGTTAAACAATGCAGAGGAGAGAATTTCTGGGGCTGAAGATAATTTAGTTATTATAGAGAAAGAACAGAAAATGAGTCATACAAATCTAGGAAATATGAGAGAGTGCTTCAGGAGGTCCAAGACGCAATTAGGAAGCCTAATTTAAGGCCAGTTGGTATTGAGGAGGGAGTGGAGAAAGAGGTCAATGGTATTGGAAATATACTTCAGGGAATCATCTCAGAGAATTTCCCAAATATCCAGAAGGGCAGGCCCATCCAGATACGAGAAGCTTTTAGAACCCCAAACACACCTGACCAGAAAAGAACATCCCACCACCACATTGTGATCCGAACTGGATCAATAGAAACGAAAGAAAAGATCCTAAAGGCAGCCAGGGAAAAGGGATCAGTAACCTATAAAGGCAAACCAATCAGAATACCCCCAGATTTCTCAGCAGAGACCATGCAAGCACGAAGTGACTGGAAGCATATATGTCATGCCCTTAAATGAAATAACTACCAACCAAGAATATTGTAGCCAACTAAGCTCTCATTCATAACTGAGGGAAGAGTAAAAACATTAAATTTCCTGGAAAAGCTGCAACAATATGTCGAAACAAAACCAACACTACAGAGAATTCTCAAAGATGCTCTACACATAGAAAACCAAAATAAATGCAATATAGGGAAAGAAATGGCACCTAAACAGCATACCATCTAAGGACCACAAGAACTGTCAAGACACAGGCCCTACTAAAAGCTTTTAAAAATGTTAGGAAATAATAAATATCTCTCAATCCTAACTCTCAATATCAATGGACTTAACTCTCCAATTAAACGGCATAGGCTGTCTAGTTGGATCAAAAAGCAAGAGCCATCGTTCTGCTGTCTTCAAGAGACACATCTTACCCAAAACAATCATCTTTTGAAAGTGAGAGGTTAGAATAAACTCTATCAAGCTAACTGCCCCCATAAACAGGCTGGAGTTGCCATCCTCATATCAGATACAATACACTTCAAACTAAAATTAGTAAGAAAAGACAAAGAAGGTGACTACATACTACTAAAGGGATCTTTCCTCCAGGAAGACATAACGATCCTAAATATTTACACACCCCTTTGAAGATTCTCAAAAGATTGAAGATTCTGCCAGTGTAAGTTAGAATCTTGCATTGATATTAAATAATGCAACGAGTAGGGATTTATATTTGAAATATCAATGTTGACAAAATCTAACACACATTTGCTTAGTATTTGCTTTTGATTTCCCAAGAAGTTCAGTACAAACTAACATGTGTGGCATATATCGACTGGGAGAAATGATTCAGAATATGTGACTCATTTGAACAGGAGTCAGTGAAAAGATACAGAAGCAGGATACCCATATTGTGATAATTTGTATCTTTTGCATATTTTCTGTTTGTTATTAATTCCATTTGTAGTGTACATTTCTAGGTAAAAACTTTTAAAATATTTCCAAACAATTTGTTATTTCAACAGCAAAAAAAGACATTTATATGCCTGATAAAATTCACAGAATCCTAATTTTTCCATATTATTTTTCGTTTTTGTTTTTTTTTTGGTGGGTCATAGGTCTTGAACTCAGCCTGGGCACTATCCCTGAGCTCTTCAGCTCCAGGCTACCACCTTACCCTGGAGCCAAGCCCCACCTCCCATTTTCTAAAGGTAAATTGGAGATAAGAGTCTCAGGTCTTTTTGTGCCAGGATGGCTTTAAACCTTGATCCTGAGATCTCAGCCTCCTGAGTAGCTAGGATTATAGAAGTGAACCACCACCCCATCGTGCTCAGCTTTCTGTTTTTTTTTAAACAAGCCCTTTGGCTGGAACTCGGTCTGAGCACTGTCCTTCACCTTTCCTCAAGCCTAGTGATCTACTTGAGCCACAGCTCTACTTCTGTTTTTTTCTGTGTATGTGGTACTGCGGAATTGAACCTTCGTCTTCATACAAGCACTCTACATCTATGCCAAACTCCCAGCCCCTCCACATTAGTTTTTATGATAGATCTTTCCATGCATCTAGGATGGCTAGAAATCCTTCTTGAGTTTCCCAAGATCAGGGAGTATAGGTGTGTCCCATCCTGTGTGGCTACATAAGCATTGTTTTGGGTACAGTTCTCTCTTCATTCTACCCATCTAGAGCAATTTTCATCTTCCATGTATAATCATTAAACATTCAGCTCCTGTTCCTCTCTACTCCATTCTCTGGAACCATCGTGCTTTTTGGCTCTAAGGGTTTGTTGATCCTTGGAAGCTCTGGAAGGGAAAACATACCCTAGCTCTTCCTTTATGACTGCTGTATTTTTAGTTTACTGTAATCAAGATTCATCTATAAAATATAGTAAAATGTTCTTCCTTTTCAATGCATTGTTTTGCATATTTCTATCTTTTGATTATTATTAATAGTTGTGAATGGATTCTCCACATATTTGTTCTAGTCTCTGCTTTCTCTTCCGTTAGGTACAAATCTAGAAATAGAAGTGTTGGACCATATTTCTATGTAATTCTATATTTAGTACTTTTTTAGCACTCTCCACGCAATTTTTGATTGTTTTATATTCCTTGCAGAACTGTTCCAAAGTTCTAATTCTTCTCACTACCTTCCCAGTAATAGTTAGACTTTGAAAGTTGTTTTTTTGTATGCGTGTGTGTGTGTGTGTTTGTGTGTGTGTATGTGGATCTTTTTGTTTAAAACTATATTTATATTAACATATTTAAAGTAATGATTTCATTGTAATTTTAATTTTTCTCATGACTGTTAATATTGAACTTCTTTCTACATTTTGAACTACTATTTCTATATATTCTTTTTAGAAAATCCTCTAAAATCTCCAATTATTTTCCCTTTTTTTTGTGCGGTAGTGGGGAAAGTCATCGGGCTTGGACCTTGGGCCGTGAGCTCTTTAGTTTAAGGCTATTGTCCTACCCTGAGTATTGCCCCTCAGTTCTTCTGCTCACAGCTCCTTATCCCTCTTCCCATTATATACAGAACAAAGGTCATCCTCAGTCCTTTTGAAAAAGTAAGACATACAGTAAATTTGTAGTATAAAACAGCAAGAAATAAATTTCTTGCCAGGTGCAGTGACTTCTACCTGTAATCCTAGCTACTCAGATATCAGGCTGATATCTAAAGATTTGGTTCAAACCCAGCCTGGGCATTAGAAAGTCTATGAGACACTCATCTACAGTTAACCACTAGAATATGGGAAATGGCACTGTGGCTTCATAGGTAAGGTGATAGCCTTGAGTTGAAGAGCTCAGGAACAGTGCCCAGGCCCAGAGTTCCAGCCTTACAAATCCCCCAGCCAAAAAAAGAAAAAAAACTTTCTTCCCCAAGTGACTATTATGCCAGACATAGAACATTAACATTCTGGGTGTACTTCACAGTATTATTACTTGATACCCTAAGATTTTGCAATATTCTCACAGTACTACCATATGTCATCATATAATGTAGTTCTTTTTCAATGGAGTAATTCCATTTATAACCTAAATCTACTCCCCCGACTTATTTTTGTCGATACCACAATTGCTCTACCATGATATGCCACAAGCCATTAAACATTTTATGGTGGGTAATTGGAAAGGAGTCTCATGGAATTTTGTGCCAGGCTGGCTTTGAACCATGGTCCTCAGATCTCAGTCTACTGAGTAGCTAGGATGACAGGCGTGAGCCACCAAAACCTGGCTTGCCTTTTTATTTTTTTGTGGGTCTTGGGACTTGAACTCTGGGCCTAGGGACCATCACTAAGCTTTTCAGGTCAATATTTCATGTAAGTCTAAACATTTAAGTAAAGGAATAAAAGTCCAACAAAAAAAGAATAAAATTCCAGACATGGTGTGTTTATAACTCGGTGTTAATTACTTGATGAAAATGTGCCATTCCAGAAGCTGGCGTCATTTCATGGTATAGCTGTGGATTTCAGCTGGGAGGAGTGGCAGCATCTGGACAATGCTCAGAGGACCCTGTACAGAGATGTAATGCTGGAGACCTACAGCAACCTGGTGTCCTTAGGTGAGCAAAAGTCAAATTCACTTGCAAGGCCAAGTGCCTTGTTATTTTGCAGATACGTGAATGTTTCTCAAACTTTCAATACTATTTAAATGAAAGATTCCAGGCCCTGAGAAGTATCATTACTTTCTAAAGAAAACCTAAGGTAATTTTGTACTCATTCTTCAGGATACCTTCAGGATACTTTGACAACAGTTCTAAATTATGTTTCGTCTAATGGAGATGACATTCCAAACTTACACAGTAATTGTAAGTGGATAAACAATCCAGAATAGAATATATATCATTATTGGAAATAGGATCTACAAATCACTAAACAGTGAGTTTATAATGGAAACCTGGCACTAGGTGCAATGTTTCATGCCTGTAATCTTAAAATATTCAGGAGGAAGAAATCTAAGAATTCTAATTTGAAGCCAGCAATGGCATAAAAATTGCCATGAAACTCTATAACTCCAAGTAACCCCTCAAAAGTGTTAGTGGAGTGTGAAGAGTTTGACTTTGTGGTTGAGTGCTTGCCTAGCATGCATGAAGACCTATGCATGTAAGTGGAGCTGGGACTCAAACTGGTATTTTTCTAGCCTTGAGCAAGACAGCTAAGTTTATGCCATACAAAATGAATGCAGAGCTGGGGAAAAGTCAACCATGGAGCCAGTGAGAAATGACAAAAAAAAGATTTAATAGATAACTTGTGAGTAGGATGTCTGTGAACTTAAAGCAATGATGACACAGCATAAGCAATAATTCTCTACTGTTTCTAATTTACAGGGCCCTGTGTTCCCAAACCTGTATTAATTGACAAGCTAGAGCACTGTGTAGAACTCTGGATAGGAAATTCCTCTGACAAGAATATCACAGGTGAGTGAATGCATCTTCATATTGATGTTGGAGCCTGAGCCCCATTGGTAAGTTCATGTTGTGATGTACTGAGCAATAATATTCTTAGTTACCCTAAATCCTGTGTGGAACCTTTGGAATTCTTTGTGAATGAATCAAGAATCATTTTCTTTTCCCAATCCTATGCTTGTTCTCAGTGCCTGAGCATGGTCCTTGGGTTTTCTCAAGGCTGGATCTCTATGTCTTGAGTCATAGCACCACTTTTGGCTTTTTCTTTGTATGTAGTACCAAGGAACTGAACCAGGTCTTTGTGCATGCTAGCCCAAACCCCCGGCACCAAGAATCATAGGGTGATATAATGAATTCTATGTGGCAGTAGAGTTAAAGTTATATTTCTCTGTAGAAATCACTGTGAAACAAAATAAAATGAGAAAGCCATGAGCCCGTGGCTCATGCCTGTAATCCTAGCTACTTAGGAGGCTGAGATCTGAGGATCAAGGTTCAAAGACTGACCTATCACAAAACACCTTAGACTCTTCTCTCCAATGAACCAATAGAAAATGAGAAGTGGGGTTGAGGCTAAAGACATAGGGCAGTAGCCTTGAGCTGAAGAGCTCAGGAAGAACAGCCAGGTCTAGAATTCAAGTCCCATGACTGCAAAACAAGAAAGAAAGAAAGAAAGAAAGAAAGAAAGAAAGAAAGAAAGAAAGAAAGAAAGAAAGAGGGAAGAAAGAGGGAAGGAAGGAAAGGAAGAAAGAAAGAAAGAAAGAAAGAAAGAAAGAAAGAAAGAAAGAAAGAAAGAAAGAAAAAAAGAAAGAAAGAAAGAAAGAAAGAATGATATTTCATTTCTTTAAAACTAAGACTATAAATGATTGAGCAAACAAGGAATAAGTCAGGGCATTATTCTCTGATAAGGGTAATATCTTTTTGCTGGTAGGAAGAGACTGGTATTCAGAACCAGACCTTTCCACCAGAAATTGAGCCTAGTGATAAAGTGCTTGCCTAGCATGCACAAAGACACAGGTTTGATTCCTTATTACCACATACATAGAAAAAGCCAGAAGTAATGACTTCATTGGCAGGGTTCTAGTCTTGAGTAAACCCAAGGACAGTAGTTAGGTCCTAAGTTCAAACCCAGGAATGGAAGGAAAAAAACAACAACAAAGTTTTAATCAACATAAGAAAATTAACTAGACAATGAGCTGGAGATTTTCTGGTCTTCCATGGTTCTGAGGGACAGGAGTGTTAGAAAAGGAATTTTTATAAGACTTCAAATGGAAAGAAACAAATTTCAAAATTCCCACAAATACCTAAATTGAGACTTTAGTGAGAAGTTGTAACTGAAGGGATTTAGGTGTAAGTCCTTACTCTCAAGAATCGTTCTTGCTTGGATCAAAGGCAAACAGACATATAAACCAAACCTGTGGCCGCTGAATCTAGAAAAAATTCGTGTTCCTCACTTAATGGTTAAAAAGCAAACAGCATTGAAACTGGGTAAGGTAATCCTATCTGCTACTCAGGACCGGAGCCTCTTATCTGTAGTTAACTCTAGAAACCAGGAAGTGGGGCTGTAGCTCAAGGTTAGGGGTTATAGTCTTCTGCTGAAGTGTTCAGGGACAGAGCTGAGGCCTATGAACTACAAAAAAAAAAGAAAAGAAAGTTTTAAAAAGATGCAAAACAGCACAATATTTAGATTATTTCTCAAAAATAAAAGAAAGGCAGCTATTCTTCAATGTATAAACAAAACAGTATTTGAAAAAAACAGCTCCAGGTATATTATAGGTAGTACTCAGCTTAAAACTGTAGCAATACATAGTTGGGTAATTTCAATAAATATTTCCTGTGATATAAAAAGAGAATAAAACACAGAAAAACATTATTGGTCATTATAAAATATCATTTTCTTAATATGTTAGGGAGAAAAGCATATATTTCTCACAAATCAATTTCCACTTTTATATTTTAAAATATCTAACACTTAGGATGGGAAAGTAAAGTCATTACCTTTACAGTAAGGAATATTTGTATCTCATGTATGTTTGTGTCTTTTTTTCTATGACTCATTTTAGATGTCCAGGTAATGGAAAATGTGTTCAAGACCTGCCAGGAAAGTCCACATGAATGTCTTTGTGAAGTAGCAGTTGCAAGTAGTATCGAAGTGGAGGAAAACTTGAGATTAGCAACAACTTTAAATTTGAGCTCTACACATAATCCAGAGCTGATTAATAATAACGGTAACAACTTAGGGGGAGGACTGAGGAGTTCATTAAGTGTCAGAACATGCTTCTGTCTCCTAAGCCTGATGAGATGCATGCTGCTTATAGATCTCGTATGTCTCCTGTTCTTAAAAAATCCATCGGATATTCAGAGCATTTTATTCATGATTGTGACAGTCCAAAAGATATGCAGTATCATAATTCTGTTCTCCCTGCCCAAGAAATTCTTCAGGGAGGGAGGAAAACTGCTAAATGTACTGTGTGATGAAAAATATTGTACTTAACACCGACCATCACTACACATCCGAAAATGTACACAGGAGAGACTCCTCATACATGTAGTGAATGTGAGAAATCTTCAGTAATGAAATACGCCTTACAATACCTCAGAGCAAATATCCTGAGATATGTGATGCGTACATCAAGTGTGAAAATTAATTTCTGAGAAGTCAGACCTGACGCTCCAACCTCGATCTCCAAGAGAAGACAAACCTTATGAATATGAGGAACGTAATAAAATTTCTGCCCAGAATTCAGCTCTCAGCACACATCAGAGATCTCACTCAGAAGAGAAATCTTATGAATGGGATAAATGTGGGAAGACTTTTAGACTGAAATCATACCTCACTTTGCACCAGAGAAGACACACAGAAGAGAAACCTTATGAATGTAACATATGTGAAAAGTCTTTCACCCAGAAGATACACCTTCGAGTTCATCAAATAACACACACAGGAGAGAAATCTTATAAGTGTAATGAATGTGGAAAGTCTTTCCAAGGAAAGGGAAAACTTCGTGTTCATCAGAGAATACACACAGGAGTGAAACCTTATGAATGTAACCAATGTGTAAAGTCTTTCAGACAGAAATCTTCCCTCAAAATGCATCAAAGAACACACACAGGAGAGAAACCTTATGTGTGCAACAAATGTGGAAAGACCTTCAAGTGGAAGTCATATCTTGATGGGCATAATAGAACACACATAGGAGAGAAAACTTATGTATGTAGTGAATGTGGAAAGTCTTTCAAATGGAAGGTAAAACTCCATGTTCATCAGAGAATATACTCAGGAGAAACACTTTATGAGTGTAACATATGTGGAAAGTCCTTCACACAGAAGCATGCATAAGACATGCATAAGACAATTCAAACAGGAGAAAAACATTATGAATGTAACCGATGTGGAATGTCTTTCAAATGGAAGTCTTCCCTCAAATTGCATCAGAGAACACACACAGGAGAGAAACTGTACGAGTGCATCAAATGTGGTAAGACCTTCAGATGGAAGTCACATTACAGGAGGCATAACAGAATTCACACATATTAGAAACCTTAGGAATGTAACCAAAGTTGAATGTCTTTCGTGCAGTATTTACCCTTCAGGAAGTGTAAGAGAGTTCACACATATGAGAAGCCTTAGCAATGTAATAAATAGGAAAGACTTTTTAGTCTGTGGAAGAAAACTCAGCTTGTGTCACAGAACCAACACAAGATCAAACCCTTAATGAATGTAGCAAATGTTCAGTCTTTTCCCCAGAAGGCACAAGTCAAGATTTATCACTAAACACCCACAGGATAGAATCCGATGAATAAAATGAAAGGGAAATTTTTTTGAAGAACTCATAGTTGAGTTTGCATGATACCACACAGACACAGGATAAAAATCGTATGAATATAAGAATATGAAAAATCCATCATGAACGCATGACTAATTATAAAATGCACATAGGAAAGAAAAACCTTATGAATAATACAAATGTGGAAAGTGTTTGACCTGGAAGGCATACTTCTGTGTTCATCACAAACCTGATTCCCATAGAAGAAAAGAAAACTAATGAATAGAACAAATGTGCAATGACTTTTAATCAGAAGTCAGTCTTCAGTACATTTCAGAACATACACAATAGAGAAATTCTGAGTAATGAAAAACATTTAGCTATATATAGAATCTCTGTATATAGGAGCATTAGGGTAAGTCTTCTAAACAAACTCAACCTTCAGCAAGCATTAAGAGCACTCACAGAAGAAATAATAGCATGTAGGAAAACCTTTGTCAGAAACCTCTAAAAGCTGACTGTGTGGCTTAGTGGTAGAGTGCTAACCTATCAAGGATTAAGGCCTGGGTTAGATTCCCCAATACTACGTGAAAAGAGCAAGCCAGAAGCAGCACTGTGGTTCAAATGGTAGAGTGCTAACCTTGAGCAAAAGTAGCTCAGGCCCTGATATCAAGCCTAAGGATTGGAGAGAGAGAGAGAGAGAGAGAGAGAGAGAGAGAGAGAGAGAGAGAGAGAGAGAGAGAGAGAGAGAGAGAGAGAGACAGAGAGAGAGAGAGAGAGAGAGAGAGAGAGAGAGAGAGAGAGAGAGAGAGAGAGAGAGAGAGAGAAACAAGAACTTCTAAATTTTACAGAGATAGAGAAGGAGAGAGAGAAGGGGACAGAAACTAATTTCTAAACTTTACAGTCTTTCTATTTCCTTACAAATTCGTCTATGTCATTCTTTCTGACAGAAGCACAGAATTCCATTGTGTAAAAATACCATATTTGATCTACTCATCAACTGACGGGCATCTGGGTTGGTTCCATACCTTTGCTATAGTAAATAGTGCTGTGATAAATGTTATTGTTCTAGTGAATTTAGTATGTACTATCTAGACGATTGGCAAGTAGTGAAATTGCTGGATCACAGGGGAGCTCTATGTTTAGTCTTTTTGGGATACTGCCATAGTGCTTTCCATAGTGGTTGAACGAGTTTGCAATCCCACCAGCAGGGTAGTAGTGATCCCTCCTGGCCACATCCCCTCCAGCATACGTTATTAGATTTCTGGATCTTGGCCATTCTAACTGGAGTGAGGAGGAAAAGGGAAAGAGGAACAGTAACTTTCTCTCCTTACAGATGACATGATTCTGTATTTAAAGAACCCTATAGACTCTACTCCGAAGCTGCTTGAGCTGATATAAAACTTTGGTAAGGTAGCAGGGTATAAAATTAACCCTCAATGTCAACTGCCTTCCTATCTGCCAACAAATGAGAGGAATGAGGCAAGAATCAGGATAGCAACTCATTTTGCTATCAAAGAAAATAAAATACCTAGGAATTAACTTAGAATGTAAAGCACGTTTTTGATGGAACTATAAACCCTGGAGAAGGAAATTAACGCAGAACTGAGGAAATGCAAAAACCTACGCTCCTGCTTTGGAAGAAATAATATTGTAAAAATGGCAATCTTGATAAGGACTCTCTACAAATTCAGTGCAATATTCATCGATGTCCCAATGTCATTCTTTCAAGAAACAGTAGAGGAAATCCAAAATTTCACTTGGAATAATAAAAGACCCCTTATAGTTTGTCTTCTTGCATGATAAATAATGTTTAATCTCACCTTCTCCACCAAAATCTCAGCTTTCTCATTGAGACATAGGTGGCCCTGTTTACTAGCAGCAAATGCTTAAACGCGCAGTTTCAGGTGTCACCACTGCCTCTGTTACTGGGTAGATACAACTCTGTCGTCGATTCTGAGGTCTGCTCTTGGAGTTTGGTCACAAGTTGTTCTGTGGCATCTGCTGCCAGCCTGTGCCTATTTGCTTCCTTTTCCTCCAGCAGCCTACAACAGGGAATGAAGTTCAGGCGCTGATGCTCTCCTTCATATGCAGAGCAGGATGAGCCCAACCCTCCCTCATCTTCCTCTTCCAATTTTTGGGAAAAAATGTGCTGGCAGAAATCCTCAGGTGTGGGGCATGGCTGATCCACACTTTTAATCCAGGCTGGTCAGGAGGCTGAGATCTGAGTATGGAAGTTCCAAGTCACCTAGAACAGGAAAGTCTGATAGATTCTTACTACCAAAAATAAAAATAGCTGGGAATGGAGTTTGGGCTCAAGTGGTAAAGGGCTAGTCTTGAGTACAAATGCTTAGTGCCCAGGCCCTGAGTTCAGGCTCCAGCACTGCCAACAACCTCACTTTAGTGAGATTTTAGCTTTATCCATGTAGGCACATCTCACTGGAATCTTTGCTGGTAGAGATAGTCTTCATAATTTTGTCTCAAGGTAAAGGTCCTCCTGGGGTAGTACACAAAAGGTGTCATGGAGAGAGGAGCCCCACTTGTTCCAGGTTTGAAGATGGCATAGGTCAAGCCAGCATGGAGTTGGCACATCAGTCTTTTTCCTAGCACCACCTACCAGTGAATGTCAAATGGCATTGATTGTTGTGGGATTGTGTGATTGAAGTGCCCATTAAGGGCAGTGTTAACACATCCAAACTTGGATACCAGGAATGCTGAAATCTCAAAGCTAAGATTTCTGTTGGCTACAGAAATGCTGGTGTCTGTTATTCACTAAAAGTTCAGGTGCAAAGATTCTGAAGCTTGATGCCATGTGTTTATTCCATTTTGTAAAATTATTTTAATGCACTGTATGAGTTAAAACATTTGATAAGAGTCAGGGGTAGTGAAAACATTGTTCTTGAATTCAGGTGTCTGGCAGGGTAATGGGGGGGTGTTGGTGGCTGGGACTATGAAGCTGGAGCTGCTATCAAACCATGGATCATGTTCCTCTTTGTCTGGGAGAAATGACTCCAAAGATGAAATTTGAATGGTGAGGAAAAGATGATGATGTACTCAGGAAATTTCTCCTAAACAAATGCTCATGTGGAAGTGGGATGGGGGCTGGGCATATCTGAGGCAGAGCTTAAGGGGGCTTCTCATGGTGTTGAGAACGTTCCTTGCAACTTCAGGCATGCAGCAGGGTGCTTTAGACGGCCATTGTGAGATGGATGGAATAAGACTGGAGACAAGATGAATGCTGGGATCCTGCAATGCGCTTGCATGAGTGGCTGGTGGCTCACCTGAAAGAACTAATTATGTCTAAAAAAGAAATCAGGAATTTGTTTTGATTAGATAATACCTGTAATGCGAGGCATATTCAGGATCCTGATCTTAGTATTGTGGTTTAAAACCAACCCAGCAATGGGAAAAGTGCATGAGACTCTTACTCGCAGTTTAGAGCAAGATCAAAGAATGAAGTAGAGCTGTGGCTCAAGAGCTAGAGTGCTACCTTGAGCAAAGAAAAGCTAAGAAAAAGCTCCAGGTCTTGAGTTCAAGGCCAGGAATGAAAGAAGGAAGGTAAAAAAAGGGAAGTTTGTGAGGAAGGGAAATATATAAATGAAAGAGAGAAAGAACTAGAAATTTAAAACTACAGAATATTTAAAAGTCATCAGTCCTTCTAAGAAAAGTGTTGTAGTATGGGTTCTATATGTGGTGAACTGGAAGCCCAGCAGTGACTTGTTAACCAAAGAGTCACCATGATGAGCAAAGGATAGAAATCTGCATGAGCCTCTTAGCGGATGGAGTCACAGAAGAGAACCTCAGCTCCCATCCCATAGTTAGAAGTATATAGAGATGGGGAAGTTGGCATCACCTTGATGTCATTGTGTCCATGGAGACTGGAAGGCATGGCTCTGTGAAAGCACAATGTTCTGGTTACTGAGCTGAGAGGCTGAGGAGAGCCAAGTCCTGGCCATTAAGAAATCAGGGTGTCAGCAGAGCAACTCTGCTGCAGTGTGTGCCTGCTTGTCTGTTCTTCTTGTGTGGTGGATCAGGCCGGAGCGGGTGATAGTAACTGTTTTGTGGTCACAAGCCCTTCACCAAGAGCTTCCTCTGGGATCCTCATAAGCTACAGGGTGGCTGGTGGTGGGATGTGTGTGGGGTGGAAGTGACAGAGGGATGGACGCATGGCAAGGTGGGTGAAGAGATGAGAGGAATGATGAGAGCCCAGTTCATTGGTTTCCAAGGTTAATGGGTGGGAGGTAGAGAGGCATGATGGAGGAAAGATGGAGGCAGGGGAAGGTGGTGACAGAGTGAGGCCATCTGTAGCGCCAGCCTGGCCATCATCTGAAGCCCATAGGCCGTTTCCTGATCCCTCACTTTATCCTGCTCCTTGCGGAGGGAATGTCACGTGTACCCAGAGCTAGGTGTGGGGCAATGTTAGTAGCACCTGGAGAACCATTGGCCTCTACCTGGGTGAGGGGTGGTTCTGGCTCCCATGCTGGGTGGCCTGATAGCTATGGAACAGATCTCTCCTTAGCTACCACAGTCAGTGGCTGCTCTCCATCTAGGGTTAGGGCACCTGCTCAGCCATCAGGACACCCCATGCCAGGACAGAGGCCTACAATTCAGATGGCAGCACAGGGGTGAAGATGATCTCACCGTAGCCCTAGTTACATGGCTGTCCCTGCATGCAGGACAGGATGAGCTGGGGGAAGATGTTCTCTGTGTTTTTCCACAGCCTATCCTGGCCTCTTCTTGTGTCTGATTAGACCAAGAGAGTACCAGGTTCCCTCTCATAGTCCTGGTTCTTTTTCTTTTGCAGTCATGAGGCTTGAACTCAGGTCCTGGGTACTGTCCCTGAGCTCTTTTGCTCAAGGTTGATGCTCTACCATTTGAACCGTAGTGCCATTTCCAGCATTTCCTTTTTATGTGGATCTCTGATATCTCCAGTGCTGTGCCTGCAGGGAGGCACTCACCCCACAGACACAGCCACCTCTGCCGTGACTGTGACTGCCCACAACCCTCACACCCACTCCTTGCACACCCCTCGACTCCAGTTTTAGCTCCTCTTGGACTGGGTGTCCAGCCTACCCCTTCCTACACTCACAAAGGGTCTACAATTGTCTTCCCAGGGTCCTTTCTTCTGCCAGCCAGATACAGACTGTGCACATCTTGACCATCACAGAGCTCAAAGCCAAAGGCTGAGATGCAGAAGGGGGTGACCCAGTAGCTGCACAGGGCCCATGGATCATCCTGTGTACCCCCCAGCCTGTGACTTCCCCCACGCCGTTGGCAGGGAAGCTCCATGCCCACATCCTGATCCCTGCTCCCCTCCAATTCCATTCTCCCTTGGATTTTGCAGACTGTCTACCATCAGGATCTAAAATTCTATTCATCACTTTATGTCCTTATCACTGATTTGCTACTTTGGCAGGATCTCCCCGTGCCTGGAGAGTGGGCATGTCATGTAGTCTCTGTGGAGAAGTTGCACGCAGAGATGGTTTCAAGATCAGATAATGAGGATGTTGCAGGGTGTAGCCATTCTTTTCAGATGGCTCTCTACCTCTCTTGAGCTTCATCTCTATCTTTGGCTTTTTCTTGGCAGTTAACTGGAAATGAGGGTTTCATGGACTTTCCTTTCTGGACTGGCTTCAAACAGAAGCTATGCACAGTTTTCAAACCATACACTACTGAAGAAGGGAAGCTTGATCTGGTTCTTAACTTGGTTGCACTTTGTCTCCGTTTGCTATGCCTCACAGGAGGGGGCTCATCATTTGTAGACTAAGATCTCATGACCTTCAAAGCCAAATGCTACCTGAAAGTTCAGGGTCCCAGGCTATGTGTTGGGCCTGGGTGTATACATTCTCTGTTATGCTGGGTCATCAACCCATGTTTTAAGCTGGAAGTAGGCAGTGCCACATTTGATAAGAACATCTGCCAGAGATTGACACCTCATGAAAGCAGATTCTAAATTTGTCTTCCATTTCCTGTGGTGGAGAAATCCCCTCCAAGTTAGACAGGCTTACATCCACCTGCAGGTCACACTCCTAATGCACCCTTGAGTGTCCTCATGGTATTGGGATCTAAGTTTGTAGGGAATGCTGGTTTAGGCCATGAATTAGCTGGACAAGTGATGACAAACGTGTTGTGGATTAATATGAGAACAATTTAAGAAGCCCTGGAGGAGCATCAACCTGACCCTCTGTGGTGCTATAAATCTGATAGGATGTTCCAGACTGAGAAACAATCACATGGCTTTGTGTTTGGCATCCAGACCAGTGAGTGCATGTCTTAGCTGTCAGCCAATACAGAGGAGGACATGAATAAGTGGGTGGAAAGCATCTGTCAGACCCCTGTCTGGGGGCAGGTGGAGAGAACATAGGAAGGTAGATACCATGGCTGTGGTGGGGCTAAAAAAAAGGGTAAAAGAGGCAAAGGAACCAGGTACTGGTAGCTCAAGACTGTCATCCTAGCTACTCAGGAGTTTGAGATCTGAGGATCACAATTCAAAGCCAGCCCAGGACAGAAACTCCATGAGACTCTTATCAGCAATAAACTACTGAATGCAAGAAGCTCAAGCTCAGTGACAGCATCCAGGCCTAGCGTTCAAAACCCAGGACCGGCAGAAAAAAGTATCAAAGGACAAGAAGCTGGACAAAAGTTAGAGGGACTCTATCTTGACAAACAATACAATGGTAAGTTGCACTCAGAAGACTTGCACAAAATCTGGAAATGCCTGAGACCTATCTATGTATGTTTCCTGTTTGTCTAAATACATATGTTTATGCATTTATATATTAGTATAGAGAGACAGATCAATACATATGACTATACATATATACATAGCCAGACACTTATGGGTGGGTGGTATACTGTGAGAGAGTTTGTGTTTGTGTTTTGTGGATGGCTATCTCTGTTTAAGAAAGATAGAAAATATGTAAATATCTTTAAAAAACTTGATAAAATATAGAGAGTCATAAGCTCTCGAGGGAATCTGAAATGACAAGATTATTCACAGGCACTTTTATCCTTATGTATTCCTCAGCAAGTTTTAATTTTTTTCATTATTTTCTTTCTTTTTTGAACCAGTGCTAAGGATTTCTCTCAGGGACCAGGTGCTGCCAATTACTAATTTTCTCATAGCTAGTACAAGAGGAACTGAGCCACAGTTCCACTTTTGACTTATATATTCGTGCTTAACTGAAGATAAAGATTTCTATCAGTGACTTTCTTTCAGGGCCTGGATTCTAACGAGAATCCCCAGACGTCAGCCTTCTCTATAGCTACAATTAACAATATGAGAACCCAGCACTGGGTTCCAATGCACAGGGCAAGAAATTGAGTGAATCTCTCAACTCCAATTAGCTATAATAAGCTAGAAGTGAAAGACCAATACCTTTGAGGAAAAGATGCTGAGGGTTATCACACAGGCCCTATGAGTAAGCCCTAAACCCTGTACACATGTGTGCATGCACACATTGGCAGATACACACACACATGCACACACACAATATCTCAGGCAATATTGTATTTTGAATTAATATCCAAAGATTGGACAACAGGATAGCAAGTAATAAAACCTGTTTTTCTTGTCTACATTGAGGGAAAGGGATAAGTCACAAGATGCAGAAGCGAAGAATTCAGAGGCAAATGCTGTGAGTGAATAACATGTAAAAAGCACATTTCTTTTCTTTTCTTTTCTTTTCTTTTTTTTTGTTTTTTTGGCATTCCTGGGGCTTGAACTCAGGGCCTGAGCACTGCTCTTGGCTTTTCCCAAGTCTAGCCCTCTGCCACTTGAGCCACATTGCCATATGGATTTTTATATCTGTGTGATATTAAGGACTCAAACCTAGGTCTTCATGGATGCTAGGCAAGCACTCTACCACTGGGCCAAACTCTAAACCCTGATAAAGTATTTATAAATAGTCATCATCATATCAAAATATCCTTTCTCCTACAAAGAATGAACACTTATCTATGTCTGTAAGACTTTTTTATGTCACCAATGCTTCTGTGATTTTCCCACTTGCATTTTTACAGATGACAGCACAGATATTCATCAGGAAGAAAAATAGATTAGGATACAGAAACCTAACAACGTCCTAGTAGATTGAAGTGAAAAATATGTGCAAGATGGCCTGGGTGTTTCATCTATTTGTAGAGTGCTTGGCTACCACACAAAAAGACTCCGGTTTGATTCTTCAGTACCATATACATAGAAAACGCTGGAAGTGGTGCTGTGGCCTGGTGGGACAGCTATAGCCTAACGAAAGCCTAAGAACAATGGTCAGGCTCTGAGGTCAAGTCCCAGGAATAGCAAAAAAAATGTGCAAGAGGCAAAATTCAAGCTGAGAAGGCACTGTGAAGCAAAATGTCTTGTGAAGGGTAAGGGGAATAGTGAAAGTTAAGTTTGGATCTTACCTAAGAAAGGCTCCTTGAGCCTGAGACCAGGCTAGCACTTACGCCTATTTAGTGCCTTGGGATTTGAACAAAAAGGTGTGCTGTTTACTACATCCATATGTGAGGTGGGAAGGGAGATTCAGCCTCCAGTATGTCTTTGGGGAGGTCTTCTGTGAGCAAGGAGCTTTGGTCATTGGGCCTTGAAAGGTGACCCTACCTCCCTCACAATGGAACAGAATATGGAACCCTGGTAACTAAGCCAGTGTATGTGACAACCAGCTTAGGCCAGCTCCCTTGGCCTGTGGCTCAGGAACCAGAAAGATGTTGCTGTGCTGTTGCCAAAGGTCAGGAGGCTCGCATCTCAGGCATGAGAGATATGGATGTCTCACTTGAAGAAGTAGATGCTGGATCAGTGCCAAGCCAAAATTCCAGTATATCAGGCATTTCTCTAGGAAGAAAGCCAGGAAACTCCAGGGCAACTCAGATGAGGTATATTGACAGGAAACCTATTTGAACCCATCATCCTGCCCACACACTACAACCTTCTTGTGTGCTTTCCAGTGACTATACTGAGATTAGAGTGTGTCATTTCCAATCTACTCTATTCCAATTCCTCAGTGTGAAGTGTGGTCCCATTCCTACGTTTAAGATATCCACTGTTTTGCCAACATAGTGTGATGGTAAGTCAGCTCAGAGTCTGAATGAGCCTTGTAACCTATGGATCCTGGAGGAAGGACTGTTGGAGATGCTGCTGACAAAGCTGATCCCTGCCTACCAGAAAGGTGATCTCTTTTATGTGGGAAACTTCCTGCACAATTTCAAGTAGTGGAGGACAATGTAGTAGTTGCTGGAAATTCTCTTGAAAAAGTGAGTGTTCCCCCTCCAAACCCAGGTTTGCTCACCCCTCCTGGCCAAGTCTTGGAATACTTGGCTCCTCTCTGAGACTGTTTGGTTCACTGCGGTGGTCACAGGGGAGCTAAGCATGATATAAGTGCCAAACTACTTTATTATGACTGGGACACCATGCCATTTCATTTACCTCACAAGCTACTGGAGTCTCAACAGTGTGCTTACTGAGAAGGTGGATTTCAGGCATGAGTAAGTTGCTCCCAACTGCAGCCCTCACCTAGGTGACATCCTAGGAAATCCCATTTCCCAGTAAGAAATGAGGTGTCAGTACTAATGGCGGAGGCCTGTGAAATACAGGAGTCAGAGGAAAAGCTGGGGGCTGAATCACTTTTGAGCCATCAGGGAGGGATTGTGTTAGCTTTGCCTGTTAGGACCTGAAAGCATTTACATCTTGGTCTGTGGTCCAGTGCTGCCACTTGAACCTGAACCCAGGTCTAAATGCCATCCCTTTGGTGTTCAAAAATTAGCACTGTACCATTTGATCATAGGTCAAGTTCTGGCTTTTTGCTGCCTAATTGAAGACAAGTGCCTTTAGACTTTTACTGACTAGACTGGCTTTCCACTGTGATCTTCAGAGCTCAGCCTGCTGGGTGGCTAAGATTAGAGGAATGAGCATTTAGTTCTTTATTTAGAGCATTCCCTTATTGATTTATTTAGAGCATTTACTTAGTTAATTTAAGGTGCGTTTACTTTGGACAGATGCATAGAGGCCTCTCTCAGAAGCTTCTGGAAGTGGGGTGTAAAAGTCATCCTGTTCTCGCGTGTCTCTTACCCCCCTCCCAGCACATAAGTGCACATCTCTGCAGGACAGCCACAGCATTAGAGTCCTGCAAGAATGGGGCTTTGGTAGAAGGCTAAGGATGGAGAGAGAAGGCTCTCACTTTCCTTGTACCGAATGTGCCCACAGCATCATGTGTTCCATCTATACGATGTGAATGGACGTCTACCCCACTGATTTCTCCTAGTTCAAGAACTGCCACACCCTGACACAACTCAAGCTCTATATGAGGCTCCAAATGCCGGCTTTGGACCTGCTCTTCTAAACACATTCTTTTTGACCAGCTGGAGGAATGTGCGACCAGTAAGACCAAGAAAAAGTAGAAGTCCTGGTGTGGGTGCCTCAGAGCCTGTGAGTAGGAAGCCCATGTGGTCTAGATATTGGTTGGCCCTTACTTCTACAGAGCTTGGCAAAATGCCCTTTATGGGTGGTGTCAGCCAAGTAATGTCTGTCCTCTGAAAGGACTCGGGAATAAGCACTCATTAGAAAGACCCTACACCTCCTAAGAGTTCAGGCCAAACTCCAGTTCTACAGGTTCCTCCATTATATCCTCATTTAAGTTGAGTGACACTTCAACTTGCAGGGTCCACTCTGTCCACTCTGTACCTATTTCCATTCTTAGGTTTGGGTCATCGTGGAAGAGCTTATCCTGAACTCCGGATGAAAAACCCACCAATGGAGCTGGTGACTGATGGAGACAGAGAATCATCACTGCACTCCAGAAAGCATGGGCCTTCTGTAGAAATTACCAAACAGGTTTAGAGTCCTGTGGATATACCTTTTGCTCTGAACCCCATGTGTGACACAGTTGAACCTGCAGATACTGTGGAGGAAGAAAAAGAGCAGCCAGATTTCCTTCCGTTTCCTTTCACACTCCACCCAGAGTCAGTCCATCTGAGTCAGAGTAACACTCCACTTATTGTGCAAGCTGAAGGGGCACACGCTGGGCTCATGGAAAATGTCCCCATGGGAAGCAGCAAGTGTACTCTCAATACTGGATTCATTGGAGGAAAATGAATCCATCCTCACAGAATATCCAGACCCATCCATCTCACTAAAAGAGACTCAATCTCCATTCGACAAACCAGAATCCATCCCCCTCTTAACTCAGGAAGGACATTCTGTTTCTCATGAGGAAGGAGAACCTTCTGAGAACTCTGAAGTAGAATTACTGTCTGAAGGCAACTTGGAGGCCAGGCTGGATTTAGAGCTTCCCTGTCCCCTTCCTAAAAAGACATCTCTTTATCTTGCTCTCATGATTCTTGTCAAGTATTCATTGTATTTACTTTGCTAACTATTAAACTCTCATTGTTAATATTATGGTGTGCAGTTCTTCAGTCCTTATTATACTGTGTTTTATTTTCCACTTATAATGTGAGACCTCAGACACCTAGGTCCTGGGTGGGCCAAAAACCAGACAGATCTGGTGCCATAAAAGACAACCTTACTGGATATACAGGGAACTATGGAATGCATGGAATCACCAGGAATCCAGGCCTGGCCTCCATGGAAAGACAAGTCAGCTACCAAAGCTTAAGGACAGAGCAGATGCCTGGAAATGTGTTTTGTCAATCGGGAGAAGTGCCAGAGTAACTGTAATATTATGTGGGACTCTGTTCTGTGAGTTCAAGTCTGTTTATATATCCATTGTGCTTTGTACAAATATTTAAGAAAATTAAAACTCCACAATAGCATCAAAAATCTACTTTGGCTTTGAATGTGGCCTAGTTGTAGAGTGCTCGCCTAGTATACAAGAAGACCTTCATTCAATTCCTCGGCACTGCATACACAGAAAAAGCAGATCGGGCACTGTGGCTCAGGTGTCACAGTGCCACCCTTGAACAAATGTAGCCAAGGACACTTCCTGGTCCCTCAGTTCAAGCCCCAGGACTAGCCAAACAAGAAATCATACCATTTTCCACACATTTGGAAATAAATCTGTTTTATCTAACCCTACTTCTTTTTTGCCAGTCCAGGGTGTGTGCCACCAAGCCAAACTACTGGCCCCCAACCTTACTATTTTGAATCATTTAATTTTTTTACATAATCATATTTCATGCTGTCTGTATTAATACCATAAACAGTATGCTTAGTGTAATAATGTTAAAGGTAAAACATAAGAAATTAATAACTCAAATTCCTTTTTTATTAGTTTTATAGCATTACTACAATTTTAGGAGAAAAATTACCTAGAATGTTTATTTTAGAGTTCAAGTAATGCATTGTGATAAATATATCAACCTACATCATTTATTTGAACACATTTTAAACTATTTTTTTCAGGAATGAAAATACATATATATTTGTTGTAAATGAAGTTTATGACTTGGGCGGAAGGGAAAGAGAAAAGGGGGGAGGGGGTAACAGTGTTTACAAGAAATGTACTCATTACATATGTAAGAGCAATCTCTTTGTATATCACCTTGACAACAAATTTTTTGAAAAGTACAATATGTTTAAATGTCTGCTTTGGGCAGAATTTTTTTTGCCAATACTGTGCTTAGACTCAGGACCTGAGCACGATCCTTGTTTTTGTTTTTGTTTATTCTTAAGGCGCAAGTTCTATCACATGTGCCACAGCACCACTTTTATCTTTTTTTTATCTATGTTGGGCTGAGGAATTGAACTTGGGTCTTCATTCATGCTCGGCAAGAAATCTTCCACTAGGCTTAACTTATGGCCCCAGTGGGAAGGAAGTTTTCCATAAAATATGTAGGAAATATGTCCACTAAGGAAAAGCTATCAAAAATAGAAGAAAAATTATATACTTAGATAACGACATGCCAGTATTATGGCAGATCTCTGTAATTCTAGCTTCAAGAGTGGCCTATTTGGACCGGGAGTTGGCTGGCTGAAGTAAAGTGCTATCCTTGAGCAAGCCCTAGGACAGTGCTCTGGCCATGAGTTGAAGCCATAGGACATGCAAAAAATAATAATCTAATGCCCGTGACTGGTGGCTCACCCTGGTAATCCTAGCTACCCTGGAGGATCGAGGTTCAAAGACGGCCCAGGCATAAAAATCTGTGAGAATCTTATTTCCAAATAATCCAGAAAATTCAAAATGACAATGTGCCTCAAGGGGTAGAGCTCTTGACTTGAGCTGAAGAGCTTAAGGTAAACATCCAGGCCCAGAGTTCAAGCCCCATGAGTGAAAAAAAGAAAACGAAAAAGAAAGCCCTTATCTAAGGCTGGAGTGCACACTAGTGGTAGTTTGCTTGCCTAGTATGCACAAAGCCCTGTGTTCAATTACTCTGTACCACTTACACCAAAAAAAAAGCTGGAAATGATCTCAGAAGGTTGGGTTCTGAGGATCACAGTTCAAAGCCAGGCCAGACACTAAAGTCCATGAAACTGTTACTTCCACTTAAGCACCAGAAAACCAGAAGTGACACTGTGGCTCAAGGTGTTTAAGGTTGTAGCCTTGAGCTGAAGAGCCCAGGGACACTGCCCAGGTGCACAATTAAAGTCTTACAACCAAAAGAGTGAGAGAATGAGAGAGAGAGAGAGAGAGAGAGAGAGACAGAGAGAGAGAGAAAGAGACAGAGACAGAGAGAGACAGAGACAGAGAGAGAGACAGAGAGAGAGAGACAGATAGGCAGACAGACAGGGACAGAGAGACAGAGACAGAGACAACAAACAGTCAGGCACTGCTGGCTGATGCGTGTAATTCCAGCTACTGTGGAGGCTGAGATTGGAGGATCTTGGTTCAAAGCCCAAAGCCAGCCTGGACACATATGTTTGTGAGACTTACATCACCAATTAACTACCAGAAACCAAAAATGGAGCTGTAGAGAAAGAGCACTAGTCTTGAGCTGAAGAGCTCAGGGACAGTGTCCAGGCCCAAAGTCCAAGCATCATGACGAATCAATAATAAAAAAAAGAAGATAGCTAATAGTAATTGTCTGGAGCAATAGTGGAATCAAACTGTACTTTGATTTGCATCAGATAATTGCTTGATTGTCTTATTGTTTTTTGGCCTTCTCCTGTTCAATTGATCTGAGATTTACCATATGAATGTAACCCCCAACAGTTCCCTGATTAACCATCTGGATGTAACACCTGACAGTGCCCTGGTCTCAAGGAGGGATAAAAACTTTGAGTTGAGAATAAACGGGCACTGCAGTTTTTGCCTGGGCTGCAGACCTCCTGGACCCGATGTGTTTGTCTCTCTTCTAATTTTTCCAGTCCCTGCCCCCTATTTCAGGAACCCCAATTTGCTGCCGGTAGGCCCCGGCATCTGGCGCCCGAACAGGAACCCTGAAAATCTGGGACGACGTTGGAGGACCCCGCTGTGGTGTGCAATGCGGTGAGCTCCTCGACCAGCGAGGAAGAACGACCACCACTCGAGGATTCTTCTCAAATCATACTTTATTGCAGAGCCCTTTGATTGAAGGGAGAGCAGGAAGCGAAAAGGCTCGGGCAGGGAAATGCAGCTGCTTACATACAATCAAGGAACCCGGGGTTTTTTGCCATTGGTCGCTCCGTTGCCAGGGCAACTCGGGATTGGTCAGGCCTCTGACGTCATACGCGCAGACTCAGAGGAAAGAGCAAACGCTCTGCATTCACATACCAAATAAGGAGAACTAAGAGGTTGTTCAGTGGCGGCCTCTCCGGCTCCCCACATCTCCCCCTTTCTTGTTTTGTTGCAGCAAGTCAACATACCTGTTGTGAAGAGAGTAGAGGTGCTGTCCTCCAAAGTAAAACTTGAGGTCCCATTCTAGAGGAGTGACCCAGGCGATCAACTCTGGATCCCTCCCCTTCAGGCCCTCTATCCCCTTTGTGGAGATGGGCTAGGGGCGCAGACCCATATGCTGACGCACATGCTCTCCCTAACCTGTTAGGGTCAGGAGTGGTACTTTGTCCAACATTTCACAACTCTTGGCTGCCTGTACTCCTATTCCTCGTGCAATAGACTAAGGTCTCGAGGGTGCAAAGGCAGTACAGGGCACTTTTAGTTGGTTTTTAAAGCTGCAAGCCACATTTTGGGGAGAGTGTCCTTGCTCCAAGGCAGTGATTGCATGAGCAATTAGTACTCTATCCCTTCTATTGCGAGATCTCATGCGACAGAGCAACCAGAGGCAAAAAATACAGGGCCCACAACAGGCTGCAACAAACACTCCCAGCCCAGCCCACTCCTTAACAAACGACAGGGAATTTTTTACCCAATCCAAAACTTGTCCTGCTGTTATTGTGATCCTGGTCCTATTAACTAACATAATTTCTGATCTTAATTGAGTGGTTAGATTTTCAAACTGATCAGTCCATTGTCCTAGAAGCATTAGTCACGGGCATTGGTAATGGAAAGGTCTTCATCCGCGCCCACAAAATCCTCTCCTGGGCCATCACTGGATCTGCTAGTATTGCCACCAACATGAGAATCAGTGCCTTTCTCGGGTTCTCCTTCCACCTTTCACGTCAATCGCAATGGGACCCAAAGCGGTGTTTCCTGCTCCTGTGGAAAAACACAAACAGCTCCCTTGGATCTCCTTACTACGGGATCCGTTCGGCACCAATTATTTCTAATAACATCCTTCCATTTAACCATCTCAGTTATAATTTTTGGGTTTTGGGCAGCATGTGTATCTGCTGCTGACTTATCATCACTATTTAAAATTAAAAAATTTAAAGTAAAACGTGCAAGGGAAAGTCTTTCCCTGGGACATGCTCCTTCTGCAATTCACCCCTTTTGTTTTTGAAGTATTTCTTTTAATTTTTTGTTGGTTCTTTCCACAATTCCTTGTCCTTGCGGATTGTATGGTAACCCTGTTGTATGGGCTACTTGCATTTGCGTACAAAAGGCGCGGAAACCATGAGAAGTATAGGCAGGGCCATTATCAGTTTTTAAGTGAAGGGGTTTTCCCCAGGCAGCCCAGGCTTCTAAACAATGTACTTTTACATGGGAAACCTTTTCTCCTGCCAAGGGTGTGGCATGTACTATGCCAGAATAGGTATCCACTGAGACATGTAAATATTTTAATTTTCCAAATTCCGCTAAATGAGTAACATCCATTTGCCATAGGGCATTTGGTTTTAAGCCTCTAGGGTTTATCCCCACATTAGTAGAGGGGAGAAAAATCACACAAGACTGACAGGCTTTAACAATATTTCGTGCTTCATGTCTGGTTATATTAAATTTTATTCTAAGAGTATTAGCAGGTACATGATATAACTGATGAAAAGTTTTTGCTGATTCTACAGAATCAATAGCTGTCAAAACCATGGCCCTAGTTGCCTGATCTACTTGGGCATTAGCCTTAGCCATGGGACCTGGCAACAAGGTATGAGCTCTCATGTGCCCTATATAAAAGGGATTCTTTCTTGCCAAAATAAGGGATTGAATCTGTAATAATATGTTAGAAACCATGCTGGCCTGCCTAATTGAGGCGGAGACTTCAAGAGAATTAACAGCATTAACAACATATTGTGAATCAGAAAAAAGATGAAAGGGCTCTTCAAATCTTTTAAACACCTCTAGAACCACCAGCACTCCGTGACCTGGGGAACATCCGGTCGAAAATATAACACGACTGGATTTTGACCTTCCACCACAAAGGCACCCTGACCAGTTTTTGACCCATCAGTATAAATAGTCAAGGCTGTAGCCAAAGGCTTCTTAGAGGTAACAATAGGAAAATAAACCAAATTTCTCTCTACAAAGGCAAGCAGGGGATGCTTGGGATAATGGTTATCAATAATATTGGGAAAGGCACATAATAAAATCGCCCATATATCCACAGTGGCAGCCAAAGTTTCCACCTGATTCCTGGTATAGGGAATAATTAATTTATCGGGTATTTTAGCAAAATGCATCAAACAATACTTTAGGCCCAATAGGGCTTGAGTTGCAACAAGCTCGGGAAAATATTGAACAGTTCTTGCTCCAAGAGAATTACCATGAAGCCACCACAGAGGGCCGTCCTGCCATAAGACCCCTGTAGGATAATTCTTTGTCTTTAAAATACACAACATAAGTAATTGACCTGGATTATAACGACACACTTGAGCCTTAATTATTGCCTCTTCAATCTTTTTTAGGGCCGCAAAAGCCTGTGGGGTAAGTTTTCGTGTAGATGTGACATCCGGGTTACCTTCCAAAATGGAAAATAAAGACAGTAATTCTGCTCGAGGAATGTTTAAATATCCCCGAATCCAGTTGATGTCTCCCAACAGTTGTTGAAAATCATTGAGTGTCTTTAGGTGGGCAGTTCGAATAGAAATTTTTTGAGGTCGAATAAAGGCAGGAGTAACAATGGCACCTAAGAATTTTACCAGCTTGGATTGTTGTACTTTATCAGGGGCAATAATAAGCCCTCTCTGTTCAAGTAGGGAAACCACCTGTTGATAGGCTCTATGAAGTACCTCAAGAGAGGAAGCAGCTAGCAGGATATCATCCATATAATGAATGATTTTTACCAGGGGAAACTCCTGTCTAAATGACAGCAGGGCCGAATCCACAAACAGTTGACAAATAGTCGGGCTATTAGCCATGCCTTGAGGCAAGACCTTCCACTGATACCGGACATCTGGCTGTTCATGATTAACAGAGGGCAACGTAAAGGCAAAACGTTCTCTATCCTCAGGGCAAAGGGGTATTGAGAAGAAGCAATCTTTAATGTCTAAGGTCAACACAGGCCAATCTCGGGGCAGCGCTGAAAGTAGAGGAAGTCCTTTCTGGACTGGTCCCATGACCTGCATTTGTGCGTTTACTGCCCTTATGTCATGTAACAATCTCCACTTGCCAGAAGCCTTTTTAATAACAAAAATGGGTGTGTTCCAGGGAGATACAGAGGGCTCAACGTGTCCCAATTTTAACTGTTCCTCAACTAAATTTTTTGCAGCTTCCAATTTTTCTTGTGAAAGGGGCCACTGGGGGACCCACACCGATTTCTGAGTCAACCAGTGTATGGGTACCGCATTATTGATGGAAGCTTTTGTTTCAGTGGCCCCTAGGAAAAACCCAATCCTTTCCTATTAAATTTTGGAGCAGGCTCAACGGGTTCTGGGCGTCCCTGAAGACATCTGCCAAGCCCTTGAGTTGGAACATATCC
Source organism: Megascapheus bottae (assembly GCF_031878675.1). Lineage (NCBI taxonomy): Eukaryota > Metazoa > Chordata > Mammalia > Rodentia > Geomyidae > Megascapheus > Megascapheus bottae. The sequence goes on from NW_028327500.1 coordinate 321,414, forward strand.
CTGCTGTTTCATGATGTTTTGACTAACTTCTGAATAATTATTAGTCAGTTTAAGTTTTAATTGTTGTTGCACATCCCGTCCCCAAAGATTAACAGGGACGTCGATTACAAACGGTTGGATTGTGCCCTGTTGGCCTTCTTCAGTTCTCCACACTAACTCTTTAGCACTGACACAGGGAGCATTAGCATATCCAAGTCCTTGTAAAGTTTGAGAAGATTTTTGTAATGGCCACTGCTTGGGCCAGGCCTTTGATTGAATAATGCTCCGATCGGCTCCGGTATCTACCAGGCCAAGAAAGGACTTTCCCTCTATTTGTAGGGATAGCATGGGTCTCTGGTCCAATTCCATCGACAGGCACACAAGATCAATCCCTGTGGAGCCTAAGCCTGTGGCTCCCCTTTCCTTTTGTAGTGAAGGAAGGTTTTCATGTTTTGAAGGTAGAATTAAAAGCTGGGCAATCCTATCTCCCGGGGCTATAGAGATTACTCCGTAAGGGGAGTGGCACAAAACCTTGATTACTCCTGAATAGTCAGAATCTATAACGCCCTGGAAAATTATTAGTCCTTTTAAGGTGGAGGAGGAGCGCCCTAACACCAATCCCACCGTGCCTCTTTCTAATGGTCCAGTTACATTAGTATCCAATATTTGTACTCCCATGGCTGGAGTTAAGACCAATCCGGAGGAGGCACAGAGGTCCAGCCCTGCGGAGCCTGGGGTTGCCCTTCTGGCCGGACTGGCTGCTGTAGGCTGGGAACAGGTGCCGGAGTCGGAAGTGCCCCATAAATTTGTGGGCCCTGGGGACGGGGGCCCCTTATCCCGTTTTTTGGCTCCTGGTCTGTACTAAGAGAAGGAATGGGCTGTCCATTAATATCTTTTACTGACTTGCATTCATTGGCCCAATGTTTTCCCTTCTTGCACCTAGGACATGTTCCTGGCATCTATTGAAATCCCTGAGGACCCTGGGGAGCAGTTCTGGGACACTGGCGTTTAAAGTGTCCAAGTTGGCCACATTTGAAGTATCCTTTACCTTTAGAGTCCTTGGCCGCTTGGGTGGCTGACAGTACAGCTGCAGCCAGGCCTGCATTAGTTAATGGCCCCCCTATTTCCCTGCAGGCTTTTATCCATGCTTCCAGGCCCTTTTCCTTGACCGGCATAATAGCTCTCTGACATTCCTTTGTACATTGCTCAAAAATAATTTGTTGGACAACTGGCATAAAGACTTCAAGATTTTCAAAAACGCGCTCCGCCGTTTCGAGCACACGGGCCACAAAATCAGAGAATGGCTCTGTGACAGCTTGAGTAACTTTGGTGAGGCTGCCAGTGACCTGGCCTTTGTTTGGGATTGCCCTCCAGGACTTGTAAAAAACCTCATTTATTTGTTTATAAACATCCCAGGGGAAATTTGTCTGATCAGCAGCCCATTGTCCTTGCCCTAGGAACATGTCCACAGTCCACTCGGGCCGCCCTTCTTGTACATTTACTCTATATTGAGCCTGAGCTCTGTCCATAACTATAGACCTGAAGTCAAGGAACTGTCCATAATCGAGGCATGTCCGCGCGACCTCATACCAATCATTAGGTGTCATAGCATTAACAGTTAGTCTTCTAAGCAAGGCAGTGGTATAACTGGCCGCAACTCCATAATTACGTACTGCCTCCATCAAATCCTTTAACTGTTTATAGCAGACTGGTTCAAAGGTCCTCTCCTGGGTAACTGGGTTCTCAAAAACTGGGAACGCAGCCGCCAGGCAGGACCAAGTGCTTTCTTTTATGAAATGACTTTTTCCCGCCGCCACAGGATAGGGCGGGGGTGCAGAGGGCATTGCTCTCTCTTGCTCATTTCCTTTAGACACTCCGGCCAGAAGAGGTCGTTGAACTCCATACCTACCCTCCTTATACCTAGCAGCCGTCTCCTGGAAGCCTTTTCCCTCTTTCGGGTCCTGTTCCTCATCTGAATTGTTAGTCACTTCCTCATCTGAGTTGCTTAACTCCTCATTTGAATCGTTTAGCTCCTCATCTCTAGACTCCCTTATTTGTAAATGTTGAAACCTGTCTGGATCCAGGTAAGACTGCCCTGGGGGCAGCTCCATTGTTCTTATGCCTTGGTCCTCCTTATCTCCCTCCTGCCTGGTATCTTGAAAGGGTGCGTCCACCCTCTGTTCTTTGACATAACGTCTCCTTTTTTTATTTTCTTTCCCTTTTCTTTTTGGCCTACCCTTTTCCTCCCCATTTGATTCTGCCTCGGAGAGACTATCCTGGTGCTTCGTCAATGTCCTACTGGCTCTCTTAACAATCTGTGAGTTGCCACAACGCAGACAAATGGAACAAAAACACACCAGCAGCACCCACAAAGGAAGGACAACAGCAAGCACCCAGAATTGTACCCAAAAAAAACAGCATACCTGGGGATCTCAGCTGATCAGGCTGATACTTACCTACGTCTCCTCTCCGTATGTCGAGTTCTGAATCCTCCTGGGCCCCTCGCTTGTTGTCCTGTCTTCCCAAGGTCCCGGGTTTCCGGCACCAGTTGCGGTGAGCACCTGGACCAGCGAGGAAGAACGACCACCACTCGAGGATTCTTCTAAATCATACTTTATTGGAGAGCCCTTTGATTGAAGGGAGAGCAGGAAGCGAAAAGGCTCGGGCAGGGAAATGCAGCTGCTTACATACAATCAAGGAACCCGGGGTTTTTTGCCATTGGTCGCTCCATTGCCAGGGCAACTCGGGATTGGTCAGGCCTCTGACGTCATACGCGCAGACTCAGAGGAAAGAGCAAACGCTCTGCATTCACATACCAAATAAGGAGAACTAAGAGGTTGTTTAGTGGTGGCCGCTCCGGCTCCCCACAGTGTAACACAAAGGGAATTGGGTAAATCTAAGTCTGAACTTCAAAAAAAAAATTAGTAGGTTTGAATGTTTCCTATATCTCAAAGGTTTATTGCATTGTCTTAAAGAAAAGCTGGTAAATATTTTTCTAGATCCTGAAATCTGCATTTTATTGCAAGGCATACAGCTGTTTACATTGTAAACATTGTATCCTGTTTAGCACAGAGGTGTTAGGGAATTTGGGATTTATTACTTTAAGTTAAAGTTTGGAAACATGTATTAGAGATCTCAATGTAAAATTGTTCATTAACGTCAGAAACTTTGCCTGTCTGTCTTTTCTTGCAAACTGACACTAGAAATCTGATGGTAAAATGTGGATAATGTGATTAGTATTTTAAAGGAATGTTTAAAGGTTTATCTCCATGCAATTGGGTGTATTTTAAAAAAGGGAAGGAAACTAAGTCCAGACTTAGGCTTTTGGTGCACTGATGTCTATAGTTCTTGCATTAGGGAAAAACTGTTATTTGAGTTTAAACTGTTGTTGGAGTTTTAGACAGTAATCTAAACTGCAAAAGAGCCCCTTCTTTCTAAAAGACAAGAGGAGTGCCTTGGGCCCTAGGGGGCCTGAGGGCAGAAGGAGTTCTTTGTGCCCTTAAAGGTTTTTCAATTGCAAATAAAGGCTAAGGTGTTAATTGTTTAAGCCAGTATCAGTAAAAGTTATTAAGAACATTGGAAATGGGTTTCTAAACAATATTTGAAAGTGAAGTTGTCTTAAATGTTTAAAGAAAGAGAAAAAAGGAAAATTAGGACTACCAAAGTAATTGCTTAATTGCTATTTCAGCTTGCTCTTGTAACTTCCAGCTAGCCCATTGGAGAAGAACAGCAATCCTTATTCAGATGTAACTTTGGCTTTTACCAGGTTCTAGGTAAGCTCATGCTTAGAGACTATTTCTGTGTCGACCACCTTGTTGCTCTAATTGGAGAAACGTGGCCTTTTGTAGGACTCACTGATCTGAAAACTGCAGTTTTGAGCCAGCCCCGGGCAAAGCAAAGTCCCTGTGAGACTGTGGTGTCTAATCTGGCAGCAGAATGCTATTCAGGCAGAGTTGCTTTGGAGCTCGAAGCCGCAGAGTGCTAGCTCTGAGCTGAACAGCTGGGGGACAGCACTCATGCACCAAGCGCAGGACTCACAGTGGCAGAGTGCAAGCCTTGAGCTGCAGAGCTGAGGTGCGGCACTCAGGCCCTGAGTTTGGGACTCAAAAGTGGCAGGGTGCTAGCCTTGAGCTGGAGAGCTGAGGGACAGTGCCCAGGCCCTGAGTTCAAGTCCAGCAACTAAGCAAGTGAAATGCCAATGGGACATTTATCCCTGTGTGGAGAAACACTACTGGGACACGATGCAGAAAGCCTCTGCTTGGATGGCAGAGATGGTGTCAGATCTTAGTCACTTGTGCTTGGCCGATCAAATTAATCAAAGCCGGGATGTCATAGAATAGTTTGTAAGCATGCCTTACTAATGCCCGTGCCTTTCATAACTGGGCAGGAACTTGTCAATCTTCTGTGATAGTGGGTAGTTTAAAGCCCTAATTGAGCGAAATTTTTATTTATTTATTTATTTATTTTTGACACCAGCCACAACTTCAGGAAAAGTTTGTGGATCTGAGGCTTGTGTCTCTATTAATCTGTTTAGATCTGACAACTGAAGCATTGTTAAGGTTGCAGAAATTTAGTTCCCCAGACAATCAAGAAAAGGCCTTTGCAAATGGGTGCTATGTAAACTACACTATTGTAGCCGAAGATGGTTTGTGCAGTTGTTAAATGTTAAATATGATCTCCAGTTTGGAGCAAATTATTATTCCTGATATCTAATCCTTGCAATCCCTGATAAAACAGGCTAGGCTTCTTAAGGTCCCTGGTCAAGCACAGGGACAACGCCCTTGAGTCAGCTTGAAGAAGTCACAGAAGCTGAATCTCTGCCCATCAATCCCCTTTAGGTGAAGGGACCAGTCATTTTTGGAAAGTGAGACAGGATAATTAGAGATAATTAGAGATAGTGGAAAGAATAGAAATTGCACTTGTGTTTCTTTTAAAATAAAGATGGGGGATATGTCGGGAGCAAGAGTGGAATCACACTGTACTTTGATTTGCATCAGATAATTGCTTGATTGTCTTATAGTTATTTGGCCTTCTCCTGTTCAATTGATCTGAGATTTACCATATGAATGTAACCCCCAACAGTTCCCTGATTAACCATCTGGATGTAACACCTGGCAGTGCCCTGGTCTCAAGGAGGGATAAAAACTTTGAGTTGAGAATAAACGGGCGCTGCAGTTTTTGCCTGGGCTGCAGACCTCCCGGACCCGATGTGTTTGTCTCTCTTCTAATTTTTCCAGTCCCTGCCCCCTATTTCAGGAACCCCAATTTGCTGCCGGTAGGCCCCGGCAAGTAATGATGAATAATTTTGTGCTGGGAGTTTGGCCTAGTGGTAGAGTGCTTGCCTAGCATGCACAAAGACCTGGGTTCAATTCCTCAATACCACATACATAGAAAAATGCTGGAAGTGGTGCTGAGGCTGAAATGGTAGAGCCCTAGCCTTGAGAAAATATAAGGACAGTGCTCAGTCCCTGAGTTCAAGCCCAGGACTGGCCAAATCAAAAGTAGTAGAGCACTGGCATTGAACTGAAGATCTGAGGAACAGCCCAGGCACAGAGTTCAAGCACCGCAAACAACAACAACAAAATCTATGAAATGGCAGTGGTGGTTTTAAGCTAAGCAAAAATAGAGTAGAAACTGGTAAAATACATATTTGTGTGTAAGCAAAATAGCCAGACTTATGCATTAGAACAGGATAGCAACTTGAAAAAAAATTGTGTTTTCCATCTCACTAGGTCCTGTCTCTTAATTTATTCAAGTAAGTAAAATGCTGGGTTTTATAATCATTGCTCTGAATATTAGAAAATCATAATATCTCTCATGAACCAACAAAGACCAGGAACTGGGGCTTCGTTCAAATGGCAGAGTATCAGGCAAGAGAAGAAAAAATTGAAGTAAGAACTTGAAGTTCTTGATCCAGAACCTGCATAGTAACAGAGCAGCAGCCTGGTGATGGTACCTCACACCTATAATCTTAGCTACTCAGGAGGCTATGATCTGAGAATCAAAGTTTAAAGCCAGCCAAAGTACCCAGTTAACTGCCAGAAAAACCAGAAGTGGCACTGTGGCTCACAGATTAAAGCACTAGCCTTGAGCTGAAGAGCTCAGGGACAGTGCCCAGGCCCAGAGTTCAAGCCCCACAATTGACAAAAATCAAACAAGCAAACAAAACTCACAAAGAAGCCTGCAGACCACAGTGGTTCTGCTGAGTCTCTTCTCTATGGGGATCAGGAAACATTTCACTTTTTCTGTCTCTTCCCATCTCAGCATTCATACTAAAATAAGACTGTGTTGAACGTTTCAATTTATAAAAATGTTTTGCATGAAGCACCCTGAAATATTCATCGCTTATATCTCAATTGAAGATAGTAGATTTGGGGCTGCATTGGTAGAGTGCTAGCCTTGAGCAGAAAAGGTCAGGGATAGAGCTGAAGCACTCAGTTGAAGACCCAGTGCCAACACACAAAAGAAAATATGCACTTTATACATATTTTCTAATTTCTTAATGAATTTTTCAGTCTGTATAAATATAGGGTACATTCCTTGTTACTTAAGTAAGATTGCTCTTTTTTTTCTTTTTGCCAGTCCTAGGGCTTGGACTCAGGGCCTAGACATTTTCATTGGACTCGCTTGCCCAAGGTGAGTGCTCTGCCTCTTGAGACACAGCGCCACTTCTAGCTTTTTTCTGAGTATGCGGTACCGGTGAAGAGAACCTAGGTCTTCATGCATTCTAGGTGAACACTCTACCATTAGGCTACATTCCCAGGCAGTGAGATTCCTCTTACAGTCCTTGTATGTTCACAGAGTTTGATCTCACACACTGTAGGGCCATGGTTGGCTTTGACCTGTGATCCTAAGCCCTGAGACTCCTAAGTAGCTGAAATTAAGTTGTGAGCCAACATGATGGCTTCCACTCTTTTTTCTACAAAAATATATGTAGTTATCTAAAATATATCTATAGCTGAAAAAAATGAATCTCTCCCAAACAAATCTTCAAAGAAACAACCATCGTATTAAAAGGTGGGCTAAAGAGTTAAAAGAGTATTCTCTGAAGAAAAAATTAAAATGGGCTTTAGACACATGAAGAAATGCTCCATATCTCTAGCAATAAGGGAAATGAAAATCAAAACAACTTTGAGATTCCACCTGACTCCAGTCAGAATGGCCATTATCAAAAAATCTAATAAGAGATACTGGTGGGGAAGTGACCAGGGGGGATCACACCTACACTGTTGGTGTGAGTGTAAACTCGTTCAACCACTAGGGAAAGCAGTGTGGTGGTTCCTCAATAGACTGAACATAGATCTCGCCTATGATCCAGCAAATCCACTACTTGGCACCTACCCAATTATCCAGAAAAAAGGACATACTAAAGCCACTAGCACAATGATGCTCATTGCAGCACTATTTACCATAGCAAAGATATGAAGCCAACCCAGATGCCACTCAGTAGATGACTGAATCAAGAAGATGTGGTACTTATACACCATGGAATGCTATGCTGCCATCAGAAGGAATGACATCGCCCCATATGTAAGGAAATGGAAGGACTTGGAAAAATTCATATTAAGTGAAGCAAGCCAGACTCAAAGAAACATAAGCTCAATAGTTTCCCTCATTTGTAATAATTAGTTCACATCTAGGACTCTCCTAGCAGAGGATTACAATAACTCAAAAACCTAGGTAAATAAGGTCATATAGGATGAGACTAAATGTAAGGATCTCTAGGATATGGGAACAAGAGCTATATCTTGTGTCATCGTTGCTCTTAATCTTGTGTGATTTTTGTCCTTAATCTACTATGTTATTTCTCATCTCTTATTTTGCCCTTTGGTTAATGTCAGATTCTTACTGTATCTGATTTTTTCCCTGGCATATTGTATATATGTTTATTTGTTTATGTCAAATAGGAAAGGGAAAGGGGGAAACAAGATGATTGGGAAGGGGAGGGGAGAGGGAACTGGGGACAAAAACATGTGGAGTGGAATAAATGTGTGAGAAGAAATGCAGTCCACTACCAGTAAATGTAATCATAACCCCTCTATACATTACCCTGAAAATAAAAAAGAGACTATAAAAATATCTGTAGAAAATGAGGCTGGATGATGGAAACAACCAGATGCCCTACTACAAAAAATTTGATACACACACACACACACACACACACACACACACACACACACACACACAATGGAATGATACATAGCCAACCGACAAGATAAAATAATGGCATTCTCGGGGATGTGGATGAAAAGGAAAAAAATCATATTAAGTGAAGTAAGCCAAACTCAAAGGAACATAGGCCCAAGAGTCTCCCTCATTTGTCAAATTCAGTAGAAACCTTGGGCTCTGCTACCAGAGATTTACAATAGAACAAAATCTAGAGACATCGTGACAAATAGTATGACACTAAATGTAAGGACCTCCAAGATGAAGAAACAAAACTCATATAATGAGTCATTGTTGTCCTTAATGAACTATGTGATCTCTTATCTCTTTTGCTATCCCTTGGTTATATCATATTGTTACAATAGTTCACCTTGTTTTCTGATATATTTCATATGTGCCTAATTGGTTATTAGAAATTGGATAGGGAAGGGGGGAAATGAACATGAGTTGGGGTAGGGGAAGGGAAATGGGGACCATATCATTACATGGGGTATCAAAGTTTGAGAAGTAATGCACCTTCTATCTGGTGAATATAATGTAACCCTTCTATAAATTACAATAAAACTAAATACATAAAAAGAAGATCTGCACAGAAAAAATAATAATGGCATTTTTGGGGTAGTGGATGAAATTAGAGTGAATCCTGTTGAGTGAGATAAGTCAAGACCAAGGAAAAAAAGGTACATGGTATCCTTAATATATGGATATTAGTTTCAAACAGTAGTAGAGCGATGATTGAATAGTTGATACCCAAAGTTCTGGACATAATTTTGGAGATATAAAAACTACATAGACATAAAAGTCTAGGATAGACTATACACTCTATAGACATGTGTTTTATTATAGATTAATCTGTATCTTTGACATACAAAGACTCAGCTTAATTTTTACTATATTCTAAAATTTATATGCCAGTGATTGTATAGCGATTCCCTTCTTGAATACTTGTTGGTTAAACATGACATTTGAAATATGATGTAAAATTCAATGTTAATAATTTTTTTAAAAAAAGAGGCTAGAGGTAAATACCACTAATGTACTTGCTCTAAGTGGTACAGAAATTTTCTTAATGAATCAAGGAGTTTTATTACATCTTTATGCAATTATTTTAGTTCTCAGTGTTCTACACTCAATGATACTTCTGGAAAGATGATATAGATGACTGTGTAGATGGTATGAAGACATACTGTCCTAAACGTAGAATAAAGTATTGTTAAGTGGCTGTTAGCTGTCCAGACTCTACTGGAATATGTGGAATGAATTTATTAAGCACAATGCAGGCTCTTAGTCAGATCAGGATCAAGATTATTTGGTTCCATGAGATGAATGAGGAAAGATCAGAAAAATCTACTAAGATATCCAGATATACTTTTGAAACTAAGGTATCTGGACTCCATTTTTTTCTTTCTTGGTGGGGAGCTTGAACTTTGGACCTGGGCAAGGTCTCTTAGTTCTTTTTCCTCAAGGCTAATGCTGTACCTGTTTTAGCCACAGCTTCACTTAGTTTTTGGGTGGATAAGTGGAGAGAAGAATCTTACAGTTTTTTTTGTTTTCCTTTTTTTGCTCGCAAAGGCTTTGAATCACCTTCTCCCTGGCTAGTAGAAGAATGACAATTATGACCCTCCAGCGCCTGGCTAGTGATTTTTTGAAAATTGGACTTTTTTCCAAATCACGTAACTGGTTCCTAGCAAAGTTTTGAAGCCTGACTTAAATGTGACAGATTTTTGTCACTTGGAGACACTCTGTGCTGAACGTTAGAAATCTACCAGCTGATTCACAGTGGCACTTCCAGTTTTTGTTTATGTGGTGCTGAGGAATGGAGTCCAGGGTTTCATACATTCTAGGCAAGGTACATTTTCAGCCCAAGGTTTTATGTTTTGTTTTTTCAGTGTTCTTGCTTCTAAGGTACTGTATGATGTTCTTTCATTTTCTTTGCTTTTTACCTCTTTTCTTCTTTTTCCCTTTAGCTTTATTCTCTGTAGTCACTGTGTTGAATTCGGGTACCCTGTGTCTTGTACATAGGTTTATGTGATTTGGGAAAGGGAAAGGGTATAATACAATGTTAAAAAAATAAAAAAACAAAGGAAAAAATGTGTACCAATTGAATAGTGATATTTAGAAGACACTAAACAGAAACGAACTGAACAATCTGGGTGGAGAGGGGCCTGAGGGTAGGAATACAGAGAAAAATGAGGGAGGGGATAACAATTTTCTTAAGAAATGTGTTCATTACTTATGTAACCGTATGACAACTATATATTGACTTAACGAAAAAATTGACTTAAAAAAATAATTTAGCCGGGTATGGTGGCTCACACTTGTAAATGTAGCTACTCAAGAGGCTGGGATCCAAGGATAGCAGTTCAAAGTCAGCCTGGGCACTGAAGTCCATGTGACTCTTATCTCCAATTAAACACCAGAAACCCAGAAGTGGCCCTATGGCTCAAGGGATAGGGCAGTAGTCTTGAGCTGAAAAGCTCAGTGACAAGACCTAGGTGCAGAATTGCAGTCCCATGACTTGAATGATGAATGATACTAGCCAGGCCCTGTGCGCTCACACTTGGAATCCTATCTACACAGAATCAGGTTTGAATCCAGCCCAAACAAATTGCATGATATTCTGATTTACAGTTCATTACCAAAAATCTGGGAGTGGAGCTCTGGATCAAGTGGTAGAACACTAGCCTGAAGCAAAAAAAAAAACATTTAAGGACAGTTCCCAGGCCCTGGGTTCAAGTCCCAGGACTTGCATAAAACAAACAAAATGTGACGGTGAGTCCTCCATCATTTGGTGTTATAGTTCAATATTCTTGAAATGCGTCTTAGAAATTAAGTCCCTAGCAAATACTCTCCCCTGAAATTCTGCTTCATAGCTGATTCATAGAATTTCAGCATCATTACTATCACCTTCCAGTTAGCATAGCAGTCTACTACTGAAAATTTGAAGAAAACTTTTGAGTAATCCTAATAAATCTGTGTATCATCTGCACACACATCAAATCAGCAGCAGCTATGTTCTACTATTATCTAAATGTATTTAATCCCTTCTTGAGTAAATGAGCCTTAAAGAGTAAAACATATGAAATAGTTATGAAACTAACAGTCACCATTCTTCTACCTAATATTGTCATATAAGTTTATAAATGCAAGGACTATTCTGAAGTGTGCAGAAGACAGCTTCTAATTATAATATTCTCATGAAGTATAGTTTTTAAGAAACATGTTCCTTGCTTTGGGAAAGCAAAGGCAAGGAAAAATGATATAGGTAAGTTCCCTATTTATCAGAAGTAAAATACTATTGGGTTTAGATCAAATTCATTCATTCCCTGCTGATGAAACAAATATTTGCAATTTCAGAGGCCAATCCCTTCATTGTGATGCACAATCAGCCAGCTTAGATCAATCTTCCAAAAAAGGAAAGGAACAAATGAGAAGCAATTAAGGTTTCCAAAATGAACCAGGTGGTGGTGGCAGCTCACACTTGTAAGTCTATCTACTCAAGGCCTGAAATCCAAGGATCTGGATTAAGTCTGTGTAGGATGAAAATATTTCTGTCTGAAACATCATCTCTGTTATCACAGCCCAGCTGATACACTCTGCCCAACAGGTTCCAAACACCAAAGTCCATCTCCTATCTGAAATACTAGCAAACGTACTCACACATAATTTCCTCTTTGGGAGATAGTTGAAACATGTACCAGAAACATTTCCCTGGCTTCAGAGTGGAAGTGGAAATATATACTCACTAGAAGCCCATCTAGTAAATTACAGTCAATCATCTATCCTCACATCTTGTTAGTAAAATTGAACAATGAGTGTTTGGATCAGAAGCGATGTGTATGAGCATACAGGTTGTAAAAGTACTGTAATCCTAGCTACTCAAGATAAGCTGAGACCTGAGGATTCCAGTTCAAAATCAGCCATGCAATAAATTCCTTAAGATTTTTACCTCTAATTAACCAGCAAAAAACAGAGCGTTGAATTGTGCTTAAAATGCCACATGCCTAAGCTTTGTATAAAGGTGCTAAGGGGTAGCATTCAGGATGCCGACTCTCTCCACTCCTTTTTAACATAGTACTAGAATTCCTAGGCAGTGCAATAAGGCAAGAAGCAAGCATAAAGGGGATCCAAGTAGGAAAAGAGGAAATAAAACTATCCCTCTTTGCAGATGACATGATTCTGTATTTAAAGAATCCTATAGACTCTACTCCCAAGCTCCTGGAGCTGATTCAAAGCTTTGGAAGGGTAGCAGGCCATAAAATCAACCCTCACAAATCAACTGCCTTCCTTTTCGCCAACAGTGAGAGGAACGTGGGCAATAATCAGGAAAGAAACTCCTTTCACAATAGCCTCAAAGAAAATAAAGTACCTAGGAATTAGCTTAACTAAGAATGTAAAGGACCGTTTAGATGAAAACTTTAAAACCCTAAAAAAGGAAATTAAAGCAGAACTAAGAAAATGGAAAAACCTCCCATGCTCCTGGATTGGAAGAATCAACATTGTGAAAATGACAATCTTGCCAAGGGCTATCTACAAATTCAATGCAATACCCATCAACATCCCAATGTCATTCTTTAAAGAAATAGAAGAGGCAATTCAAAATTTCATATGGAATAATAAAAGACCCCGTATAGCAAAAACACTTCTTAGCAGAAAGAAAAGCGCTGGAGGAATTTCAATTCCAAACTTTAGACACTATTACAGAGCTATAATTCTCAAAACAGCTTGGTACTGGCACAAGAACAGGCCTGAAGTCCAATGGAATAGAACTGCGGACCCAGGTATTAAACCACAGACCTATGGCCACCTAATCTTTGACAAGGGAGCCAAAAAAATAGAATGGAAGAAATTTAGCCTCTTCAACAAGTTGTGCTGGCAGAACTGGTTAAGCACCTGCAGAACACTAAAGTTCGATCCTCCTTGTCACCTTGCACTAGAATTAACTCCAAATGGATCAAAGACCTGGAGGTAAAAGCTGACACATTGAAAAGTTTACAGGAAGGAATAGGAGATACACTAGGCCTCCTTGACACAGGTCGAAACTTTCTTAATAAGGACCAAGAATCACAGCAAATCAGAGAAAGGCTGGATAAGTGGGACTGCATTAAAATGCAGAGCTTATGTATGGCAACGGATATAGCTAGTAAACTAATCAGGAAGCCTACAGAGTGGGAGAAGATCTTCACCAACCAAACAACGTACAAAGGCCTCATATCTAAAATATATCAACAACTCAAAAAATTGAATCACTCCAAAACTAACCTCCAAAGTAACACCCATCCCATTAAAAAATGGGCCAAAGACTTAAAGAGAGTCTTCTCTGAAGAAGAAACAAAAATGGCCTATAGACCCCTGAAGAAATGCTCAACATCTCTGGTCATAAAAGAAATGCAATTCAAAAGAACTCTAAGATTCCACCTCACTCAAGTTAGAATGGCCAGGATCAGGAAAACGAATGACAACAGATGCTGGAGGGGATGTGGCCAGGAGGGATCACTACTACACTGTTGGTGGGAGTGCAAACTCGTTCAACCACTATGGAAAGCAGTGTGGCAGTGCCTCAAAAGGCTAAACATAAACTCCCCTATGACCCAGCAATACCACTACTTGGTATTTACCAAACAATCCAGAAACAAGGGCCTACTAAACCCACTAGCACAACAATGTTCATTGCAGCACTATTTCCCATAGCAAAGATATGGAACGAACCCACATGTCCCTCAGTTGATGACTGGATCAACAAGTTGTGGTATTTGTACACAATGGAATTCTATGCTGCTGTCAGAAAGTATGACAGCGCCCCTGGTTAGTAAATGGAAAGACTTAGAACAAATCATATTAAATGAAGTAAGCCAGACTCAAAGGAACTTAGGCTCAGTGGTTTCCACCATTCGTCATAATCAGTAGAAACCTTGGGCTCTACTAGCAGAGATTTGCAATAGAGCAAAAGGCCATATATAAGGCGATATAATGTGAAGCTAATTGAAAGGACCTCCAGGATATTGAAACAAAAACCACATAATGAAAGATTGTTCTCCTTAATGAACTATGTTGTCTCTCATCTCCTTTGCTGTCCCTTGGTTATCCCACATTGGTATAGTATCTCACTTTGTTCTCTCTCTTTGTTATCTGATATATTGAATTTATTTGTATTTGGATATTTGAAATTTGATAGGGAAGGGGGGAAAACCAAGGCGGGTGGGGGGTGTGGGGTTGGAGGGAAATGGGTACCAAGACATGTGAAAGAGTATCAATGTATGTGAATTAATGCACCTTCTACCTGGCAAATATCATGTAACCCTTTTACTAATTACAATAAAAAAATGAAAAAAAAGAAAGTTGTCGTGTGTGGGGAGGATAATGGGGTCAAATACATTTCTTCTTAGAAATTTACCTCATCTGGTTGCCCTGGATTTTCCTGGCCTTCTTTTTAGAGAAAGGCCTGTTATACTGGATTTGTGGCTTGGCAAAGATCTAGCATGTACATCTTCGAGTAAGACATCCACAACTTCCATGCCTGAGACTCGAGTTTCCTGACCTTTGGCAACAGCACAGCAACATCTTTCTTTCTCCAGAGCCACAGGCCAAGTGAGCTGGCTTGAGCTGGTTGTTAGTTACAGTGGCTTGGTTACCAGCGTTCCATATTCTGTTCCATTGTGAGGGAGGCAGGGTCACCTTTCAGGGCCTAATGACCAAAGATCCTTGCTCACAGAAGACCTCACCAAAGACATACTGGAGGCTGAATCTCCCCTCCAATCTCACAATATACATGTGGATGTAGTAAACAGCACACCTTATTTGTCCATTCCCAATGTCTTCCACTAGGCCCGGCTACCAGTCTGGTCTCAGGCTCAAGGAGCCTTTCTTAGGTAAGATCCAAACTTAAGGGTCAATATTGCCCTCATCCTTTACAAAACATTTGCTTCTCAGTGCCTACTCTGCCTGCATTTTGCCCCTTGTCGAATTGTTTTTTTTGTTTTGCTAGTCTTGGGACTTGACCTCAGAGTGTGAACATTGTTCTTGGGCTTTCTTTAGGCTTTAGCTGTCCCACCGAGCCACAGCACCACTTGCAGCGTTTTCTATGTATGTGGTAATGAGGAATCAAACCTGAGTCTTTTTGCGTGGTAGCCAAGGACTCTACCACTAGCTCAAACACACAGGACATCTTGCACATATTTTTGACCTCAATCTACTAGGATATTATTAGGTTTCTGTATCCTAATCAATTTTTTCCTGATGATTAGCTTTGCTGTCATGTGTAAAAAATGCAAGAGGGAAAAACACAGAAGAATTAGTGAAATTTAAAAAAAAGCATTACACACATAGATAAGTGTTCATTCTTTGTAGGAGAAAGGTTATTTTGATATGATGATGATGACTTTATAATTACTATGTCAGGGTTGAGAGTTTGGCATAGTGGTAGAGTGCTTGCCTAGCATCCATGAAGATCTGGGTTTGATTGCTCAGTATCACATAGATAGAAAATCTAGACGTGGAACTGTGGCTCAAGTGGCAGAGGGCTAGACTTGAGAAAACCCGAGGACAGTGCTCAGGCCCTGAATTCCAGCCCCAAGACTGGCAAAAAGATAATAGAAAATAAAAATGCTTTTTAAGAGCTAATTCACTCACAGCATTGGCTTCTGAAATCTTCGCTTCTGCATCTTGTGACATACCCCTTTCCCTCAACGTAGACAAGAAAAACAGATCCATCCTATGGTCCACTGTGAGGCCACTGCGTGGGCTAAGAGCTAGTCGAGCAGCAACACATAAGTTTTATTCTAATATTTTCCAAACTTTGTACTCAAATATGCTACCTACTTACCAACTTAGGTCAGTTATCCTTATGCTATACCTTTTCTTCATGACTACAATATTCTTACACTCCTACGTTAATCCTCTTGTACCTCCCCTGACCTCTCTCATTCTTTTTTTCTATCTCTGGACCTCTGCTCGTCTTTCAACCCTTATACTGCACGGATCTACACTTGATGGCTGTTGAGCAATATTGTATATGTAGGTGGTTAATTATTCTCTAGGCTCAGAGGGACTTAAAGACAATAGAGATTGGATTGAGAGGCCTATTATTTTGGGTATAAATCGCTTATCAGTGGTTGTATTAGACTGGTCTGTAAGTGCACAAAAAGAAAGAGTGATAATACCAATCAAAACTTGTGAACATCTAGTGTCTCCCAGCTACAGAGGTCTAGGTTGGTTATATCTGAAAAACTATAATCGTATTTAGTAGTAATCTTGCTCCCATTTTCAAATGGGCAGAACAAGAAACTCAAGAAAAATGTCAAATCAAGAAACAACATCCCCCACCCAATGTAAACAGCCAATGGAACAGTCACTGGCAAACCTAGAGGAGAGTCTTTCAAGTGCTACACAAATGCAATTGATAAACATCATTAATGAAAAATGTGAAAATATAAAGAAAGAGATAATGGAGGAAGCCATAGCTGAACAAGAGGAAAGCACAAACAAGGTGATAAGTGAAAAAGAAGAAGCCATAAAGGAGGCCATAACAAAGGTTTCACAAAGAAAGATGGATGAATTCATAGAATCCACAAATAAAAACGTGACCAAACAACAGCAAATGTCCAAAGAAAATAAAGCTACTGAGCTAACCACTCAAAAGGAAATCAAGGAGATAAAGAAATCCATACATGATTTAAACAAGAGATGCAAGGCATCAAAAGTGAGCAATTAAAAGCAAGGGCGATGAAAAATAAAGTAGATAGCTTTGATAGCAGGTTAGACAATGCAGAGGAGAGAATTTCCATGGCTGAAGATAATTTAGTTATTATAGAGAAAGAACAGAAAATGAGTCAATCCAAGTAGAGGAAAATTGAGAGAGCGCTTCAGGAGGTCCAAGATACAATTAGGAATCCTAATTTAAGGCTAGTTGGTATTGAGGAGGGCGTGGAGAAAGAGGTCAATGGTATTGGAAATATACTTCAGGGAATCATCTCAGAGAATTTCCCAAATATCCAGAAGGGCAGGCCCATCCAGATACGAGAAGCTTTCAGAACCCCAAACAGACCTGACCAGAAAAGAACATCCCACCGCCACATTGTGATCCGAACTGGATGAATAGAAACGAAAGGAAAGATACTAAAGGCAGCCAGGGAAAAGGGATCAGTAACCTATAAAGGCAAAACAATCAGAATAACCCCAGATTTCTCAGCAGAGACCATGCAAGCACGAAGTGACTGGAAGCATATATGTCATGCCCTTAAATCAAATAACTACCAACCAAGAATATTGTAGCCAGCCAAGCTCTCATTCATAACTGAGGGAACAATAAAAACATTCCATTCCAGGGAAAAGCTGCAACAATATGTCGAAGAAAAACCAACACTACAGAGAATTCTCAAAGATACTCTATACACAGAAAACCAAAATAAATGCAATATAGGGAAAGAAATGGCACTAAACAGCATACCATCAAAGGATCACAAGAACTGTAAAGACACAGGCCCTACTAAAAGCTTTTAAAAATGGTAGGAACTAATAAATATCTCTCAATCCTAATTCTCAATATCAATGGACTTAACTCTCCAATTAAACGGCATAGGCTGTCTAGTTGGATCCAAAAGCAAGAGCCATCGTTCTGCTGTCTTCAAGAGACACATCTTACCCAAAAACAATCATCTTTTGAAAGTGAGAGGTTGGAATAAACTCTATCAAGCTAACTGCCCCCATAAACAGGCTGGAGTTGCCATCCTCATATCAGATACAATAAACTTCAAACTAAAATTAGTAAGAAAAGACAAAGAAGGTTACTACATACTACTAAAGGGATCTTTCCTCCAGGAAGACATAACTATGCTAAATATTTACACACCCAATCCCGGAGCTCCAAACTTCATCAAGCAAACTTTACTTACACTGAAACCATACATAGATCGAAATACAGTGATTGTTGGTGAGTTTAACACACCACTCTCACCTATGGACAGATCACCAAGGCAAAAACTCAACAGAGAAACCTTAGAATTGAACAACTATATAGACCAACTAGATCTAACAGACATCTGCAGAATATTCCACACAGTAACAACACAATATACGTTTTTCTCAGCAGCACATGGAACATTTTCCATAATAGACCACATCTTAGGCCATAAAATAAACCTGGACAGATTCAGAAACACTGAAATTATTCCATGCACACTCTCAGACCATAAAGGCATCAAATTGGAGCTGAACACACATCTCCACCAACGAAAACCCTGTAACTCATGGAGACTGAACAACACATTTTTGAATCAAAAACAATGGGTAATCGAAGAGATCAGAACAGATATCCAACTGTTTATGAAATTTAACAATAAGGAGCACACAAATATCAACTCCTTAGGGACACAACAAAGGCAGTACTCAGAGGAAAATTTATAGCGCTGAGTGCCTAGAACAGCAAGTTGGAAAAATGGCAAACCAACTAGTTAATGTCTCACTTTAACCTCCTGGAAAAAGAGCAACAAACCAACCCTAAACCCATTAGGAGAAAGCATATTATTTAAAGCAAAGCAGAATTAAATGATTTGGAATAAAAAAACCTTTAGAAAGAATGAACAAAACAAGGAGTTGGTTCTTTGAAAGAATTAACAAAATTGACAAGCCCTTAGCAAATCTTACCAAAAAAACAACAGCATATCGAAATAAACAAAATCGCAGATGAAAATGGTAATATCACGACAGAAATTACCAAGATCCAGAATATCATGAAGGAATACATCTCAAACCTTCACGCCAACAAATTTGAGAATCTAGAAGAAATGGATGAATTCCTAGACAATATTAACATACCCACACTGAACCAAGAAAAGCTAACCCAACTCAAAAGGCCTATTTCATGCTCTGAAATAGAAATGGAAATTAGACAACTTCCACTTAAAAAGAGCCCAGGGCCAGATGGATTCACAGCTGAATTCTATAAGGTCTTCAAAGCAGAGCTCACACCAATACTCCTCAACCTCTTCAACGAAATTGAAAATGAAAGTTCTTTACCAAACTCATTCTGTGAAGCCAGTATATCCCTCATCCCCAAACCAGACAGAGATTCATCAAAGAAAGAGAACTATAGACCCATTTCTTTGATGAACATCAATGCAAAACTTCTCAACAAAATACTGGCCAACCGTCTACAACAACTCATCAAAAAATTATACACTATGATCAAACTGGATTCATCACAGGGAGGCAAAGCTGGTTCAACATACACAAATCAATTCATATAATTCAACACATCAACAGGAGCAAGGACAAAAATCACATGATTGTCTCAATAGATGCGGAAAAGGCATTTGACAAGATCCAAAACCCCTTTATGTTAAAAGATGTGGAGAAACTAGGACACCATGGAACATTTCTCAATGTAATGAAGGCTGTGTATGAGAAACCCACTGCTAGTATTATACTTAATGGTGAAAATCTAAAGCCATTCCCTCTAAAATCAGGAACGAGACAAGGATGCCCACTCTCTCCACTCCTTTCTAACATAGTACTAAATTTCCTAGACAGTGCAATAAGGCAAGAAGCAAGCATAAAGGGGATCCAAGTAGGGAAAGAGGAAATAAAATTATCCTTCTTTGCAGATGACATGATTCTGTATTTAAGAATCCTAGAGACTCTACTCCCAAGCTCCTTGAGCAGATTCAAAGCTTTGGAAGGGTAGCAGGCCATAAAATCAACCCTCACAAATCAACTGCCTTCCTTTCCGCCAATAGTGAGAGGAACGAGGAAATAATCAGGAAAGAAACTCCTTTCACAATAGCCTCAAAGAAAATAAAGTACCTAGGAATTAGCTTAACTAAGAATGTAAAGGACTGTTTAGATGAAAACTTTAAAACCCTAAAAAAGGAAATTAAAGCAGAACTAAGGAAACGGAAAAAGCTCCCATGCTCCTGGATTGGAAGAATCAACATTGTGAAAATGACAGTCTTGCCAAGGGCTATCTACAAATTCAATGTAATACCCATCAACATTCCAATGTCATTCTTTAAAGAAATAGAAGAGGCAATTCAAAAGTTCATATGGAATAATAAAACACCCCGTATTACAAAAACACTTTTTAGCAGAAAGAACAGCGCTAGAGGAATTCCAATTCCAAACTTTAGACTCTATTACAAGGCTATAATTATCAAAACAGCTTGGTATTGGCACAAGAACAAGCCTGAAGTCCAATGGAATAGAACTGCGGTCCCAGATATTAAACCACAGACCTATGGCCACCTAATCTTTGACAAGGGAGCCAAAAAAATAGAATGGAAGAAAGATAGCCTCTTCAACATGTTGTGCTGGCAGAACTGGTTAAGCACCAGCAGAAAACTAAGGTTGAATCCTTCTTTTTCACCTTGCACTAGAATTAACTACAAATGGATCAAAGACCTGGAGATAAAACTGACACACTGAAAAGTTTACAGGAAGGAATAGGAGATACACTAGGCCTCCTTGGCACAGGTTGAAACTTGCTTAATAAAGACCAAGAATCAAAACAAATCAGAGAAGGCTGGATAAGTGGGACTGCATTAAACTGCAGAGTTTTTGTATGGCAACGGATATAGCTAGTAAACTAATCAGGAAGCCTACAGAGTGGGAGAAGACCTTCACCAACCAAACAATGGACAAAGGCCTCATATCTAAAATATGTCAACAACTCAAAAAATTGAATTATTCCAAAACGAACCTCCAAAGTAACACCCATCCCATTAAAAAATGGGCCAAAGACTTAAAGAGAGTCTTCTCTGAAGAAGAAACAAAAATGGCCTATAGACACATGAAGAAATGCTCAACATCTCTGGTCATAAAAGAAATGCAAATCAAAACAACTCTAAGATTCCACCTCACTCCAGTTAGAATGGCCAGGATCAGGAAAACGAATGACAACAGATGCTGGAGGGGATGTAGCTAGAAGGGATCACTACTACACTGTTGGTGGGAGTGCAAACTCGTTCAACCACTATGGAAAGCAGTGTGGCAGTGTCTCAAAAGGCTAAACATAGAACTCCCCTATGACCCAGCAATTCCACTACTTGGCATTTACCCAACAATCCATAAACAAGGGCTTACTAAACCCACTAGCTCAACAATGTTCATTGCAGCGCTATTCACCATAGCAAAGATATGGAAACAACCCAGATGTCTCTCAGTTGATGAGTGGATCAACA
Organism: Megascapheus bottae; assembly: GCF_031878675.1. NCBI lineage: Eukaryota > Metazoa > Chordata > Mammalia > Rodentia > Geomyidae > Megascapheus > Megascapheus bottae. Next base: position 342,731 of record NW_028327500.1, read on the forward strand.
AGTTGTGGTATTTGTACACAATGGAATTCTATGCTGCTGTCAGAAAGAATGACATCACCCCATTTGTTAGGATATGGAAAGACTTAGAACAAATCATATTAAGTGAAGTAAGCCAGACTCAAAGGAACTTAGGCTCAGTGGTTTCCCTCATTCGTCATAATCAGTAGAAACCTTGGGCTCTACTAGCAGAGATTTGCAATAGAGAAAAAGGCCATATATAATGCCATATAATGTGAAGCTAATTGAAAGGACCTCCAGGATATGGAAACAAAAGCCATATAATGAATGATTGTTGTCCTTAATGTACTATGTTGTCTCTCATCTCCTTTGCTGTCCCTTGGTTATCCCATATTGGTATAGTATCTCACTTTGTTATCTGATATATTGAATTTATTTGTATTTGGATATTTGAAATTTGATAGGGAAGGGGGGAAAACCAAGAAGGGTGGGAGGTGTGGGGTTGGAGGGAAATGGGTACCAAGACATGTGAAAGAGTATCAATGTATGTGAATTAATGCACATTCTACCTGGCAAATATCATGTAACCATCTTACTAATTACAATAAAAAAATGAAAAAAAAAGAAAGTTGTAGTGTGTGGGGAGGATAATGGGGTCAAATACATTTCTTCTTAGAAATTTACCTCATCTGGTTGCCCTGGATTTTCCTGGCCTTCTTCTTAGAGAAAGGCCTGTTATACTGGATTTGTGGCTTGGCAAAGATCTAGCATGTACATCTTCGAGTAAGACATCCACAACTTCCATGCCTGAGACTCGAGTTTCCTGACCTTTGGCAACAGCACAGCAACATCTTTCTTCCTCCTGAGCCACAGGCCAAGTGAGCTGGCTTGAGCTGGTTGTTAGTTACAGTGGCTTGGTTACCAGGGTTGCATATTCTGTTCCATTGTGAGAGAGGCAAGGTCACCTTTCAGGGCCCAATGACCAAAGATCCTTGCTCACACTAGACCTCACCAAAGACATACTGGAGGCTGAATCTCTCCTCCAATCTCACAATACACATGTGGATGTAGTAAACAGCACACCTTATTTGTCCATTCCCAATGTCTTCCACTAGGCCCGGCTACCAGTCTGGTCTCAGGCTCAAGGAGCCTTTCTTAGGTAAGATCAAAACTTAAGGGTCAATATTGCCCTAATCTTTACAAAACATTTGATTCACAGTGCCTACTCTGCCTGCATTTTGCCCCTTGTCAAATTGTTTTTTTTGTTTTTGCTAGCCTTGGGACTTGACCTCAGAGTGTAAACATTGTTCTTGGGCTTTCTTTAGGCTTTAGCTGTCCCACCGAGCCACAGCACCACTTGCAGCGTTTTCTATGTATGTGGTAATGAGGAATCAAACCTGAGTCTTTTTGCGTGGTAGCCAAGGACTCTACCACTAGGTCAAACACACAGGGCATCTTGCACATATTTTTGACGTCAATCTACTAGGATATTATTAGGTTTCTGTATCCTAATCAATTTTTTCCTGATGATTAGCTTTGCTGTCATGTGTAAAAAATGCAAGAGGGAAAAACACAGAAGAATTAGTGAAATTTAAAAAAAAGCATTACACACATAGATAAGTGTTCAATCTTTGTAGGAGAAAGGTTATTTTGATATGATGATGATGACTTTATAATTACTATGTCAGGGTTGAGAGTTTGGCATAGTGGTAGAGTGCTTGCCTAGCATCCATGAAGATCTGGGTTTGATTGCTCAGTATCACATAGATAGAAAATCTAGACGTGGCACTGTGGCTCAAGTGGCAGAGGGCTAGACTTGAGAAAACCCGAGGACAGTGCTCAGGCCCTGAATTCCAGCCCCAAGACTGGCAAAAAGATAATAGAAAATAAAAATGCTTTTAAGAGCTAATTCACTCACAGCATTGGCTTCTGAAATCTTCGCTTCTGCATCTTGTGAAATACCCCTTTCCCTCAACGTAGACAAGAAAAACAGATCCATCCCATGGTCCACTGTGAGGCCACTGGTTGGGCTGAGAGCTAGTCGTGCAGCAACACATAAGTTTTATTCTAATATTTTCCAAACTTTGTACTCAAATATGCTACCTACTTACCAACTTATGTCAGTTACCCTTATGCTATACCTTTACTTCATTACTACAATATTCTTACACTCCTACGTTAATCCTCTTGTACCTCCCCTGACCTCTCCCATTCTTTTTTTCTATCTCTGGACCTCTGCTCGTCTTTCAACCCTTATACTGCACGGATCTACACTTGATGGCTGTTGAGCAATATTGTATATGTAGGTGGTTAATTATTCTCTAGGCTCAGAGGGACTTAAAGACAATAGACATTGGATTGAGAGGCCTATTGTTTTGGGTATAAATCGCTTATCAGTGGTTGTATTAGACTGGTCTGTAAGTGCACAAAAAGAAAGAGTGATAATCCCAAACAAAACTTGTGAATATCTAGTGTCTGCCAGCTACAGAGGTCTAGGTTGGTTATATCTGAAAAACTATAATCGTATTTAGTAGTAATCTTGTCCCATTTTCAAATGGGCAGAACAAGAAACTCAAGAAAAATGTCAAATCAAGAAACAACATCCCCCACCCAATGTAAACAGACAATGGAACAGTCACTGGCAAACCTAGAGGAGAGTCTTCCAAGTGCTACACAAATGCAATTGATAAACATCATTAATGGAAAATGTGAAAATATAAAGAAAGAGATAATGGACCAAGCCATAGCTGAACAAGAGGAAGCACAAACAAGGTGATAAGTGAAAAAGAAGAAGCCATAAAGGAGGCCATAACAAAGGTTTTTCAAAGAAAGATGGATGAATTCATAGAATCCACAAATAAAAACGTGACCAAACTCCAGCAAATGTCCAAAGAAAATAAAGCTACTGAGCTAACCACTCAAAAGGAAATCAAGGAGATAAAGAAATCCATACATGTTCTAAAACAAGAGATGCAAGGCATCAAAAATGAGCAATTAGAAGCAAGGGAGATGAAAAATAAAGTAGATAGCTTTGATAGCAGCTTAGACAATGCAGAAGAGAATTTCCAGGGCTGAAGATAATTTAGTTATTATAGAGAAAGAAAAGAAATTGAGTCAATAGAAATCGAGGAAAATTGAGAGAGCGCTTCAGGAGGTCCAAGATACAATTAGGAATCCTAATTTAAGGCTAGTTGGTATTGAGGAGGGCGTGGAGAAAGAGGTCAATGGTATTGGAAATATACTTCAGGGAATCATCTCAGAGAATTTCCCAAATATCCAGAAGGGCAGGTCCATCGAGATACGAGAAGCTTTTAGAACCCCAAACAGACCTGACCCGAAAAGAACATCCCACCGCCACATTGTGATCCGAACTGGATGAATAGAAACGAAAGGAAAGATCCTAAAGGCAGCCAGGGAAAAGGGATCAGTAACCTATAAAGGCAAACCAATCAGAATAACCCCAGATTTCTCAGCAGAGACCATGCAAGCACGAAGTGACTGGAAGCATATATGTCATGCCCTTAAATCAAATAACTACCAACCAAGAATATTGTAGCCAGCCAAGCTCTCATTCATAACTGAGGGAACAATAAAAACATTCCATTCCAGGGAAAAGCTGCAACAATATGTCGAAACAAAACTAACACTACAGAGAATTCTCAAAGATACTCTATACACAGAAAACCAAAATAAATGCAATATAGGGAAAGAAATTTCACTAAACAGCATACCATCTAAGGACCACAAGAACTGTCAAGACACAGGCCCTACTAAAAGCTTTTAAAAATGGTAGGAACTAATAAATATCTCTCAATCCTATCTCTCAATATCAATGGACTTAACTGTCCAATTAAACGGCATAGGCTGTCTAGTTGGATCAAAAAGCAAGAGCCATCGTTCTGCTGTCTTCAAGAGACATATCTTACCCAAAAACAATCATCTTTTGAAAGTGAGAGGTTGGAATAAAGTCTATCAAGCTAACTGCCCCCATAAACAGGCTGGAGTTGCCATCCTCATATCAGATACAATAGACTTCAAACTAAAATTAGTAAGAAAAGACAAAGAAGGTGACTACATACTACTAAAGGGATCTTTCCTCCAGCAAGACATAACGATCCTAAATATTTACACACCCTTTTGAAGATTCTCAAAAGTTTGAAGATTCTGCCAGTGTAAGTTAGATTCTGGCATTGATATAAAATAATGCAATGAGTAGGGATTTATATTTGAAATATCACTGTTGACAAAATCTAACAAACATTTGCTTAGTATTTGCTTTTGATTTCCCAAGAAGTTCAGTACAAGCTAACATGTGTGGCATATATCGACTGGGAGAAATGATTCAGAATATGTGACTCATTTGAACAGGAGTCAGTGAGAAGATACAGAAGCAGGATACCCATATTGTGAGAATTTGTATCTTTTGCATATTTTGTGTTTGTTATTAATTCCATTTGTAGTGTACATTTCTAGGTAAAAACTTTTAAAATGTTTCCAAACAATTTATTATTTCAACAGCAAAAAAAGACATTTATATGCCTGATAAAATTCACAGAATCCAAATTTTTCCATATTATTTTTTTTTGGTGGGTCATAGATCTTGAACTCAGCTTGGTCACTATCCCTGAGCTATTCAGCTCCAGGCTACCACCTTACCCTGGAGCCAAGCCCCCCTTCCCATTTTCTAAAGGTAAATTGGAGATAAGAGTCTCACGTCTTTTTATGCCAGGATGGCTTTAAACCTTGATCCTCAGATCTCAGCTTCCTGAGTAGCTAGGATTATAGAAGTGAGCCACCACCCCATCATGCTCAGCTTTCTGTTTTTTTTAAACAAGCCCTTTGGCTGGAACTCGGTCTGAGCACTGTCCTTCAGCTTTTCTCAAGCCTAGTGATCTTCTACTTGAGCCACAGCACTACTTCTGGTTTTTTCTGTGTATGTGGTACTGCGGAATTGAACCTTCGTCTTCATACAAGCACTCTACAACTATGCCAAACTCCCAGCCCCTCCACATTAGTTTTTATGATAGATCTTTCCATGCATCTAGGATGGCTAGAAATCCTTCTTGAGTTTCCCAAGATCAGGGAGTATAGGTGTGTCCCATCCTGTGTGGCTACATAACCATTGTTTAGGGTACAGTTCTCTCTGCATTATACCCATCTAGAGCAATTTTCATCTTCCATGTATAATCATTAAACATTCAGTTCCTGTTCCTCTCTACTCCATTCTCTGGAACCATCGTGCTTTTTGGCTCTAAAGGTTTGTTGATCCTTGGAAGCTCTGGAAGGGAAAACATACCCTAGCTCTTCCTTTATGACTGCTGTATTTTTAGTTTACTGTAATCAAGATTCATCTGTATAATATAGTAAAATATTCTTCCTTTTCAATGCATTGTTTTGCATATTTCTATCTTTTGATTATTATTAATAGTTGTGAATGGATTCTCCACATATTTGTTCTAGTCTCTGCTTTCTCTTCCGTTAGGTACAAATCTAGAAATAGAAGTGTTGGACCATATTTGTATGTAATTCTATATTTAGTACTTTTTTGGCACTCTCCACACAATTTTTGATTGTTTTATATTCCTTGCAGAACTATTCCAAAGTTCTACTTCTTCTCACTACCTTCCCAGTAATATTTAGACTTTGAAAGTTGTTTTTTTGTATGCGTGTGTGTGTGTGTGTGTGTATGTGGATCTTTTCGTTTAAAACTATATTTATAGTAACATATTTATAGTAATGATTTCATTGTAATTTTAATTTTTCTCATGACTGTTAATATTGAACTTCTTTCTACATTTTGAACTACTATTTCTATATATTCTTTTTAGAAAATCCTCTCCATCTCCAATTTTTTTCCCTTTTTTTTGTGGGGTTGTGGGGAAAGTCATGGGGCTTGGACCTTGGGCCATGAGCTCTTTAGTTTAAGGCTATTGTCCTACCCTGAGTATTGCCCCTCAGTTCTTCTGCTCCCAGCTCCCTACCCCTCTTCCCATTATATACAGAACAAAGGTCATCCTCAGTCTTTTTGAAAAAGTAAAACATACAGTAAATATGTAGTATAAAACAGCAAGAAATAAATTTCTTGCCAGGCGCAGTGACTTCTACCTGTAATCCTAGCTACTCAGATATCAGGCTGATATCTAAAGATTTGGTTCAAAGCCAGCCTGGGCATTAGAAAGTCTATGAGACTCTCATCTACAGTTAACCACTAGAATATGGGAAATGGCACTGTGGCTTCATAGGTAGGGTGATAGCCTTGAGTTGAAGAGCTCAGGAACAGTGCCCAGGCCCAGAGTTCAAGCCTTACAAATCCCCCAACCAAAAAAAAGAATAAAAACTTTCTTCCCCTAGTGACTATTATGCCAGACATAGAACATTAACATTCTGGGTATGCTTCACAGTATTATTACTTGATACCCTAAGATTTTGCAATATTCTCACAGTACCAGCATATGTCATCATATAATGTAGTTCCTCTTCAATGGAATAATTCCATTTATAACCTAAATCTACTCCCCCGACTTATTTTTGTCGATAAGACAATTGCTCTACCATGATATGCCACAAGCCATTAAACATTTTATGGTGGGTAATTGGAAAGGAGTCTCATGGAATTTTGTGCCAGGCTGGCTTTGAACCATGGTCCTCAGCTCTCAGTCTCCTGAGTAGCTAGGATGACAGGCGTGAGCCACCAACACCTGGCTCGCCTTTTTATTTTTTTGTGGGTCTTGGGACTTGAACTCTGGGCCTAGGCACCATCCCTAAGCTTTTCAGGACAATATTTCATGTAAGTCTAAACATTTAAGTAAAGGAATAAAATTCCAACAAAAAAAAGAATAAAATTCCAGACATGGTGTGTTTATAACTCAGTGCTAATTACTTGATGAAAATGTGCCATTCCAGAAGCTGGTGTCATTTGATGATGTAGCTGTGGATTTCAGCTGGGAGGAGTGGCAGCATCTGGACAATGCTCAGAGGACCCTGTACAGAGATGTAATGCTGGAGACCTACAGCAACCTGGTGTCCTTAGGTGAGCAAAAGTCAAATTCACTTGCAAGGCCAAGTGCCTTGTTATTTTGCAGATACGTGAATGTTTATCAAACTTTCAATACTATTTAAATGAAAGATTCCAGGCCCTGAGAAGTATCATTACTTTCTAAAGAAAACCTAAGGTAATTTTGTACTCATTCTTCAGGATAACTTCAGGATACTTTGACAACAGTTCTAAATTATGTTTCCTCTAATGGAGACCACATTCCAAACTTAGACAGTAATTGTAAGTGGATAAACAATCCAGAATAGAATATATATCATTATTGTAAATAGGATCTACAAATCACTAAACAGTGAGTTTATAATGGAAACCTGGCACTAGGTGCAATGTTTCATGCCTGTAATCTTAAAATATTCAGGAGGAAGAAATCTAAGAATTCTAATTTGAAGCCAGCAATGGCATAAAAATTGCCATGAAACTCTATAACTCCAAGTAACCCCTCAAAAATGTTAGTGGAGTGTGAAGAGTTTGACTTTGTGGTTGAGTGCTTGCCTAGCATGCATGAAGACCTATGCATGTAAGTGGAGCTGGGACTCAAACTGGTATTTTTCTAGACTTGAGCAAGACAGCTAAGTTTATGCCATACAAAATGAATCCAGAGCTGGGGAAAAGTCAACCATGGAGCCAGTGAGAAATGATAAAAAAGATTTAATAGATAACTTGTGAGTAGGATGTCTGTGAACTTAAAGCAATGATGACCCAGCATAAGCAATAATTCTCTACTGTTTCTAATTTACAGGCCCCTGTGTTCCCAAACCTGTATTAATTGACAAGCTAGAGCACTGTGCAGAACTCTGGATAGGAAATTCCTCTGACAAGAATATCACAGGTGAGTGAATGCATCTTCATATTGATGTTGGAGCCTGAGCCCCATTGGTAAGTTCATGTTGTGATGTACTGAGCAATAATATTCTTAGTTACCCTAAATCCTGTGTGGAACCTATGGAATTCTTTGTGAATGAATCAAGAATCATTTTCTTTTCCCAATTCTATGCTTGGTCTCAGGGCCTGAGAATGGTCCTTGGGTTTTCTCAAGGCTAGCTCTCTACTTCTTGAGTCATAGCACTACTTCTGGCTTTTTCTTTGTTTGTAGCACCAAGGAACTGAACCAGGTCTTTGTGCATGCTAGCCCAAACCCCGGGCACCAAGAATCATAGGGTGATATAATGAATTCTATGTGGCAGTACAGTTAAAGTTAGATTTCTCTGTAGAAATCACTGTGAAACAAAAGAAAATGAGAAAGCCATGAGCCCGTGGCTCATGCCTGTAATCCTGATTCCTTATTACCACATACATAGAAAAAGCCAGAAGTAATTACTTCATTGGTAGGGTTCTCATCTGGAGAAAACCCAAGGACAGTGGTTAGGTCCTAAGTTCAAACCCAGGAATGGAAGGAAAAAAAACAACAAAGTTTCAATCAACATAAGAAAATTAACTAGACAATGAGCTGGAGATTTTCTGGTCTTCCATGGTTCTGAGGGACAGGAGTGTTAGAAAAGGAATTTTTATAAGACTTCAAATGGAAAGAAACAAATTTCAAAATTCCCACAAATACCTAAATTGAGACTTTAGTGAGAAGTTGTAACTGAAGGGATTTAGGTGTAAGTCCTTACTCTCAAGAATCGTTCTTGCTTGGATCAAAGGCAAACAGACATATAAACAAAACTTGTGGCCGCTGAATCTAGAAAAATTCGTGTTCCTCACTTAATGGTTAATAAGCAAGCAGCATTGAAACTGGGTAAGGTAATCCTATCTGCTACTCAGGACCTGAGACTCTTATCTGCAGTTAACTCTAGAAAACAGGAAGTGGGGCTGTAGCTCAAGGATAGGGGTTATAGTCTTCTGCTGAAGTGTTCAGGGACAGGGCCGAGGCCTATGAACAACAAAAAAAAGAAAAGAAAGAAAAGAAAGTTTTAAAAAGATGCAAAGCAGCACAATATTTAGATTATTTCTCAAAAATAAAAGAAAGGCAGCTATTCCTCAATGTATAAACAAAAGAGTATTTGAAAAAAAACAGCTGCAGGTATACTATAGGTAGTACTCAGCTTACAACTGTAGCAATACATAGTTGGGTAATTTCAATAAATATTTCCTGTGATATAAAAAGAGAACTAAAACACAGAAAAACATTATTGGTCATTGTAAAATATCATTTTCTTAATATGTTAGTGAGAAAAGCATATATTTCTCACAAATCAATTTCCACTTTTATATTTTAAAATATCTAACACTTAGGATGGGAAAGTAAAGTCATTACCTTTACAGTATGGAATATTTGTATCTCATGTATGTTTGTGTCTTTTTTTCTATGACTCATTTTAGATGTCCAGGTAATGGAAAATGTGTTCAAGACCTGCCAGGAAAGTCCACATGAATGTCTTTGTGAAGTAGCAGTTGCAAGTAGTATCGAAGTGGAGGAAAACGTGAGATTAGCAACAACTTTAAATTTGAGCTCTACACATAATCCAGAGCTGATTAGTAATAACGGTAACAACTTAGGGGTGAGGACTGAGGAGTTCATTAATGTCAGAACATGCTTCTGTCTCCTAAGCCTGATGAGATGCATGCTGCATATAGATCTCGTATGTCTCCTGTTCTTAAAAAATCCATCGGATATTCAGAGCATTTTATTCATGATTGTGAGAGTCCAAAAGATCTGCAGTATCATAATTCTGTTCTCCCTGCCCAAGAAATTCTTCAGGGAGGGAGGAAAACTGCTAAATGTACTGTGTGATGAAAAATATTGTACTTAACACCGACCATCACTATACATCCGAAAATGTACACAGGAGAGACTCCTCATACATGTAGTGAATGTGAGAAATCTTTCAGTAATGAAATACACCTTACAATACCTCAGAGCAAATATCCTGAGATATGTGATGCGTACATCAAGTGTGAAAATTAATTTCTGAGAAGTCAGACCTGACGCTCCAACCTCGATCTCCAAGAGAAGACAAACCTTATGAATATGAGGAACGTAATAAAATTTCTGCCCAGAATTCAGCTCTCAGCACACATCAGAGATCTCACACAGAAGAGAAATCTTATGAATGGGATAAATGTGGGAAGACTTTTAGACTGAAATCATACCTCACTTTGCACCAGAGAAGACACACAGAAGAGAAACCTTATGAATGTAACAAATGTGAAAAGTCTTTCACCCAGAAGATACACCTTCGAGTTCATCAAATAACACACACAGGAGAGAAATCTTATAAGTGTAATGAATGTGGAAAGTCTTTCCAAGGGAAGAGCAAACTTCATGTTCATCAGAGAATACACACAGAAGACAAACCTTATGAATGTAACAAATGTGAAAAGTCTTTCACCAGAAGATACACCTTCGAGTTCATCAAATAACACACACGGGAGAGAAACATTATGTGTGCACCAAATGTGGAAAGACCTTCAAGTGGAAGTCATATCTTGATGGGCATAATAGAACACACACAGGAGAGAAAACTTATGCATGTAGTGAATGCAGAAAGTCTTTCAAATGGAAGGTAAAACTCCATGTTCATCAGAGAATATACTCAGGAGAAACACCTTATGAGTGTAATATATGTGGAAAGTCCATCACACAGAAGCCAAACCTCAACATGCATAAGACAATTCAAACAGGAGAAAAACCTTATGAATGTAACCGATGTGGAATGTCTTTCAAATGGAAGTCTTCCCTCAAATTGCATCAGAGAACTCACACAGGAGAGAAACTGTACGAGTGCATCAAATGTGGTCAGACCTTCAGATGGAAGTCAAATTACAGGAGGCATAACAGAATACACACCTATTAGAAACCTTAGGAATATAACCAAAGTTGAAAGTCTTTCGTGCAGTATTCACACTTCAGGAAGTGTAAGAGAGTTCACACATATGAGAAGCCTTAGCAATGTAATAAATTGGAAAGACTTTTTAGTCTGTGGAAGAAAACTCAGCTTGTGTCACAGAACCAACACAAGATAAAACCCTTAATGAATGTAGCAAATGTTCAGTCTTTTCCCCAGAAGGCACAAGTCAAGATTTATCACTAAACACCCACAGGATAGAATCCTATGAATAAAATGAAAGGGAAATTTTTTTGAAGAACTCATAGTTGAGTTTGCATGATACCACACAGACACAGGATAAAAATCGTATGAACATAAGAATATGAAAAATCCATCATGAACACATGACTAAGTATAAAATGCACATAGGAGAGAAAAACCTTATGAATATTACAAATGTGGAAAGTGTTTGACCTGGAAGGCATACTTCTGTGTTCATCACAAACCTGATTCCCATAGAAGAAAAGAAAACTAATGAATAGAACAAATGTGCAATGACTTTTAATCAGAAGTCAGTCTTCAGTACATTTCAGAACATACACAAAAGAGAAATTCTGAGTAATGAAAAACAATTAGGTATATATAGAATCTCTGTATATGGGAGCATTAGGATAAGTCTTCTAAACAAAGTCAACCTTCAGCAAGCATTAAGAGCACTCACAGAAGAAATAATAGCATGTAGGAAAACCTTTGTCAGAAACCTCTAAAAGCTGACTGTGTGGCTTAGTGGTAGAGTGCTAACCTATCAAGGATGAAGGTCTGGGTTAGATTCCTCAATACTACGTGAAAAGAGAAAGCCAGAAGCAGCACTGTGGTTCAAATGGTAGAGTGCTAACCTTGAGCAAAAGTAGCTCAGGCCCTGAGTTCAAGCCTAAGGATTGGAGAGAGAGAGAGAGAGAGAGAGAGAGAGAGAGAGAGAGAGAGAGAGAGAGAGAGAGAGAGAGAGAGAGAGAGAGAGAGAGAGAAAAGAGAGAGAAAGAGAGAGAAAAGAGAGAGAAAGAGAGAGAAACAGGAACTTCTAAATTTTACAGAGATAGAGAAGGAGAGAGAGAAGGAGACAGAAACTAATTTCTAAACTTTACAGTCTTTCTATTTCCTTACAAATTCGTCTATGTCATTCTTTCTGACAGAAGCACAGAATTCCATTGTGTAAAAATACCATATTTGATCTACTCATCAACTGACGGGCCTCTTGGTTGGTTCCATACCTTTGCTATAGTAAATAGTGCTGTGATAAATGTTATTGTTGTAGTGAATTTATTATGTCCTATCTGGACGATTGGCAAGTAGTGAAATTGCTGGATCACAGGGGAGCTCTATGTTTAGTCTTTTTGGGATACTGCCATAGTGCTTTCCATAGTGGTTGAACGAGTTTGCAATCCCACCAGCAGTGTAGTAGTGATCCCTCCTGGCCACATCCCCTCCAGCATACGTTATTAGATCTTGGCCATTCTAACTGGAGTGAGGAGGAAAAGGGAAAGAGGAACTGAAACTTTCTGTCCTTACAGATGACATGATTCTGTATTTAAAGAACCCTATAGACTCTACTGTGAAGCTGCTTGAGCTGATATAAAACTTTGGTAAGGTAGCAGGGTGTAAAATTAACCCTCAATGTCAACTGCCTTCCTATATGCCAACAACTGAGAGGAATGAGACAAGAATCAGGATAGCAACTCATTTTGCTATCAAAGAAAATAAAACACTTAGGAATTACCTTAGAATGTAAAGCACCTTTTTGATGGAACTATAAACCCTGGAGAAGGAAATTAACGCAGAACTGAGGAAATGCAAAAACCTATGCTCCTGGTTTGGAAGAAGTAATATTGTAAAAATGGCAATCTTGATAAGGACTATCTACAAATTCAGTGCAATATTCATCAATATCCCAATGTCATTCTTTAAAGAAACAGAAGAGGAAATCCAAAATTTCACTTGGAATAATAAAAGACCCCTTATAGTCTGATTTCTTGCATGATACATAATGTTTAATCTCACCTTCTCCACCAAAATCTCACCTGTCTCATTGAGAAATAGGTGGCCCTGTTTACTAGCAGCAAAGGGTCAAACGCACAGTTTCAGGTGTCACCACTGCCTCTGTTACTGGGTAGATCCAACTCTGTCATCGATTCTGAGGTCTGCTCTGGGAGTCTTGGTCACAAGTTGTTCTGTGGCATCTGCTGCCAGCCTGTGCCTATTTGCTTCCTTTTCCTCCAGCAGCCTACAACAGGGAATGAAGTTCAGGCGCTGATGCTCTCCTTCATATGCAGGGCAGGATGAGCCCAACCCTCCCTCAACTTCCTCTTCCAATTTTTGGGAAAAAATGTGCTGGCAGAAGTCCTCAGGTGTGGGGCATGGCTGATCAACACTTTTAATCCAGGCTGGTCCGGAGGCTGAGATCTGAGTATGGAAGTTCCAAGTCACCTAGTACAGGAAATCTGATAGATTCTTACTACCAAAAATAAAAACAGCTCGGAATGGAGTTTGGGCTCGAGTGGTAAAGGGCTAGTCTTGAGTACAAATGCTTAGTGCCCAGGCCCTGAGTTCAGGCTCCAGCACTGCCAACAACCTCACTTTAGTGAGATTTTAGCTTTATCCATGTAGGCACATCTCACTGGAATCTTGCTGGTAGAGATAGTCTTCATAATTTTGTCCCAAGGTAAAGGTCCTCCTGGGGTAGTACACAAACTGTGTCATGGAGAGAGGAGCCCCACTTGCTCCAGGTTTGAAGATGGCATAGGTCAAGCCAGCATGGAGTTGGCATATCAGTCTTTTTCCTAGCACCACCTACAAGTGAATGTCAAATGACATTGATTGTTGCGGGATTGTGTGATTGAAGTGCCCCATTAAGGGCAGTGTTAGCACATCCAAACTTGGATACCAGGAATGCTGAAATCTCAAAGCTAAGATTTCTGTTGGCTACAGAAATGCTGGTGTGTCTGTTATTCACTAAAAGTTCAGGTGCAAAGATTCTGAAGCTTGATTCCATGTGTTTATTCCATTTAGTAAAATTATTTTAATGCACTGTATAAGTTAAAACATTTGATAAGAGTCAGGGGTAGTAAAAACATTGTTCTTGAATTCAGGTGTCTGGCAGGGTAATGGGGGGGTGTTGGTGGCTGGGACTATGAAGCTGGAGCTGCTATCAAACCATGGATCATGTTCCTCTTTGTCTGGGAGAAATGACTCCAAAGATGAAATTCGAATGGTGAGGAAAAGATGATGATGTACTCAGGAAATTTCTCCTAAACAAATGCTCATGTGGAAGTGGGATGGGGGCTGGGCATATCTGAGGCAGAGCTTAAGGGGGCTTCTCATGGCGTTGAGAACGTTCCTTGCGACTTCAGGCATGCAGCAGGGTGTTTTAGATGGCCATTGTGAGATGGATGGAATAAGACTGGAGACAAGATGAATGCTGGGATCCTGCAATGCTCTTGCATGAGTGGCTGGTGGCTCACCTGAAAGAACTAATTATGTCTAAAAAAGAAATCAGGAATTTGTTTTGATTAGATAATACCTGTATTCCGAGGCATATTCAGGATCCTGATCTTAGTATTGTGGTTTAAAGCCAACCCAGCAAAGGGAAAAATGCATGAGACTCTTACTCCCAGTTTAGAGCAAGAACAAAGATTGAAGTAGAGCTGGGCTCAAGAGCTAGAGTGCTACTTTGAGCAAAGAAAAGCTAAGGAAAAGTTCCAGGTCTTGAGTTCAAGGCCAGGAATGAAAGAAGGAAGGTAAAAAAAGGGAAGTATGTGAGGAAGGGAAATATATAAATGAAAGAGAGAAGGAACTAGAAATTTAAAACTAGAGAATATTTAAAAGTCATCAGTCCTTCTAAGAAAAGTGTTGGAGTATGGGTTCTATATGTGGTGAACTGGAAGCCCAGCAGTGACTTGTTAACCAAAGAGTCACCATGATGAGCAAAGGATAGAAATCTGCATGAGCCTCTTAGCGGATGGAGTCACAGAAGAGAACCTCAGCTCCCATCCCATAGTTAGAAGTATATAGAGATGGGGAAGTTGGCATCACCTTGATGTCATTGTGTCCATGGAGACTGGAAGCCATGGCTCTGTGAAAGCACAATGTTCTGGTTACTGAGCTGAGAGGCTGAGGAGAGCCAAGTCCTGGCCATGAAGAAATCAGGGTGGCAGCAGAGCAACTCCTCTGCAGTGTGTGCCTGCTTGGCTGTTCTTATTCTGTGGTGGATCAGGCCGGAGCGGGTGATAGTAACTGTTTTGTGGTCACAAGCCCTTCACCAAGAGCTTCCTCTGGGATCCTCATAAGCTACAGGGTGGCTGGTGGTGGGATGTGTGTGGGGTGGAAGTGACAGAGGGATGGACGCATGGCAAGGTGGGTGAAGAGATGAGAGCAATGATGAGAGCCCAGTTCATTGGTTTCCAAGGTTAATGGGTGGGAGGTAGAGAGGCATGATGGAGGAAAGATGGAGGCAGGGGAAGGTGGTGACAGAGTGAGGCCATCTGTAGTGCCAGCCTGGCCATCATCTGAATCCCATAGGCAGCTTCCAGATCCCTCACTTTGTCCTGCTCTTTGTAGAGGGAATGTCACATGTACCCAGAGCTAGGGCTGGGGCAATGTTAGTAGCACCTGGAGAACCATTGGCCTCTACCTGGGTGAGGGGTGGTTATGGCTCCCATGCTTGGTGGCCTGATAGCTATGGAACAGATCTCTCCTTAGCTACCACAGTCAGTGGCTGCTCTCCATCTAGGGTTAGGGCACCTGCTCAGGTATCAGGACACCCCATGCCAGGACAGAGGCCTACAATTCAGATGGCAGCACAGGGGTGAAGATGATCTCACCGTAGCCCTAGTTACATGGCTGTCCCTGCATGCAGGACAGGATGAGCTGGGGGAAGATGTTCTCTGTGTTTTTCCACAGCCTATCCCGGCCTCTTCTTGTGTCTGATTAGACCAAGAGAGTACCAGGTTCCCTCTCATAGTCCTGGTTCTTTTTCTTTTACAGTCATGAGGCTTGAACTCAGGTCCTGGGTACTGTCCCTGAGATCCTTTGCTCAAAGTTGATGCTCTACCATTTGAACCATAGTGCCATTTCCAGCTTTTCCTTTAGCTCCTCTTGGACTGGGTGTCCAGCCTACCCCTTCCTACACTCACAAAGGGTCTACAATTGTCTTCCCACGGTCCTTTCTTCTGCCAACCAGAGTGCAGACTGTGCACATCTTGACGATCACAGAGCTCAACGCCAAAGGCTGAGATGCAGAAGGGGGTGACCCAGTAGCTGCACAGGGCCCATGGATCATCCTGTGCATCCCCCAGCCTGTGATTTCCCCCACCCCGTTAGCAGGAAAGCTCCATGCCCACATCCTGATCCCTGGTCCCCTCCAATTCCATTCTCCCTTGGATTTTGCAGACTGTCTACCATCAGGATCTAAAATTCTATTCATCACTTTATGTCCTTATCACTGATTTGCTACTTTGGCAGGATCTCCCCTTGCCTGGAGAGTGGGCATGTCATGTACTCTCTGTGGAGAAGTTGCCCCAGGAGAAGAAATATGCACTTCATATGAGTGTTGGACAGGGCAGGAGGGCTCCCTAGGATCAGAAGCCACAGGAGGGGTGCAGATGGGGGAATGCTAGGGGCCCCAGTGGACAGTGGAAGTTAGGGCACAGTTGGTTCCTTCTACAGGGTTGACACCGCTTCACAAACCCAACAGAATGAGGTTCACATTACAGATGTCAGAGACAGTGCAGATTGCCAATGGGCGCAGGGGTCACTGTCACCCCCAGATGCTGGCTGCATGCTGGGATGCAGGCAGAGATAGTTTCAAGATCAGATAGTGAGGATGTTGCAGGGTGTAACCATTCTTTTCAGATGGCTCTCTACCTCTCTTGAGCTTCATCTCTTTGGCTTTTTCTTGGCAGTTAACTGGAAATGAGAGTTTCATGGACTTTCCTTTCTGGAATGGCTTCAAACAGAAGCTATGCACAGTTTTCAAACCATACCCTACTGAAGAAGGGAAGCTTGATCTGGTGCTTAACTGGGTTGCACTTTTGCTCTGTTTGATATGCCTCACGGGAGGGGGCTCATCATTTGTAGACTAAGATCTCATGACCTTCAAAGCCAAATGCTACCTGAAAGTTCAGGATCCCAGCCTATGTGTTGGGCCTGGGTGAATACATTCTCTGTTATGCTGGGTCATCAACCAACGTTTTAAGCTGGAAGTAGGCAGTGCCACATTTGATAAGAACATCTGCCAGAGATTGTCACCTCATGAAAGCAGATTCTAAATTTGTATTCCATTTCCTGTGGTGGAGAAATCCCCTCCAACTTAGACAGGCTCACATCCACCTGCAGGTCACACTCCTAATGCACCCTTGAGTGTCCTCATGGTATTGGGATATAAGTTTGTAGGGAATGCTGGTTTAGTCCATGAATTAGCTGGACAAGTGATGACAAACGTGTTGTGGATTAATATGAGAACTATTTAAGAAGCCCTGGAGGAGCATTAACCTGACCCTCTGTGGTGCTATAAATCTGATAGGATGTTCCACACTGAGAAACAATCACATGGCTTTGTGTTTGGCATCCAGACAAGTGAGTGCATGTCTTAGCTGTCAGCCAATACAGAGGAGGACATGAATAAGTGGGTGGAAAGCGTCTGTCAGACCCCTGTCTGGGGGCAGGTGGAGAGAACATAGGAAGGTAGATACCATGGCTGTGGTGGGGCCAAAAAAAGGGTAAAAGAGGCAAAGGAACCAGGTACTGGTAGCTCAAGACTGTCATCCTAGCTACTCAGAGGTTTGAGATCTGAGGATCACAATTCAAAGCTAGCCCAGGACAGAAACTCCATGAGACACTTATCTGCAATAAACTACTGAATGCAAGAAGCTCAAGCTCAGTGACAGCATCCAGGCCAAGCATTCAAAACCCAGGACTGGCAGAAAAATGTATCAAAGGACAAGAAGCTGGCCAAAAGTTAGAGGGACTCTATCTTGACAAACAATACAATGGTAAGTTGCACTCAGAAGACTTGCACAAAATCTGGAAATGCCTGAGACATATCTATGTATGTTT
Source organism: Megascapheus bottae (assembly GCF_031878675.1). NCBI lineage: Eukaryota > Metazoa > Chordata > Mammalia > Rodentia > Geomyidae > Megascapheus > Megascapheus bottae. The sequence continues at coordinate 360,620 of NW_028327500.1, forward strand.
CCTGTTTGTCTAAATACATATGTTTATGCATTTATATATTAGCATAGAGAGACAGATCAATACATATGACTATACATATATACATATCCAGACACTTATGGGTGAGGGGTATACTGTGTGAGAGTTTGTGTTTGTGTTTTGTGGATGGCTATCTCTGTTTAAGAAAGGTAGGAAATATGTAAATATCTTTGATAAACTTGATAAAATATAGAGAGACATAAGCTCTTGAGGGAATCTGAAATGACAAGATTATTCACAGGCACGTTTATCCTTATGGATTCCTCAGCAAGTTTTAATTTTGTTCATTATTTTCTTTCTTTTTTTGAACCAGTGCTAAGGATTTCTCTCAGGGAGCAGGTGCTGCCAATTACTAATTTTCTCATGGCTGGTACAAGAGGAACTGAGCCACAGTTCCACTTTTGCCTTATTTAATCATGCTTAACTGAAGATAAAGATTTCTATCAGTGACTTTCTTTCAGGGGCTGGATTCTAACGAGTATTCCCAGACCTCAGCCTTCTCTATAGCTACAATTAACAATATGAGAACCCAGCACTGGGTTCCAATGCACAGGGCAAGAAATTGAGTGAATCTCTCAACTCCAATTAGCTATAATAAGCTACAAGTGAAAGACCAATACCTTTGAGGAAAAGATGCTGAGGGTTATCACACAGGCCCTATGAGTAAGCCCTAAACCCTGTACACATGTGTGCATGCACACATTGGCAGATACACACACACATGCACACACACAATATCTCAGGCAATATTGTATTTTGAATTAAATCCAAAGATTGGACAACAGGATAGCAAGTAACAAAATCTGTTTTTCTTGTCTACATTGAGGGAAAGGGGTAAGTCACAAAATGCAGAAGCGAAGAATTCAGAGGCAAATGCTGTGAGTGAATAACTTGTAAAAAGCACATTTCTTTTCTTTTGTTTTCTTTTGTTTTTTCTGCCATTCCTGGGGCTTGAACTCAGGGCCTGAGCACTGCTCTTGGCTTTTCCCAAGTCTAGCCCTCTGCCACTTGAGCCACATTGCCATATGGATTTTTATATCTGTGTGATATTAAGGACTCAAACCTAGATCTTCATGGATGCTAGGCAAGCACTCTACCACTGGGCCAAACTTTAAACCCCGATAAAGTATTTATAAATAGTCATCATCATCATATCAAAATATCCTTTCTCCTACAAAGAATGAACACTTATCTATGTCTGTAAGACTTTTTCTATGTCAACAATGCTTCTGTGATTTTCCCACTTGCATTTTTACAGATGACAGCACAGATATTCATCAGGAAGAAAAATAGATTAGGATACAGAAACCTAACAACGTCCTAGTAGATTGAAGTGAAAAATATGTGCAAGATGGCCTGGGTGTTTCATCTATTTGTAGAGTGCTTGGCTACCACACAAAAAGACTCCGGTTTGGTTCTGCAGTACCATATACATAGAAAACTCTGGAAGTGGTGCTGTGGCTTGGTGGGACAGCTATAGTCTAAAGAAAGCCTAAGAACAATGGTCAGGCTCTGAGGTCAAGTCCCAGGACTAGCAAAAAATGTGCAAGAGGCAAAATGCAAGCTGAGAAGGCACTGTGAAGCAAAATGTCTTGTGAAGGGTAAGGGGAATAGTGACCGTTAAGTTTGGATCTTACCTAAGAAAGGCTACTTGAGCCTGAGCTAAGGCTAGCTCTTATGCCTAGTTAGTGACTTGGGATTTGAACAAAATGGTGTGCTGTTTACTACATCCATATGTGAGGTGGGAAGGGAGATTCAGCCTCCAGTATGTCTTTGGGGAGGTCTTCTGTGAGCAAGGAGCTTTGGTCATTGGGCCTTGAAAGGTGACCCTACCTCCCTCACAATGGAACAGAACATGGAACCCTGGTAACTAAGCCACTGTATGTGACAACCAGCTCAAGCCAGCTCCCTTGGCCTGTGGCTCAGGAACCAGAAAGATGTTGCTGTGCTGTTGCCAAAGGTCAGGAGGCTCGGATCTCAGGCATGAGAGATATGGATGTCTCACTTGAAGAAGTAGATGCTGGATCAGTGCCAAGCCAAAATTCCAGTATATCAGGCATTTCTCTAGGAAGAAAGCCAGGAAACTCCAGGGCAACTCAGATGAGGTATATTGAGAGGAAACTTATTGGAACCCATCATCCCGCCCACACACTACAACCTTCTTGTGTGCTTTCAAGTGACTATACTGAGATTAGAGTGTGTCATTTCCAATCTACTCTATTCCAATTCCTCAGTGTGAAGTGTGGTCCCATTCCTACGTTTGAAATATCCACTGTTTTGCCAACATAGTGTGATGGTAAGTCAGCTGAGACTCTGAATGAGCCTTGTAACCTATGGATCCTGGAGGAAGGCCTGTTGGAGATGCTGCTGACAAAGCTGATCCCTGCCTACCAGAAAGGTGATCTCTTTTATGTGGGAAACTTCCTGCACAATTTCAAATAGTGGAGGACAATGTAGTAGTTGCTAGAAAATCTCTTGAAAAAGTGAGTGTTCCCCCTCCAAACCCAGATTTGCTCACCCCTCCTGGCCAAGTCTTGGAATACTTGGCTCCTCTCTGAGCCTCTTTGGTTCACTGCGATGTTCACAGGGGAGCTAAGCATGATATAAGTGCACAAACTACTTTATTATGACTGGGACACCATGCCATTTCATTTACCTCACAAGCTACTGGAGTCTCAACAGTGTGCTTACTGAGAAGTTGGATTTCAGGCATGAGTAAGTGGCTCCCAACTGCAGCCCTCACCTAGGTGACATCCTAGGAAATCCCATTTCCCAGTAAGAAATGAGGTGTCAGTACTAATGGCGGAGGCATGTGAAATACTGGAGTCAGAGGAAAAGCTGGGGGCTGAATCACTTTTGAGCCATCAGGGAGGGATTGTGATAGCTTTGCCTGTTAGAACCTGAAAGTATTTACATCTTGGTGTGTGGTCCAGTGCTGCCACTTGAACCTGAACCCAGGTCTAAATGCCATTCCTTTGGTGTTCAAAAATTAGCACTGTACCATTTGAGTCATAGGCTTTTTGCTGCCTAATTGAAGACAAGTGCCTTTAGACTTTTACTGACTAGACTGGCTTTCCACTGTGATCTTCAGAGCTCAGCCTGCTGGGTGGATAAGATTAGAGGAATGAGCATTTAGTTCTTTATTTAGAGCATTCACTTATTGATTTATTTAGAGCATTTACTTAGTTAATTTAAGGTGCGTTTACATTGGACAGATGCATAGAGGCCTCTCTCAGAAGCTTCTGGAAGTGGGGTGTAAAAGTCATCCTGTTCTCGAATGTCTCTTACCCCCCTCCCAGCACATAAGTGCACATTTCTGCAGGACAGCCACAGCATTAGAGTCCTGCAAGAAAGGGACTTTGGTAGAAGGCTCAGGATGGAGAGAGAAGGTTCTCACTTTCCTTGTACCGAATGTGCCCACAGCATCATGTGTTCCATCTATACGATGTGAATGGACTTCTACCCCAGTGATTTCTACGAGTTCAAGAACTGCCACACCCTGACACAACTCAAGCTCTGTATGAGGCTCCACATGCCGGCTTTGGACCTGCTCTTCTAAACACATAGTTTTTGACCAGCTGGAGGAATGTGCGACCAGTAAGACCAAGGAAAAGTAGAAGTCCTGGTGTGGGTGCCTCAGAGCCTGTGAGTAGGAAGCCCATGTGGTCTAGATATTGGTTGGCCCTTACTTCTACAGAGCTTGGCAAAATGCCCTTTATGGGTGGTGTCAGCCAGGTAATGTCTGTCCTCTGAAAGTACTCGAGAATAAGCACTCATTAGAAAGACCCTACACCTCCTCAGAGTTCAGTCCAAACTCCAGTTCTACAGGTTCCTCCATTAGATCCTCATGGAAGTTGAGTGACACTTCAACGTGCAGAGTCCACTCTGTCCACTCTGTACCTATTTCCATTCTTAGGTTTGGGGCATCGTGGAAGAGCTTATATTGAACTCCAGATGAAAAACCCACCAATGGAGCTGGTGACTGATGGAGACAGAGAATCATCACTGCACTCCAGAAAGCATGGGCCTTCTGTAGAAATTACCAAACAGGTTTAGAGTCCTGTTGATATACCTTTTGCTCTGAACCCCATGTGTGACACAGTTGAACCTGCAGATACTATGGAGGAAGAAAAAGAGCAGCCAGATTTCCTTCCGTTTCCTTTCATACTCCACCCAAAGTCAGTCCATCTGAGTCAGAGTAACACTCCACTTATTGTGCAAGCTGAAGGGGCACACGCTGGGCTCATGGAAAATGTCCCCATGGGAAGCAGCAAGTGTACTCTCAATACTGGATTCATTGGAGGAAAATGAATCCATCCTCACAGAATATCCAGACCCATCCATCTCACTAAAAGAGACTCAATCTCCATTCCACAAACAAGAATCCATCCCCCTATTAACTCAGGAAGGACATTCTGTTTCTCATGAGGAAGGATACCCTTCTGAGGACTCTGAAGTAGAATTACTGTCTGAAGGCAACTTGGAGGCCAGTCTGGATTTAGAGCTTCCCTGTCCCCTTCCTAAAAAGACATCTCTTTATCATGCTCTCATGATTCTTGTCAAGTATTCATTGTATTTACTTTGCTAACTATTAAACTCTCATTGTTAATATTATGTTGTGCAGTTCTTCAGTCCTTATTATACTGTGTTTTATTTTCCACTTATAATGTGAGACCTCAGACACATAGGTCCTGGGTGGGCCAAACACCAGACAGGTCTGGTCCCATAGAAGACAACCTTACTGGATATACAGGGAACTATGAAATGCATGGAATCACCAGGAATCCAGGCCAGGCCTCCATGGAAAGACAAGTCAGCTACCAAAGCTTAAGGACAGAGCAGATGCCTGGAAATGTGTTTTGTCAATCGGGAGAAGTGCCAGAGTAACTGTAATATTATGTTGGACTCTGTTCTGTGAGTCCAAGTCTGTTTATATATCCATTGGGCTTTGTACAAATCTTTAAGAAAATTAAAACTCCACAATAACATCAAAAATCTACTTTGGCTTTGAATGTGGCCTAGTTGTAGAGTGCTCGCCTAGTATACAAGAAGACCTTGATTCAATTCCTCGGCACTGCATACACAGAAAAAGCAGATGGGGCACTGTGGCTCAGGTGTCAGAGTGCCACCCTTGAACAAATGTGGCCAAGGACAGTTCCTGGTCCCTCAGTTCAAGCCCCAGGACTAGCCAAACAAGAAATCATACCATTTTCCACACATTTGGAAATAAATCTGTTTTATCTAACCCTACATCTTTTTTGCCAGTCCAGGGTGTGTGCCACCAAGCCAAAATACTGGCCCCCAACCTTACTATTTTGAATCATTTAATTTTTTTACATAATCATATTTCATGCTGTCTGTATTAATACCATAAACAGCATGCTTAGTGTAATAACGTTAAAGGTAAAACATAAGAAATTAATAACTAAAATTCCTTTTTTATTAGTTTTATACCATTACTACAATTTTATGAGAAAAATTACCTAGAATGTTTATTTTAGAGTTCAAGTAATCCATTTTGATAAATATATCAACCTACATCATTTATTTGAACACATTTTAAAATATTATTTTCAGGAATTAAAATACATATATATTTGTTGTAAATGAAATTTATGACTTGGGGGGAAGGGAAAGAGAGAAGGGAAAGGGTGTAACAGTGTTTACAAGAAATGTACTCATTACATATGTAACAGCAATCACTTTGTATATCATCTTGACAACAGATTTTTTGAAAAGTACAATAAGTTTAAATGTCTACTTTGGGGAGAATTTTTTTTTGCCAGTACTGGGCTTAGACTCAGGACCTGAGCACGATCCTTGTTTTTGTTTTTGTTTATTCTTAAGGAGCAAGTTCTATCACATGTGCCACAGCACCACTTTTATCTTTTTTTAATCTATATTGTGCTGAGGTATTGAACTTGGGTCTTCATTCATGCTCGGCAAGAACTCTTCCACTAGGCTTAACTTATGGCCCCAGGGAGAAGGAATTTTTCCATAAAATATGTAGGAAATATGTACACTAAGGAAAAGCCATCAAAAATAGAAGAAAAATTATATACTTAGATAATGACATGCCAGTATTATGGCAGATCTCTGTAATTCTAGCTTCAAGAGTTCCCTATATGGACCAGGAGTGGGCTGGCTGAAGTAAAGTGCTATCCTTGAGCAAGCCCTAGGACAGTGCTCTGGCCATGAGTTGAAGCCATAGGACATGCAAAAAATAATAATTTAATGCCCGTGACTGGTGGCTCACCCTGGTAATCCTAGCTACCCTGGAGGATCGAGGTTCAAAGACGGCCCAGGCATAAGAATCTGTGAGAATCTTATTTCCAAATAATCCAGAAAATTCAAAATGACAATGTGCCTCAAGGGGTAGAGCTCTTGCCTTGAGCTGAAGAGCTTAAGGTAAACATCCAGGCCCAGAGTTCAAGCCCTATGAGTGAAAAAAAGAAAAAGAAAAAGAAAGCCCTTATCTAAGACTGGAGTTCACAGTAGTGGTAGTTTGCTTGCCTAGTATGCACAAAGCCCTGTGTTCAATTACTCTGTACAACGTACACCAAAAAAAAGCTGGAAATGATCTCAGAAGGTTAGGTTCTGAGGATCACAGTTCAAAGCCAGGCCAGACACTAAAGTCCATGAAACTGTTACTTCCACTTAAGCACCAGAAAACCAGAAGTGACACTGTGGCTCAAGGTGTTTAAGGTTGTAGCCTTGAGCTGAAGAGCCCAGGGACACAGAGAGAGAGAGAGAGAGAGAGAGAGAGAGTGACAGAGAGACAGGCAGACAGAGAGAGACAGACAGACAGGCAGACAGACAGAGACAGACAGAGAGAGAGACAGAGACAGAGACATCAAACAGTCAGGCACTGCTGGATGAAGCATGTAATTCTAGCTACTATGGAGGCTGAGATTGGAGGATCTTGGTTCAAAGCCCAAAGCCAGCCTGGACACATATGTTTGTGAGACTTACATCACCAATTAACTACCAGAAACCAAAAATGGAGCTGTAGAGGAAGAGCGCTAGCCTTGAGCTGAAGAGCTCAGGGACAGTGTCCAGGCCCAAAGTCCAAGCACCATGACGAATCAATGATAAAAAAAAGAAGATAGCTAATAGTAATGATGAATAATTTTGGGCTGGGAATTTGGCCTAGTGGTAGAGTGCTTGCCTAGCATGCACGAAGACCTGGGTTCAATTCCTCAATACCACATACATAGAAAAATGCTGGAAGTGGTGCTGAGGCTGAAGTGGTAGAGCCCTAGCCTTGAGAAAATATAAGGACAGTGCTCAGTCCCTGAGTTCAAGCCCAGGACTGGCCAAATCAAAAGTAGTAGAGCACTGGCATTGAACTGAAGATCTGAGGAACAGCCCAAGCACAGAGTTCAAGCACCGCAAACAACAACAACAAAATCTATGAAATGGCAGTGGTGGTTTTAAGCTAAGCAAAAATAGAGTAGAAACTGGTAAAATACATATTTGTGTGTAAGCAAAATAGCCAGACTTATGCATTAGAACAGGATAGCAACTTGAAAAAAAATTTTGTTTTCCATCTCACTAGGTCCTGTCTCTTAATTTATTCAAGTAAGTAAAATGCTGGGTTTTATAATCATTGCTCTGAATATTAGAAAATCATAATATCTCTCAGTAACCAACAAAGACCAGGAACTGGGGCTTCGTTCAAATGGCAGAGTATCAGGCAAGAGAAGAAAAAATTGAAGTAAGAACTTGAAGTTCTTGATCCAGAACCTGCATAGTAACAGAGCAGCAGCCTGGTGATGGTACCTCACACCTATAATCTTAGCTACTCAGGAGGCTATGATCTGAGAATCAAAGTTTAAAGCCAGCCAAAGTACCCAGTTAACTGCCAGAAAAACCAGAAGTGGCACTGTGGCTCACAGATTAAAGCACTAGCCTTGAGCTGAAGAGCTCAGGGACAGTGCCAAGGCCCAGAGTTCAAGCCCCACAAATGACAAAAATCAAACAAGCAAACAAAACTCACAAAGAAGCCTGCAGACCACAGTGGTTCTGCTGAGTCTCTTCTCTATGGGGATCAGGAAACATTTCACTTTTTCTGTCTCTTCCCATCTCAGCATTCATACTAAAATAAGACTGTGTTGAAAGTTTCAATTTATAAAAATGTTTTTCATGAAGCACCCTGAAATATTCATCGCTTATATCTCAATTGAAGATAGTAGATTTGGGGCTGCATTGGTAGAGTGCTAGCCTTGAGCAGAAAAGGTCAGGGATAGAGCTGAAGCACTCAGTTGAAGACCCAGTGCCAACACACAAAAGAAAATATGCACTTTATACATATTTTCTAATTTCTTAATGAATTTTTCAGTCTGTATAAATATAGGGTACATTCCTTGTTACTTAAGTAAGATTGCTCTTTTTTTTCTTTTTGCCAGTCCTAGGGCTTGGACTCAGGGCCTAGACATTTTCATTGGACTCGCTTGCCCAAGGTGAGTGCTCTGCCTCTTGAGACACAGCGCCACTTCTAGCTTTTTTCTGAGTATGCGGTACCGGTGAAGAGAACCTAGGTCTTCATGCATTCTAGGTGAACACTCTACCATTAGGCTACATTCCCAGGCAGTGAGATTCCTCTTACAGTCCTTGTATGTTCACAGAGTTTGATCTCACACACTGTAGGGCCATGGTTGGCTTTGACCTGTGATCCTAAGCCCTGAGACTCCTAAGCAGCTGAAATTAAGTTGTGAGCCAACATGATGGCTTCCATTCTTTTTTCTACAAAAATATATGTAGTTATCTAAAATATATCTATAGCTGAAAAAAATGAATCTCTCCTAAACAAATCTTCAAAGAAACAACCATCGTATTAAAAGGTGGGCTAAAGAGTTAAAAGAGTATTCTCTGAAGAAAAAATTAAAATGGGCTTTAGACACATGAAGAAATGCTCCATATCTCTAGCAATAAGGGAAATGAAAATCAAAACAACTTTGAGATTCCACCTGACTCCAGTCAGAATGGCCATTATCAAAAAATCTAATAAGAGATACTGGTGGGGAAGTGACCAGGGGGGATCACACCTACACTGTTGGTGTGAGTGTAAACTCGTTCAACCACTAGGGAAAGCAGTGTGGTGGTTCCTCAATAGACTGAACATAGATCTCGCCTATGATCCAGCAAATCCACTACTTGGCACCTACCCAATTGTCCAGAAAAAAGGACATACTAAAGCCACTAGCACAATGATGCTCATTGCAGCACTATTTACCATAGCAAAGATATGAAGCCAACCCAGATGCCACTCAGTAGATGACTGAATCAAGAAGATGTGGTACTTATACACCATGGAATGCTATGCTGCCATCAGAAGGAATGACATCGCCCCATATGTAAGGAAATGGAAGGACTTGGAAAAATTCATATTAAGTGAAGCAAGCCAGACTCAAAGAAACATAAGCTCAATAGTTTCCTTCTTTTGTAATAATTAGTTCACATCTAGGACTCTCCTAGCAGAGGATTACAATAACTCAAAAACCAAGGTATATAAGGTCATATAGGATGAGACTAAATGAAAGGATCTCTAGGATATGGGAACAAGAGCTATATCTTGTGTCATCGTTGCTCTTAATCTTGTGTGATTTTTGTCCTTAATCTACTATGTTATTTCTCATCTCTTATTTTGCCCTTTGGTTAATGTCAGATTGTTACTGTATCTGATTTTTCCCTGGCATATTGTATATATGTTTATTTGTTTATGTCAAATAGGAAAGGGAAGGGGGGAAACAAGATGATTGGGAAGGTGAGGGGAGAGGGAACTGGGGACAAAAACATGTGGAGTGGAATAAATGTGTGAGAAGTAATGCAGTCCACTACCGGTAAATGTAATCGTAACCCCTCTATACATTACCCTGAAAATAAAAAAGAGACTATAAAAATATCTGTAGAAAATGAGGCTGGATGATGGAAACAACCAGATGCCCTACTACAAAAAATGTGATACACGCACACACACACACACACACAATGGAATGATACATAGCCAACCGACAACATAAAATAATGGCATTCTCGGGGAAGTGGATGAAAAGGAAAAAAATTATATTAAGTGAAGTAAGCCAAACTCAAAGGAACATAGGCCCAAGAGTCTCCCTCATTTGTCAAATTCAGTAGAAACCTTGGGCTCTGCTACCAGAAATTTACAATAGAACAAAATCTAGAGACATTGTGACAAATAGTATGACACTAAATGTAAGGACCTCCAAGATAAAGAAACAAAACTCATATAATGAGTGATTGTTGTCCTTAATGAACTATGTGATCTCTTATCTCTTTTGCTATGCCTTGGTTATATCATATTGTTACAATATTTCACCTTGTTCTGATATATTTCATATGTGCCTACTTGGTTATTTGAAATTGGATAGGGAAGGGGGGAAATGAACATGAGTGGGGGTAGGGGAAGGGAAATGGGGACCATATCATTACATGGGGTATCAAAGTTTGAGAAGTAATGCACCTTCTATCTGGTGAATATAATGTAACCCTTCTATAAATTACAATACAAATAAATACATAAAAAGAAGATCTGCACAGAAAAAAATAATAATGGCATTTTTGGGGTAGTGGATGAAATTAGAGTGAATCCTGTTGAGTGAGATAAGTCAAGACCAAGGAACAAAAGGTACATGGTATCCTTAATATATGGATATTAGTTTCTAACAGTAGTAGAGCGATGATTGAATAGTTGATACCCAAAGTTCTGGACATAATTTTGGAGATATAAACATAACTACATAGACATAAAAATCTAGGATAGACTATACACTCTATAGACTTGTGTTTTATTATAGATTAATCTGTATCTAGGACATACAAAGACTCAGCTTAATTTTTACTATATTCTAAAATTTACGTGCCAGTGATTGTATAGCGATTCCCTTCTTGAATACTTGTTGGTTAAACATGACATTTGAAATACGATGTAAAATTCAATGTTAATAATTTTTATTAAAAAAAGAGGCTAGAGGTAAATACCACTAATGTACTTGCTCTAAGTGGTACAGAAATTTTCTTAATGAACCAAGGAGTTTTATTACATCTTTATGCAATTATTTTAGTTCTGAGTGTTCTACACTCAATCCTACTTCTGGAAAGATGATATAGCTGACTGTGTAGATGGTATGAAGACATACTGGCCTAAACGTAGAATAAAGCACTGGTAAGTGTTTGTTAGCTGTCCAGATTCTACTGGAATATGTGGAATGAATTTATTAAGCACAATGCAGGCTCTTAGTCAGATCAGGATCAAGATTATGTGGTTCCATGAGATGAATGAGGAAAGATCAGAAAAATCTACTAAGATATCCAGATATACTTTTGAAACTAAGGTATCTGGACTCCTTTTTTTTTCTTTCTTTGTGGGGAGCTTGAACTTTGGACCTGGGCAAGGTCTGTTAGTTCTTTTTCCTCAAGGCTAATGCTGTACCAGTTTTAGCCACAAATCCACTTAGTTTTTGGGTGGATAAGTGGAGAGAAGAATCTTACAGTTTTTTTTGTTTTCATTTTTTTGCTTGCAAAGGCTTTGAATCACCTTCTCCCTGGCTAGTAGAATGACAATTATGACCCTCCGCGCCTGGCTAGTGATTTTTTGAAAATTGGACTTTCTTCCAAATCACGTAACTGGTTCCTAGCAAAGTTTTTAAGCCTGACTTAAATGTGACAGATTTTTGTCACTTGGAGACACTCTGTGCTGAACGTTAGAAATCTACCAGCTGAGTCACAGTGGCATTTCCAGTTTTTGTTTATGTGGTGCTGAGGAATGGAATCCAGGGTTTCATACATGCTAGGCAAGCTACATTTTCGGCCCAAGGTTTTATGTTTTGTTTTTTCAGTGTTGTTGCTTCTAAGGTACTGTATGATGTTCTTTCATTTTCTTTGCTTTTTACCTCTTTTCTTCTTTTTCCCTTTAGTTTTATTCTCTGTAGTCACTGTGTTGAATTCGGGTACCCTGTGTCTTGTACATAGGTTTATGTGATTTGGGAAATGGAAAGGGTATAATAAAATGATAAAAAAAAAGAAAGGAAAAAATGTGTACCAATTGAATAGTGATATTCGGAAGACACTAAACGGAAATGAACTGAACAATCTGGGTGGAGAGGGGGCTGAGGGTAGGAAAACAGAGAAAAATGAATGAAGGGATAACAATTTTCTTAAGAAATGTGTTCATTACTTATGTAACCGTATGCCAACTATATATTGACTTAACAAAAAAAATTAACTTAAGAAATAATTTAGCCGGGTATGGTGGCTCACACTTGTAAATGTAGCTACTCAAGAGGCTGGGATCCAAGGATAGCAGTTCAAAGTCAGCCTGGGCACTGAATTATATGTGACTCATCTCCAATTAACCACCAGAAACCCAGAAGTGGCCCTATGGCTCAAGGGATAGGGCAGTAGTCTTGAGCTCAAAAGCTCAGTGACAAGACCCACGTGCAGAATTGCAGTCCCATGACTTGAATGATGAATGATCCTAGCCAGGCTCTGTGCGCTCACACTTGGAATCCTATCTACACAGAATCAGGTTTGAATCCAGCCCAAACAAATTGCATGATATTCTGATTTTCAGTTCATTTCCAAAAATCTGGAAGTGGAGCTGTGGATCAAGTGGTAGAACACTAGCCTGAAGCAAAAAAAACATTTAAGGACAGTTCCCAGGCCCTGGGTTCAAGTCCCAGGACTTGCATAAAACAAACAAAATGTGACGCTGAGTCCTCCATCATTTGGTGTTATAGTTCAATATTCTTGATATGCGTCTTAGAAATTAAGTCCCTAGCAAATACTCTCCCCTGAAATTCTGCTTCATAGCTGATTCATAGAATTTCAGCATCATTACTATCACCTTCCAGTTAGCATAGCAGTCTACTACTGAAAATTTGAAGAAAACTTTTGAGTAATCCTAATAAATCTGTGTATCATCTGCACACACATCAAATCAGCAGCAGCTATGTTCTACTATTATCTAAATGTATTTAATCCTTTCTTGAGTTAATGAGCCTTAAAGAGTAAAACATATGAAATAGTTATGAAACTAACAGTCACCATTCTTCTACGTAATATTGTAATATAAGTTTATAAATGCAAGGACTATTCTGAAGTGTGCAGAAGATAGCTTCTAATTATAATATTCTCATGACGTATATTTTTTAAGAAACATGTTGCTTGCTTTGGGAAAGCAAAGGCAAGGAAAAATGATATAAGTAAGTTCCCTATTTATCAGAAGGAAAATACTATTGGGTTTAGATCAACTTCATTCACTCCGTGCTGATGAAACAAATATTTGCAATTCCTGAGGCCAATCACTTCATTTTGATGCACAATCAGCCAGCTTAGATCAATCTTCCAAAAAAGGAAAGGAACAAATGAGAAGCAATTAAGGTTTCCAAAATGAACCAGGTGGTGGTGGAAGCTCACACTTGTAATTCTATCTACTCAAGGCCTGAAATCCAAGGATCTGGATTAAGTCTGTCCAGGATGAAAATATTCCTGTCTGAAACATCATCTCTGTTATGACAGCCCAGCTGATACACTCTGCCCAACAGGTTCCTAACACCAAAGTCCATCTCCTATATGAAATACTAGCAAACGTACTCACACACAATTTCCTCTTTGGGAGATAGTTGAAACATGTACCAGAAACATTTCCCTGGCTTCAGAGTGGAAGTGGAAATATATACTCACTAGAAGCCCAGCTAGTAAATTACAGTCAATCATCTTTCCTCACATCTTGTTAATTAAATTGAACAATGAGTGTTTGGATCCGAAGCGATGTGTATGAGCATACAGGTTGTAAAAGTACTGTAATCCTAGCTACTCAAGATAAGCTGAGACCTGAGGATTCCAGTTCAAAATCAGCCATGCAATAAATTCCATAAGATTTTTACCTCTAATTAACCAGCAAAAAACTGAACGTATATTTGTGCTTAAAATGCCACAGGCCTAAGATTTGCATAAAAGTGCTAAGTGCTAGCATTCAGGATGCCCACTCTCTCCACTCCTTTTTAACATAGTACTAGAATTCCTAGGCAGTGCAATAAGGCAAGAAGCATGCATAAAGGGGATCCAACTAGGGAAAGAGTAAATGAAACTATCCCTCTTTGCAGATGACATGATTCTGCATTTAAAGAATCCCATAGACTCTACTCCCAAGCTCCGTGAGTTGATTCAAAGCTTTGGAAGGGCAGCAGGCCATAAAATCAACCCTCACAAATCAACTGCCTTCCTTTACGCCAACAGTGAGAGGAACGAGGCAATAATCAGGAGAGTCTTCCAAGTGCTAAACAAATGCAATCGATAAACATCATTAATGGAAAATGTGAAAATATAAAGGAAGAGATAATGGAGGAAATCATAGCTAAACAAGAGGAAAGCAAAAACAAGGTGATAAGTGAAAAAGAAGAAGCCCTAAAGGAGGCCATAATACAGGTTTTTCAAAGAAAGATGGATGAATTCATAGAATCCACAAATAAAAACGTGACCAAACTCCAGCAAATGTCCAAAGAAAATAAAGCTACTGAGCTAACCACTCAAAAGGAAATCAAGGAGATAAAGAAATCCATACATGATCTAAAACATGAGATGCAAGGCATCAAAAATGAGCAATTAGAAGCAAGGGAGATGAAAAATAAAGTAGATAGCTTTGATAGGAGGTTAGACAATGCAGAGGAGAGAATTTCCGGGGCTAAAGATAATTTAGTTATTATAGAGAAAGAACAGAATATGAGTAAATACAAATCTAGGAAATATGAGAGAGCGCTTCAAGAGGTCCAAAATGCAATTAGGAAGCCTAATTTAAGGCTAGTTGGTATTGAGGAGGGCGTGGAGAAAGAAGTCAATGATATTGGAAATATACTTCAGGGAATCATCTCAGAGAATTTCCCAAATATCCAGAAGGGCAGGCCCATGCAGATACGAGAAGCTTTTAGAACCCCAAACAGACCTGACCAGAAAAGAACATCCCACCGCCACATTGTGATCCGAACTGGATCAATGGAAACGAAAGGAAAGATCCTAAAGGCAGCCAGGGAAAAGGGATCAGTAACCTATAAAGGCAAAGCAATCAGAATAACCCCAGATTTCTCAGCAGAGACCATGCAAGCACGAAGTGACTGGAAGCATATATGTCACGCCCTTAAATCACATAACTACCAACCAAGAATACTGTAGCCAGCTAGCTCTCATTCATAACTGAGGGAACAATAAAAACATTCCATTCCAGGGAAAAGCTGCAACAATATGTCGAAACAAAACCAACACTACAGAGAATTCTCAAAAATGCTCTATACATATAAAACCAAAATAAATGCAATATGGGGAAAGAAATGGCACCTAAACAGCATACCACTAAGGACCACAAGAATTGTCAAGACACAGGCCCTACTAAAAGCTTTTAAAAATGGTAGGAACTAATAAATATCTCTCAATCCTAACCCTCAATATCAATGGACTTAACTGTCCAATTAAACGGCATAGGCTGTCTAGTTGGATCAAAAAGCAAGAGCCATCGTTCTGCTGTCTTCAAGAGACACATCTTACACAAAAACAATCATCTTTTGAAAGTGAGAGTTTGGAATAAACTCTATCAAGCTAACTGCCCCCATAAACAGGCTGGAGTTGCCATCCTCATATCAGATACAATAGACTTCAAACTAAAATTAGTAAGAAAAGACAAAGAAGGTTACTACATACTACTAAAGGGATCTTTCCTCCAGGAAGACATAACGATCCTAAATATTTACACACCCAATCCCGGAGCTCCAAACTTCATCAAGCAAACTTTACTTACACTGAAACCATACATAGATCGAAATACAGTGATTGTTGGTGAGTTTCACACACCATTCTCACCTATGGACAGATCAACAAGGCAAAACTCAACAGACAAACCTTAGAACTGAACAACTCTATAGACCAACTAGATCTAACAGACATCTGCAGAATATTCCACCCAGTAACAACACAATACACGTTTTTCTCAGCAGCACATGGAACATTTTCCATAATAGACCACATCTTAGGCCATAAAACCAACCTGGACAGATTCAGAAACACTAAAATTATTCCATGCACACTCTCAGACCATAAAGGCATCAAATTGGAGCTGAACACATATCTCCACCAACAAAAACCCTGTAACTCATGGAGACTG
The DNA here is from genome assembly GCF_031878675.1 of Megascapheus bottae. NCBI lineage: Eukaryota > Metazoa > Chordata > Mammalia > Rodentia > Geomyidae > Megascapheus > Megascapheus bottae. The sequence continues at coordinate 376,809 of NW_028327500.1, forward strand.
AACAACATATTGTTGAATCAAAAACAATGGGTAATCGAAGAGATCAGAACAGATATCCAACTGTTTATGAAATTTAACAATAAGGAGCACACAAATATCAACTCCTTAGGGACACAACAAAGGCAGTACTCAGAGGAAAATTTATAGTGCTGAGTGCCTACAACAGCAAGTTGGAAAAATGGCAAACCAACTAGTTAATGTCTCACTTTAACCTCCTGGAAAAAGAGCAACAAACCAACCCTAAACCCATTAGGAGAAAGCAAATTATTAAAATCAAAGCAGATTTAAATGATTTGGAACAAAAAAAAACTATAGAAAGGATCAACAAAACAAGGAGTTGGTTCTTTGAAAGAATTAACAAAATTGAAAAGTCCTTAGCAAATCTTACCAATAAAACAAGAGAGCATATCGAAATAAACAAAACCGCAGATGAAAATGGTAATATCACGACACAAATTACCAAGATCCAGAATATCATGACGGAATACTTCTCAAACCTTTACGCCAACAAATTTGAGAATCTAGAAGAAATGGAAGAATTCCTAGACAATATTAACATACCCACACTGAACCAAGAAGAGCTAACCCAACTCAACAGGCCTATTTCAAGCTCTGAAATAGAAATGGAAATTAGACAACTTCCACTTAAAAAGAGCCCAGGGCCAGATGGATTCACAGCTGAATTCCATAAGGTCTTCAAAGCAGAGCTCACACCAATACTCCTCAAGCTCTTCAACGAAATTGAAAATGAAGGTTCTTTACCAAACTCATTCTGTGAAGCCAGTATATCCCTCATCCCCAAACCAGACAGAGATTCATCAAAGAAAGAGAACTATAGACCCATTTCTTTGATGAACATCGATGCAAAATTTCTCAACAAAATACTGGCCAACTGTCTACAACAACTCATCAAAAAATTATACACTATGATCAAACTGGATTCATCACAGGGAGGCAAAGCTGGTTCAACATACACAAATCAATTAATATAATTCAACACATCAACAGGAGCAAGGACCAAAATCACATGATTGTCTCAATAGATGCGGAAAAGGCATTTGACAAGATCCAAAACCCCTTTATGTTAAACGATGTGGAGAAACTAGGACTCCATGGAACATTTCTCAATGTAATAAAGGCTGTGTATGAGAAACCCACTGCTAGTATTATACTTAATGGTGAAAATCTAAAGCCTTTCCCTCTAAAAACAGGAACGAGACAAGGATGCCCACTCTCTCCACTCCTTTCTAACATAGTACTAAATATCCTAGGCAGTGCAATAAGGCAAGAAGCAAGCATAAAGGGGATCCAAGTAGGGAAAGAGGAAATAAAACTATCCCTCTTTGCAGATGACATGATTCTGTATTTAAAGAATCCTATAGACTCTACTCCCAAGCTCCTTGAGCTGATTCAAAGCTTTGGAAGGGTAGCAGGCCATAAAATCAACCCTCACAAATCAACTGCCTTCCTTTCCGCCAATAGTGAGAGGAACGAGGAAATAATCAGGAAAGAAACTCCTTTCACAATAGCCTCAAAGAAAATAAAGTACCTAGGAATTAGCTTAACTAAGAATGTAAAGGACCGTTTAGATGAAAACTTTAAAACCCTAAAAAAGGAAATTAAAGCAGAACTAAGGAAATGGAAAAACCTCCCATGCTCCTGGATTGGAAGAATCAACATTGTGAAAATGACAATCTTGCCAAGGGCTATCTACAAATTCAATGCAATACCGATCAACATCCCAATGTCATTCTTTAAAGAAATAGAAGAGGCAATTCAAAATTTCATATGGAATAATAAAAGACACGGTATAGCAAAAACACTTCTTAGCAGAAAGAACAGCGCTGGAGGAATCTCAATTCCAAAATTTAGACTCTAGTACAGAGCTATAATTCCCAAAACAGCTTGCTACTGGCACAAGAACAGGCCTGAAGTCCAATGGAATAGAACTGAGGACCCAGATATTAAACCACAGACCTATGGCCACCTAATCTTTGACAAGGGAGCCAAAAAAATAGAATGGAAGAAAGACAGCCTCTTCAACAAGTTGTGCTGGCAGAACTGGTTAAGCACCAGCAGAAAACTAAAGTTGGATCCTTCTTTGTCACCTTGCACTAGAATTAACTCCATATGGGTCAAAGATCTGGAGGTAAAACTGACACACTGAAAAGTTTACAGGAAGGAATAGGAGGTACACTAGGCCTCCTTGGCACAGGTCGAAACTTTCTTAATAAGGACCAAGAATCACAACAAATCAGAGAAAGGCTGGATAAGTGGGACTGCATTAAACTGCAGAGCTTTTGTATGGCAACGGATATAGGTAGTAAACTAATCAGGAAGCCTAGAGACTGGGAGAAAATCTTCACCAACCAAACAACGGAAAAGGCCTCATATCAAAAATATATCAACAACTCAAAAAATTGAATCACTCCAAAACTAACCTCCAAAGTAACACCCATCCCATTAAGAAATGGGCCAAAGACTTAAAGAGAGTCTTCTCTGAAGAAGAAACAAAAATGGCCTATAGACACATGAAGAAATGCTCAACATCTCTGGTCATAAAAGAAGTGCATACCAAAAGAACTCTAAGATTCCACCTCACTCCAGTTAGAATGGTCAGGATCAGGAAAACGAATGACAACAGATGCTGGAGGGGATGTGGTCAGGAGGGATCACTACTACACTGTTGGTGGGAGTGCAAACTCGTTCAACCACTATGGAAAGCAGTGTGGCAGTGTCTCAAAAGGCTAAACATAGAACTCCCCTATGACCCAGCAATTCCACTACTTGGCATTTACCCAACAATCCAGAAACAAGGGCTTACTAAACCCACTAGCACAACAATGTTCATTGCAGCGCTATTCACCATAGCAAAGATATGGAACCAACCAGATGTCCCTCAGTTGATGAGTGGATCAACAAGTTGTGGTATTTGTACACAATGGAATTCTATGCTGCTGTCAGAAAGAATGACATCGCCCCATTTGTTAGGAAATGGAAAGACTTAGAACAAATCATATTTAGTGAAGTAAGCCAGACTCAAAGGAACTTAGGCTCAGTGGTTTCCCTCATTCGTCATAATCAGTAGAAACCTTGGGCTCTACTAGCAGAGATTTGCAATAGAGCAAAAGGCCATATATAAGGCCTGACCAGAAAAGAACATCCCACTGCCACATTGTGATCCGAACTGGATCAATGGAAACGAAAGGAAAGATCCTAAAGGCAGCCAGGGAAAAGGGATCAGTAACCTATAAAGGCAAAACAATCAGAATAACCCCAGATTTCTCAGCAGAGACCATGCAAGCACGAAGTGACTGGAAGCATATATGTCATGCCCTTAAACCAAATAACTACCAACCAAGAATATTGTAGCCAGCTAAGCTCTCATTCATAACTGAGGGAACAATAAAAACATTCCATTCCAGGGAAAAGCTGCAACAATATGTCGAAACAAAACCAACACTACAGAGAATTCTCAAAGATGCTCTATACATAGAAAACCAAAATAAATGCAATATAGGGAAAGAAATGGCACCTAAACAGCATACCATCTAAGGACCACAAGAACTGTCAAGACACAGGCCCTACTAAAAGCTTTTAAAAATGGTAGGAACTAATAAATATCTCTCAATCCTAACTCTCAATATCAATGGACTTAACTGTCCAATTAAACGGCATAGGCTGTCTAGTTGGATCAAAAAGCAAGAGCCATCGTTCTGCTGTCTTCAAGAGACACATCTTACCCAAAAACAATCATCTTTTGAAAGTGAGAGGTTGGAATAAACTCTATCAAGCTAACTGCCCCCATAAACAGGCTGGAATTGCCATCCTCATATCAGATACAATAGACTTCAAACTAAAATTAGTAAGAAAAGACAAAGAAGGTGACTACATACTACTAAAGGATAATTCCCCTAGGAAGACATAACGATCCTAAATATTTACACACCCTTTTGAAGATTCTCAAAAGATTGAAGATTCTGCCAGTGTAAGTTAGATTCCGGCATTGATATTAAATAATGCAATGAGTAGGAATTTATATTTGAAATATCACTGTTGACAAAATCTAACACACATTTGCTTAGTATTTGCTTTTGATTTCCCAAGAAGTTCAGTACAAGCTAACATGTGTGGCATATATCGACTGGGAGAAATGATTCAGAATATGTGACTCATTTGAACAGGAGTCAGTGAAAAGATACAGAAGCAGGATACCCATATTGTGATAATTTGTATCTTTTGCATATTTTGTGTTTGTTATTAATTCCATTTGTAGTGTACATTTCTAGGTAAAAACTTTTAAAATGTTTCCAAACAATTTGTTATTTCAACAGCAAAAAAAGACATTTATATGCCTGATAAAATTCACAGAATCCAAATTTTTCCATATTATTTTTTGTTTTTTGTTTTTTTGTTTTTTTTTTGGTGAGTCATAGATCGTGAACTCAGCCTGGGCACTTTCCCTGAGCTCTTCAGCTCCAGACTAACACCTTACCCTGGAGCCAAGCCCCACTTCCCATTTTCTAAAGGTAAATTGGAGATAAGAGTCTCAGGTCTTTTTGTGCCAGGATGGCTTTAAACCTTGATCCTCAGATCTCAGCCTCCTGAGTAGCTAGGCTTATAGAAGTGAGCCACCACCCCATCATGCTCAGCTTTCTGGTTATTTTTAAACAAGCCCTTTGGCTGGAACTCGGTCTGAGCACTGTCCTTCAGCTTTCCTCAAGCCTAGTGATCTTCTACTTGAGCCACAGCACTACTTCTGGTTTTTTCTGTGTATGTGGTACTGCGGATTTGAACCTTCGTCTTCATACAAGCACTCTACAACTACGCAAAACTCCCAGCCCCTCCACATTAGTTTTTATGATAGATCTTTCCATGCATCTAGGATGGCTAGAAATACTTCTTGAGTTTCCCAAGATCAGGGAGTATAGGTGTATCCCATCCTGTGTGGCTACATAACCATTGTTTAGGGTACAGTTCTCTGTTCATTCTACCCATCTAGAGCAATTTTCATCTTCCATGTATAATCATTAAACATTCAGCTCCTGTTCCTCTCTACTCCATTCTCTGGAACCATCGTGCTTTTTGGCTCTATGGGTTTGTTGATCCTTGGAAGCTCTGGAAGGGAAAACATACCCTAGCTCTTCCTTTATGACTGCTGTATTTTTAGTGTACTGTAATCAAGATTCATCTGTAAAATATAGTAAAATGTTCTTCCTTTTCAATGCATTGTTTTGAATATTTCTATCTTTTGATTATTATTAATAGTTGTGAACGGATTCTCCACATATTTGTTCTAGTCTCTGCTTTCTCTTCCGTTAGGTACAAATCTAGAAATAGAAGTGTTGGACCATATTTCTATGTAATTCTATATTTAGTATTTTTTTACCACTCTCCACGCAATTTTTGATTGTTTTATATTCCTTGCAGAACTATTCCAAAGTTCTACTTCTTCTCACTACCTTCCCAGTAATAGTTAGACTTTGAAAGTTGTTTTTTTGTATGCGTGTGTGTGTATGTTTGTGTGTGTGTATGTGGATCTTTTTGTTTAAAACTATATTTATATTAACATATTTAAAGTAATGATTTCATTGTAATTTTAATTTTTCTCATGACTGTTAATATTGAATTTCTTTCTACATTTTGAACTACTATTTCTATATATTCTTTTTAGATAATCCTCTCCAATCTCCAATTTTTTTCCCTTTTTTTGTGGGGTAGTGGGGAAAGTCATGGGGCTTGGACCTTGGGCCGTGAGCTCTTTAGTTTAAGGCTATTGTCCTATCCTGAGTACTGCCCCTCAGTTCTTCTGCTCATAGCTCCCTACCCCTCTTCCCATTATATACAGAACAAAGGTCATCCTCAGTCTTTTTGAAAAAGTAAAACATACAGTAAATTTGTAGTATAAAACAGCAAGAAATAAATTTCTTGCCAGGTGCAGTGACTTCTACCTGTAATCCTAGCTACTCAGATATCAGGCTGATATCTAAAGATTTGGTTCAAAGCCAGCCTGGGCATTAGAAAGTCTATGAGACTCTCATCTACAGTTAACCACTAGAATATGGGAAATGGCACTGTGGCTTCATAGGTAGGGTGATAGCCTTGAGTTGAAGAGCTCAGGAACAGTGTCCAGGCCCAGAGTTCAAGCCTTACAAATCCCCCAGCCAAAAAAAAGAAAAAAAGTGTCTTCCCCAAGTGACTATTATGCCAGACATAGAACATTAACATTCTGGGTGTACTTCACAGTATTATTACTTGATACCCTAAGATTTTGCAATATTCTCACCGTACCAGCATATGTCATCATATAATGTAGTTCCTTTTCAATGGACTAATTCCTTTTATAACCTAAATCTACTCCCCCGACTTATTTTTGTCGATACCACAATCCTCTACCATGATATGCCACAAGCCATTAAACATTTTAGGGTGGGTAATTGGAAAGGAGTCTCATGGAATTTTGTGCCAGGCTGGCTTTGAACCATGGTCCTCAGATCTCAGTCTCCTGAGTAGCTAGGATGACAGGCGTGCGCCACCAACACCTGGCTTGCCTTTTTATTTTTTTGTGGGTCTTGGGACTTGAACTCTGGGCCTAGGCACCATCCCTAAGCTTTTCAGGTCAATATTTCATGTAGGTCTAAACATTTAAGTAAAGGAATAAAATTCCAACAAAAAAAGAATAAAATTTCAGACATGGTGTGTTTATAACTCGGTGTTAATTACTTGATGAAAATGTGCCATTCCAGAAGCTGGTGTCATTTGATGATGTAGCTGTGGATTTCAGCTGGGAGGAGTGGCAGCATCTGGACAATATTCAGAGGACCCTGTACAGAGATTTAATGCTGGAGACCTACAGCAACCTGGTGTCCTTAGGTGAGCAAAAGTCAAATTCACTTGCAAGGCCAAGTGCCTTGTTATTTTGCAGATACGTGAATGTTTATCAAACTTTCAATACTATTTAAATGAAAGATTCCAGGCCCTGAGAAGTATCATTACTTTCTAAAGAAAACCTAAGGTAATTTTGTACTCATTCTTCAGGATACCTTCAGGATACTTTGACAACAGTTCTAAATTATGTTTCCTCTAATGGAGACGACATTCCAAACTTACACAGTAATTGTAAGTGGATAAACAATCCAGAATAGAATATATATCATTATTGTAAATAGGATCTACAAATCACTAAACAGTGAGTTTATAATGGAAACCTGGCACTAGGTGCAATGTTTCATGCCTGTAATCTTAAAATATTCAGGAGGAAGAAATCTAAGAATTCTAATTTGAAGCCAGCAATGGCATAAAAATTGCCATGAAACTCTATAACTCCAAGTAACCCCTCAAAAATGTTAGTGGAGTGTCAAGAGTTTGACTTTGTGGTTGAGTGCTTGCCTAGCATGCATGAAGACCTATGCATGTAAGTGGAGCTGGGACTCAAACTGGTATTTTTCTAGCCTTGAGCAAGACAGCTAAGTTTATGCCATACAAAATGAATCCAGAGCTGGGGAAAAGTCAACTATGGAGCCAGTGAGAAATGAGAAAAAAGATTTAATAGATAACTTGTGAGTAGGATGTCTGCGAACTTAAAGCAATGATGACACAGCATAAGCAATAATTCTCTACTGTTTCTAATTTACAGGGCCCTGTGTTCCCAAACCTGTATTAATTGACAAGCTAGAGCACTGTGCAGAACTCTGGATAGGAAATTCCTCTGACAAGAATATCACAGGTGAGTGAATGCATCTTCATATTGATGTTGGAGCCTGAGCCCCATTGGTAAGTTCATGTTGTGATGTACTGAGCAATAATATTCTTAGTTACCCTAAATCCTGTGTGGAACCTATGGAATTCTTTGTGAATGAATCAAGAATCATTTTCTTTATCCAATCCTATGCTTGGTCTCAGGGCCTGAGCATGGTCCTTGTGTTTTCTCAAGGCTAGCTCTCTACTTCTTGAGTCATAGCACCACTTCTGGCTTTTTCTTTGTATGTATTACCAAGGAACTGAACCAGGTCTTTGTGCATGCTAGCCCAAACCCCCGGCACCAAGAATCATAGGGTGATATAATGAATTCTATGTGGCAGTAGAGTTAAAGTTAGATTCCTCTGTAGAAATCACTGTGAAACAGAATAGAATGAGAAAGCCATGAGCCCGTGGCTCATGCCTGTAATCCTAGCTACTTAGGAGGCTGAGATATGAGGATCAAGGTTCAACGACTGACCTATCACAAAAACACCTTAGACTCTTCTCTCCAATGAACCAATACAAAATTTGAAGTGGGGTTGAGGCTAAAGACATAGGGCAGTAGCCTTGAGCTGAAGAGCTCAGGAAGAACAGCCAGGTCTAGAATTCAAGTCCCATGACTGCAAAACAAGAAAGAAAGAAAGAAAGAAAGAAAGAAAGAAAGAAAGAAAGAAAGAAAGAAAGAGAGAAGAAAGAGGGAAGAAAGAGGGAAGAAAGAGGGAAGGAAGGAAAGGAAGACACAAAGAAAGAAAGAAAGAAAGAAAGAAAGAAAGAAAGAAAGAAAGAAAGAAAGAAAGAAAGATAGAAAGATAGAAAGAAAGAAAGAATGATATTTCATTTCTTTAAAACTAAGACTATAAATGATTGAGCAAACAAGGAATAAGTCAGGGCATTATTCTCTGATAAGGATAATATCTTTTTGCTGGTAGGAAGAGACTGGTATTCAGAACCAGACCTTTCCACAAGAAATTGAGCCTAGTGGTAGAGTGCTTGCCTAGAATGCACAAAGACACAGGTCTGATTCCTTATTACCACATACATAGAAAAAGCCAGAAGTAATGACTTCATTGGTAGGGTTCTCATCTGGAGAAAACCCAAGGACAGTGGTTAGGTCCTAAGTTCAAACCCAGGAATGGAAGGAAAAATAACGACAAAGTTTCAATCAACATAAGAAAATTAACTAGACAATGAGCTGGAGATTTTCTGGTCTTCCATGGTTCTGAGGGACAGGAGTGTTAGAAAAGGAATTTTTATAAGACTTCAAATGGAAAGAAACAAATTTCAAAATTCCCACAAATACCTAAATTGAGACTTTAGTGAGAAGTTGTAACTGAAGGGATTTAGGTGTAAGTCCTTACTCTCAAGAATCGTTCTTGCTTGGATCAAAGGCAAACAGACATATAAACCAAACTTGTGGCCGCTGAATCTAGAAAAAATTCGTGTTCCTCACTTAATGGTTAATAAGCAAACAGCATTGAAACTGGGTAAGGTAATCCTATCTGCTACTCAGGACCTGAGCCTCTTCTCTGTAGTTAACTCTAGAAAACAGGAAGTGGGGCTGTAGCTCAAGGATAGGGGTTATAGTCTTCTGCTGAAGTGTTCAGGGACAGGGCCGATGCATATGAACTACAAAAAAAAAGAAAAGAAAAGAAAAGAAGGTTTTAAAAAGATGCAAAACAGCACAATATTTAGATTATTTCTCAAAAATAAAAGAAAGGCAGCTATTCCTCAATGTATAAACAAAACAGTATTTGAAAAAAACAGCTGCAGGTATACTATAGGTAGTACTCAGATTAAAACTGTAGCAATACATAGATGGGTAATTTCAATAAATATTTCCTGTGATATAAAAAGAGAACTAAAACACAGAAAAACATTATTGGTCATTGTAAAATATCATTTTCTTAATATGTTAGGGAGAAAAGCATATATTTCTCACAAATCAATTTCCACTTTTATATTTTAAAATATCTAACACTTAGGATGGGAAAGGGAAGTCATTACCTTTACAATAAGGAATATATGTATGTCATGTATGTTTGTGTCTTTTTTTCTATGACTCATTTTAGATGTCCAGGTAATGGAAAATGTGTTCAAGACCTGCCAGGAAAGTCCACATGAATGTCTTTGTGAAGTAGCAGTTGCAAGTAGTATCCAAGTGGAGGAAAACGTGAGATTAGCAACAACTTTAAATTTGAGCTCTACACATAATCCAGAGCTGATTAGTAATAACGGTAACAACTTAGGGGTGAGGACTGAGGAGTTCATTAAGTGTCAGAACATGCTTCTGTCTCCTAAGCCTGATGAGATGCATGCTGCATATAGATCTCGTATGTCTCCTGTTCTTAAAAAATCCATCGGATATTCAGAGCATTTTATTCATGATTGTGACAGTCCAAAAGATCTGCAGTATCATAATTCTGTTCTCCCTACCCAAGAAATTCTTCAGGGAGGGAGGAAAACTGCTAAATGTACTGTGTGATGAAAAATATTGTACTTAACACCGACCATCACTACACATCTGAAAATGTACACAGGAGAGACTCCTCATACATGTAGTGAATGTGAGAAATCTTTCAGTAATGAAATACGCCTTACAATACCTCAGAGCAAATATCCTGAGATATGTGATGCGTACATCAAGTGTGAAAATTAATTTCTGAGAAGTCAGACCTGATGCTCCAACCTCGATCTCCAAGAGAAGACAAACCCTATGAATATGAGGAACGTAATAAAATTTCTGCCCAGAATTCAGCTCTCAGCACACATCAGAGATTTCACACAGAAGAGAAATCGTATGAATGGGATAAATGTGGGAAGACTTTTAGACTGAAATCATACCTCACTTTGCACCAGAGAAGACACACAGAAGAGAAACCTTATGAATGTAACAAATGTGAAAAGTCTTTCACCCAGAAGATACATCTTCGAGTTCATCAAATAACACACACAGGAGAGAAATCTTATAAGTGTAATGAATGTGGAAAGTCTTTCCAAGGGAAGGGAAAACTTCGTGTTCATCAGAGAATACACATAGGAGTGAAACCTTATGAATGTAACCAATGTGTAAAGTCTTTCAGACAGAAATCTTCCCTCAAATTGCATCAAAGAACACACACAGGAGAGAAACATTATGTGTGCAACAAATGTGGAAAGACCTTCAAGTGGAAGTCATATCTTGATGGGCATAATAGAACAAACACAGGAGAGAAAACTTACGCATGTAATGAATGTGGAATGTCTTTCAAATGGAAGGTAAAACTCCATGTTCATCAGAGAATATACTCAGGAGAAACACCTTATGAGTGTAACATATGTGGAAAGTCCTTCACACAGAAGCCAAACCTCAACATGCATAAGACAATTCAAACAGGAGAAAAACCTTATGAATGTAACCGATGTGGAATGTCTTTCAAATGGAAGTCTTCCCTCAAATTGCATCAGAGAACACACACAGGAGAGAAACTGTACGAGTGCATCAAATGTGGTAAGACCTTCAGATGGAAGTCACATTACAGGAGGCATAACAGAATTCACACATATTAGAAACCTTAGGAATATAAGCAAAGTTGAAAGTCTTTCGTGCAGTATTCACACTTCAGGAAGCGTAAGAGTGTTCACACATATGAGAAGCCTTAGCAATGTAATAAATAGGAAAGACTTTTTAGTCTGTGGAAGAAAACTCAGCTTGTGTCACGGAACCAACACAAGATCAAACCCTTAATGAATGTAGCAAATGTTCAGTCTTTTCCCCAGAAGGCACAAGTCAAGATTTATCACTAAACACCCACAGGATAGAATCCTATGAATAAAATGAAAGGGAAATTTTTTGAAGAACTCATAGTTGAGTTTGCATGATACCACACAGACACAGGATAAAAATTGTATGAATATAAGAATATGAAAAATCCATCATGAACGCATGACTAAGTATAAAATGCACATCGGAGAGAAAAACCTTATGAATATTACAAATGTGGAAAGTGTTTGACCTGGAAGGCATACTTCTGTGTTCATCACAAACCTGATTCCCATAGAAGAAAAGAAAACTAATGAATAGAACAAATGTGCAATTACTTTTAATCAGAAGTCAGTCTTCAGTACATTTCAGAACATACACAATAGAGAAATTCTGAGTAATGAAAAACATTTAGCTATATATAGAATCTCTGTATATGGGAGCATTAGGGTAAGTCTTCTAAACAAAGTCAACCTTCAGCAAGCATTAAGAGCACTCACAGAAGAAATAATAGCATGTAGGAAAACCTTTGTCAGAAACCTCTAAAAGCTGACTGTGTGGCTTAGTGGTAGAGTGCTAACCTATCAAGGATGAAGGCCTGGGTTAGATTCCTCAATACTACGTGAAAAGAGCAAGCCAGAAGCAGCACTGTGGTTCAAATGGTAGAGGGCTAACCTTGAGCAAAAGTAGCTCAGGCCCTGAGTTCAAGCCTAAGGATTGGAGAGAGAGAGAGAGAGAGAGAGAGAGAGAGAGAGAGAGAGAGAGAGAGAGAGAGAGAGAGAGAGAGACAGAGACAGAGACAGAGAGAGACAGACAGAGACAGAGAGAGAGACAGAGAGAAAGAGAGAGAGAGACACAGAGACAGAGATAGAGAAAGAGGCAGACAGACAGGCAGACAGACAGAGACAGACAGAGAGAGAGAGACAGAGACAGAGACATCAAACAGTCAAGCACTGCTGGCTGAAGTGTGTAATTCTAGCTACTATGGAGGCTGTGATTGGAGGATCTTGGTTCAAAGCCCAAAGCCAGCCTGGACACATATGTTTGTGAGACTTACATCACCAATTAACTACCAGAAACCAAAAATGGAGCTGTAGAGGAAGAGCGCTAGCCTTGAGCTGAAGAGGTCAGGGACAGTCCAGGCCCAAAGTCCAAGCAACATGACGAATCAATAATAAAAAAAGAAGAGAGCTAATAGTAATGATGAATAATTTTGGGCTGGGTGTTTGGCCTAGTGCTAGAGTGCTTGCCTAGCATGCACTAAGACCTGGGTTCAATTCCTCAATACCACATACATAGAAAAATGCTGGAAGTGGTGCTGAGGCTGAAGTGGTAGAGCCCTAGCCTTGAGAACATATAAGGACAGTGCTCAGTCCCTGAGTTCAAGCCCAGGACTGGCCAAATCAAAAGTACTAGAGCACTGGCATTGAACTGAAGATCTGAGGAACAGCCCAGGCACAGAGTTCAAGCACCGCAAACAGCAACAACAAAATCTATGAAATGGTAGTGGTGGTTTTAAGCTAAGCAAAAATAGAGTAGAAACTGGTAAAATATATATTTGTGTGTAAGCAAAATAGCCAGACTTATGCATTAGAACAGGATAGCAACTTTAAAAAAATTTTGTTTTCCATCTCACTAGGTCCTGTCTCTTAATTTATTCAAGTAAGTAAAATGCTGGGTTTTATAATCGTTGCTCTGAATATTAGAAAATCATAATATCTCTCATTAACCAACAAAGACCAGGAACTGGGGCTTCGTTCAAATGGCAGAGTATCAGGCAAGAGAAGAAAACATTGAAGTAAGAACTTGAAGTTCTTGATCCAGAACCTGCATAGTAACAGAGCAGCAGCCTGGTGATGGTACTTCACCTATAATCTTAGCTACTCAGGAGGCTAAGATCTGAGAATCAAAGTTTAAAGCCAGCCAAAGTACCCAGTTAACTGCCAGAAAAACCAGAAGTGGCACTGTGGCTCACAGATTACAGCACTAGCCTTGAGCTGAAGAGCTCAGGGACAGTGCCCAGGCCCAGATTCAAGCCCCACAATTGACAAAAATCAAACAAGCAAACAAAACTCACAAAGAAGCCTGCAGACCACAGTGGTTCTGCTGAGTCTCTTCTCTATGGGGATCAGGAAACATTTCACTTTTTCTGTCTCTTCCCATCTCAACATTCATACTAAAATAAGACTGTGTTGAAAGTTTCAATTTTTAAAAATGTTTTTCATGAAGCACCCTGAAATATTCATCGCTTATATCTCAATTGAAGATAGTTGATTTGGGGCTGCATTGGTACAGTGCTAGCCTTGAGCAGAAAAGGTCAGGGATAGAGCTGAAGCACTCAGTTGAAGACCCAGTGCCAACACACAAAAGAAATTATGCACCTTATACATATTTTCTAATTTCTTAATGAATTTTTCAGTCTGTATAAATATAGGGTACATTCCTTGTTACTTAAGTAAGATTAGTCTTTTTTTTTCTTTTTTGCCAGTCCTACAGCTTGGACTCAGGGCCTAGTCATTTTCATTGGACTCGCTTGCCCAAGGTGAGTGCTCTGCCTCTTGAGACACAGCGCCACTTCTAGCTTTTTTCTGAGTATGCGGTACCGGTGAATAGAACCTAGGTCTTCATGCATTCTAGGTGAGCACTCTACCATTAGGCTACATTCCCAGGCAGTGAGATTCCTCTTACAGTCAATGTATATTCACAGAGTTCGATCTCACACACTGTAGGGCCCTGGTTGGCTTTGACCTGTGATCCTAAGCCCTGAGCCTCCTAAGTAGCTGAAATTAAGTTGTGAGCCAGCATGATAGCTTCCATTCTTTTTTCTACAAAAATATATGTAGTTATCTAAAATATATCTATAGCTGAAAAATGAATCTCTCCCAAACAAATCTTCAAAGAAACAACCATCCTATTAACAGGTGGGCTAAAGACTTAAAAGAGTATTCTCTGAAGAAAAAATTAAAATGGGCTTTAGACACATGAAGAAATGCTCCATAACTCTAGCAATAAGGGAAATGAAAATCAAAACAACTTTGAGATTCCACCTGACTCCAGTCAGAATGGCCATTATCAAAAAATCTAATAAGAGATACTGGTGGGGAAGTGACCAGGGGGGATCACACCTACACTGTTGGTGTGAGTGTAAACTCGTTCAACCACTAGGGAAAGCAGTGTGGTGGTTCCACAAAAGACTGAACATAGAGCTCCCCTATGATCCAGCAAATCCACTACTTGGCATCTACCCAATTGTCCAGAAAAAAGGACATACTAAAGCCACTAGCACAATGATGCCCATTGCAGCACTATTTACCATAGCAAAGATATGAAACCAACCCAGATGCCACTCAGTAGATGACTGAATCAAGAAGATGTGGTACTTATACACAATGGAATGCTATGCTGCCATCAGAAGGAATGACATCGCCCCATTTGTAAGGAAATGGAAAGACTTGGAAAAATTCATATTAAGTGAAGCAGCCAGACCCAAAGAAACATAAGCTCAATGGTTTCCCTCATTTGTAATAATTAGTTCACATCTAGGACTCTCCTAGCAGAGGATTACAATAACTCAAAAACCTAGGTATATAAGGTCATATAGGATGAGACTAAATGAAAGGATCTCTAGGATATGGGAACAAGAGCTATATCTTGTGTCATCGTTGCTCTTAATCTTGTGTGATTTTTGTCCTTAAACTACTATGTTATTTCTCATCTCTTATTTTGCCCTTTGGTTAATGTCAGATTGTTACTGTATCTGATTTTTTCCCTGGCATATTGTATATATGTTTATTTGTTTATGTGAAATAGGAAAGGGAAGGGGGGAAACAAGATGAATAGGAAGGTGAGGGGAGAGGGAACTGGGGACAAAAACATGTGGAGTGGAATAAATGTGTGAGATGTAATGCAGTCCACACCTGTAAATGTAATCGTAACCCCTCTATACATTACCCTGAAAATAAAAAAGAGACTATAAAAATATCTGTAGAAAATGAGGTTGGATGATGGAAACAACCAGATGCCCTACTACAAAAAATGTGATACACGCACACACACACACACACACACACACACACACACACACAAACGCACACACACACAATGGAATGATACATAGCCAACTGACAAGATAAAATAATGGCATTCTCGGGGAAGTGGATGAAAAGGAAAAAAATCATATTAAGTGAAGTAAGCGAAACTCAAAGAACATAGGCCCAAGAGTCTCCCTCATTTGTCAAATTCAGTAGAAACCTTGGGCTCTGGTACCAGAGATTTACAATAGAACAAAATCTAGAGACATCGTGACAAATAGTATGACACTAAATGTAAGGACCTCCAAGATAAAGAAACAAAACTCATATAATGAGTGATTGTTGTCCTTAATGAACTATGTGATCTCTTATCTCTTTTGCTATCCCTTGGTTATATCCTATTGTTACAATATTTCACCTTGTTTTCTGATATATTTCATATGTGCCTAATTGGTTATTTGAAATTGGATAGGGAAGGGGGGAAATGAAAATGAATGGGGGTAGGGAAAGGGAAATGGGGACCATATCATTACATGGGGTATCAAAGTTTGAGAAGTAATGCACCTTCTATCTGGTGAATATAATGTAACCCTTCTATAAATTACAATAAATATAAATACATAAAAAGAAGATCTGCACAGAAAAAAATAATAATGGCATTTTTGGGGTAGTGGATGAAATTAGAGTGAATCCTGTTGAGTGAGATAAGTCAAGACCAAGTAACAAAAGGTACAGGGTATCCTTAATATATGGATATTAGTTTCAAACAGTAGTAGAGCGATGATTGAATAGTTGATACCCAAAGTTCTGGACATAATTTTGGAGATATAAACATAACTACATAGACATAAAAATCTAGGATAGACTATACACTCTATAGACATGTGTTTTATTATAGATTAATCTGTATCTATGACATACAAAGACTCAGCTTAATTTTTACTATATTCTAAAATCTATGTGCCAGTGATTGTATAGCGATTCCCTTCTTGAATACTTGTTGGTTAAACATGACATTTGAAATATGATGTAAAATTCAATGTTAATAAATTTTTTTAAAAAAGATGCTAGAGGTAAACACCACTAATGTACTTGCTCTAAGTGGTACAGAAATTTTCTTAATGAATCAAGGGGTTTTATTACACCTTTATGCAATTATTTTAGTTCTGAGTGTTCTACACTCAATGATACTTCTGGAAAGATGATATAGCTGACTGTGTAGATTGTATGAAGACATACTGGCCTAAACGTAGAATAAAGCATTGGTAAGTGGCTGTTAGCTGTCCAGATTCTACTGGAATATGTGGAATGAATTTATTACGCACAATGCAGGCTCTTAGTCAGGTCAGGATCAAGATTATGTGGTTCCATGAGATGAATGAGGAAAGATCAGAAAAATCTACTAAGATATCCAGATATACTTTTCAAACTAAGGTATCTGGACTCCTTTATTTTTTCTTTCTTGGTGGGGAGGTTGAACTTTGTACCTGGGCAAGGTCTCTTAGTTCTTTTTCCTCAAGGCTAATGCTGTACCAGTTTCAGCCACAACTCCACTTAGTTTTTGGGTGGATAAGTGGAGAGTAGAATCTTACAGTTTTTTTTGTTTTCATTTTTTTGCTTGCAAAGGCTTTGAATCACCTTCTCCCTGGCTAGTAGAATGACAATTATGACCCTCCAGCGCCTGGCTAGTGATTCTTTGAAAATTGGACTTTCTTCCAAATCACATAACTGGTTCCTAGCAAAGTTTTGAAGCCTGACTTAAATGTGACAGATTTTTGTCACTTGGAGACACTCTGTGCTGAACGTTAGAAATCTACCAGCTGAGTCACAGTGGCACTTACAGTTTTTTGTTTATGTGGTGCTGAGGAATGGAATCCAGGGTTTCATACATGCTAGGCAAGCTTCATTTTCAGCCCAAGGTTTTATGTTTTGTTTTTTCAGTGTTGTTGCTTCTAAGGTACTGTATGAGGTTCTTTCATTTTCTTTGCTTTTTACCTCTTTTCTTCTTTTTCCCTTTAGTTTTATTCTCTGTAGTCACTGTGTTGAATTCGGGTACCCTGTGCCTTGTACATAGGTTTAGCTGATTTGGGGAATGGAGAGTGTATTATAAAATGGTAAAAAAAAAAAACAAAGGAAAAAGGGTGAACCAATTGAACAGTGATACTTGGAAGACACTAAACGGAAATGAACTGAACAATCTGGGTGGAGAGGGGGCTTAGGGTAGGAAAACAGAGAAAAATGAGGGAGGGGATAACAATTTTCTTAAGAAATATGTTCATTACTTATGTAACCGTATGCCAACTATATATTGACTTAAAAAAATTAACTTAAAAAATTATTTAGCCGGGTATGGTGGCTCACACTTGTAAATGTAGCTACTCAAGAGGCTGGGATCCAAGGATAGCAGTTCAAAGTCAGCCTGGGCACTGAAGTCCATGTGACTCTTATCTCCAATTAACCACCAGAAACCCAGAAGTGGCCCTATGGCTCAAGGGATAGGGCAGTAGTCTTGAGCTGAAAAGCTCAGTGACAAGACCCAGGTGCAGAATTGCAGTCCCATCACTTGAATTATGAATGATACTAGCCCGGCTGTGTGCGCTCACACTTGGAATCCTATCTACACAGAATCAGGTTTGAATCCAGCCCAAACAAATTGCATGATATTCTGATTTACAGTTCATTACCAAAAATCTGGAAGTGGAGCTGTGGATAAAGTGGTAGAACACCATCCTGAAGCAAAAAAAAATATTTAAGGACAGTTCCAAGGCCCTGGGTTCAAGTCCCAGGACTTGCAAAAAACAAACAAAATGTGACGCTGAGTCGTCCATCATTTGGTGTTATAGTTCAATATTCTTGATATGCGTCTTAGAAATTAAGTCCCTAGCAAATACTCTCCCCTGAAATTCTGCTTCATAGCTGATTCATAGAATTTCAGCATCATTACTATCACCTTCCAGTTAGCATAGCAGTCTACTACTGAAAATTTGAACAAAACTTTACAGTAATCCTAATTTATCTGTGTATCATCTGCACACACATCAAATCAGCAGGAGCTATGTTCTACTATTATATAAATGTATTTAATCCCTTCTTGAGTTAATGAGCCTTAAAGAGTAAATCATATGAAATAGTTATGAAACTAATAGTCACCATTCTTCTACCTAATATTGTAATATAAGTTTATAAATGCAAGGACTATTCTGAAGTGTGCAGAATTTAGCTTCTAATTATAATATTCTCATGAAGTATAGTTTTTAAGAAACATGTTGCTTGATTTGGGAAAGCAAAGGCAAGGAAAAATGATATAAGTAAGTTCCCTATTTATCAGAAGGAAAATACTATTGGGTTTAGATCAACTTCATTCATTCCGTGCTGATGAAACAAATATTTGCAATTCCTGAGGCCAATCACTTCATTGTGATGCACAATCAGCCAGCTTAGATCAATCTTCCAAAAAAGGAAAGGAACAAATGAGAAGCAATTAAGGTTTCCAAAATGAACCAGGTGGTGGTGGCAGCTCACACTTGTAATTCTATCTACTCAAGGCCTGAAATCCAAGGATCTGGACTAAGTCTGTCTGGGATGAAAATATTCCTGTCTGTAACATCATCTCTGTTATCACAGCCCAGCTGATACACTCTGCCCAACAGGTTCCAAACACCAAAGTCCATATCCTATCTGAAATACTATCAAACGTACTCACATATTATTTCCTCTTTGGGAGATAGTTGAAACATGTACCAGAAACATTTCCCTGGCTTCAGAGTGGAAATGGAAATATATACTTACTAGAATCCCATCTAGTAAATTACAGTCAATCATCGTTCCTCACATCTTGTTAGTTAAATTGAACAATGAGTGTTTGGATCAGAAGCAATGTGTATGAGCATACAGGTTGTAAAATTACTGTAATCCTAGCTACTCAAGATAAGCTGAGACCTGAGGATTCCAGTTCAAAATCAGCCACGCAATAAATTCCATAAGATTTTTAACTCTAATTGACCAGCAAAAAACAGAGCGTTGAATTTCGCTTAAAATGCCACAGCCCTAAGCTTTGAATTAAAGTGCTAAGGGGTAGCATTCAGGATGCCCACTCCCTCCACTCCTTTTTAAAATAGTACTAGAATTCCTAGGCAGTGCAATATGGCAAGAAGCAAGCACAAAGGGGATCCAAGTAGGGAAAGAGGAAATAAAACTATCCCTCTTTGCAGATGACATGATTCTGTATTTAAAGAATCCTATAGACTCTACTCCCAAGCTCCTTGAGCTGATTCAAAGCTTTGGAAGGGCAGCAGGCCATAAAATCAACCCTCACAAATCAACTGCCTTCCTTTACGCCAACAGTGAGAGGAACGAGGCAATAATCAGGAAAGAAACTCCTTTCACAATAGCCTCAAAGAAAATAAAGTACCTAGCAATTAGCTTAACTAAGAATGTAAAGGACCGTTTAGATGAAAACTTTAAAACCCTAAAAAAGGAAACTAAAGCAGAACTAAGGAAATGGAAAAACCTCCCATGCTCCTGGATTGGAAGAATCAACATTGTGAAAATGACAATCTTGCCAAGGGCTATCTACAAATTCAATGCAATACCCATCAACATCCCAATGTCATTCTTTAAAGAAATAGAAGAGGCAATTCAAAATTTCATATGGAATAATAAAAGGCCCCGCATAGCAAAAACACTTCTTAGCAGAAAGAACAGCACTGGAGGAATTTCAATTCCATACTTTAGACTCGATTACAGAGCAATAATTCTCAAAACAGCTTGGTACTGGCACAAGAACAGGCCTGAAGCCCAATGGAATAGAACTGCGGACCCAGATATTAAACCACAGACCTATGGCCACCTAATCTTTGACAAGGGAGCCAAAAAAATAGAATGGAAGAAAGATAGCCTCTTCAACAAGTTGTGCTGGCAGAACTGGTTAAGCACCTGCAGAAAACTAAATTTGGATCCTTCTTTGTCACATTGCACTAGAATTAACTCCAAATGGATCAAACACCTGGAGGTAAAAGCTGACACACTAAAAAGTTTACAGGAAGGAATAGGAGATACACTAGGACTCCTTGGCACAGGTCGAAACTTTCTTAATAAGGACCAAGAATCACAACAAATCAGAGAAAGGCTGGATAAGTGGGACTGCATTAAACTGCAGAGCTTTTGTATGGCAACGGATATAGCTAGTAAACTAATCAGGAAGCCTACAGAGTGGGAGAAGATCTTCACCAACCAAACAACGGACCAAGGCCTCATATCTAAAATATATCCACAACTCAAAAAATTGAATCACTCCAAAACTAACCTCCAAAGTAACACCCATCCCATTAAAAAATGGGCCAAAGACTTAAAGAGAGTCTTCTCTGAAGAAGAAACAAAAATAGCCTATAGGCACATGAAGAAATGCTCCACATCTCTGGTCATAAAAGAAATGCAAATCAAAACAACTCTAAGATTCCACCTCACTCCAGTTAGAATGGCCAGGATCAGGAAATGAATGAAAACAGACGCTGGGGGGGATGTGGCCAGGAGGGATCACTACTACACTGTTGGTGGGAGTGCAACCTCCTTCAACCACTATGGAAAGCAGTGTGGAAGTGCCTCAAAAGGCTAAACATAGAACTCCCCTCTGACCCAGCAATTCCACTACTTGGCATTTACCCAACAATCCAGAAACAAGGGCATACTAAACCCACTAGCACAACAATGTTCACTGCAGCACTATTCACCATAGCAAAGATATGGAACCAACCCAGACGTCCCTCAGTTGATGAGTGGATCAACAAGTTGTAGTATTTGTACACAATGGAATTCTATGCTGCTGTCAGAAATAATGACAGCGCCCCTCGTTAGGAAATGGAAAGACTTAGAACAAATCATATTAAATGAAGTAAGCCAAACTCAAAGGAACTTAGGCTCAGTGGTTTCCCTCATTCGTCATAATCAGTAGAAACCTTGGGCTCTACTAGCAGAGATTTGCAATAGAGCAAAAGGCAATATATAAGGCCATATAATGTGAAGCTAATTGAAAGGACTTCCAGGATATGGAAACAAAAGCCACATAATGAATGATTGTTGTCCTTAGTGTACTATGTTCTCTCTCATCTCCTTTGCTGTCCCTTGGTTATCCTATATTGGTATAGTATCTCACTTTGTTACCTGATATATTGAATTTATTTGTATTTGGATATTTGAAATTTGATAGGGAAGGGGGGAAACCCAAGATGGGTCGGGGGTGTGGGGTTGGAGGGAAATGGGTACCAAGACATGTGAAAGAGTATCAATGTATGTGATTTAATGCACCTTCTATCTGGCAAATATCATCTAACTCTTTTACTAATTATAATAAAAAAATGGAAAAAAAAGAAAGTTGTAGTGTGTGGGGAGGATGATGGGGTCAAATACATTTCTTCTTAGAAATTTACCTCATCTGGTTGCCCTGGATTTTCCTGGCCTTCTTCTTAGAGAAAGTTCTGTTATACTGGATTTGTGG
Organism: Megascapheus bottae; assembly: GCF_031878675.1. Taxonomy (NCBI): domain Eukaryota; kingdom Metazoa; phylum Chordata; class Mammalia; order Rodentia; family Geomyidae; genus Megascapheus; species Megascapheus bottae. The sequence continues at coordinate 398,812 of NW_028327500.1, forward strand.
CTTGGCAATGATCTAGCATGTACATCTTCGAGTAAGACATCCACAACTTCCATGCCTGAGACTCGAGTTTCCTGACCTTTGGCAACTGCACAGCAACATCTTTCTTCCTCCTGAGCCACAGGCCAAGTGAGCTGGCTTGAACTGGTTGTTAGTTACAGTGGCTTGGTTACCAGGGTTCCATATTATCTTCCATTGTGAGGGAGGCAGGGTCACCTTTCAGGACCCAATGACCAAAGATCCTTGCTCACAAAAGACCTCACCAAAGACATACTGGAGGCTGAATCTCTCCTCCAATCTCACAATATACATGTGGATGTAGTATACAGCACACCTTATTTGTCCAATCCCAATGTCTTCCACTAGGCCCAACTACCAGTCTGTTCTCAGGCTCAAGGAGCCTTTCTTAGGTAAGATCCAGACTTAAGGGTCAATATTGCCCTCATCCTTTACAAAACATTTGCTTCACAGTGCCTTCTCTGCCTGCATTTTGCCCCTTGTCGATTTTTTTTTGTTTTTGCTAGTCTTGGGACTTGACCTCAGAGTGTGAACATTGTTCTTGGGCTTTCTTTAGGCTTTAGCTGTCCCAACAAGCCACAGCACCACTTGCAGCGTTTACTATGTATGTGGTAATGAGGAATAAAACCTGAGTCTTTCTGCGTAGTAGCCAAGGATTCTACCACTAGGTCAAACACACAGGGCATCTTGCACATATTTTTGACGTCAATCTACTAGGATATTATTAGGTTTCTGTATCCTAATAAATTTTTTCCATATGATTACCTTTGCTGTCATGTGTAAAAAACGCAAGAGGGAAAACACAGAAGAATTAGTGAAATTAAAAAAAAGCATTACACACATAGATAAGTGTTCATTCTTTGTAGGAGAAAGATTATTTTGATATGATGATGATGACTTTATAATTACTATGTCAGGGTTGAGAGTTTGGCATAATGGTAGAGTGCTTGCCTAGCATCCATGAAGATCTGGGTTTGATTGCTCAGTATCACATAGATAGAAAATCTAGATGTGGCACTGTGGCTCAAGTGGCAGAGGGCTAGACTTGAGAAAACCCGAGGACAGTGCTCAGGCCCTGAATTCAAGCCCCAAGACTGGCAGAAAGATAAAAGAAAATAAAAATGCTTTTTACGAGCTAATTCACTCACAGCATTTGCTTCTGAAATCTTCGCTTCTGCATCTTGTGAAATACCCCTTTCCCTCAACGTAGACAAGAAAAACAGATCCATCCCATGGTCCACTGTGAGGCCACTGGATGGGCTAAGAGCTAGTCGTGCAGCAACACATAAGTTTTATTCTAATACTTTCCAAACTTTGTACTCAAATATGCTACCTACTTACCAAATTTAGGTCAGTTATCCTTATGCTACCTTTTCTTCATTACTACAATATTCTTACACTCCTACGTTAATCCTTTTGTACCTTCCCTGACCTCTCTCATTCTTTTTTTCTATCTCTGGACCTCTGCTTGTCTTTCAACCCTTATACTTCACGGATATACACTTGATGGCGGTTGAGCACTATTGTATATTTAGGTGGTTAATTATTCTCTAGGCTCAGAGAGACTTAAAGACAATAGAGATTGGTATGAGAGGCTTATTGTTTTGAGTATAAATCGCGTATCAGTGGTTGTATTAGACTGGTCTGTAAGTGCACAAAAAGAAAGAGTGATAATACCAATCAAAACTTGTGAACATCTAGTGTCTGCCAGCTACAGAGGTCTAGGTTGGTTATATCTGAAAAACTATAATCGTATTTAGTAGTAATCTTGCTCCCATTTTCAAATGGGCAGAACAAGAAACTCAAGAAAAATGTCAAATCAAGAAACAACATCCCCCACCCAATGTAAATAGACAATGGACCAGTCACTGGCAAACCTAGAGGAGAGTCTTCCACGTGCTACACAAATGCAATTGAAAAATATCATTAATGGAAAATGTGAAAATATAAAGAAAGAGATAATGGAGGAAGCAATAGCTGAACAAGAGGAAAGCAAAAACAAGGTGATAGGTGAAAAAGAAGAAGCCATAAAGGAGGCCATAATAAAGGTTTTTCAAAGAAAGATGGATGAATTCATAGAATCCACAAATAAAAACGTGACCAAACTCCAGCAAATGTCCAAAGAAAATAAAGCTACTGAGCTAACCACTCAAAAGGAAATCAAGGAGATAAAGAAAACCATACATGATCTAAAACAAGAGATGCAAGGCATCAAAAATGAGTAATTAGAAGCAAGGGAGATGAAAAATAAAGTAGATAGCTTTGATAGCAGGTTAGACAATGCAGAGGAGAGAATTTCCGGGGCTGAAGATAATTTAGGTATTATAGAGAAAGAACAGAAAATGAGTCAATCCAAATCTTGGAAATATGAGAGAGCGCTTCAGGAGGTCCAAGATACAATTAGGAAGCCTAATTTAAGTCTAGTTGGTATTGAGGAGGGTGTGGAGAAAGAGGTCAATGGTATTGGAAATATACTTCAGGGAATCATCTCAGAGAATTTCCCAAATATCCAGAAGGGCAGGCCCATCCATATACGAGAAGCTTTTAGAACCCCAAACAGACCTGACCAGAAAAGAACATCCCACCTCCACATTGTGATCCGAACTGGATCAATAGAAACGAAAGGAAAGATCCTAAAGGCAGCCAGGGAAAAGGGATCAGTAACCTATAAAGGCAAACCAATCAGAATAACCCTAGATTTCTCAGCAGAGACCATGCACGCACGAAGTGACTGGAAGCATATATGTCATGCCCTTAAATCAAATAACTACCAACCAAGAATACTGTAGCCAGCTAAGCTCTCATTCAAACTGAGGGAACAATAAAACATTCCATTCCAGGGAAAAGCTGCAACAATATGTCGAAACAAAACCAACACTACAGAGAATTCTCAAAGATGCTCTATACATAGAAAACCAAAATAAATGCATTATAGGGAAAGAAATGGCACCTAAACAGCATACCATCTAAGGACCACAAGAACTGTCAAGACAGAGGCCCTACTAAAAGCTTTTAAAAATGGTAGGAACTAATATATATCTCTCAATCCTAACTCTCAATATCAATGGACTTAACTCTCCAATTAAACGGCATAGGCTGTCTAGTTGGATCAAAAAGCAAGAGCCATCGTTCTGCTTTCTTCAAGAGACACATCTTACCCCAAAACAATCATCTTTTGAAAGTTAGAGGTTGGAATAAACTCTATCAAGCTAACTGCCCCCATAAACAGGCTGGAGTTGCCATCCTCATATCAGATACAATAGACTTCAAACTAAAATTAGTAAGAAAAGACAAAGAAGGTTACTACATACCACTAAAGGGATCTTTCCTCCAGGAAGACATAACGATCCTAAATATTTACACACCCTTTTGAAGATTCTCAAAAGATTGAAGATACTGCCAGTGTAAGTTAGATTCCGGCATTCATATTAAATAATGCAATGAGTAGGGATTTATATTTGAAATATCACTGTTGACAAAATCTAACACACATTTGCTTAGTATTTGCTTTTGATTTCCCAAGAAGTTCAGTACAAGCTAACATGTGTGGCATATATCGACTGGGAGAAATGATTCAGAATATGTGACTCATTTGAACAGGAGTCAGTGAAAGATACAGAAGCAGGATACCCATATTGTGATAATTTGTATCTTTTTCATATTTTGTGTTTGTTATTAATTCCATTTGTAGTGTACATTTCTAGGTAAAAACTTTTAAAATATTTCCAAACAATTTGTTATTTCAACAGTAAAAAAACATTTATATGCCTGATAAAATTCACAGAATCCAAATTTTTCCATATTATTTTCTGTTTTTTGGGTTTTTTTTGGTGGGTCATAGATCTTGAACTCAGCCTGGGTACTGTCCCTGAGCTCTTCAGCTCCAGGCTACCACCTTACCCTGGAGCCAAGCCCCACTTCCCATTTTCTAAAGGTGAATTGGAGATAAGAGTCTCATGTCTTTTTGTGCGAGGATGGCTTTAAACCTTGATCCTCAGACCTCAGCCTCCTGAGTCGCTAGGATTATAGAAGTGAGCCACCACCACCCCATCATGCTCAGCTTTCTGGTTTTTTTTAAACAAGCCCTTTGGCTGGAACTCGGTCTGAGCACTGTCCTTCAGCTTTCCTCAAGCCTAGTGATCTTCTACTTGAGCCACAGCACTAGTTCTGGTTTTTTCTGTGTATGTGGTACTGCGGAATTGAACCTTCGTCTTCATACAAGCACTCTACAACTATGTCAAACTCCCAGCCCCTCCACATTAGTTTTTATGATAGATCTTTCCATGCATCCAGGATGGCCAGAAATCCTTCTTGAGTTTCCCAAGATCAGGGAGTATAGGTTTGTGCCATCCTGTGTGGCTACATAACCATTGTTTAGGGTACAGTTCTCTCTTCATTCTACCCATCTAGAGCAATTTTCATCTTCCATGTATAATCATTAAACATTCAGCTCCTGTTCCTCTCTACTCCATTCTCTGGAACCATCGTGCTTTTTGGCTCTAAGGGCTTGTTGATCCTTGGAAGCTCTGGAAGGGAAAACATACCCTAGCTCTTCCTTTATGACTGCTGTATTTTTAGTTTACTGTAATCAAGATTCATCTGTAAAATATAGTAAAATATTCTTCATTTTCAATGCATTGTTTTGCATGTTTCTACCTTTTGATTATTATTAATAGTTGCGAATGGATTCTCCACATATTTGTTCTAGTCTCTGCTTTCTCTTCCGTTAGGTACAAATCTAGAAATAGAAGTGTTGGACCATATTTCTATGTAATTTTATATTTAGTACTTTTTTAGCACTCTCCACGCAATTTTTGATTGTTTTATATTCCTTGCAGAACTATTCCAAAGTTCTACTTCTTCTCACTACCTTCCCAGTAATAGTTAGACTTTGAAAGTTGTTTTTTTGTATGCGTGTGTGTGTGTGTGTGTGTGTGTGTGTGTTTGTGTGTGTATGTGGATCTTTTTGTTTAAAGCTATATTTATATTGACATATTTAAAGTAATGATTTCATTGTAATTTTAATTTTTCTCATGACTGTTAATATTGAACTTCTTTCTACATTTTGAACTACTATTTCCATATATTCTTTTTAGAAAATCCTCTCCAATCTCCAATTTTTTTCCCTTTTTTTCTGGGGTAGTGAGGAAAGTCATGGGGCTTGGACCTTGTGCCGTGAGCTCTTTAGTTTAAGGCTATTGTCCTACCCTGAGTATTGCCCCTCAGTTCTTCTGCTCACAGCTCCCTACCCCTCTTCCCATTATATACAGAACAAAGGTCATCCTCAGTCTTTTTGAAAAAGTAAAACATACAGTAAATTTGTATCATACAACAGCAAGAAATAAATTTCTTGCCAGGCGCAGTGACTTCTACCTGTAATCCTATCTACACAGATATCAGGCTGATATCTAAAGATTTGGTTCAAAGCCAGCCTGGGCATTAGAAAATCTATGAGACTCTCATCTACAGTTAACCACTAGAATATGGGAAATGGCACTGTGGCTTCATAGGTAGGGTGATAGCCTTGAGTTGAAGAGCTCAGGAACAGTGCCCAGGCCCAGAGTTCAAGCCATACAAATCCCCCAGCCAAAAAAAAGAAAAAAAAGTTTCTTCCCCAAGTGATTATTATGCCAGACATAGAACATTAACATTCTGGGTGTACTTCACAGTATTATTACTTGATACCCTAAGATTTTGCAATATTCTCACAGTACCAGCATATGTCATCATATAATGTAGTTCCTTTTCAATGGAATAATTCCATTTATAACCTAAATCTACTCCCCCGACTTATTTTTGTCGATACCACAATTGCTCTACCATGATATGCCACAAGCCATTAAACATTTTATGGTGGGTAATTGGAAAGGAGTCTCATGGAATTTTGTGCTAGGCTGGCTTTGAACCATGGTCCTCAGATCTCAGTCTCCTGAGTGGCAAGGATGACAGGCGTGAGACACCAACACCTGGCTTGACTTTTTATTATTTTGTGGGTCTTGGGACTTGAACTCTGGGCCTAGGCACCATCCCTAAGCTTTTCAGGTCAATATTTCATGTAAGTCTAAACATTTAAGTAAAGGAATACAATTCCAACAAAAAAAAGAATGAAATTCCAGACATGGTGTGTTTATAACTCAGTGCTAATTACTTGATGAAAATGTGCCATTCCAGAAGCTGGTGTCATTTGATGATGTAGCTGTGGATTTCAGCTGGGAGGAGTGGCAGCATCTGGACAATGCTCAGAGGACCCTGTACAGAGATGTAATGCTGGAGACCTACAGCAACCTGGTGTCCTTAGGTGAGCAAAAGTCAAATTCACTTGCAAGGCCAAGTGCCTTGTTATTTTGCAGATACGTGAATGTTTATCAAACTTTCAATACTATTTAAATGAAAGATTCCAGGCCCTGAGAAGTATCATTACTTTCTAAAGAAAACCTAAGGTAATTTTGTACTCATTCTTCAGGATACCTTCAGAATACTTTGACAACAGTTCTAAATTATGTTTCCTCTAATGCAGACGACATTCCAACTTACACAGTAATTGTAAGTGGGTAAACCATGCAGAATAGAATATATATCACTATTGGAAATAGGATCTACAAATCACTAAACAGTGAGTTTATAATGGAAACCTGGCACTAGGTGCAATGTTTCATGCCTGTAATCTTAAAATATTCAGGAGGAAGAAATCTAAGAATTCTAATTTGAAGCCAGCAATGGCATAAAAATTGCCATGAAACTCTATAACTCCAAGTAACCCCTAAAAATGTTAGTGGAATATCAAGAGTTTGACTTTGTGATTGAGTGCTTGCCTAGCATGCATGAAGACCTATGCATGTAAGTGGAGCTGTGACTCAAACTGGTATTTTTCTAGCCTTGAGCAAGACAGCTAAGTTTATGCCATACAAAATGAATCCAGAGCTGGGGAAAAGTCAACCATGGAGCCAGTGAGAAATGAGAAAAAGGATTTAATGGATAACTTGTGAGTAGGATGTCTGCGAACTTAAAGCAATGATGACACAGCATAAGCAATAATTCTCTACTGTTTCTAATTTACAGGGCCCTGTGTTCCCAAACGTGTATTAATTGACAAGCTAGTGCACTGTGCAGAACTCTGGATAGGAAATTCCTCTGACAAGAATATCACAGGTGAGTGAATGCATCTTCATATTGATGTTGGAGCCTGAGCCCCATTGGTAAGTTCATGTTGTGATGTACTGAGCAATAATATTCTTAGTTACCCTAAATCCTGTGTGGAACCTATGGAATTCTTTGTGAATGAATCAAGAATCATTGTCTTTTCCCAATCCGATGCCTGGTCTCAGGGCCTGAGCATGGTCCTTGGGTTTTCTCAAGGCTAGCTCTCTACTTCTTGAGTCATAGCACCACTTCTGGCTTTTTCTTTGTATGTAGTACCAAGGAACTGAACCAGGTCTTTGTGCATGCTAGCCCAAAGCCACGGCACCAAGAATCATAGGGTGATAAGACGAATTCTATGTGGCAGTAGAGTTAAAGTTAGATTTCTCTGTAGAAATCACTGTGAAACAAAATAGAATGAGAATGCCATGAGCCCGTGGCTCATGCCTGTAATCCTAGCTACTTAGGAGGCTGAGATCTGAGGATCAAGTTTCAAAGACTGACCTATCACAAAAACACCTTAGACTCTTCTCTCCAATGAACCAATAGAAAATGAGAAGTGGGGTTGAGGCTAAAGACATAGGGCAGTAGCCTTGAGCTGAAGAGCTCAGGAAGAACAGCCAGGTCTAGAATTCAAGTCCCATGAATGCAAAACAAGAAAGAAAGAAAGAAAGAAAGAAAGAAAGAAAGAAAGAAAGAAAGAAAGAAAGAAAGAAAGAATGATATTTCATTTCCTTAAAACTAAGACTATAAATGATTGAGCAAACAAGGAATAAGTCAGGGCATTATTCTCTGATAAGGATAATATCTTTTTGCTGGTAGGAAGAGACTGGTATTCAGAACCAGACCTTTCCACCAGAAATTGAGCCTAGTGGTAGAGTGCTTGCCTAGCATGCACAAAGACACAGGTTTGATTCCTTATTACCACATACATAGAAAAAGCCAGAAGTAATGACTTCATTGATAGGGTTCTAGTCTTGAGAAAACCCAAGGACAGTGGTTAGGTCCTAAGTTCAAACCCAGGAATGGAAGAAAAAAAACAACAAAGTTTCAGTCAACATAAGAAAATTAACTAGACAATGAGCTGGGGATTTTCTGGTCTTCCATGGTTCTGAGGGACAGGAGTGTTAGAAAAGGAATTTTTATAAGACTTCAAATGGAAAGAAACAAATTTCAAAATTCCCACAAATACCTAAATTGAGACTTTAGTGAGAAGTTGTAACTGAAGGGATATAGGTGTAAGTCCTTACTCTCAAGAATCGTTCTTGCTTGGATCAAAGGCAAACAGACATATAAACCAAACTTGTGGCCGCTGAATCTAGAAAAAATTCGTGTTCCTCACTTAATGGTTAATAAGCAAACAGCATTGAAACTGGGTAAGGTAATCCTATCTGCTACTCAGGACCTGAGACTCTTATCTGTAGTTAACTCTAGAAAACAGGAAGTGGGGCTGTAGCTCAAGGATAGGGGTTATAGTCTTCTGCTGAAGTGTTCAGGGACAGGGCCGAGGCCTATGAACTACAAAAAAAAGAAAAGAAAAGAAAAGAAAGTTTTAAAAAGATGCAAAACAGCACAGTATTTAGATTATTTCTCAAAAATAAAAGAAAGGCAGCTATTCCTCAATGTATAAACAAAACAGTATTTGAAAAAAAACATCTTCAGGTATAGTATAGGTAGTACTCAGCTTAAAACTGTAGCAATACATAGTTGGATAATTTCAATAAATATTTCCTGTGATATAAAAAGAGAACTAAAACACAGAAAAACATTATTGGTCATTGTAAAATATCATTTTCTTAATATGTTAGTGAGAAAAGCATATATTTCTCACAAATCAATTTCCACTTTTATATTTTAAAATATCTAACACTTAGGATGGGAAAGTAAAGTCATTACCTTTACAGTAAGGAATATTTGTATCTCAAGTATGTTTGTGTCAAGCATGTCAGAACATGCTTCTGTCTCCTAAGCCTGATGAGATGCATGCTGCATAAAAATCTCGTATGTCTCCTGTTCTTAAAAAATCCATCGGATATTCAGAGCATTTTATTCATGATTGTGACAGTCCAAAAGATCTGCAGTATCATAATTCTGTTCTCCCTGCCCAAGAAATTCTTCAGGGAGGGAGGAAAACTGCTAAATGTACTGTGTGATGAAAAATATTGTACTTAACACCGACCATCACTACACATCCGAAAATATACACAGGAGAGACTCCTCATACATGTAGTGAATGTGAGAAATCTTTCAGTAATGAAATACGACTTACAATACCTCAGAGCAAATATCCTGAGATATGTGATGCGTACATCAAGTGTGAAAATTAATTTCTGAGAAGTCAGACCTGACGCTCCAACCTCGATCTCCAAGAGAAGACAAACCTTATGAATATGAGGAACGTAATAAAATTTCTGCCCAGAATTCAGCTCTCAGCACACATCAGAGATCTCACACAGAAGAGAAATCTTATGAATGGGATAAATGTGGGAAGACTTTTAGACTGAAATCATACCTCACTTTGCACCAGAGAAGACACACAGAAGAGAAACCTTATGAATGTAACAAATGTGAAAAGTCTTTCACCCAGAAGATACACCTTCGAGTTCATCAAATAACACACACAGGAGAGAAATCTTATAAGTGTAATGAATGTGGAAAGTCTTTCCAAGGGAAGGGAAAACTTCGTGTTCATCAGGGAATACACACAGGAGTGAAACCTTATGAATGTAACCAATGTGTAAAGTCTTTCAGACAGAAATCTTCCCTCAAATTGCATCAAAGAACACACACAGGAGAGAAACCTTATGTGTGCAACAAATGTGGAAAGACTTTCAAGTGGAAGTCATATCTTGATGGGCATAATAGAACACACACAGGAGAGAAAACTTATGCATGTAGTGAATGCGGAAAGTCTTTCAAATGGAAGGTAAAACTCCATGTTCATCAGAGAATATACTCAGGAGAAACACCTTATGAGTGTAACATATGGGGAAAGTCCTTCACACAGAAGCCAAACCTCAACATGCATAAGACAATTCAAACAGGAGAAAAACCTTATGAATGTAACCGATGTGGAATGTCTTTCAAATGGAAGTCTTCCCTCAAATTGCATCAGAGAACACACACAGGAGAGAAACTGTACGAGTGCATCAAATGTGGTAAGACCTTCAGATGGAAGTCACATTACAGGAGGCATAACAGAATTCACACATATTAGAAACTTTAGGAATATAACCAAAGTTGAAAGTCTTTCGTGCAGTATCCACGCTTCAGGAAGCATAAGAGAGTTCACACATATGAGAAGCCTTAGCAATGTAATAAATAGGAAAGACTTTTTAGTCTGTGGAAGAAAACTCAGCTTGTGTCACAGAACCAACACAAGATAAAACCCTTAATGAATGTAGCAAATGTTCAGTCTTTTCCCCAGAAGGCACAAGTCAAGATTTATCACTAAACACCCACAGGATAGCATCCTATGAACAAAATGAAAGGGAAATTTTTTTGAAGAACTCATAGTTGAGTTTGCATGATACCACACAGACACAGGATAAAAATCGTATGAATATAAGAATATGAAAAATCCATCATGAATGCATGACTAAGTATAAAATGCACATAGGAGAGAAAAACCTTATGAATATTACAAGTGTGGAAAGTGTTTGACTTGGAAGGCATACTTCTGTGTTCATCACAAACCTGATTCCCATAGAAGAAAAAAAACTAATGAATAGAACAAATGTGCAATGACTTTTAATCAGAAGTCAGTCTTCAGTACATTTCAGAACATACACAATAGAGAAATACTGAGTAATGAAAAACATTGAGCTATATATAGAATCTCTGTATATGGGAGCATTAAGGTAAGTCTTCTAAACAAAGTCAAGCGTCAGCAAGCGTTAAGAGCACTTACAGAAGAAATAATAGCATGTAGGAAAACCTTTGTCAGAAACCTCTAAAAGCTGACTGTGTGGCTTAGTGGTAGAGTGCTAACCTATCAAGGATGAAGGCCTGGGCTAGATTCCTCAATACTACGTGAAAAAAGCAAGCCAGAAGCAGCACTGTGGTTCAAATGGTAGAGTGCTAACCATGAGCAAAAGTAGCTCAGGCCCTGAGTTCAAGCCTAAGGATTGGAGAGAGAGAGAAAGAGAGAGAAAGAGAGAGAGAGAGAGAGAGAGAGAGAGAGAGAGAGAGAGAGAGAGAGAGAGAGAGAGAGAGATACAGAAAGAGAGAGAGAAAGAGAGAGAGAAAGAGAGAAAAGAGAGAGAAATAGGAACTTCTCAATTTTACAGAGATAGAGAAGGAGAGAGAGAAGGAGACAGAAACTAATTTCTAAACTTTACAGTCTTTCTATTTCCTTACAAATTCGTCTATGTCATTCTTTCTGACAGAAGCACAGAATTCCATTGTGTAAAAATATCATATTTGATCTACTCATCAACTGACGGGCATCTGGGTTGGTTCCATACCTTTGTTATAGTAAATAGTGCTGTGATAAATGTTACTGTTCTAGTGAATTTAGTGTGTCCTATCTGGACGATTGGCAAGTAGTGAAATTGCTGGATCACAGGGGAGCTCTATGTTTAGTCTTTTTGGGATACTGCCATAGTGCTTTCCATAGTGGTTGAACGAGTTTGCAATCCCACCAGCAGTGTAGTAGTGATCCCTCCTGGCCACATCCCCTCCAGCATACGTTATTAGATTTCTGGATCTTGGCCATTCTAAATGGAGTGAGGAGGAAAAGGGAAAGAGGAACTGAGGAACTGAAACTTAGAATGTAAACCACCTTTTTTATGGAACTATAAACCCTGGAGAAGGAAATTAACGCAGAACTGAGGAAATGCAAAAACCTATGCTCCTTTTTTGGAAGAAGTAATATTGTAAAAATGGCAATCTTGATAGGGACTATCTACAAATTCAGTGCAATATTCATCAATATCCCAATGTCATTCCTTAAAGAAACAGAAGAGGAAATCCAAAATTTCACTTGGAATAATAAAAGACCCCTTATAGTTTGTCTTCTTGCATGATACATAATGTTTAATCTCACCTTCTCCACCAAAATCTCACCTTTCTCATTGAGACATAGGTGGCCCTGTTTACTAGCAGCAAAGGCTCAAACGCGCAGTTTCAGGTGTCACCACTGCCTCTGTTACTGGGTAGATCCAACTCTGTCATCGATTCTGAGGTCTGCTCTGGGAGTCTTGGTCACAAGTTGTTCTGTGGCATCTGCTGCCAGCCTGTGCCTATTTGCTTCCTTTTCCTCCAGCAGCCTACAACAGGGAATGAAGTTCAGGCGCTGATGCTCTCCTTCATATGCAGGGCAGGATGAGCCCAACCCTCCCTCATCTTCCTCTTCCAATTTTTGGGAAAAAATGTGCTGGCTGAAGTCCTCAGGTGTGGCGCATGGCTGATCCACACCTTTTATCCAGGCTGGTCAGGAGGCTGAGATCTGAGTATGGAAGTTCCAAGTCACCTAGAACAGGAAAGTCTGATAGATTCTTACTAGCGAAAATAAAAACAGCTGGGAATGGAGTTTGTGCTCCAGTGGTAAAGGGCTAGTCTTGAGTACAAATGCTTAGTGCCCAGGCCCTGAGTTCAGGCTCCAGCACTGCCAACAACCTCACTTTAGTGAGATTTTAGCTTTATCCATGTAGGCACATCTCACTGGAATCTTTGCTGGTAGAGATAGTCTTCACAATTTTGTCTCAAGGTAAAGGTCCTCCTGGGGTAGTACACAAAAGGTGTCATGGAGAGAGGAGCCCCACTTGCTCCAGGTTTGAAGATGGCATAGGTCAAGCCAGCATGGAGTTGGCACATCAGTCTTTTTCTTAGCACCACTTACCAGTAAATGTCAAATGACATTGATTGTTGTGGGATTGTGTGATTGAAGTGCCCCATTAAGGGCAGTGTTAGCACATCCAAACTTGGATACCAGGGATGCTGAAATCTCAAAGCTAAGATTTCTGTTGGCTACAGAAATGCTGGTGTGTCTGTGATTCACTAAAAGTTCAGGTGCAAAGATTCTGAACCTTGATGCCATGTGTTTATTCCATTTAGTAAAATTATTTTAATGCACTGTATAAGTTAAAACATTTGATAAGAGTCAGGGTTAGTGAAAACATTGTTCTTGAATTCAAGTGTCTGGCAGGGTAATGGGGGGTGTTGGTGGCTGGGACTATGAAGCTGGAGCTGCTATCAAACCATGGATCATGTTCCTCTTTGTCTGGGAGAAATAACTCCAAAGATGAAATTTGAATGGTGAGGAAAAGATGATGATGTACTCAGGGAATTTCTCCTAAACAAATGCTCATGTGGAAGTGGGATGGGGGCTGGGCATGTCTGAGGCAGAGCTTAAGGGAGCGTCTCATGGCGTTGAGAACGTTCCTTCCGACGTCAGGCATGCAGCAGGGTGTTTTAGATGACCTTTGTGAGATGGATGGAATAAGACTGGAGACAAGATGAATGCTGGGATCCTGCAATGCTCTTGCATGAGTGGCTGGTGGCTCACCTGAAAGAACTAATTATGTCTAAAAAAGAAATCAGGAATTTGTTCTTATTAGATAATACCTGTAATCCGAGGCATATTCAGGATCCTGATCTTAGTATTGTGGTTTAAAACCAACCCAGCAAAGGGAAAAATGCATGAGACTCATACTCCCAGTTTAGAGCAAGAACAAAGATTGAAGTAGAGCTGTGGCTCAAGAGCTAGATTGCTACCTTGAGCAAAGAAAAGCTAAGAAAAAGCTCCAGGTCTTGAGTTCAAGGCCAGGAATGAAAAAAGGAAGGTAAAAAAAGGGAAGTATGTGAGGAAGGGAAATATATAAATGAAAGAGAGAAGGAACTAGAAATTTAAAACTCGAGAATATTTAAAAGTCATCAGTCCTTCTAAGAAAAGTGTTGGAGTATGGGTTCTATATGTGGTGAACTGGAAGCCCAGCAGTGACTTGTTAACCAAAGAGTCACCATGATGAGCAAAGGATAGAAATCTGCATGAGCCTCTTAGCGGATTGAATCACAGAAGGGAACCTCAGCTCCCATCCCATAGTTAGAAGTATATAGAGATGGGGAAGTTGGCATCACCTTGATGTCATTGTGTCCATGGAGACTGGAAGCCATGGCTCTGTGAAAGCACAATGTTCTGGTTACTGAGCTGGGAGGCTGAGGAGAGCCAAGTCCTGGCCATGAAGAAATCAGGGTGGCAGCAGAGCAACTCTGCTGCAGTGTGTGCCTGCTTGGCTGTTCTTATTCTGTGGTGGATCAGGCCGGAGTGGGTGATAGTAACTGTTTTGTGGTCACAAGCCCTTCACCAAGAGCTTCCTCTAGGATCCTCATAAGCTACAGGGTGGCTGGTGGTGGGATGTGTGTGGGGTGGAAGTGACAGAGGGATGGACGCATGGCAAGGTGGGTGCAGAGATGAGAGGAATGATGAGAGCCCAGTTCATTGGTTTCCAAGGTTAATGGGTGGGAGGTAGAGAGGCATGATGGAGGAATGATGGAGGCAGGGGAAGGTGGTGACAGAGTGAGGCCATCTGTAGTGCCAGCCTGGCCATCATCTGAAGCCCATAGGCAGCTTCCTGATCCTTCACTTAGTCCTGCTCCTTGTGGAGGGAATGTCACGTGTACCCAGAGCTAGGGGTGGGGCAATGTTAGTAGCACCTGGAGAACCATTGGCCTCTACCTGGGTGAGGGGTGGTTATGGCTCCCATGCTGGGTGGCCTGATAGCTATGGAACAGATCTCTCCTTAGCTACCACAGTCAGTGGCTGCTCTCCATCTAGGGTTAGGGCACCTGCTCAGCCATCAGGACACCCCATGCCAGGACAGAGGCCTACAATTCAGATGGCAGCACAGGGGTGAAGATGATCTCAACGTAGCCCTAGTTACATGGCTGTCCCTGCATGCAGGACAGGATGAGCTGGGGGAAGATGTTCTCTGTGTTTTTCCACAGCCTATCCCGGCCTCTTCTTGTGTCTGATTAGACCAAGAGAGTACCAGGTTCCCTCTCATAGTCCTGGTTCTTTTTCTTTTAGTCATGAGGCTTGAACTCAGGTCCTGGGTACTGTCCCTGAGCTCTTTTGCTCAAGGTTGATGCTCTACCATTTGAACCATAGTGCCATTTCCAGCTTTTCCTTTTCATGTGGATCTCTGATATGTCCAGTGCTGTGCCTGCAGGGAGGCACTCACCCCACAGACAGAGCCACCTCTGCCGTGACTGTGACTGCCCACAACCCTCACACCCACTCCTTGCACACCCCTCGACTCCAGTTTTAGCTCCTCTTGGACTGGGTGTCCAGCCTACCCCTTCCTACACACACAAAGGGTCTACAATTGTCTTCCCAGGGTCCTTTCTTCTGCCAGCCAGAGTACAGACTGTGCACATCTTGACCATCACAGAGCTCAAAGCCAAAGGCTGAGATGCAGAAGGGGGTGACCCAGTAGCTGCACAGGGCCCATGGATCATCCTGTGCATCCCCCAGCCTGTGACTTCCCCCACCCCCTTGGCAAGGAAGCTCCATGCCCACATTCTGATCCCTGGTCCCCTCCAATTCCATTCTCCCTTGGATTTTGCAGACTGTCTACCATCAGGATCTAAAATTCTATTCATCACTTTATGTCCTTATCACTGATTTGCTACATTGGCAGGATCTCCCCGTGCCTGGAGAGAGGGCATGTCATGTACTCTCTGTGGAGAAGTTGCCCCAGGAGAAGAAATATGCACTTCATGTGAGTGTTGGACAGGGCAGGAGGGCTCCCTAGGATCAGAAGCCACAGGAGGGGTGCAGATGGGGGAATGCTAGGGGCCCCAGGGGACAGTGGGAGTTAGGGCACAGTTGGTTCCTTCTGCAGGGTTGACACCGCTTCACAAAACCAACAGAATGAGGTTCACATTACAGATGTCAGAGACAGTGCAGATTGCCAATGGGCGCAGGGTTCACTGTCACCCCCAGATGCTGGCTGCATGCTGGGATGCACGCAGAGATGTTTTCAAGATCAGATAATGAGGATGTTGCAGGGTGTAACCATTCTTTTCAGATGGCTCTCTACCTCTCTTGAGCTTCATCTCTATCTTTGGCTTTTTCTTGGCAGTTAACTGGAGATGAGAGTTTCATGGACTTTACTTTCTGGACTGGCTTCAAACAGAAGCTATGCACAGTTTTCAAACCATAACCTACTGAAGAAGGGATGCTTGATCTGGTGCTTAACTGGGTTGCCCTTTGGCTCCGTTTGCTATGCCTCACAGGAGGGGGCTCATCATTTGTAGACTAAGATCTCATGACCTTCAAAGCCAAATGCTACCTGAAAGTTCAGGGTCCCAGCCTATGGGTTGGGCCTGGGTGAATACATTCTCTGTTATGCTGGGTCATCAACCCATGTTTTAAGCTGGAAGTAGGCAGTGCCACATTTGATAAGAACATCTGCCAGAGATTGTCACCTCATGAAAGCAGATTCTAAATTTGTATTCCATTTCCTGTGGTGGAGAAATCCCCTCCAACTTAGACAGGCAAACATCCACCTGCAGGTCATACTCCTAATGCACCCTTGAGTGTCCTCATGGTATTGGGATCTTAGTTTGTAGGGAATGCTGCTTTAGTCCATGAATTAGCTGGACAAGTGATGACAAACGTGTTGGGGATTAATATGAGAACAATTTAAGAAGCCCTGGAGGAGCATCAACCTGACCCTCTGTGGTGCTATAAATCTGATAGGATGTTCCAGACTGAGAAACAATCACATGGCTTTGTGTTTGGCATCCAGACAAGTGAGTGCATGTCTTAGCTGTCAGCCAATACAGAGGAGGACATGAATAAGTGGGTGGAAAGCATCTGTCAGACCCCTGTCTGGGGGCAGGTGGAGAGAACATAGGAAGGTAGATACCATGGATGTGGTGGGGCCAAAAAAAGGGTAAAAGAGGCAAAGGAACCAGGTACTGGTAGCTCAAGACTGTCATCCTAGCTACTCAGGATTTTGAGATCTGAGGATCACAATTCAAAGCCAGCCCAGGACAGAAACTCCATGAGACTCTTATCTGCAATAAACTACTGAATGCAAGAAGCTCAATCTCAGTGACAGCATCCAGGCCTAGCGTTCAAAACCCAGGACTGGCAGAAAAAAGTATCAAAGGACAAGAAGCTGGCCAAAAGTTAGAGGGACTCTATCTTGACAAACAATACAATGGTAAGTTGCACTCAGAAGACTTGCACAAAATCTGGAAATGCCTGAGACCTATCTATGTATGTTTCCTGTTTGTCTAAATACATATGTTTATGCATTTATATATTAGTATAGAGAGACAGATCAATACATATTAGTATACATATATACATAGCCTGACACTTATGGGTGGGTGGTATACTGTGTGAGAGTTTGTGTTTGTGTTTTGTGGATGGCTATCTCTGTTTAAGAAAGATAGAAAATATGTAAATATCTTTAAAAAAACTTGATAAAATATAGAGAGACATAAGCTCTTGAGGGAATCTGAAATGACAAGATTATTCACAGGCACGTTTATCCTTATGGATTCCTCAGCAAGTTTTAATTTTTTTCATTATTTTCTTTCTTTTTTTGAACCAGTGCTAAGGATTTCTCTCAGGGACCAGGTGCTGCCAATTACTAATTTTCTCATGGCTGGTACAAGAGGAACTGAGCCACAGTTCCACTTTTGCCTTATTTATTCGTGCTTAACTGAAGATAGTTTTCTATCAGTGACTTTCTTTCAGGGGCTGGATTCTAACGAGGATCCCCAGAACTCAGCCTTCTGTATAGCTATAATTAACAATATGAGAACCCAGCACTGGGTTCCAATGCACAGGGCAAGAAATTGAGTGAATCTCTCAACTCCAATTAGCTATAATAAGCTACAAGTGAAAGACCAATACCTTTGAGGAAAAGATGCTGAGGGTTATCACACAGGCCCTATGAGTAAGCCCTAAACCCTGTACACATTGGCAGATACACACACACATGCACACACACAATATCTCAGGCAATATTGTATTTTGAATTAATATCAAAAGATTGGACAAAGGATAGCAAGTAATAAAATCTGTTTTTCTTGTCTACATTGAGGGAAAGGGATAAGTCTCAAGATGCAGAAGCGAAGAATTCAGAGGCAAATGCTGTGAGTGAATAACTTGTAAAAAGCACATTTCTTTTCTTTTCTTTTGTTTTTTTCTGCCATTCCTGGGGCTTGAACTCAGGGCTTGAGCACTGCTCTTGGCTTTTCCCAAGTCTAGCCCTCTGCCACTTGAGCCACATTGCCATATGGATTTTTATATCTGTGTGATATTAAGGACTCAAACCTAGATCTTCATGGATGCTAGGCAAGCACTCTACCACTGGGCCAAACTCTAAACCCCGATAAAGTATTTATAAATAGTCATCATCATCATATCAAAATATCCTTTCTCCTACAAAGAATGAACACTTATCTATGTCTGTAAGACTTTTTTATGTCACCAATGCTTCTGTGATTTTCCCACTTGCATTTTTACAGATGACAGCACAGATATTCATCAGGAAGAAAAATAGATTAGGATACAGAAACCTAACAACGTCTTAGTAGATTGAAGTGAAAAATACGTGCAAGATGGCCTGGGTGTTTCATCTATTTGTAGAGTGCTGGGATACCACACAAAAAGACTCTGGTTTGTTCTGCAGTACCATATACATAGAAAACGCTGGAAGTGGTGCTGTGGCTTGGTGGGACAGCTATAGCCAAAGAAAGCCTAAGAACAATGGTCAGGCTCTGAGGTCAAGTCCCAGGACTAGCAAAAAAATGTGCAAGAGGCAAAATGCAAGCTGAGAAGGCACTGTGAAGCAAAATGTCTTGTGAAGGGTAAGGGGAATAGTGACAGTTAAGTTTGGATCTTACCTAAGAAAGGCTCCTTGAGCCTGAGACCAGGCTAGCACTTACGCCTAGTTAATGACTTGGGATTTGAACAAAAAGGTGTGCTGTTTACTACATCCATATGTGAGGTGGGAAGGGAGATTCAGCCTCCAGTATGGCTTTGGGGAAGTCTTCTGTGAGCAAGGAGCTTTGGTCATTGGGCCTTGAAAGGTGACCCTACCTCCCTCACAATGGAACAGAATATGGAACACTGGTAACCAAGCCACTGTATGTGACAACCAGCTCAAGCCAGCTCCCTTGGCCTGTGGCTCAGGAACCAGAAAGATGTTGCTGTGCTGTTGCCAAAGGTAAGGAGACTCGGATCTCAGGCATGAGAGATATTGATGTCTCACTTGAAGAAATAGATGCTGGATCAGTGCCAAGCCAAAATTCCAGTATATCAGGCATTTCTCTAGGAAGAAAGCCAGGAAACTCCGGGGCAACTCAGATGAGGTATATTGAGAGGAACGCTATTTGAACCCATCATCCTGCCCACACACTACAACCTTCTTGTGTGCTTTCAAGTGACTATACTGAGATTAGAGTGTGTCATTTCCAATCTACTCTATTCCAATTCCTCAGTGTGAAGTGTGGTCCCATTCCTATGTTTGAAATATCCACTGTTTTGCCAACACAGTGTGATGGTAAGTCAGCTCAGACTCTGAATGAGCCTTGTAACCTATGGATCCTGGAGGAAGGCCTGTTGGAGATGCTGCTGACAAAGCTGATCCCTGCCTACCGGAAAGGTGATCTCTTTTATGTGGGAAACTTCCTGCACAATTTCAAATAGTGGAGGACAATGTAGTAGTTGCTGGAAATTCTCTTGAAAAAGTGAGTGTTCCCCCTCCAAACCCAGGTTTGCTCACCCCTCCTGGCCAAGTCTTGGAATACTTGGCTCCTCTCTGAGCCTGTTTGTTTCACTGGGGTTTCACAGGGGAGCTAAGCATGATACAAGTGCACAAACTACTTTATTATGACTGGGACACCATGCCATTTCATTTCCCTCACAAGCTACTGGAGTCTCAACAGTGTGCTTACTGAGAAGTTGGATTTCAGGCATGAGTAAGTGGCTCCCAACTGCAGCCCTCACCTAGGTGACATCCTAGGAAATCCCATTTCCCAGTAAGAAATGAGGTGTCAGTACTAATGGCGGAGACCTGTGAAATACTGGAGTCAGAGGAAAAGCTGGGGGCTGAATCACTTTTGAGCCATCAGGGAGGGATTGTGATAGCTTTGCCTGTTAGAACCTGAAAGCATTTACATTTTGGTGTGTGGTCCAGTGCTGCCACTTGAACCTGAACCCAGGTATAAATGCCATTCCTTTGGTGTTCAAAAATTAGCACTGTACCATTTGAGTCATAGGTCAAGTTCTGGCTTTTTGCTGCCTAATTGAAGACAAGTGCCTTTAGACTTTTACTGACTAGACTGGCTTTCCACTGTGATCTTCAGAGCTCAGCCTGCTGGGTGGCTAAGATTAGAGTAATGAGCGTTTAGTTCTTTATTTAGAGCATTCACTTATTGATTTATTTAGAGCATTTACTTAGTTAATTTAAGGTGCGTTTACTTTGGAAGATGCATAGAGGCCTCTCTCAGAAGCTTCTGGAAGTGGGGTGTAAAAGTCATCCTGTTCTCGAGTGTCTCTTACCCCCCTCCCAGCACATAAGTGCACATCTCTGCAGGACAGCCACAGCATTAGAGTCCTGCAAGAAAGGGGCTTTTGTAGAAGGCTCAGGATGGAGAGAGAAGGCTCTCACTTTCCTTGTACCGAATGTGCCCACAGCATCATGTGTTCCATCTATACGATGTGAATGGACTTCTACCCCAGTGATTTCTACGAGTTCAAGAACTGCCACACCCTGACACAACTCAAGCTCTATATGAGGCTCCACATGCCGGCTTTGGACCTGCTCTTCTAAACACATACTTTTTGACCAGCTGTAGGAATGTGCGACCAGTAAGACCAAGAAAAATTAGAAGCCCTGGTGTGGGTGCCTCAGAGCCTGTGAGTAGGAAGCCCATGTGGTCTAGATATTGGTTGGCCCTTACTTCTACAGAGCTTGGCAAAATGCCCTTTATGGGTGGTGTCAGCCAGGTAATGTCTGTCCTCTGAAAGGACTCGGGAATAAGCACTCATTAGAAAGACCCTACACCTCCTCAGTGTTCAGTCCAAACTCCAGTTCTACAGGTTCCTCCATTAGATCCTCATGGAAGTTGAGTGACACTTCAACTTGCAGAGTCCACTCTGTCCACTCTGTACCTATTTCCATTCTTAGGTTTGGGTCACCGTGGAAGAGCTTATCCTGAACTCCGGATGAAAACCCCACCAATGGAGCTGGTGGCTGATGGAGACTGAGAATCATCACTGCACTCCAGAAAGCATGGGCCTTCTGTAGAAATTACCAAACAGGTATAGAGTCCTGTGGATATACCTTTTGCTCTGAACCCCATGTGTGACACAGTTGAACCTGCAGATACTATGGAGGAAGAAAAAGAGCAGCCAGATTTCCTTCCGTTTCCTTTCACACTCCACCGAGAGTCAGTCCATCTGAGTCAGAGGAACACTCCACTTATTGTGCAAGCTGAAGAGGCACACGCTGGGCTCATGGAAAATGTCCCCATGGGAAGCAGCAAGTGTACTCTCAATACTGGATTCATTGGAGGAAAATGAATCCATCCTCACAGAATATCCAGACCCATCCATCTCCCTAAAAGAGACTCAATCTCCATTCGACAAACCAGAATCCATCCCCCTCTTAACTCAGGAAGGACATTCTGTTTCTCATGAGGAAGGAGACCCTTCTGAGGACTCTGAAGGAGAATTACTGTCTGAAGGCAACTTGGAGGCCAGTCTGGATTTAGAGCTTCCCTGTCCCCTTCCTAAAATGACATCTCTTTATCTTGCTCTCATGATTCTTGTCAAGTATTCATTGTATTTACTTTGCTAACTATTAAACTCTCATTGTTAATATTATGGTGTGCAGTTCTTCAGTGCTTATTATACTGTGTTTTATTTTCCACTTATAATGTGAGACCTCAGACACATAGGTCCTGGGTGGGCCAAAAACCAGACAGGTCTGGTCCCATAGAAGACAACCTTACTGGATATACAGGGAACTATGAAATGCATAGAATCACCAGGAATCCAGGCCAGGCCTCCATGGAAAGACAAGTCAGCTACCAAAGCTTAAGGACAGAGCAGATGCCTGGAAATGTGTTTTGTCAATCGGGAGAAGTGCCAGAGTAACTGTAATATTATGTGGGACTCTGTTCTGTGAGTTCAAGTCTGTTTATATATCCATTGTGCTTTGTACAAATATTTAAGAAAATTAAAACTCCACAATAGCATCAAAAATCTACTTTGGCTTTGAATGTGGCCTAGTTGTAGAGTGCTCGCCTAGTATACAAGAAGACCATGATTCAATTCCTCGACACTGCATACAGAGAAAAAGCAGATGGGGCACTGTGGCTCAGGTGTCAGAGTGCCACCCTTGAACAAATGTGGCCAAGGACAGTTCCTGGTCCCTCAGTTCAAGCCGCAGGACTAGCCAAACAAGAAATCATACCATTTTCCACACATTTGGAAATAAATCTGTTTTATCTAACCCTACTTCTTTTTTGCCATTCCAGGGTGTGTGCCACCAAGCCAAACTACTGGCCCCCAATCTTACTATTTTTAATCATTTAATTTTTTTACATAATCATATTTCATGCTGTCTGTAATAATACCATAAACAGTATGCTTAGTGTAATAATGTTAAAGGTAAAACATAAGAAATTAATAACTAAAATTCCTTTTTTATTAGTTTTATAGCATTACTACAATTTTATGAGAAAAATTACCTAGAATGTTTATTTTAGAGTTCAAGTAATCCATTTTGATAAATATATCAACCTACATCATTTATTTGAACACATTTTAAACTATTTTTTTCAGGAATGAAAATACATATATATTTGTTGTAAATGAAATTTATGACTTGGGGGGAAGGGAAAGAGAAAACGGGGGAGGGGGTAACAGTGTTTACAAGGAATGTACTCATTACATTACTCTTTGTATATCACCTTGAACAACAAATTTTTTGAAAGGTACAATAAGTTTAAACGTCTACTTTGGGCAGAATTTTTTTTGCCAGTACTGGGCTTAGACTCAGGACCTGAGCACGATCCTTGTTTTTGTTTTTGTTTATTCTTAAGGCGCAAGTTCTATCACATGTGCCACAGCAACACTTTTATCTTTTTTTATCTATGTTGTGCTGAGGAATTGAACTTGGGTCTTCATTCATGCTCGGCAAGAACTCTTCCACTAGGCTTAACTTATGGCCCCAGTGGGAAGGAAGTTTTCCATAAAATATGTAGGAAATATGCACACTAAGGAAAAGCCATCAAAAATAGAAGAAAAATTATATACTTAGATAACAACATGCCAGTATTATGGCAGATCTCTGTAATTCTAGCTTCAAGAGTGGCCTATTTGGACCGGGAGTTGGCTGGCTGAAGTAAAGTGCTATCCTTGAGCAAGCCCTATGATAGTGCTCTGGCCATGAGTTGAAGCCATAGGACATGCAAAAAATAATAATTTAATGCCCGTGACTGGTGGCTCACCCTGGTAATCCTAGCTACCCTGGAGGATCGAGGTTCAAAGACGGCCCAGGCATAAAAATCTGTGAGAATCTTATTTCCAAATAATCCACAAAATTCAAAATGACAATGTGCCTCAAGTGGTAGAGCTCTTGCCTTGAGCTGAAGAGCTTAAGGTAAATATCCAGGCCCAGAGTTCAAGCCCCATAAGTGAAAAAAAGAAAAAGAAAGCCCTTATCTAAGGCTGGAGTGCACACTAGTGGTAGTTTGCTTGCCTAGTATGCACAAAGCCCTGTGTTCAATTACTCTGTACCACTTACACCAAAAAAAGCTGGAAATGATCTCATAAGGTTGGGTTCTGAGGATCACAGTTCAAAGCCAGGCCAGACACTAAAGTCCATGAAACTGTTACTTCCACTTAAGCACCAGAAAACCAGAAGTGACACTGTGGCTCAAGGTGTTTAAGGTTGTAGCCTTGAGCTGAAGAGCCCAGGGACACTGCCCAGGTGCACAATTAAAGTCTTACAACCAACAGAGAGAGAGAGAGAGAGAGAGAGAGAGAAAGAGATAGACAGAGACAGAGACAGAGACAGTGACAGAGAGACAGAGAGACAGAGAGACAGAGAGTGAGCGAGAGAGAGACAGCCAGACAGACAGCGACAGACAGAGACAGAGAGATAGAGACAGAGACATCAAACAGTCAGGCACTGCTGGCTGAAGCGTGTAATTCTACCTACTATGTAGGCTGAGATTGGAGGATCTTGGTTCAAAGCCCAAAGCCAGCCTGGACACATATGTTTGTGAGACTTACATCACCAAGTAACTACCAGAAACCAAAAATGGAGCTGTAGAGGAAGAGCGCTAGCCTTGAGCTGAAGAGCTCAGGGACAGTCCAGGCCCAAAGTCCAAGCACCATGACGAATCAATAATAAAAAAAAGAAGATAGCTAATGGTAATGATGAATAATTTTGGGCTGGGAGTTTGGCCTAGTGGTAGAGTGCTTGCCTAGCATGCACGAAGACCTGGGTTCAATTCCTCAATACCACATACATAGAAAAATGCTGGAAGTGGTGCTGAGGCTGAAATGGTAGAGCCCTAGCCTTGAGAAAATATAAGGACAGTGCTCAGTCCCTGAGTTCAAGCCCAGGACTGGCCAAATCAAAAGTAGTAGAGCACTGGCATTGAACTGAAGATCTGAGGAACAGCCCAGGCACAGAGTTCAAGCACCGCAAACAACAACAACAAAATCTATGAAATGTCAGTCGTGGTTTTAAGCTAAGCAAAAATAGAGTAGAAACTGGTAAAATATATATTTATGTGTAAGCAAAATAGCCAGATTTATGCATTAGAACAGGATAGCAACTTGAAAAAAAAATTTGTTTTCCATCTCACTAGGTCCTGTCTCTTAATTTATTCAAGTAAGTAAAATGCTGGGTTTTATAATCATTGCTCTGAATATTAGAAAATCATAATATCTCTCATTAACCAACAAAGACCAGGAACTTGGGCTTCGTTCAAATGGCAGAGTATCAGGCAAGAGAAGAAAAAATTGAAGTAAGAACTTGAAGTTCTTGATCCAGAACCTGCATAGTAACAGAGCAGCAGCCTGGTGATGGTACCTCACACCTATAATCTTAGCTACTCAGGAGGCTAAGATCTGAGAATCAAAGTTTAAAGCCAACCAAAGTACCCAGTTATCTGCCAGAAAAACAAGAAGTGGCACTGTGGCTCACAGATTACAGCACTAGCCTTGAGCTGAAGAGCTCAGGGACAGTGCCCAGGCCCAGAGTTCAAGCCCCACAATTGACAAAAATCAAACAAGCAAACAAAACTCACAAAGAAGCCTGCAGACCACAGTGGTTCTGCTGAGTCTCTTCTCTATGGGGATCAGGAAACATTTCACTTTTTCTGTCTCTTCCCATCTCAACATTCATACTAAAATAAGACTGTGTTGAAAGTTTCAATTTTTAAAAATGTTTTTCATGAAGCACCCTGAAATATTCATCGCTTATATCTCAATTGAAGATAGTTGATTTGGGGCTGCATTGGTAGAGTGCTAGCCTTGAGCAGAAAAGGTCAGGGATAGAGCTGAAGCACTCAGTTGAAGACCCAGTGCCAACACAAAAAAGAAATTATGCATTTTATACATATTTTCTAATTTCTTAATGAATTTTTCAGTCTGTATAAATATAGGGTACATTCCTTGTTACTTAAGTAAGATTGCACTTTCTTTTCTTTTTGCCAGTCCTACGGCTTGGACTCAGGGCCTAGACATTTTCATTGGACTCGCTTGCCCAAGGTGAGTGCTCTGCCTCATGAAACACAGCGCCACTTCTAGCTTTTTTCTGAGTATGCGGTACCGGTGAATAGAACCTAGGTCTTCATGCATTCTAGGTGAGCACTCTACCATTAGGCTACATTCCCAGGCAGTGAGTTTCCTCTTACAGTCATTGTATGTTCACAGAGTTTGATCTCACACACTGCAGGGCCCTGGTTGGCTTTGACCTGTGATCCTAAGCCCTGAGCATCCTAAGTAGCTGAAATTAAATTGTGAGCCAGCATGATGACTTCCATTATTTTTTCTACAAAAATATATGTAGTTATCTAAAATATATCTATAGCTGAAAAAAATGAATCTCTCCCAAACAAATCTTCAAAGAAACAACCATCCTATTGACAGGTGGGCTAAAGACTTAAAAGAGTATTCTCTGAAGAAAAAATTAAAATGGGCTTTAGACACATGAAGAAATGCTCCATAACTCTAGCAATAAGGGAAATAAAAATCAAAACAACTTTGAGATTCCACCTGACTCCAGTCAGAAAGGCCATTATCAAAAAATCTAATATGAGATACTGGTGGGGAAGTGACCAGGGGGATCACACCTACACGGTTGGTGTCAGTGTAAACTCGTTCAACCACTAGGGAAAGCAGTGTGGTGGTTCCACAAAAGACTGAACATAGAGCTCCCCTATGATCCAGCAAATCCAAAACTTGGCATCTACCCAATTGTCCAAAAAAAGGACATACTAAAGCCACTAGCACAATGATGCCCATTGCAGCACTATTTACCATAGCAAAGCTATGAAACCAACCCAGATGCCACTCAGTAGATGACTGAATCAAGAAGATGTGGTACTTATACACAATGGAATGCTATGCTGCCATCAGAAGGAATGACATCGCCCCATTTGTAAGGAATTGGAAAGACTTGGAAAAATTCATATTAAGTGAAGCAGCCAGACCCAAAGAAACATAAGCTCAATGGTTTCCCTCATTTGTAATAATTAGTTCACATCTAGGACTCTCCTAGCAGAGGATTACAATAACTCAAAAACCTAGGTATATAAGGTCATATAGGATGAGACTAAATGAAAGGATCTCTAGGATATGGGAACAAGAGCTATACCTTGTGTCATCGTTGCTCTTAATCTTGTGTGATTTTTGTCCTTAAACTACTATGTTATTTCTCATCTCTTATTTTGCCCTTTGGTTAATGTCAGATTGTTACTGTATCTGATTTTTTCCCTGGCATATTGTATATATGTTTATTTGTTTATGTCAAATAGGAAAGGGAAGGGGGGAAACAAGATGATTAGGAAGGTGAGGGGAGAGGGAACTGGGGACAAAAACATGTGGAGTGGAAAAAATGTGTGAGAAGTAATGCAGTCCACTACCTGTAAATGTAATCGTAACCCCTCTATACATTACCCTGAAAATAAAAAAGAGACTATAAAAATATCTGTAGAAAATGAGGTTGGATGATGGAAACAACCAGATGCCCTACTACAAAAAATGTGATACACGCACACACACACACACACACACATACACATACACACACACACACACACACAAACGCACACACACACAATGGAATGATACATAGTCAATCGACAAGATAAAATAATGGCATTCTCGGGGAAGTGGATGAAAAGGAAAAAAATCATATAAAGTGAAGTAAGCGAAACTCAAAGAACATAAGCCCAAGAGTCTCCCTCATTTGTCAAATTCAGTAGAAACCTTGGGCTCTGGTACCAGAGATTTACAATAGAACAAAATCTAGAGACATCGTGACAAATAGTATGACACTAAATGTAAGGACCTCCAAGATAAAGAAACAAAACTCAAATAATGAGTGATTGTTGTCCTTAATGAACTATGTGATCTCTTATCTCTTTTGCTATCCCTTGGTTATATCCTATTGTTACAATATTTCACCTTGTTTTCTGATATATTTCATATGTGCCTAATTGGTTATTTGAAATTGGATAGGGAAGGGGGGAAATGAACATGAATGGGGGTAGGGGAAGGGAAATGGGGACCATATCATTACATGGGGTATCAAAGTTTGAGAAGTAATGCACCTTCTATCTGGTGAATATAATGTAACCCTTCTATAAATTACAATAAATATAAATACATAAAAAGAAGATCTGCACAGAAAAAAATAATAATGGCATTTTTGGGGTAGTGGATGAAATTAGAGTGAATCCTGTTGAGTGAGATAAGAAATTTTCTTAATGAATCAAGGGGTTTTATTACATCTTTATGCAATTATTTTAGTTCTGAGTGTTCTACACTCAATGATACTTCTGGAAAGATGATATAGCTGACTGTGTAGATGGTATGAAGACATACTGGCCTAAACGTAGAATAAAGCATTGGTAAGTGGCTGTTAGCTGTCCAGATTCTACTGGAATATGTGGAATGAATTTATTAAGCACAATGCAGGCTCTTGGTCAGATCAGGATCAAGATTATGTGGTTCCATGAGATGAATGAGGAAAGATCAGAAAAATCTACTAAGATATCCAGATATACTTTTGAAACTAAGGTATCTGGACTCCTTTTTTTTCTTTCTTGGTGGGGAGGTTGAACTTTGTACCTGGGCAAGGTCTCTTAGTTCTTTTTCCTCAAGGCTAATGCTGTACCAGTTTCAGCCACAACTCCACTTAGTTTTTGGGTGGATAAGTGGAGAGTAGAATCTTACAGTTTTTTTTGTTTTCATTTTTTTTGCTTGCAAAGGCTTTGAATCACCTTCTCCCTGGCTAGTAGAATGACAATTATGACCCTCCAGCGCCTGGCTAGTGATTCTTTGAAAATTGGACTTTCTTCCAAATCACATAACTGGTTCCTAGCAAAGTTTTGAAGCCTGACTTAAATGTGACAGATTTTTGTCACTTGGAGACACTCTGTGCTGAACGTTAGAAATCTACCAGCTGAGTCACAGTGGCACTTACAGTTTTTTGTTTATGTGGTGCTGAGGAATGGAATCCAGGGTTTCATACATGCTAGGCAAGCTTCATTTTCAGCCCAAGGTTTTATGTTTTGTTTTTTCAGTGTTGTTGCTTCTAAGGTACTGTATGAGGTTCTTTCATTTTCTTTGCTTTTTACCTCTTTTCTTCTTTTTCCCTTTAGTTTTATTCTCTGTAGTCACTGTGTTGAATTCGGGTACCCTGTGCCTTGTACATAGGTTTAGGTGATTTGGGGAATGGAGAGGGTATAATAAAATGGTAAAAAAAAAAAAACAAAGGAAAAAGGGTGAACCAATTGAACAGTGATACTTGGAAGACACTAAACGGAAATGAACTGAACAATCTGGGTGGAGAGGAGGCTGAGGGTAGGAAAACAGAGAAAAAGGAGGGAGGGAATAACAATTTTCTTAAGAAATGTGTTCATTACTTATGTAACCGTATGCCAACTATATATTGACTTAACAAAAAAAATTAACTTAAAAAATAATTTAGCCGGGTATGGTGGCTCACACTTGTAAATGTAGCTACTCAAGAGGCTGGGATCCAAGGATAGCAGTTCAAAGTCAGCCTGGGCACTGAAGTCCATGTGACTCTTATCTCCAATTAAACACCAGAAACCCAGAAGTGGCCCTATGGCTCAAGGGATAGGGCAGTAGTCTTGAGCTGAAAAGGTCAGTGACAAGACCCAGGTGCAGAATTGCAGTCCCATGACTTGAATGATGAATGATACTAGCCAGGCTCTGTGCCCTCACACTTGGAATCCTATCTACACAGAATCAGGTTTGAATCCAGCCCAAACAAATTGCATGATATTCTGATTTACAGTTCATTACCAAAAATCTGGAAGTGGATCTGTGGATCAAGTGGTAGAACACTAGCCTGAAGCAAAAAAAAAAACATTTAAGGACAGTTCCCAGGCCCTGGGTTCAAGTCCCAAGACTTGCATAAAACAAACAAAATGTGACGCTGAGTCGTCCGTCATTTGGTGTTATAGTTCAATATTCTTGATATGCGTCTTAGAAATTAAGTCCCTAGCAAATACTCTCCCCTGAAATTCTGCTTCATAGCTGATTCATAGAATTTCAGCATCATTACTATCACCTTCCAGTTAGCATAGCAGTCTACTACTGAAAATTTGAACAAAACTTTTGAGTAATCCTAATAAATCTGTGTATCATCTGCACACACATCAAATCAGCAGGAGGTATGTTCTACTATTATCTAAATGTATTTAATCCCTTCTTGAGTTAATGAGCCTTAAAGAGTAAAACATATGAAATAGTTATGAAACTAACAGTCACCATTCTTCTACCTAATATTGTAATATAAGTTTATAAATGCAAGGACTATTCTGAAGTGTGCAGAAGATAGCTTCTAATTATAATATTCTCATGAAGTATTGTTTTTAGGAAACATGTTGCTTGCTTTGGGAAAGCAAAGGCAAGGAAAAACGATATAGGTAAGTTCCCTATTTATCAGAAGTAAAATACTATTGGGTTTAGATCAACTTCATTCATTCCGTGCTGATGAAACAAATATTTGCAATTCCTGAGGCCAATCACTTCATTGTGATGCACAATCAGCCAGCTTAGATCAACATTCCAAAAAAGGAAAGGAACAAATGAAAAGCAATTAAGGTTTCCAAAATGAACCAGGTGGTGGTGGCAGCTCACACTTGTAATTCTATCTACTCAAGGCCTGAAATCCAAGGATCTGGATTAAGTCTGTCTGTTATGAAAATATTCCTGTCTGTAACATAATCTCTGTTATCACAGCCCAGCTGATACACTCTGCCCAACAGGTTCCAAACACCAAAGTCCATCTCCTATCTGAAATACTATCAAACGTACTCACATATTATTTCCTCTTTGGGAGATAGTTGAAACATGTACCAGAAACATTTCCCTGGCTTCAGAGTGGAAGTGGAAATATATACTCACTAGAATCCCATCTAGTAAATTACAGTCAATCATCGTTCCTCACATCTTGTTAGTTAAATTGAACAATGAGTGTTTGGATCAGAAGCAATGTGTATGAGCATACAGGTTGTAAAATTACTGTAATCCTAGCTACTCAAGATAAGCTGAGACCTGAGGATTCCAGTTCAAAATCAGCCACGCAATAAATTCCATAAGATTTTTACTTCTAATTGACCAGCAAAAAACAGAGCGTTGAATTTCGCTTAAAATGCCACAGCCCTAAGCTTTGCATTAAAGTGATAAGGGGTAGCATTCAGGATGCCCACTCCCTCCACTCCTTTTTAACATAGTACTAGAATTCCTAGGCAGTGCAATAAGGCAAGAAGCAAGCATAAAGGGGATCCAAGTAGGGAAAGAGGAAATAAAACTATCCCTCTTTGCAGATCACATGATTCTGTATTTAAAGAATCCTATAGACTCTACTCCCAAGCTCCTTGAGCTGATTCAAAGCTTTGGAAGGGCAGCAGGCCATAAAATCAACCCTCACAAATCAACTGCCTTACTTTACGCCAACAGTGAGAGGAACGAGGCAATAATCAGGAAAGAAACTCCTTTCACAATAGCCTCAAAGAAAATAAAGTACCTAGGAATTAGCTTAACTAAGAATGTAAAGGACCGTTTAGATGAAAACTTTAAAACCCTAAAAAAGGAAACTAAACTAGAACTAAGGAAATGGAAAAACCTCCCATGCTCCTGGATTGGAAGAATCAACATTGTGAAAATGACAATCTTGCCAAGGGCTATCTACAAATTCAATGCAATACCCATCAACATCCCAATGTCATTCTTTAAAGAAATAGAAGAGGCAATTCAAAATTTCATATGGAATAATAAAAGGCCCCACGTAGCAAAAACACTTCTTAGCAGAAAGAACAGCGCTGGAGGAATTTCAATTCCATACTTTAGACTCGATTACAGAGCAATAATTCTCAAGACAGCTTGGTACTGGCACAAGAACAGGCCTGAAGCCCAATGGAATAGAACTGCGGACCCAGATATTAAACCACAGACCTATGGCCACCTAATCTTTGACAAGGGAGCCAAAAAAATAGAATGGAAGAAAGATAGCCTCTTCAACAAGTTGTGCTGGCAGAACTGGTTAAGCACCTGCAGAAAACTAAAGTTGGATCCTTCTTTGTCACCTTGCACTAGAATTAACTCCAAATGGATCAAACACCTGGAGGTAAAAGCTGACACACTAAAAAGTTTACAGGAAGGAATAGGAGATACACTAGGACTCCTTGGCACAGGTCGAAATTTTCTTAATAAGGACCAAGAATCACAACAAATCAGAGAAAGGCTGGATAAGTGGGACTGCATTAAACTGCAGAGCTTTTGTATGGCAACGGATATAGCTAGTAAACTAATCAGGAAGCCTACAGAGTGGGAGAAGATCTTCACCAACCAAACAACGGAGCAAGGCCTCATATCTAAAATATATCCACAACTCAAAAAATTGAATCACTCCAAAACTAACCTCCAAAGTAACACCAATCCCATTAAAAAATGGGCCAAAGTCTTAAAGAGAGTCTTCTCTGAAGAAGAAACAAAAATAGCCTATAGGCACATGAAGAAATGCTCCACATCTCTGGTAATAAAAGAAATGCAAATCAAAACAACTCTAAGATTCCACCTCACTCCAGTTAGAATGGCCAGGATCAGGAAACGAATGAAAACAGACGCTGGGGGGGATGTGGCCAGGAGGGATCACTACTACACTGTTGGTGGGAGTGCAAACTCCTTCAACCACTATGGAAAGCAGTGTGGAAGTGCCTCAAAAGGCTAAACATAGAACTCCCCTCTGACCCAGCAATTCCACTACTTGGCATTTACCCAACAATCCAGAAACAAGGGCATACTAAACCCACTAGCACAACAATGTTCACTGCAGCACTATTCACCATAGCAAAGATATGGAACCAACCCAGATGTCCCTCAGTTGATGAGTGGATCAACAAGTTGTAGTATTTGTACACAATGGAATTCTATGCTTCTGTCAGAAATAATGACAGCGCCCCTCGTTAGGAAATGGAAAGACTTAGAACAAATCATATTAAATGAAGTAAGCCAAACTCAAAGGAACTTAGGCTCAGTGGTTTCCCTCATTCGTCAAAATCAGTAGAAAGCTTGGGCTCTACTAGCAGAGATTGTCAATAGAGCAAAAGGCCATATATAAGGCTATATAATGTGAAGCTAATTGAAAGGACCTCCAGGATATGGAAACAAAAGCCACATAATGAATGATTGTTGTCCTTAGTGTATTATGTTGTCTCTCATCTCCTTTGCTGTCCCTTGGTTATCCTATATTGATATAGTATCTCACTTTGTTACCTGATATATTGAATTTATTTGTATTTGGATATTTGAAATTTGATAGGGAAGGGGGGAAAACCAAGACGGGTGGGGGGTGTGGGGTTGGAGGGAAATGGGTACCAAGACATGTGAAAGGGTATCAATGTATGTGAATTAATGCACCTTCTATCTGGCAAATATCATCTAACCCTTTTACTAATTACAATAAAAAATGGAAAAAAAGAAAATTGTAATGTGTGGGGAGGATGATGGGGTCAAATACATTTCTTCTTAGAAATTTACCTCATCTGGGTGCCCTGGATTTTCCTGGCCTTCTTCTTAGAGAAAGTTCTGTTATACTGGATTTGTGGCTTGGCAATGATCTAGCATGTACATCTTCGAGTAAGACATCCACAACTTCCATGTCTGATACTCGAGTTTCCTGATCTTTGGCAACAGCACAGCAACATCTTTCTTCCTCCTGAGCCACAGGCCAAGTGAGCTGGCTTGAGCTGGTTGTTAGTTACAGTGGCTTGGTTACCAGGGTTCCATATTCTGTTCCATTGTGAGGGAGGCAGGGTCACCTTTCAGGGCCCAATGACCAAAGATCCTTGCTCACAAAAGACCTCACCAAAGACATACTGGAGGCTGAATCTCTCCTCCAATCTCACAATATACATGTGGATGTAGTATACAGCACACCTTATTTGTCCAATCCCAATGTCTTCCACTAGGCCCAACTACCAGTCTGGTCTCAGGCTCAAGGAGCCTTTCTTAGGTAAGATCCAGACTTAAGGGTCAATATTGCCCTCATCCTTTACAAAACATTTGCTTCACAGTGCCTTCTCTCCCTGCATTTTGCCCCTTGTCGAATTTTTTTTGTTTTTTCTTGTCTTGGGATTGACCTCAGAGTGTGAACATTGTTCTTGGGCTTTCTTTAGGCTTTAGCTGTCCCACCGAGCCACAGCACCACTTGCAGCGTTTTCTATGTATGTGGTAATGAGGAATCAAACCTGAGTTTTTTTGCGTGGTAGCCAAGGACTCTACCACTAGGTCAAACACACAGGGCATCTTGCACATATTTTTGAGGTCAATCTACTAGGATATTATTAGATTTCTGTATCCTAATCACTTTTTTCCTGATGATTAGCTTTGCTGTCATGTGTAAAAAATGCAAGAAGGAAAAACACAGAATTAGTGAAATTAAAAAAAAACCATTACACAGAGTTAAGTGTTCATTCTTTGTAGGAGAAAAGATATTTGGATATGATGATGATGATGATGATGACTTTATAATTACTATGTCAGGGTTGAGAGTTTGGCATAGTGGTAGAGTGCTTGCCTAGCATCCATGAAGATCTGGGTTTGATTGCTCAGTATCACATAGATAGAAAATCTAGATGTGGCACCGTGGCTCAAGTGGCAGAGGACTACACTTGAGAAAACCCGAGGACAGTGCTCAGGCCCTGAATTCAAGCCCCAAGACTGGCAGAAAGATAAAAGAAAATAAAAATGCTTTTCACGAGCTAATTCACTCACAGCATTTGCTTCTGAAATCTTTGCTTCTGCATCTTGTGAAATACCCCTTTCCCTGAACGTAGACAAGAAAAACAGATCCATCCCATGGTCCACTGTGAGGCCCCTGGTTGGGCTAAGAGCTAGTCGTGCAGCAACACATAAGTTTTATTCTAATACTTCCCAAACTTTGTACTCAAATATGCTACCTACTTACCAACTTAGGTCATTTATCCTTATGCTATACCTTTTCTTTATTACTACAATATTCTTACACTCCTACGTTAATCCTCTTGTACCTCCCTGACCTCTCTCATTCTATTTTTCTATCTCTGGAACTTTGCTGGTCTTTCAACCCTTATACTGCACGGATCTACACTTGATGGCTGTTGAGCAATATTGTATATGTAGGTGGTTAATTATTCTCTAGGCTCAGAGGGACTTAAAGACAATAGAGATTGGATTGAGAGGCTTATTGTTTTGGGTATAAATCGCTTATCAATAGTTGTATTAGACTGGTCTGTAAGTGCACAAAAAGAAAGAGTGATAATACCAATCAAAACTTGTGAACATCTAGTTTCTGCCAGCTACAGAGGTCTAGTTTGGTTATATCTGAAAAACTATAATCGTATTTAGTAGTAATCTTGCTCCCATTTTCAAATGGGCAGAACAAGAAACTCAAGAAAAATGTGAAATCAAGAAACAACATCCCCCACCCAATGTAAATAGACAATGGAACAGTCACTGGCAAACCTAGAGGAGAGTCTTCCAAGTGCTACACAAATGCAATTGATAAACATCATTAATGGAAAATGTGAAAATATAAAGAAAGAGATAATGGAGGAAACCATAGCTGAACAAGAGGAAAGCAAAAACAAGGTGATAAGTGAAAAAGACGAAGCCATAAAGGAGGCCATAATAAAGGTTTTTCAAAGAAAGATGGATGAATTCATAGAATGCACAAATAAAAACGTGACCAAACTCCAGCAAATGTCCAAAGAAAATAAAGCTACTGAGCTAACCACTCAAAAGGAAATCAAGGAGATAAAGAAATCCATACATGATCTAAAACAAGAGACGCAAGGCATAAAAAGTGAGCAATTAGAAGCAAGGGAGATGAAAAATAAAGTAGATAGCTTTGATAGCAGGTTAGACAACGCAGAGGAGAGAATTTCCGGGGCTGAAGATAATTTAGGTATTATAAAGAATAGAAAATGAGTCAATCCAAATCTAGGAAATATGAGAGAGCGCTTCAGGAGGTCCAAGATACAATTAGGAAGCCTAATTTAAGGCTAGTTGGTATTGAGGAGGGCGTAGAGAAAGAGGTCAATGGTATTGGAAATATACTTCAGGGAATAATCTCACAGAATTTCCCAAATATCCAGAAGGGCAGGCCCATCCAGAGACGAGAAGCTTTTAGAACCCCAAACAGACCTGACCAGAAAAGAACATCACACCGCCACATTGTGATCCGAACTGGATGAATAGAAACGAAAGGAAAGATCCTAAAGGCAGCCAGGGAAAAGGGATCAGTAACCTATAAAGGCAAACCAATCAGAATAACCCCAGATTTCTCGGCTGAGACCATGCAAGCCCGAAGTGACTGGAAGCATATATGTCATGCCCTTAAATCAAATAACTACCAACCAAGAATACTGTAGCCAGCTAAGCTCTCATTCAAACTGAGGGAACAATAAAACATTCCATTCCAGGGAAAAGCTGCAACAATATGTCGAAACAAAACCAACACTACAGAGAATTCTCAACGATGCTCTATACATACAAAACCAAAATAAATGCATTATAGGGAAAGAAATGGCACCTAAACAGCATACCATCTAAGACCACAAGAACTGTCAAGACACAGGCCCTACTAAAAGCTTTTAAAAATGGTAGGAACTAATAAATATCTCTCAATCGTAACTCTCAATATCAATGGACTTAACTCTCCAATTAAACAGTATAGGCTGTCTAGTTGGATCAAAAAGCAAGAGCCATCGTTCTGCTATCTTCAAGAGACACATCTTACCCAAAAACAATCATCTTTGGAAAGTGAGAGGTTGGAATAAATTCTATCAAGCTAACTGCCCTCATAAACAGGCTGGAGTTGCCATCCTCATATCAGACAATAGACTTCAAACTAAAATTAGTAAGAAAAGACAAAGAAGGTTACTACATACTCCTAAAGGGATCTTTCCTCCAGGAAGACATAACGATCCTAAATATTTACACACCCAATCCCGGAGCTCCAAATTCATCAAGCAAACTTTATTTACACTGAAACCATACATAGATCGAAATACAGTGATTGTTGGTGAGTTTAACACACCACTCTCACCTATGGACAGATCAACAAGGCAAAAACTCTACAGAGAAACCTTAGAACTGAACAACTATATAGACCAACTAGATCTAACAGACATCTGCAGAATATTCCACCCAGTAAAAACACAATATACGTTTTTCTCAGCAGCACATGGAACATTTTCCAAAATAGACCACATCTTAGGCCATAAAGCAAACCTGGACAGATTCAGAACCAAAGAAATTATTCCATGCACACTCTCAGACCATAAAGGCATCAAATTGGAACTGAACACACATCTCCACCAAAGAAAACCCTGTAACTCATGGAGACTGAACAACACATTGTTGAATCAAAAACAATGGGTAATCGAGGAGATCAGAACAGATATCCAACTGTTTATGAAATTTAACAATAAGGAGCACGCAAATATCAACTCCTTAGGGACACAACAAAGGCAGTACTCAGAGGAAAATTTGTAGCGCTGAGTGCCTACAACAGCAAGTTGGAAAAATGGCAAACCAACTAGTTAAAGTCTCACCTTAACCTCTTGGAAAAAGAGCAACAAACCAACCCTAAACCCATTAGGAGAAAGCAAATTATTAAAATCAAAGCAGAATTAAATGATTTGGAATAAAAAAATCTATAGAAAGAATCAACAAAACAAGGAGTTGGTTCTTTGAAAGAATTAACAAAATTGACAAGCCCTTAGCAAATCTTACCAAAAAAAGAAGAGAGCATATCGAAATAAACAAAATCGCAGATGAAAATGGTAATATCACGACAGAAATTACCAAGATCCAGAATATCATGAGGGAATACTTCTCAAACCTTTACGCCAACAAATTTGAGAATCTAGAAGAAATGGATGAATTCCTAGACAATATTAACATACCCACACTGAACCAAGAAGAGCTAACTCAACTCAACAGGCCTATTTCAAGCTCTGAAATAGAAAGGGAAATTAGACAACTTCCACTTAAAAAGAGCCCAGGGCCAGATGGATTCACAGCTGAATTGTATAAGGTCTTCAAAGCAGAGCTCACACCAATATTCCTCAAGCTCTTCAACGAAATTGAAAATGAAGGTTCTTTACCAAACTGATTCTGTGAAGCCAGTATATCCCTCATCCCCAAACCAGACAGAGATTCATCAAAGAAAGAGATCTATAGATCCATTTCTTTGATGAACATCGATGGAAAACTTCTCAACAAAATACTGGCCAAACGTCTACAACAACTCAACAAAAAAATTATACACTATGATCAAACTGGATTCATCACAGGGAGGCAACGCTGGTTCAACATACACAAATCAATTAATATAATTCAACACATCAACAGGAGCAGGGATAAAATCACATGAATGTCTCAATAGATGCGGAAAAGTCATTTGACAAGATCCAAAACCCCTTTATGTTAAAAGATGTGGAGAAACTAGGAATCCATGGAACATTTCTCAATGTAATAAAGGCTGTGTATGAGAAACCCACTGCTACTATTATACTTAATGGTGAAAATCTAAAGCCATTCCCTCTAAAATCAGG
Source organism: Megascapheus bottae (assembly GCF_031878675.1). Lineage (NCBI taxonomy): Eukaryota > Metazoa > Chordata > Mammalia > Rodentia > Geomyidae > Megascapheus > Megascapheus bottae. The sequence goes on from NW_028327500.1 coordinate 437,320, forward strand.
AACGAGACAAGGATGCCCACTCTCTCCACTCCTTTTTAACATAGTACTAGAATTCCTAGGCAGTGCAATAAGGCAAGAAGCAAGCATAAAGGGGATCCAAGTAGGGAAAGAGGAAATAAAACTATCTCTCTTTGCAGATGACATGATTCTGTATTTAAAGAATCCTATAGACTCTACTCCCAAGTTCCTTGAGCTGAATCAAACTTTGGAAGGGTAGCAGGCCATAAAATCAACCCTCACAAATCAACTGCCTTACTTTACGCCAACACTGAGAGGAACGAGGCAATAATCAGGAAAGAAACTCCTTTCACAATAGCCTCAAAGAAAATAAAGTACCTAGGAATTAGCTTAACTAAGAATGTAAAAGACCGTTTAGATGAAAACTTTAAAACCATAAAAAAGGAAATTAAAGCAGAACTAAGGAAATGGAAAAACCTCCCATGCTCCTGGATTGGAAGAATCAACATTGTGAAAATGACAATCTTGCCAAGGGCTATCTACAATTTCAATGTAATACCAATCAACTTCCCAATGTCATTCTTTAAAGAAATAGAAGAGGCAATTCAAAATTTCATATGGAATAATAAAAGACCCCGTATAGCAAAAACACTTCTTAGCAGAAAGAACAGCGCTGGAGGAATTTCAATTCCAAACTTAAGACTCTATTACAGAGCTATAATTCTTGTACGGGCACAAGAACAGGCCTGAAGCACAATGGAATAGAACTGCGGACCCAGATATTAAACCACAGACCTATGGCCACCTAATCTTTGACAAGGGAGCCAAAAAATAGAATGGAAGAAAGATAGCCTCTTTAACAAGTTGTGCTGGCAAAACTGTTTAAGCACCTGCAGAAAATTAAATTGGATCCTTCTTTATTACTTTGCAATAGAATTAACTCCAAATGGATCAAAGACCTGGAGGTAAAAGCTGACACACCGAAAAGTTTACAGGAAGGAAGAGGAGATACACTAGGCCTCCTTGGCACAGGTCGAAACTTTCTTAATAAGGACCAAGAATCACAACAAATCAGAGAAAAGCTGGATAACTGGGATTGCATTAAACTGCAGAGCTTTTGTATGGCAACGGATATAGCTAGTAAACTAATCAGGAAGCCTACAGACTGGGAGAAGACCTTCACCAACCAAACAATGGACAAAGGCCTCATATCTAAAATATATCAACAACTCAAAAAATTGAATCACTCCAAAACTAACCTCCAAAGTAACACCCATACCATTAAAAAATGGGCCAAAGACTTAAAGAGAGTCTTCTCTGAAGAAGAAACAAAAATATCCTATAGACACATGAAGAAATGCTCCACATCTCTGGTCATAAAAGAAATGCAAATCAAAACAACTCTAAGATTCCACCTCACTCCAGTTAGAATGGCCAGGATCAGGAAAACGAATGACAACAGATGCTGGAGGGGACGTGGCCAGGAGGGGTCACTACTACATTGTTGGTGGGAGTGCAAACTCGTTCAACCACTATGGAAAGCAGTGTGGCAGTGCCTCAAAAGGCTAAACATAGAACTCCCCTATCACCCAGCAATTCCACTACTTGGAATTTACCCAACAATCCAGAAACAAGGACATACTAAACCCACTAGCACAACAATGTTCATTGCAGCACTATTCACCATAGGAAAGATATGGAACCAACCCAGATGTCCCTCAGCTGATGAGTGGATCAACAAGTTGTGGTATTTGTACACAATGGAATTCTATGCTGCTGTCAGAAAGAATGACATCGCCCCATTTGTTAGGAAATGGAAAGACTTAGAACAAATCATATTAAGTGAAGTAAGCCAGACTCAAAGGAACTTAGGCTCAGTGGTTTCCCTCATTCGTCATAATCAGTAGAAACCTTGGGCTCTACTAGCAGAGATTGGCAATAGAGCAAAAGGCCATATATAAGGCCATATAATGTGAAGCTAATTGAAAGGACGTCCAGAATATTGAAACAAAAGCCATATAATGAATGATTGTTGTCCTTAATGTACTATGTTGTCTCTCATCTCCTTTGCTATCCCTTGGTTATCCCATGTTGGTATAGTATCTCACTTTGTTATCTGATATATTGAATTTATTTGTATTTGGATATTTGAAATTTGATAGGGAAGGGGGGAAAACCAAGACGGGTGGGGGATGGGTACCAAGACATGTGAATGGGTATCAATGTATGTGAATTAATGCACCTTCTATCTGGCAAATATCATGTAACCCTTTTACTAATTACAATAAAAAAATTAAAAAAAAGAATGTTGTATTCTGTGGGGAGGATGATGGGGTCAAATACATTTCTTCTTAGAAATATACCTCATCTGGTTGCCCTGGATTTTCCTGGCCTTCTTCTTAGAGAAAGGCCTGTTATACTGGATTTGTGGCTTCGCAATGATCTAGCATGTACATCTTCGAGTAAGACATCCACAACTTCCATGCCTGAGACTCGAGTTTCCTGATCTTTGGCAACAGCACAGAAACATCTTTCTTCCTCCTGAGCCACAGGCCAAGTGAGCTGGCTTGAGTTGGTTGTTAGTTACAGTGGCTTGGTTACCAGGGTTCGATATTCTGTTCCATTGTGAGGGAGGCAGGGTCACCTTTCAAGGCCCAATGACCAAAGATCCTTGCTCACAGAAGACCTCACCAAAGACATACTGGAGGCTGAATCTCTCCTCCAATCTCACAATATACATGTGGATGTAGTAAACAGCACACCTTATTTGTCCAATCCCAATGTCTTCCACTAGGCCCAACTACCAGTCTGGTCTCAGGCTGAAGGAGCCTTTCTTAGGTAAGATCCAAACTTAAGGGTCAATATTGCCCTCATCCTTTACAAAACATGTACTTCACAGTGGCTTCTCTGCCTGCATTTTGCTCCGTGTCGAATTTTTTTTGTTTTTTCTTGTCTTGGGATTGACCTCAGAGTGTGAACATTGTTCTTGGGCTTTCTTTAGGCTTTAGCTGTCCCACCGAGCCACTGCACCACTTGCAGCGTTTTCTATGTATGTGGTAATGAGGAATCAAACCTGAGTCTTTTTGCGTGGTAGCCAAGGACTCTACCACTAGGTCAAACACACAGGGCATCTTGCACATATTTTTGATGTCAATCTTCTGGGATATTATTAGGTTTCTAATCCTAATCAATTTTTTCCTGATGATTAGCTTTGCTGTCATGTGTAAAAAATGCAAGAGTGAAAAACACAGAAGAATTAGTGAAATTTTAAAAAAAGCATTCCACACATAGGTAAGTGTTCATTCTTTGTAGGAGAAAGGATATATTGATATGATGATGATGACTTTATAATTACTATGTCAGGGTTGAGAGTTTGTCATAGTGGTAGACTGCTTGCCTAGCATCCATGAAGATCTGGGTTTGATTGCTCAGTATCACATAGATAGAAAATCTAGATGTGGCACTGTGGCTCAAGTGGCAGAGGGCTAGACTTGAGAAAACCCGAGGACAGTGCTCAGGCCCTGAATTCAAGCCTCAAGACTGGCAGAAAGATAAAAGAAAATAAAAATCCTATTTACGAGCTCATTCACTCACAGCATTTGCTTCTGAAATCTTCGCTTCTGCATCTTGTGAAATACCCCTTTCCCTCAACGTAGACAAGAAAAACTGATCCATCCCATGGTCCACTGTGAGGCCCCTGGTTGGGCTAAGAGCTAGTCGTGCAGAAACACATAGGTTTTATTCTAATACTTTCCAAACTTTGTACTCAAATATGCTACCTACTTACCAACTTAGGTCATTTATCCTTATGCTATACCTTTTCTTCATTACTGCAATATTCTTACACTCCTATGTCAATTCTCTTGTACCTCCCCTGACCTCTCCCATTCTTTTTTTCTATCTCTGGACCTCTGCTCGTCTTTCAACCCTTATACTGCACGGATCTACACTTGATGGCTGTTGAGCAATATTGTATATGTAGGTGGTTATTCATTCTCTAGGCTCAGAGGGACTTAAAGACAATAGAGATTGGATTGAGAGGCTTATTGTTTTGGGTATAAATCGCTTATCAGTAGTTGTATTGGACTGGTCTGTAAGTGTACAAAAAGAAAGAGTGATAATACCATTCGAAACTTGTGAACATCTAGTGTCTGGCAGCTACAGAGGACTAGGTTGGTTATATCTGAAAAACTATAATCGTATTTAGTAGTAAATTTGCTCCCATTTTCAAATGGGTAAAACAAGAAACTCAAGAAAAATGTCAAATCAAGAAACAACATCCCCCACCCAATGTAAATAGACAATGGAACAGTCACTGGCAAACCTAGAGGAGAGTCTTCCAAGTGCTACAGAAATGCAGTTGATAAACATCATTAATGAAAAATGTGAAAATATAAAGAAAGAGATAATGGAGGAAGCCATAGGTGAACAACAGGAAAGCAAAACAAGGTGACAAGTGAAAAAGAAGAAGCCATAAAGGAGTCCATAATAAAGGATTTTCAAAGAAAGATGGATGAATTCATAGAATCCACAAATAAAAACGTGACCAAACACCAGCAAATGTCCAAAGAAAATAAAGCTACTGAGCTAACCACTCAAAAGGAAATCAAGGAGATAAAGAAATCCATACATGATCTAAAACAAGAGATGCAAGGCATCAAAAGAGAGCAATTAGAAGCAAGGGAGATGAAAAATAAAGGAGACAGCTTTGATAGCAAGTTAGACAATGCAGAGGAGAGAATTTCAGGGGCTGAAGATAATTTAGGTATTATAGAGAAAGAACAGAAAATGAGTCAATCCAAATCTAGGAAATATGAGAGAGCGCTTCAGGAGGTCCAAGATACAATTAGGAAGCCTAATTTAAGGCTAGTTGGTATTGTGGAGGGTGTGGAGAAAGAGGTCATTGATATTGGAAATATACTTCAGGGAATCATCTCAGAGAATTTCCCAAATATCCAGAAGGGCAGGCCCATCCAGATACGAGAAGCTTTTAGAACCCCAAACAGACCTGACCAGAAAAGAACATCCCACCGCCACATTGTGATCCAAACTGGATCAATAGAAACGAAAGAAAAGATCCTAAAGGCAGCCAGGGAAAAGGGATCAGTAACCTATAAAGGCAAACCAATCAGAATAACCCCAGATTTCTCAGCAGAGACCATGCAAGCACGAAGTGACTGGAAGCATATATGTCATGTGCTTAAATCAAATAACTACCAATCAAGAATACTGTAGCCAGCTAAGCTCTCATTCATAACTGAGGGAACAATAAAAACATTCCATTCCAGGGAAAAGCTGCAACAATATGTCGAAACAAAACCAACACTACAGCGAATTCTCAAAGATGCTCTATACATAGAAAACCAAAATAAATGCAATATAGGGAAAGAAATGGCACCTACACAGCATACCATCTAAGGACCACAAGAATTGTCAAGACACAGGCCCTACTAAAAGCTTTTAAAAATGGTAGGAACTAATAAATATCTCTCAATCCTAACTCTCAATATCAATGGACTTAACTCTCCAATTAAACGGCATAGGCTGTCTAGTTGGATCAAAAAGAAGAGCCATCGTTCTGCTGTCTTCAAGAGACACATCTTACCCAAAAACAATTATCTTTTGAAAGTGAGAGGTTGGAATAAACTCTATCAAGCTAACTGCCCCCATAAACAGGCTGGAGTTGCCATCCTCATATCAGATACAATAGACTTCAAACTAAAATTAGTAAGAAAAGACAAAGAAGGTTACTACATACTACTTAAGGGATCTTTCCTCCAGGAAGACATAACGATCCTAAATATTTACACACCCTTTTGAAGATTCTCAAAAGATTGAAGATTCTGCCAGTGTAAGTTAGATTCCGGCATTGATATTAAATAATGCAATGAGTAGGGATTTATATTTGAAATATAACTGTTGACAAAATCTAACACACATTTGCTTAGTATTTGCTTTTGATTTCCCAAGAAGTACAGTACAAGCTAACACTTGTGGCATATATCGACTGGGAGAAATGATTCAGAATATGTGACTCATTTGAACAGGAGTCAGTGAAAGATACAGAAGCAGGATACCCATATTGTGATAATTTGTATCTTTTGCATATTTTGTGTTTGTTGTTAATTCCATTTGTAGTGTACATTTCTAGGTAAAAACTTTTTTCCAAACAATTTGTTATTTCACCCGTAAAAAAAGACATTTATATGCCTGATAAAATTCACAGAATCCAATTTTTTCCATCTTATTTTTTGTTTTTTGGGGTTTTTTTGGTGGGTCATAGATCTTGAACTCAGCCTGGGCACTATCCCTGAGCTCTTCAGCTCCAGGCTACCACCTTACCCTGGAGCCAAGCCCCACTTCCCATTTTCTAAAGGTAAATTGGAGATAAGTGTCTCAGGTCTTTTTGTGCCAGGATGGCTTTAAACCTTGATCCTCAGATCTCAGCCTCCTGAGTAGCTAGGATTATAGAAGTGAGCCACCACCCCATCATGCTCAGCTTTCTGGGTTTTTTTTAAACTCGGTTTGAGCACTGTCCTTCAGCTTTCCTCAAGCCTAGTGATTTTCTACGTGAGCCACAGCACTACTTCTGGTTTTTTCTGTGTATGTGGTACTGCGGAATTGAACCTTGGTCTTCATACAAGCACTCTACAACTATGCCAAACTCCCAGCCCCTCCACATTAGTTTTTATGATAGATCTTTCCATGCATCCAGGATGGCTAGAAATCCTTCTTGAGTTTCCCAAGATCAGGGAGTATAGGTGTGTCCCATCCTGTGTGGCTACATAACCATTGTTTAGGGTACAGTTCTCTCTTCATTCTACCCATCTAGAGCAATTTTCATCTTCCATGTATAATCATTAAACATTCAGCTCCTGTTCCTCTCTACTCCATTCTCTGGAACCATCGTGCTTTTTGGCTCTAAGGGTTTGTTGATCCTTGGAAGCTCTGGAAGGGAAAACATACCCTAGCTCTTCCTTTATGACTGCTGTATTTTTAGTTTACTGTAATCAAGATTCATCTGTAAAATATAGTAAAATGTTCTTCCTTTTCAATGCATTGTTTTGCATATTTCTATCTTTGGATTATTATTAATAGGTGTGAATGGATTCTCCACATATTTGTTCTAGTCTCTGCTTTCTCTTCCATTAGGTACAAATCTAGAAATAGAAGTGTTGGACCATATTTCTATGTAATTCTATATTTAGTACTTTTTTAGCACTCTCCACGCAATTTTTGATTGTTTTATATTCCTTGCAGAACTATTCCAAAGTTCTACTTCTTCTCACTACCTTCCCAGTAATAGTTAGACTTTGAAAGTTGTTTTTTTGTATGCGTGTGTGTGTGTGTGTGTGTGTTTGTGTGTGTGTATGTGGATCTTTTTGTTTAAAACTATATTTATATTAATATACTTAAAGTGATGATTTCATTGTAATTTTAATTTTCTCATGACTGTTAATATTGAACTTCTTTCTACATTTTGATCTACTATTTGTATATATTCTTTTTAGATAATCCTATCCAATCTCCAATTTTTTTCCCTTTTTTTGTGGGGTAGTGGGGAAAGTCATGGGGCTTGGACCTTGGGCCGTGAGCTCTTTAGTTTAAGGCTATTGTCCTACCCTGAGTATTGCCCCTCAGTTCTTCTGCTCACAGCTTCCTACCCCTCTTCCCATTATATACAGAACAAAGTTCATCCTCAGTCTTTTTGAAAAAGTAAAACATACAGTAAATTTGTAGTATGAAACAGCAAGAAATAAATTTCTTGCCAGGTGCAGTGTCTTCTACCTGTAATCCTATCTACTCAGATATCAGGCTGATATCTAAAGATTTGGTTCAAAGCCAGCCTGGGCATTAGAAAGTCTATGAGACTCTCATCTACAGTTAACCACTAGAATATGGGAAATGGCACTGTGGCTTCATATGTAGGGTGATAGCCTTGAGTTGAAGAGCTCAGGAACAGTGCCCAGGCCCAGAGTTCAAGCCTTACAAATCCCCCAGCCAAAAAAAAGAAAAAAAAGTTTCTCCCCCAAGTGATTATTATGCCAGACATAGAACATTAACATTCTGGGTGTACTTCACAGTATTATTACTTGATACCCTAAGATTTTGCAATATTCTCTCAGTATCAGCATATGTCATCATATAATGTAGTTCCTTTTTAATGGAATAATTCCATTTATAACCTAAATCTACTCCCCCGACTTATTTTTGTCGATACCACAATTGCTCTACCATGATATGTCACAAGCCATTAAACATTTTATGGTGGGTAATTGGAAAGGAGTCTCATGGAATTTTGTGCCAGGCTGGCTTTGAACCATGGTCCTCAGATCTCAGTCTCCTGAGTAGCTAGGATGACAGGCGTGAGCCACCAACACCTGGCTTGCCTTTTTATTTTTTTGTGGGTCTTAGGACTTGAACTCTGTGCCTAGGCACCATCCCTAAGCTTTTTAGGTCAATATTTCATGTAAGTCTAAACATTTAAGTAAAGGAATACAATTCCAACAAAAAAAAGAATAAAATTCCAGACATGGTGTGCTTATAACTCAGTGCTAATTACTTGATGAAAATGTGCCATTCCAGAAGCTGGTGTCATTTGATGATGTAGCTGTGGATTTCAGCTGGGAGGAGTGGCAGCATCTGGACAATGCTCAGAGGACCCTGTACAGAGATGTAATGCTGGAGACCTACAGCAACCTGGTGTCCTTAGGTGAGCAAAAGTCAAATTCACTTGCAAGGCCAAGTGCCTTGTTATTTTGCAGATACGTGAATGTTTATCAAACTTTCAATACTATTTAAATGAAAGATTCCAGGCCCTGAGAAGTATCATTACTTTCTTAAGAAAACCTAAGATAATTTTGTACTCATTCTTCAGGATACCTTCAGGATACTTTGACCACAGTTCTAAATTATGTTTCCTCTAATGGAGACGACATTCCAAACTTACACAGTAATTGTAAGTGGATAAACCATCCAGAATAGAACATATATAATTATTGGAAATAGGATCTACAAATCACTAAACAGTGAGTTTATAATGGAAACCTGGCACTAGGTGCAATGTTTCATGCCTGTAATCTTAAAATATTCAGGAGGAAGAAATCTAAGAATTCTAATTTGAAGCCAGCAATGGCATAAAAATTGCCATGAAACTCTATAACTCCAAGTAACCCCTCAAAAATGTTAGTGGACTGTCAAGAGTTTGACTTTGTGATTGAGTGATTGCTTAGCATGCATGAAGACCTATGCATGTAAGTGGAGCTGGGACTCAAACTGGTATTTTTCTAGCCTTGAGCAAGACAGCTAAGTTTATGCCATACAAAATGAATCCAGAGCTGGGGAAAAGTCAACCATGGAGCCAGTGCGAAATGAGAGAAAAGATTTAATAAATAACTTGTGAGTAGGATGTCTGCGAACTTAAAGCAATGATAACACAGCATAAGCAATAATTCTCTACTGTTTCTAATTTACAGGGCCCTGTGTTCCCAAACCTGTATTAATTGACAAGCTAGAGCACTATGCAGAACTCTGGATAGGAAATTCCTCTGACAAGAATATCACAGGTGAGTGAATGCATCTTCATATTGATGTTGGAGCCTGAGCCCCATTGGTAAGTTCATGTTGTGACGTACTGAGCCATAATATTCTTAGTTACCCTAAATCCTGTGTGGAACCTATGGAATTCTTTGTGAATGAATCAAGAATCATTTTCATTTCCCAATCCTATGCTTGGTCTCAGGGCCTGAGCATGGTCCTTGGGTTTTCTCAAGGCTAGCTCTCTACTTCTTGAGTCATAGCACCACTTCTGGCTTTTTCTTTGTATGTAGTACCAAGGAACTGAACCAGGTCTTTGTGCATGCTAGCCCAAACCCCCGGCACCAAGAATCATAGGGTGATATGATGAATTCTATGTGGCAGTAGAGTTAAAGTTAGATTTCTCTGTAGAAATCACTGTGAAACAAAATAAAATGAGAAAGCCATGAGCCCGTGGCTCATGCCTGTAATCCTAGCTACTTAGGAGGCTGAGATCTGAGGATCAAGGTTCAAAGACTAACCTATCACAAAAACACCTTAGACTCTTCTCTCCAATGAACCAATAGAAAATGAGAAGTGGGGTTGAGTCCAAAGACATAGGGCAGTAGCCTTGAGCTGAAGAGCTCAGGAAGAACAGCAGGTGTAGAATTCAAGTCCCATGACCGCAAAACAAGAAAGAAAGAAAGAAAGAAAGAAAGAAAGAAAGAAAGAAAGAAAGAAAGAAAGAAAGAAAGAAGAAAGAGGGAAGGAAGAGGGAAGGAAGGAAAGGAAGAAAGAAAGGAAGAAAGAAAGAAAGAAAGAAAGAAAGAAAGAAAGAAAGAAAGAAAGAATGATATTTCATTTCTTTAAAACTAAGACTATAAATGATTGAGCAAAGAAGCAATAAGTCAGGGCATTATTCTCTGATAATGATAATATCTTTATGCTGGTAGGAAGAGACTGGTATTCAAAACCAGACGTTTCCACCAGAAATTGAGCCTAGTGGTAGAGTGCTTGCCTAGCATGCACAAAGACACAGGTTTGATTCCTTATTACAATATACATAGAAAAAGCCAGAAGTAATGAATTCATTGGTAGGGTTCTAGTCTTGAGAAAACCCAAGGACAGTGGTTAGGTCCTAAGTTCAAACCCAGGAATGGAAGGAAAAAAAAAACAACAAAGTTTCAATCAACATAAGAAAACTAACTAGACAATGAGCTGGGGATTTTCTGGTCTTCCATGGTTCTGAGGGACAGGAGTGTTAGAAAAGGAATTTTTATAAGACTTCAAATGGAAAGAAACAAATTTCAAAATTCCCACAAATACCTAAATTGAGACTTTAGTGAGAAGTTGTAACTGAAGGGATATAGGTGTAAGTCCTTACTCTCAAGAATCGTTCTTGCTTGGATCAAAGGCAAACAGACATATAAACCAAACTTGTGGCCGCTGAATCTAGAAAAAATTCGTGTTCCTCACTTAATGGTTAATAAGCAAACAGCATTGAAACTGGGTAAGGTAATCCTATCTGCTACTCAGGACCTGAGACTCTTATCTGTAGTTAACTCTAGAAAACAGGAAGTGGGGCTGTAGCTCAAGGATAGGGGTTATAGTCTTCTGCTGAAGTGTTCAGGGACAGGGCCGAGGCCTATGAACTACAAAAAAAAAGAAAAGAAAAGAAAAGAAAGTTTTAAAAAGATGCAAAACAGCACAATATTTAGATTATTTCTCAAAAATAAAAGAAAGGCAGCTATTCCTCAATGTATAAACAAAACAGTATTTGAAAAAAACAGCTGCAGGTATATTATAGGTAGTATTCAGCTTAAAACTGTAGCAATACATAGATGGGTAATTTCAATAAATATTTCCTGTGATATAAAAAGAGAACTAAAACACAGAAAAACATTATTGGTCATTGTAAAATATCATTTTCTTAATAGATTAGGGAGAAAAGCATATATTTCTCACAAATCAATTTCCACTTTTATATTTTAAAATATCTAACCCTTAGGATGGGAAAGTAAAGTCATTACCTTTACAGTAAGGAATATTTGTATCTCATGTATGTTTGTGTCTTTTTTTCTATGACTCATTTTAGATGTCCAGGTAATGGAAAATGTATTCAAGACCTGCCAGGAAAGTCCACATGAATGTCTTTGTGAAGTAGCAGTTGCAAGTAGTATCGAAGTGGAGGAAAACGTGAGATTTGCAACAACTTTAAATTTGAGCTCTACACATAATCCAGAGCTGATTAGTAATAACGGTAACAACTTAGGGGTGAGGACTGAGGAGTTCATAAAGTGTCAGAACATGCTTCTGTCTCCTAAGCCTGATGAGATGCATACTGCATATAGATCTCGTATGTCTCCTGTTCTTAAAAAATCCATCGGATATTCAGAGCATTTTCTTCATGATTGTGACAGTCCAAAAGATCTGCAGTATCATAATTCTGTTCTCCCTGCCCAAGAAATTCTTCAGGGAGGGAGAAAAACTGCTAAATGTACTGTGTGATGAAATATTGTACTTAACACCGACCATCACTACACATCCGAAAAGGTACACAGGAGAGACTCCTCATACATGTAGTGAATGTGAGAAATCTTTCAGTAATGAAATACGCCTTACAATACCTCAGAGCAAATATCCTGAGATATGTGATGCGTACATCAAGTGTGAAAATTAATTTCTGAGGAGTCAGACCTGACGCTCCAACCTCGATCTCCAAGAGAAGACAAACCTTATGAATATGAGGAACGTAATAAAATTTCTGCCCAGAATTCAGCTCTCAGCACACATCAGAGATCTCACACAGAAGAGAAATCTTTAATGGGATAAATGTGGGAAGACTTTTAGACTGAAATCATACCTCACTTTGCACCAGAGAAGACACACAGAAGAGAAACCTTATGAATGTAACAAATGTGAAAAGTCTTTCACCCAGAAGATACACCTTCGAGTTCATCAAATAACACACACAGGAGAGAAATCTTATAAGTGTAATGAATGTGGAAAGTCTTTCCAAGGGAAGGGAAAACTTCGTGTTCATCAGAGAATACACACAGGAGTGAAACCTTATGAATGTAACCAATGTGTAAAGTCTTTCCGACAGAAATCTTCCCTCAAATTGCATGAAAGAACACACACAGGAGAGAAACCTTATGTGTGCAACAAATGTGGAAAGACCTTCAAGTGGAAGTCATATCTTGATGGGCATAATAGAACACACACAGGAGAGAAAACTTATGCATGTAGTGAATGCGGAAAGTCTTTCAAATGGAAGGTAAAACTCCATGTTCATCAGAGAATATACTCAGGAGAAACACCTTATGAGTGTAACATATGGGGAAAGTCCTTCACACAAGCTAAACCTCAACATGCATAAGACAATTCAAACAGGAGAAAAACCTTATGAATGTAACCGATGTGGAATGTCTTTCAAATGGAAGTCTTCCCTCAAATTGCATCAGAGAACACACACAGGAGAGAAACTGTACGAGTGCATCAAATGTGGTAAGACCTTCAGATGGAAGTCACATTACAGGAGGCATAACAGAATTCACACATATTAGAAACCTTAGGAATATAACCAAAGTTGAAAGTCTTTCGTGCAGTATTCACCCTTCAGGAAGCGTAAGAGAGTTCACACATATGAGAAGCCTTAGCAATGTAATAAATAGGAAAGACTTTTTAGTCTGTGGAAGAAAACTCAGCTTGTGTCACAGAACCAACACAAGATAAAACCCTTAATGAATGTAGCAAATGTTCAGTCTTTTCCCCAGAAGGCACAAGTCAAGATTTATCACTAAACACCCACAGGATAGCATCCTATGAACAAAATGAAAGGGAAATTTTTTTGAAGAACTCATAGTTGAGTTTGCATGATACCACACAGACACAGGATAAAAATCATATGAATATAAGAATATGAAAAATCCATCATGAACGCATGACTAAGTATAAAATGCACATAGGAGAGAAAAACCTTATGAATATTACAAATGTGGAAAGTGTTTGACCTGGAAGGCATACTTCTGTGTTCACCACAAACCTGATTCCCATAGAAGAAAAGAAAACTAATGAATAGAACAAATGTGCAATGACTTTTAATCAGAAGTCAGTCTTCAGTACATTTCAGAACATACACAATAGAGAAATTCTGAGTAATGAAAAACACTTAGCTATATATAGAATCTCTGTATATGGGAGCATTAGGGTAAGTCTTCTAAACAAAGTCAACCTTCAGCAAGCATTAAGAGCACTCACAGAAGAAATAATAGCATGTAGGAAAACCTTTGTCAGAAACCTCTAAAAGCTGACTGTGTGGCTTAGTGGTAGAGTGCTAACCTATCAAAGATGAAGGCCTGGGATAGATTCCTCAATAACACGTGAAAAGAGCAAGCCAGAAGCAGCACTGTGGTTCAAATGGTAGAGTGGTAACCATGAGCAAAAGTAGCTCAGGCCCTGAGTTCAAGCCTAAGGATTGGAGAGAGAGAGAAAGAGAGAGAGAGAGAGAGAGAGAGAGAGAGAGAGAGAGAGAGAGAGAGAGAGAGAGAGAGAGAGAGAGAGAGAGAGAGAGAAAGAGAGAGAAAAGAGAGAGAAACAGGAACTTCTAAATTTTACAGAGATAGAGAAGGAGAGAGAGAAGGAGACAGAAACTAATTTCTAAACTTTACAGTCTTTCTATTTCCTTACAAATTCGTCTATGTCATTCTTTCTGACAGAAGCACAGAATTCCATTGTGTAAAAATAAAATATTTGATCTACTCATCAACTGACGGGCATCTGGGTTGGTTCCATACCTTTGTTATAGTAAATAGTGCTGTGATAAATGTTATTGTTCTAGTGAATTTAGTGTGTCCTATCTGGACGATTGGCAAGTAGTGAAATTGCTGGATCACAGGGGAGCTCTATGTTTAGTCTTTTTGGGATACTGCCATAGTGCTTTCCATAGTGGTTGAACGAGTTTGCAATCCCACCAGCAGTGTAGTAGTGATCCCTCCTGGCCACATCCCCTCCAGCATACGTTATTAGATTTCTGGATCTTGGCCATTCTAACTGGAGTGAGGAGGAAAAGGGAAAGAGGAACTGAAACTTTCTCTCCTTACAGATGACATGATTCTGTATTTAAAGAACCCTAGAGACTCTACTCCGAAGCTGCTTGAGCTGATATAAAACTTTGGTAAGGTAGCAGGGTATAAAATGAACCCTCAATGTCAACTGCCTTCCTATATGCCAACAAATGAGAGGAATGAGGCAAGAATCAGGATAGCAACTCATTTTGCTATCAAAGAAAATAAAATACCTAGGAATTAACTTAGAATGTAAAGCAGCTTTTTGATCGAACTATAAACCCTGGAGAAGGAAATTAACGCAGAACTGAGGAAATGCAAAAACCTATGCTCCTGGTTTGGAAGAAGTAATATTGTAAAAATGGCAATCTTGATAAGGACTATCTACAAATTCAGTGCAATATTCATCAATATCCCAATGAAATTCTTTAAAGAAACAGAAGAGGAAATCCAAAATTTCACTTGGAATAATAAAAGACCCCTTATAGTCTGTCTTCTTGCATGATACATAATGTTTAATCTCACCTTCTTCACCAAAATCTCACCTTTCTCATTGAGACATAGGTGGCCCTGTTTACTAGCAGCAAAGGCTCAAACGCGCAGTTTAAGGTGTCACCACTGCCTCTGTTACTGGGTAGATCCAAATCTGTCATTGATTCTGAGGTCTGCTCTGGGAGTCTTGGTCACAAGTTGTTCTGTGGCTTCTGCTGCCAGCCTGTTCCTATTTGCTTCCTTTTCCTCCAGCAGCCTACAACAGGGAATGAAGTTCAGGCGCTGATGCTCTCCTTCATATGCAGGGCAGGATGAGCCCAACCCTCCCACATCTTCCTCTTCTAATTTTTGGGAAAAAATGTGCTGGCAACAGTCCTCAGGTGTGGCGCATGGCTGATCCACACTTTTAATCCAGGCTGGTCAGGAGGCTGAGATCTGAGTATGGAAGTTCCAAGTCACCTAGAACAGGAAAGTCTGATAGATTCTTGCTACCAAAAATAAAAACAGCTGGGAATGGAATTTGGGCTCAAGTGGTAAAGGGCTAGTCTTGAGTACAAATGCTTAGTGCCCAGGCCCAGAGTTCATGCTCCAGCACTGCCAACAACCTCACTTTAGTGAGATTTTAGCTTTATCCATGTAGGCACATCTCACTGGAATCTTTGCTGGTAGAGATAGTCTTCATAATTTTGTCTCAAGGTACAGGTCCTCCTGGGGTAGTACACAAAAGATGTCATGGAGAGAGGAGCCCCACTTGCTCCAGGTTTGAAGATGGCATAGGTCAAGCCAGCATGGAGTTGGCACATCAGTCTTTTTCTTAGCACCACCTACCAGTGAATGTCAAATGACATTGATTGTTGTGGGATTGTGTGATTGAAGTGCCCCATTAAGGGCAGTGTAAGGACATCCAAACTTGGATACCAGGAATGCTGAAATCTCAAAGCTAAGATTTCTGTTGGCTACAGAAATGCTGGTGTGTCTGTGATTCACTAAAAGTTCAGGTGCAAAGATTCTGAAGCTTGATGCCATGTGTTTATTCCATTTAGTAAAATTATTTTAATGCACTGTATAAGTTAAAACATTTGATAAGAGTCATGGGTAGTGAAAACATTGTTCTTGAATTCAGGTGTCTGGCAGGGTAATGGGGGGGTGTTGGTGACTGAGACTATGAAGCTGGAGCTGCTATCAAACCATGGATCATGTTCCCCTTTGTCTGGGAGAAATGACTCCAATGATGAAATTTGAATGGTGAGGAAAAGATGATGATGTACTCAGGAAATTTCTCCTAAACAAATGCTCATGTGGAAGTGGGATGGGGGCTGGACATATCTGAGGCAGAGCTTAAGGGGGCTTCTCATGGCGTTGAGAACGTTCCTTGCGACTTCAGGCATGCAGCAGGGTGTTTTAGATGACCATTGTGAGATGGATGGAATAAGACTGGAGACAAGATGAATGCTGGGATTCTGCAATGCTCTTGCATGAGTGGCTGGTGGCTCACCTGAAAGAACTAATTATGTCTAAAAAAGAAATCAGGAATTTTTTTTTTGATTAGATAATACCTGTAATCCGAGGCATATTCAGGATCCTGATCTTAGTATTGTGGTTTAAAACCAACCCAGCAAAGGGAAAAATGCATGAGACTCATACTCCCAGTTTAGAGCAAGAACAAAGATTGAAGTAGAGCTGTGGCTCAAGAGCTAGAGTGCTACCTTGAGCAAAGAAAAGCTAAGAAAAAGCTCCAGGTCTTGAGTTCAAGGCCAGGAATGAAAGAAGGAAGGTAAAAAAAGGGAAGTATGTGAGGAAGGGAAATATATAAATGAAAGAGAGAAGGAACTAGAAATTTAAAACTCGAGAATATTTAAAAGTCATCAGTCCTTCTAAGAAAAGTGTTGGAGTATGGGTTCTATATGTGGTGAACTGGAAGCCCAGCAGTGACTTGTTAACCAAAGAGTCACCATGATGAGCAAAGGATAGAAATCTGCACGAGCCTCTTAGCGGATGGAGTCACAGAAGAGAACCTCAGTTCCCATCCCATAGTTAGAAATATATAGAGATGGGGAAGTTGGCATCACCTTGATGTCATTGTGTCCATGGAGACTGGAAGCCATGGCTCTGTGAAAGCACAATGTTCTGGTTACTGAGCTGGGAGGCTGAGGAGAGCCAAGTCCTGGCCATGAAGAAATCAGGGTGGCCGCAGAGCAACTCTGCTGCACTGTGTGCCTGCTTGGCTGTTCTTATTCTGTGGTGGATCAGGCCGGAGCGGGTGATAGTAACTGTTTTGTGGTCACAAGCCCTTCACCAAGAGCTTCCTCTTGGATCCTCATAAGCTACAGGGTGGCTGGTGGTGGGATGTGTGTGGGGTGGAAGTGACAGAGGGATGGACGCATGGCAAGGTTGGTGAAGAGATGAGAGGAATGATGAGATCCCAGTTCATTGGTTTCCAAGGTTAATGGGTGGGAGATAGAGAGGCATGATGGAGGAATGATGGAGGCAGGGGAAGGTGGTGACAGAGTGAGGCCATCTGTAGTGCCAGCCTGGCCATCATCTGAAGCCCATAGGCAGCTTCCTGATCCTTCACTTAGTCCTGCTCCTTGTGGAGGGAATGTCACGTGTACCCAGAGCTAGGGGTGGGGCAATGTTAGTAGCACCTGGAGAACCATTGGCCTCTACCTGGGTGAGGGGTGGTTATGGCTCCCATGCTGGGTGGCCTGATAGCTATGGAACAGATCTCTCCTTAGCTACCACAGTCAGTGGCTGCTCTCCATCTAGGGTTAGGGCACCTGCTCAGCCATCAGGACACCCCATGCCAGGACAGAGGCCTACAATTCAGATGGCAGCACAGGGGTGAAGATGATCTCACCGTAGCCCTAGTTACATGGCTGCCCCAGCATGCAGGACAGGATGAGCTGGGGGAAGATGTTCTCTGTGTTTTTCCACAGCCTATCCCGGCCTCTTCTTGTGTCTGATTAGACCAAGAGAGTACCAGGTTCCCTCTCATAGTCCTGGTTCTTTTTCTTTTACAGTCATGAGGCTTGAACTCAGGTCCTGGGTACTGTCCCTGAGCTCTTTTGCTCAAGGTTGATGCTCTACCATTTGAACCATAGTGCCATTTCCAGCTTTTCCTTTTCATGTGGATCTCTGGTATGTCCAGTACTGTGCCTGCAGGGAGTCCCTCACCCCACAGACAGAGCCACCTCTGCCGTGACTGTGACTGCCCACAACCCTCACACCCACTGCTTGCACACCCCTCGACTCCAGTTTTAGCTCCTCTTGGACTGGGTGTCCAGCCTACCCTTTCCTACACTCACAAAGGGTCTACAATTGTCTTCCCAGGGTCCTTTCTTCTGCCAGCCAGAGTACAGACTGTGCACATCTTGACGATCACAGAGCTCAAAGCCAAAGGCTGAGATGCAGAAGGGGGTGACCCAGTAGCTGCACAGGGCCCATGGATCATCCTGTGCATCCCCCAGCCTGTGACTTCCCCCACCCCCTTGGCAGGGAAGCTCCATGCCCACATCCTGATCCCTGGTCCCCTCCAATTCCATTCTCCCTTGGATTTTGCAGACTGTCTACCATCAGGATCTAAAATTCTATTCATCACTTTATGTCCTTATCTCTGATTTGCTACTTTGACAGGATCTCCCCGTGCCTGGAGAGTGGGCATGTCATGTACTCTCTGTGGAGAAGTTGCCCCAGGAGAAGAAATATGCACTTCATGTGAGTGTTGGACAGGGCAGGAGGGCTCCCTAGGATCAGAAGCCACAGGAGGGGTGCAGATGGGGGAATGCTAGGGGTCCCAGGGGACAGTGGGAGTTAGGGCACAGTTGGTTCCTTCTGCAGGGTTGACACCGCTTCACAAACCCAACAGAATGAGGTTCACATTACAGATGTCAGAGACAGTGCAGATTGCCAATGGGCGCAGAGGTCACTGTCACCCCCAGATGCTGGCTGCATGCTGGGATGCACACAGAGATGTTTTCAAGATCAGATAATGAGGATGTTGCAGGGTGTAACCATTCTTTTCAGATGGCTCTCTAGCTCTCTTGAGCTTCATCTCTATCTTTGGCTTTTTCTTGGCAGTTAACTGGAAATGAGAGTTTCATGGACTTTCCTTTCTGGACTGGCTTCAAACAGAAGCTATGCACACTTTTCAAACCATACCCTACTGAAGAAGGGAAGCTTGATCTGGTGCTTAACTGGGTTGCACTTTGGCTCCGTTTGCTATGCCTCACGGGAGGGGGCTCATCATTTGTAGACTAAGATCTCATGACCTTCAAAGCCAAATGCTACCTGAAAGTTCAGGGTCCCAGCCTATGTGTTGGGCCGGGGTGAATACATTCTCTGTCATGCTGGGTCATCAACCCATGTTTTAAGCTGGAAGTAGGCAGTGCCACATTTGATAAGAACATCTGCCAGAGATTGTCACCTCATGAAAGCAGATTCTAAATTTGTATTCCATTTCCTGTGGTGGAGAAATCCCCTCCAAGTTAGACAGGCTCATATCCACTTGCAGGTCACACTCCTAATGCACCCTTGAGTGTCCTCATGGTATTGGGATCTAAGTTTGTAGGGAATGCTGGTTTAGTCCATGAATTAGCTGGACAAGTGATGACAAACGTGTTGTGGATTAAGATGAGAACAATTTAAGAAGCCCTGGAGGAGCATCAACCTGACCCTCTGTGGTGCTATAAATCTGATAGGATGTTCCAGACTGAGAAACAATCACATGGCTTTGTGTTTGGCATCCAGAGAAGTGAGTGCATATCTTAGCTGTCAGCCAATACAGAGGAGGACATGAATAAGTGGGTGGAAAGCATCTGTCAGACCCCTGTCTGTGGGCAGGTGGAGAGAACATAGGAAGGTAGATACCATGGCTGTGGTGGGGCCAAAAAAAAGGGTAAAAGAGGCAAAGGAACCAGGTACTGGTGGCTCAAGACTGTCATCCTAGCTACTCAGGAGTTTGAGATCTGAGGATCACAATTCAAAGCCAGCCCAGGACAGAAACTCCATGAGACTCTTATCTGCAATAAACTACTGAATGCAAGAAGCTCAAGCTCAGTGACAGCATCCAGGCCTAGCGTTCAAAACCCAAGACTGGCAGAAAAAAGTATCAAAGGACAAGGAGCTGGACAAAAGTTAGAGGGACTCTATCTTGACAAACAATACAATGGTAAGTTGCACTCAGAAGACTTGCACAAAATCTGGAAATGCCTGAGACCTATCTATGTATGTTTCCTGTTTGTCTAAATACATATGTTTATGCATTTATATATTAGTATAGAGAGACAGATCAATACATATGACTATACATATATACATAGCCAGACACTTATGGGTGGGTGGTATACTGTGTGAGAGTTTGTGTTTGTGTTTTGTGGATGGCTATCTCTGTTTAAGAAAGATAGAAAATATGTAAATATCTTTAAAAAAAACTTGATAAAATATAGAGAGACATAAGCTCTTGAGGGAATCTGAAATGACAAGATTATTCACAGGCACGTTTATCCTTATGGATTCCTCAGCAAGTTTTAATTTTTTTCATTATTTTCTTTCTTTTTTTGAACCAGTGCTAAGGATTTCTCTCAGGGACCAGGTGCTGCCAATTACTAATTTTCTCATGGCTGGTACAAGAGGAACTGAGCCACAGTTCCACTTTTGCCTTATTTATTCGTGCTTAACTGAAGATAAAGATTTCTATCAGTGACTTTCTTTCAGGGGCTGGATTCTAACGAGGATCCCCAGACCTCAGGCTTCTCTATAGCTACAATTAACAATATGAGAACCCAGCATTGGGTTCCAATGCACAGGGCAAGAAATTGAGTGAATCTCTCAACTCCAATTAGCTATAATAAGCTACAAGTGAAAGACCAATACCTTTGAGGAAAAGATGCTGAGGGTTATCACACAGGCCCTATGAGTAAGCCCTAAACCCTGTACACATGTTTGCATGCACACATTGGCAGATACACACACACATGCACACACACAATATCTCAGGCAATATTGTATTTTGAATTAATATCCAAAGATTGGACAAAGGATAGCAAGTAATAAAATCTGTTTTTCTTGTCTACATTGAGGGAAAGGGATAAGTCACAAGATGCAGAAGCGAAGAATTCAGAGGCAAATGCTGTGAGTGAATAACTTGTAAAAAGCACATTTCTTTTCTTTTCTTTTCTTTTGTTTTTTCTGCCATTCCTGGGGCTTGAACTCAGGGCCTGTGCACTGCTCTTGGCTTTTCCCAAGTCTAGCCCTCTGCCACTTGAGCCGCATTGCCATATGGATTTTTATATCTGTGTGATATTAAGAACTCAAACCTAGATCTTCATGGATGCTAGGCAAGCACTCTACCACTGGGCCAAACTCTAAACCCCGATAAAGTATTTATAAATAGTCATCATCATATCAAAATATCCTTTCTCCTACAAAGAATGAACACTTATCTATGTCTCTAGGACTTTTTTTATGTCACCAATGCTTCTGTGATTTTCCCACTTGCATTTTTACAGATGACAGCACAGATATTCATCAGGAAGAAAAATAGATTACGATACAGAAACCTAACAACGTCCTAGTAGATTGAAGTGAATAAGATGTGCAAGATGGCCTGGGTGTTTCATCTATTTGTAGAGTGCTTGGCTACCACACAAAAAGACTCCGGTTGGATTCTGTAGTACTATATACATAGAAAACGCTGGAAGTGGTGCTGTGGCTTGGTGGAACAGCTATAGCCTAAAGAAAGCCTAAGAACAATGGTCAGGCTCTGAGGTCAAGTCCCAGGACTAGCAAAGAAAATGTGCAAGAGGCAAAATGCAAGCTGAGAAGGCACTGTGAAGCAAAATGTCTTGTGAAGGGTAAGGGGAATAGTGACAGTTAAGTTTGGATCTTACCTAAGAAAGGCTCCTTGAGCCTGAGACCAGGCTAGCACTTACGCCTAGTTAATGACTTGGGATTTGAACAAAAAGGTGTGCTGTTTACTACATCCATATGTGAGGTGGGAAGGGAGATTCAGCCTCCAGTATGTCTTTGGGGAGGTGTTCTGTGAGCAAGGAGCTTTGGTCATTGGGCCTTGAAAGGTGACCCTACCTACCTCACAATGGAAAAGAATATGGAACCCTGGTAACCAAGCCACTGTATGTGACAACCAGCTCAAGCCAGCTCCCTTGGCCTGTGGCTCAGGAACCAGAAAGATGTTGCTGTGCTGTTGCCAAAGGTCAGGAGGCTCGCATCTCAGGCATGAGAGATATGGATCTCTCACTTGAAGAAGTAGATGCTGGATCAGTGCCAAGCCAAAATATCCGTATATCAGGCATTTCTCTAGGAAGAAAGCCAGGAAACTCCAGGGCAACTCAGATGAGGTATATTGAGAGTAAACCTATTTGAACACATCATCCTGCCCACACACTACAACCTTCTTTTGTGCATTCAAGTGACTATACTGAGATTAGAGTGTGTCATTTCCAATCTACTCTATTCCAATTCCTCAATGTGAAGAGTGGTCCCATTCCTACGTTTGAAATATCCACTGTTTTGCCAACATAATGTGATGGTAAGTCAGCTCAGACTCTGAATGAGCCTTGTAACCTATGGATCCTGGAGGAAGGCCTGTTGGAGATGCTGCTGACAAAGCTGATCCCTGCCTACCAGAAAGGTGATCTCTTTTATGTGGGAAACTTCCTGCACAATTTCAAATAGTGGAGGACAATGTAGTAGTTGCTGGAAATTCTCTTGAAACAGTGAGTGTTCCCCCTCCAAACCCATGTTTGCTCACCCCTCCTGGCCAAGTCTTGGAATACTTGGCTCCTCTCTGAGCCTGTTTGGTTCACTGGGGTGTTCACAGGGGAGCTAAGCATGATACAAGTGCACAAACTACTTCATTATGACTGGGACACCATGCCATTTCATTTCCCTCACAAGCTACTGGAGTTCAACAGTGTGCTTACTGAGAAGTTGGATTTCAGGCATGAGTAAGTGGCTCCCAACTGCAGCCCTCACCTAGGTGACATCCTAGGAAATCCCATTTCCCAGTAAGAAATGAGGTGTCAGTACTAATGGCGGAGGCCTGTGAAATACTGGAGTCAGAGGAAAAGCTGGGGGCTGAATCACGTTTGAGCCATCAGGGAGGGATTGTGATAGCTTTGCCTGTTAGAACCTGAAAGCATTTACATTTTGGTGTGTGGTCCAGTGCTGCCACTTGAACCTGAACCCAGGTCTAAATACCATTCCTTTGGTGTTCAAAAATTAGCACTGTACCATTTGAGTGATAGGTCAAGTTCTGGCTTTTTGCTGCCTAATTGAAGACAAGTGCCTTTAGACTTTTACTGACTAGACTGGCTTTCCACTGTGATCTTCAGAGCTCAGCCTGCTGGGTGGCTAAGATTAGAGGAATGAGCATTTAGTTCTTTATTTAGAGCATTCACTTATTGATTTATTTAGAGCATTTACTTAGTTAATTTAAGATGCGTTTACTTTGGACAGATGCATAGAGGCCTCTCTCAGAAGCTTCTGGAAGTGGGGTGTAAAAGTCATCCTGTTCTCGAGTGTCTCTTAC
Organism: Megascapheus bottae; assembly: GCF_031878675.1. NCBI lineage: Eukaryota > Metazoa > Chordata > Mammalia > Rodentia > Geomyidae > Megascapheus > Megascapheus bottae. The sequence goes on from NW_028327500.1 coordinate 460,900, forward strand.
CCCCCCTCCCAGCACATAAGTGCACATCTCTGCAGGACAGCCACAGCATTAGAGTCCTGCAAGAAAGGGGCTTTGGTAAAAGGCTCAGGATGGAGAGAGAAGGCTCTCACTTTCCTTGTACCGAATGTGCCCACAGCATCATGTGTTCCATCTATACGATGTGAATGGACTTCCACCCCAGTGATTTCTACGAGTTCAAGAACTGCCACACCCTGACACAACTCAAGCTCTATATGAGGCTCCACATGCCAGCTTTGGACCTGCTCTTCTAAACACATACTTTTTGACAAGCTGGAGGAATGTGCGACCAGTAAGACCAAGAAAAAGTAGAAGTCCTGGTGTGGGTGCCTCAGAGCCTGTGAGTAGGAAGCCCATGTGGTCTAGATATTGGTTGGCCCTTACTTCTACAGAGCTTGGCAAAATGCCCTTTATGGGTGGTGTCAGCCAGGTAATGTCTGTCCTCTGAAAGGACTCGGGAATAAGCACTCATTAGAAAGACCCTACACCTCCTCAGTGTTCAGTCCAAACTCCAGTTCTACAGGTTCCTCCTTTAGATCCTCATGGAAGTTGAGTGACACTTCAACTTACAGAGTCCACTCTGTCCACTCTGTACCTATTTCCATTCTTAGGTTTGGGTCATCGTGGAAGAGCTTATCCTGAACTCCGGATGAAAAACCCACCAATGGAGCTGGTGACTGATGGAGACTGAGAATCATCACTGCACTCCAGAAACCATGGGCCTTCTGTAGAAATTACCAAACAGGTTTAGAGTCCTGTGGATATACCTTTTGCTCTGAACCCCATGTGTGACACAGTTGAACCTGCAGATACTATGGAGGAAGAAAAAGAGCAGCCAGATTTCCTTCCGTTTCCTTTCACACTCCACCCAGAGTCAGTCCATCTGAGTCAGAGTAACACTCCACTTATTGTGCAAGCTGAAGGGGCACACGCTGGGCTCATGGAAAATGTCACCATGGGAAGCAGCAAGTGTACTCTCAATACTGGATTCATTGGAGGAAAATGAATCCATCCTCACAGAATATCCAGACCCATCCATCTGCCTAAAAAAGACTCAATCTCCATTCTTCAAACCAGAATCCATCCCCCTCTTAACTCAGGAAGGACATTCTGTTTCTCATGAGGAAGGAGACCCTTCTGAGGACTCTGAAGTAGAATTACTGTCTGAAGGCAACTTGGAGGCCAGTCTGGACTTAGAGCTTCCCTGTCCCCTTCCTAATAAGACATCTCTTTATCTTGCTCTCATGATTCTTGTCAAGTATTCATTGTATTTACTTTGCTAACTATTAAACTCTCATTGTTAATATTATGGTGTGCAGTTCTTCAGTGCTTATTATACTGTGTTTTATTTTCCACTTATAATGTGAGACCTCAGACACATAGGTCCTGGGTGGGCCAAAAACCAGACAGGTCTAGTCCCATAGAAGACAACCTTACTGGATATACAGGGAACTATGAAATGCATGGAATCACCAGGAATCCAGGCCAGGCCTCCATGGAAAGACAAGTCAGCTACCAAAGCTTAAGGACAGAGCAGATGCCTGGAAATGTGTTTTGTCAATCGGGAGAAGTGCCAGAGTAACTGTAATATTATGTGGGACTCTGTTCTGTGAGTTCAAGTCTGTTTATATATCCATTGTGCTTTGCACAAATATTTAAGAAAATTAAAACTCCACAATAGCATCAAAAATCTACTTTGGCTTTGAATGTGGCCTAGTTGTAGAGTGCTCGCCTAGTATACAAGAAGACCTTGATTCAATTCCTCGGCACTGCATACACAGAAAAAGCAGATGGGGCACTGTGGCTCAGGTGTCAGAGTGCCACCCTTGAACAAATGAGGCCAAGGACACTTCCTGGTCCCTCAGTTCAAGCCGCAGGACTAGCCAAACAAGAAATCATACCATTTTCCACACATTTGGAAATAAATCTGTTTTATCTAACCCTACTTCTTTTTTGCCAGTCCAGGGTGTGTGCCACCAAGCCAAACTACTGGCCCCCTACCTTACTATTTTTAATCATTTAATTTTTTTACATAATCATATTTCATGCTGTCTGTATTAATAGCATAAACAGTATGCTTAGTGTAATAATGTTAAAGTTAAAACATAAGAAATTAATAACTAAAATTCCTTTTTTATTATTTTTATAGCATTACTACAATTTTATGAGAAAAATTACCTAGAATGTTTATTTTAGAGTTCAAGTAATCCATTTTGATAAATATATCAACCTACATCATTTATTTGAACACATTTTAAACTATTTTTTTCAGGAATGAAAATACATACATATTTGTTGTAAATGAAATTTATGACTTGGGGGGAAGGGAAAAAGAAAAGGGGAAGGGGGTAACAGTGTTTACAAGAAATGTACTCATTACATATGTAACAGCAATCTCTTTGTATATCACCTTGACAACAAATTTTTTGAAAAGTACAATGAGTTTAAATGTCTACTTTGGGCAGAATTTTTTTTTGCCAATACTGGGCTTAGACTCAGGACCTGAGCACGATCCTTGTGTTTGTTTTTGTTTATTCTTAAGGCGCAAGTTCTATCACATGTGCCACATCACCACTTTTATCTTTTTTTATCTATGTTGTGCTGAGGAATTGAACTTGGGTCTTCATTCATGCTCGGCAAGAACTCTTCCACTAGGCTTAACTTATGGCCCCAGTGGGAAGGAAGTTTTCCATAAAATATGTAGGAAATATGTACACTAAGGAAAAGCCATCAAAAATAGAAGAAAAATTATATACTTAGATAACGACATGCCAGTATTATGGCAGATCTCTGTAATTCTAGCTTCACAAGTGGCCTATTTGGACCGGGAGTTGGCTGGCTGAAGTAAAGTGCTATCCTTGAGCAAGCCCTAGGACAGTGCTCTGGCCATGAGTTGAAGCCATAGGACATGCAAAAAATAATAATTTAATGCCCGTGACTGGTGGCTCACCCTGGTAATCCTAGCTACCCTGGAGGATTGAGGTTCAAAGACGGCCCAGGCATAAAAATCTGTGAGAATCTTATTTCCAAATAATCCAGAAAATTCAAAATGACAATGTGCCTCAAGTGGTAGAGCTCTTGCCTTGAGCTGAAGAGCTTAAGGTAAACATCCAGGCCCAGAGTTCAAGCCCCATGAGTGAAAAAAAGAAAAAGAAAAAGAAAGCCCTTATCTAAGGCTGGAGTGCACGCTAGCGGTAGTTTGCTTGCCTAGTATGCACAAAGCCCTGTGTTCAATTACTCTGTACCACTTACACCAAAAAAAAGCTGGAAATGATCTCATAAGGTTGGGTTCTGAGGATCACAGTTCAAAGCCAGGCCAGACACTAAAGTCCATGAAACTGTTACTTCCACTTAAGCACCAGAAAACCAGAAGTGACACTGTGGCTCAAGGTGTTTAAGGTTGTAGCCTTGAGCTGAAGAGCCCAGGGACACTGCCCAGGTGCACAATTAAAGTCTTACAACCAAGAGAGAGAGAGAGAGAGAGAGAGAGAGAGAGAGAGAGAGAGACAGAGACAGAGACAGAGAGAGACAGAGAGAGACAGAGAGAGAGAGACAGAGAGAGAGAGACAGAGAGAGACAGAGAGACAGAGAGACAGAGACAGACAGAGAGAGAGAGAGAGGCAGACAGACAGAGACAGAGAGACAGAGACAGAGACATCAGTCAGGCACTGGTGGCTGAAGCATGTAATTCTGCCTACTATGGAGGCTGAGATTGGAGGATCTTGGTTCAAAGCCCAAAGCCAGCCTGGACACATATGTTTGTGAGACTTACATCACCAATTAACTACCAGAAACCAAAAATGGAGCTGTAGAGGAAGAGCACTAGCCTTGAGCTGAAGAGGTCAGGGACAGTCCAGGCCCAAAGTCCAAGCAACATGACGAATCAATAATAAAAAAAGAAGATAGCTAATAGTAATGATGAATAATTTTGGGCTGGGAGTTTGGCCTAGTGGTAGAGTGCTTGCCTAGCATGCACGAAGACCTGGGTTCAATTCCTCAATACCACATACATAGAAAAATGCTGGAAGTGGTGCTGAGGCTGAAGTGGTAGAGCCCTAGCCTTGAGAAAATATAAGGACAGTGCTCAGTCCCTGAGTTCAAGCCCAGGACTGGCCAAATCAAAAGTAGTAGAGCACTGGCATTGAACTGAAGATCTGAGGAACAGCCCAGGCACAGAGTTCAAGCACCACAAACAACAACAACAAAATCTATGAAATGGCAGTGGTGGTTGTAAGCTAAGCAAAAATAGAGTAGAAACTGGTAAAATACATATTTGTGTGTAAGCAAAATTGCCAGACTTATGCATTAGAACAGGATAGCAACTTGAAAAAAAATTTTGTTTTCCATCTCACTAGGTCCTGTCTCTTAATTTATTCAAGTAAGTAAAATGCTGGGTTTTATAATCGTTGCTCTGAATATTAGAAAATCATAATATCTCTCATTAACCAACAAAGACCAGGAACTGGGGCTTCGTTCAAATGGCAGAGTATCAGACAAGAGAAGAAAAAATTGAAGTAAGAACTTGAAGTTCTTGATCCAGAACCTGCATAGTAACAGAGCAGCAGCCTGGTGATGGTACCTCACACCTATAATCTTAGCTACTCAGGAGGCTAAGATCTGAGAATCAAAGTTTAAAGCCAGCCAAAGTACCCAGTTAACTGCCAGAAAAACCAGAAGTGACACTGTGGCTCACAGATTAAAGCACTAGCCTTGAGCTGAAGAGCTCAGGGACAGTGCCCAGGCCCAGAGTTCAAGCCCCACAATTGACAAAAATCAAACAAGCAAACAAAACTCACAAAGAAGCCTGCAGACCACAGTGGTTCTGCTGAGTCTCTTCTCTATGGGGATCAGGAAACATTTCACTTTTTCTGTCTCTTCCCATCTCAACATTCATACTAAAATAAGACTGTGTTGAAAGTTTCAATTTATAAAAATGTTTTTCATGAAGCACCCTGAAATATTCATCGCTTATATCTCAATTGAAGATAGTTGATTTGGGGCTGCATTGGTACAGTGCTAGCCTTGAGCAGAAAAGGTCAGGGATAGAGCTGAAGCACTCAGTTGAAGACCCAGTGCCAACACACAAAAGAAATTATGCACTTTATACATATTTTCTAATTTCTTAATGAATTTTTCAGTCTGCATAAATATAGGGTACATTCCTTGTTACTTAAGTAAGATTGCTCTTTTTTTTTCTTTTTGCCAGTCCTAGGGCTTGGACTCAGGGCCTAGTCATTTTCATTGGACTCACTTGCCCAAGGTGAGTGCTCTGCCTCTTGAGACACAGCGCCACTTCTAGCTTTTTTTCTGAGTATGCGGTACCGGTGAATAGAACCTAGGTCTTCATGCATTCCAGGTGAGCACTCTACCATTAGGCTACATTCCCAGGCAGTGAGATTCCTCTTACAGTCATTGTATGTTCACAGAGTTTGATCTCACACACTGTAGGGCCCTGGTTGGCTTTGACCTGTGATCCTAAACCCTGAGCATCCTAAGTAGCTGAAATTAAATTGTGAGCCAGCATGATGACTTCAATTCTTTTTTCTACAAAAATATACGTAGTTATCTAAAATATATCTATAGCTGAAAAAAATGAATCTCTCCCAAACAAATCTTCAAAGAAACAACCATCCTATTAAAAGGTGGGCTAAAGACTTAAAAGAGTATTCTCTGAAGAAAAAATTAAAATGGGCTTTAGACACATGAAGAAATGCTCCATATCTCTAGCAATAAGGGAAATGAAAATCAAAACAACTTTGAGATTCCTCCTGACTCCAGTCAGAATGGCCATTATCAAAAAATCTAATAAGAGATACTGGTGGGGAAGTGACCAGGGGGATCACACCTACACTGTTGGTGTGAGTGTAAACTCGTTCAACCACTAGGGAAAGCAGTGTGGTGGTTCCTCAAAAGACTGAACATAGAGCTCCCCTATGATCCAGCAAATCCACTACTTGGCATCTACCCAATTGTCCAGAAAAAGGACATTCTAAAGCCACTAGCACAATGATGCTCATTGCAGCACTATTTACCATAGCAAAGCTATGAAACCAACCCAGATGCCACTCAGTAGATGACTGAATCAAGAAGATGTGGTACTTATACACAATGGAATGCTATGCTGCCATCAGAAGGAAAGACATCGCCCCATTTGTAAGGAAATGGAAAGACTTGGAAAAATTCATATTAAGTGAAGCAAGCCAGACCCAAAGAAACATAAGCTCAATGGTTTCCCTCATTTGTAACAATTAGTTCACATCTAGGACTCTCCTATCAGAGGATTACAATAACTCAAAAACCTAGGTGTATAAGGTCATATAGGATGAGACTAAATGAAAGGATCTCTAGGATATGGGAACAAGAGCTATATCTTGTGTCATCGTTGCTCTTAATCTTGTGTAATTTTTGTCCTTAAACTACTATGTTAGTTCTCATCTCTTATTTTGCCCTTTGGTTAATGTCAGATTGTTACTGTATCTGATTTTTTCCCTGGCATATTGTATATATGTTTATTTGTTTATGTCAAATAGGAAAGGGAAGGGGGGAAACAAGATGATTGGGAAGGGGAGGGGAGAGGGAACTGGGGACAAAAACATGTGGAGTGGAATAAATGTGTGAGAAGTAATGCAGTCCACTACCTGTAAATGTAATCGTAACCCCTCTATACATTACCCTGAAAATGAAAAAGAGACTATAAAAATATCTGTAGAAAATGAGGCTGGATGATGGAAACAACCAGATGCCCTACTACAAAAAATGTGATACACACACACACACACACACACACACACACACACACACACACACACAAAGGAATGATACATAGCCAACCGACAAGATAAAATAATGGCATTCTCGGGGAAGTGGATGAAAAGGAAAAAAAACATACTAAGTGAAGTAAGCCAAACTCAAAGGAACATAGGCCCAAGAGTCTCCCTCATTTGTCAAATTCAGTAGAAACCTTGGGCTCTGCTACCAGAGATTTACAATAGAACAAAATCTAGAGACATCGTGACAAATAGTATGACACTAAATGTAAGGACCTCCAAGATAAAGAAACAAAACTCATATAATGAGTGATTGTTGTCCTTAATGAACTATGTGATCTCTTATCTCTTTTGCTATCCCTTGGTTATATCATATTGTTACAATATTTCACCTTGTTTTCTGATATATTTCATATGTGCCTAATTGGTTATTTGAAATTGCATAGGGAAGGGGGGAAATGAACATGAGTGGGGGTAGGGGAAGGGAAATGGGGACCATATCATTACATGGGGTATCAAAGTTTGAGAAGTAATGCAGCTTCTATCTGGTGAATATAATGTAACCCTTCTATAAATTACAACAAAAATAAATACATAAAAAGAAGATCTGCACAGGAAAAATTAATAATGGCATTTTTGGGGTAGTGGATGAAATTAGAGTGAATCCTGTTGAGTGAGATAAGTCAAGACCAAGGAACAAAAGGTACATGGTATCCTTAACATATGGATATTAGTTTCAAACAGTAGTAGAGCGATGATTGAATAGTTGATACCCAAAGTTCTGGACATAATTTTGGAGATATAAACATAACTACATAGACATAAAAATCTAGGATAGACTATACACTCTATAGACATGTGTTTTATCATAGATTAATCTGTATCTATGACATACAAAGACTCAGCTTAATTTTTACTATATTCTAAAATCTATGTGCCAGTGATTGTATAGCGATTCCCTTCTTGAATACTTGTTGGTTAAACATGACATTTGAAATATGATGTAAAATTCAATGTTAATAAAATTTTTTTTAAAAAGATGCTAGAGGTAAATACCACTAATGTACTTGCTCTAAGTGGTACAGAAATTTTCCTAATGAATCAAGGGGTTTTATTACATCTTTATGCAATTATTTTAGTTCTGAGTGTTCTACACTCAATGATACTTCTGGAAAGATGATATAGCTGACTGTGTAGATGGTATGAAGACATACTTGCCTAAGCGTAGAATAAAGCATTGGTAAGTGGCTGTTAGCTGTCAAGATTCTACTGGAATATGTGGAATGAATTTATTAAGCACAATGCAGGCTCTTAGTCAGATCAGGATCAAGATTACGTGGTTCCATGAGATGAATGAGGAAAGATCAGAAAAATCTACTAAGATATCCAGATATACTTTTGAAACTAAGGTATCTGTACTCCTTTTTTTTCTTTCTTGGTGGGGAGCTTGAACTTTGGACCTGGGCAAGGTCTCTTAGTTCTTTTTCCTCAAGGCTAATGCTGTACCAGTTTTAGCCACAACTCCACTTAGTTTTTGGGTGGATAAGTGGAGAGTAGAATCTTACAGTTTTTTTTTTTGTTTTCGTTTTTTTGCTGCAAAGGCTTTGAATCACCTTCTCCCTGGCTAGTAGAATGACAATTATGACCCTCCAGCGCCTGGCTAGTGATTCTTTGAAAATTGGACTTTCTTCCAAATCACGTAACTGGTTCCTAGCAAAGTTTTGAAGCCTGACTTAAATGTGACAGATTTTTGTCACTTGGAGACACTCTATGCTGAACGTTAGAAATCTACCAGCTGAGTCACAGTGGCACTTCCAGTTTTTTGTTTATGTGGTGCTGAGGAATGGAATCCAGGGTTTCATACATGCTAGGCAAGCTTCATTTTCAGCCCAAGGTTTTATGTTTTGTTTTTTCAGTGTTGTTGCTTCTAAGGTACTGTATGATGTTCTTTCATTTTCTTTGCTTTTTACCTCTTTTCTTCTTTTTCCCTTTAGTTTTATTCTCTGTAGTCACTGTGTTGAATTCGGGTACCCCGTGTCTTGTACATAGGTTTATGTGATTTGGAATGGTGAGGGTATAATAAAATGGTAAAAAAAAAAAAACAAAGGAAAAAGGGTGAACCAATTGAACAGTGATACTTGGAAGACACTAAACGGAAATGAACTGAACAATCTGGGTGGAGAGGGGGCTGAGGGTAGGAAAACAGAGAAAAAGGGGGGAGGGGATAACAATTTTCTTAAGAAATGTGTTCATTACTTATGTAACCGTATGCCAACTATATATTGACTTAACAAAAAAATTAACTTAAAAAATAATTTAGCTGGGTATGGTGGCTCACACTTGTAAATGTAGCTACTCAAGAGCCTGGGATCCAAGGATAGCAGTTCAAAGTCAGCCTGGGCACTGAAGTCCATGTGACTCTTATCTCCAATTAAACACCAGAAACCCAGAAGTGGCCCTATGGCTCAAGGGATAGGGCAGTAGTCTTGAGCTGAAAAGCTCAGTGACAAGACCCAGGTGCAGAATTGCAGTCCCATGACTTGAATGATGAATGATACTAGCCAGGCTCTGTGCGCTCACACTTGGAATCCTATCTACACAGAATCAGGTTTGAATCCAGCCCAAACAAATTGCATGATATTCTGATTTACAGTTCATTACCAAAAATCTGGAGGTAGAGCTGTGGATCAAGTGGTAGAACACTAGCCTGAAGCAAAAAAAAACATTTAAGGACAGTTCCCAGGCCCTGGGTTCAAGTCCCAAGACTTGCATAAAACAAACAAAATGTGACGCTGTGTCGTCCATCATTTGGTGTTATAGTTCAATATTCTTGATATGCGTCTTAGAAATTAAGTCCCTAGCAAATACTCTCCCCTGAAATTCTGCTTCATAGCTGATTCATAGAATTTCAGCATCATTACTATCACCTTCCCGTTAGCATAGCAGTCTACTACTGAAAATTTGAACAAAACTTTTCAGTAATCCTAATTAATCTGTGTATCATCTGCACACACATCAAATCAGCAGCAGCTATGATCTACTATTATCTAAATGTATTTAATCCCTTCTTGAGTTAATGAGCCTTAAAGAGTAAAACATATGAAATAGTTATGAAACTAACAGTCACCATTCTTCTACCTAATATTGTAATATAAGTTTATAAATGCAAGGACTATTCTGAAGTGTGCAGAAGATAGCTTCTAATTATAATATTCTCATGAAGTATAGTTTTTAAGAAACATGTTGCTTGCTTTGGGAAAGCAAAGGCAAGGAAAAATGATATAAGTAAGTTCCCTATTTATCAGAAGGAAAATACTATTGGGTTTAGATCAACTTTCATTCATTCCGTGCTGATGAAACAAATATTTGCAATTCCTGAGGCCAATCACTTCATTGTGATGCACAATCAGCCAGCTTAGATCAATCTTCCAAAAAAGGAAAGGAACAAATGAGAAGCAATTAAGGTTTCCAAAATGAACCAGGTGGTGGTGGCAGCTCACACTTGTTATTCTATCTACTCAAAGCCTGAAATCCAAGGATCTGGACTAAGTCTGTCTGTTATGAAAATATTCCTGTCTGAAACATCATCTCTGTTATCACAGCCCAGCTGATACACTCTGCCCAACAGGTTTCAAACACCACAGTCCATCTCCTATCTGAAATACTAGCAAACGTACTCACACATTATTTCCTCTTTGGGAGATAGTTGAAACAAGTACCAGAAACGTTTCCCTGGCTTCAGAGTGGAAGTGGAAATATATACTCACTAGAAGCCCATCTAGTAAATTACAGTCAATCATCTTTCCTCACACCTTGTTAGTTAAATTGAACAATGGGTGTTTGGATCAGAAGCGATGTGTATGAGCATACAGGTTGTAAAAGGACTGTAATCCTAGCTACTCAAGATAAGCTGAGACCTGAGGATTCCAGTTCAAAATCAGCCATGCAATAAATTCCATAAGATTTTTACCTCTAATTAACCAGCAAAAAACAGAGCGTTGAATTTTGCGTAAAATGCCACAGGCCTAAGCTTTGCATAAAAGTGGTAAGGGGTAGCATTCAGGATGCCCACTCTCTCCACTAATTTTTAACATAGTACTAGAATTCCTAGGCAGTGCAATAAGGCAAGAAGCAAGCATAAAGGGGATCCAAGAGGAGAAGGAGGAAATAAATCTATCCCTCTTTGCAGATGACATGATTCTGTATTTAAAGAATCCTATAGACTCTACTCCCAAGCTCCTTGAGCTGATTCAAAGCTTTGGAAGGGTAGCAGGCCATAAAATCATCCCTCAAAAATCAACTGCCTTCCTTTACGCCAACAGTGACAGGAACGAGGCAATAATCAAGAAAGAAACTCCTTTCACAATAGCCTCAAAGAAAATAAAGTACCTAGGAATTAGCTTAACTAAGAATGTAAAGGACCGTTTAGATGAAAACTTTAAAACCCTAAAAAAGGAAATTAAAGCAGAACTAAGGAAATGGAAAAACCTCCCATGCTACTGGATTGGAAGAATCCACATTGTGAAAATGACAACCTTGCCAGGGGCTATCTACAAATTCAATGCAATACCCATCAACATCCCAATGTCATTCTTTAAAAAATAGAAGAGGCAATTCAAAATTTCACATGGAATAGTGAAAGAGCCATATAGCAAAAACACTTCTTAGCAGAAAGAACAGCGCTGGAGGAATTTCAATTCCAAACTTTAGACTCTATTACAGAGCTATAATTCTTAAAACAGCTTGGTACTGGCACAAGAACAGGCCTGAAGTCCAATGGAATAGAACTGCGGACCCAGATGTTAAACCACAGACCTAGGGCCACCTAATCTTTGACCAGGGAGCCAAAAAAATAGAATGGAAGAAAGATAGCCTCTTCAACAAGTTGTGCTGGCAGAACTGGTTAAGCACCTGCAGAAAACTAAGGTTGGGTCCTTCTTTGTCACCTTGCACTACAATTAACTCCAAATGGATCAAAGACCTGGAGGTAAAAGCTGACACACTGAAAAGTTTACAGGAAGGCATAGGAGATACACTAGGCCTCCTTGGCACAGGTCGAAACTTTCTTAATAAGGACCAAGAATCACAACAAATCAGAGAAAGGCTGGATAAGTGGGACTGCATTAAACTGCAGAGCTTTTGTATGGCAACGGATATAGCTAGTAAACTAGTCAGGAAGCCTACAGAGTGGGAGAAGATCTTCACCAACCAAACAACGGACAAAGGCCTCATATCTAAAATATATCAACAACTCAAAAAATTGAATCACTCCAAAACTAACCTCCAAAGTAACACCCATCCCATTAAAAAATGGGCCAAAGCCTTAAAGAGAGTCTTCTCTGAAGAAGAAACAAAAATTGCCTATAGACACATGAAGAAATACTCCACATCTCTGGTCATAAAAGAAATGCAAATCAAAACATCTTTAAGATTCCACCTAACTCCAGTTAGAATGGCCAGGATCAGGAAAACGAATGACAATGGATGCTGGAGGGGTTGTGGCCAGGAGGGATAACTACTACACTGTTGGTGAGAGTGCAAACTCGTTCAACCCCTATGGAAAGCAGGGTGGCAGTGCCTCAAAAGGCTAAACATAGAATTCCCCTATGACCCAGCAATTCCACTACTTGGCATTTACCCAACAATCCAGAAACAAGGGCATATTAAACCCACTAGCACAACAATGTTCATTGCAGCACTATTCACCATAGCAAAGATATGGAACCAACCCAGATGTCCCTCAGTTGATGAGTGGATCAACAAGTTGTGGTATTTGTACACAATGGAATGCTATGCTGCTGTCCGAAAGAATGACATCGCCCCATTTGTTAGGAAATGGAAAGACTTAGAACAAACCATATTAAGTGAAGTAAGCCAGACTCAAAGGAACTTAGGCTCAGTGGATTCCCTCCTTCGTGTTAATCAGTAGAAACTTTCGGCTGTACTAGCAGTGATTTGCAATAGAGCAAAAGGCCATATATAAGGCCATATAATGTGAAGCTAATTGAAAGGACCTCCAGGATATTGAAACAAAAGCCACATAATGAATGATTGTTGTCCTTAATGTACTATGTTGTCTCTCATCTCCTTTGCTGTCCCTTGGTTATCCCATATTGGTGTAGTGTCTCACTTTGTTATCTGATATATTGAATTTATTTGTATTTGGATATTTGAAATTTGATAGGGAAGGGGGGAAAACCAAGACGGGTGGGGGTGTAGCGTTGGAGGGAAATGGGTACCAAGACATGTGAATGGGTATCAATGTATGTGAATTAATGCACCTTCTATCTGACAAATATCATGTAACCCTTTTACTAATTACAATAAAAAAATTTAAAAAAAGAAAGTTGTAATGTGTGGGGAGGATGATGGGGTCAAATACATTTCTTCTTAGAAATATACCTCATCTGGTTGCCCTGGATTTTCCTGGCCTTCGTCTTAGAGAAAGGCCTGTTATACTGGATTTGTGGCTTGGCAATGATCTAGCATGGACATCTCCGAAGAAGACATCCACAACTTCCATGCCTGAGACTCGAGTTTCCTGATCTTTGGCAACAGCACAGCAACATCTTTCTTCCTCCTGAGCCACAAGCCAAGTGAGCTGGCTTGAGTTGGTTGTTAGTTACAGTGGCTTGGTTACCAGGGTTCCATATTCTGTTCCATTGTGAGGGAGGCAGGGTCACCCTTCAGGGCCCAATGACCAAAGATCCTTGCTCACAGAAGACCTCACCAAAGACATACTGGAGGCTGAATCTCTCCTCCAATCTCACAATATACATGTGGATGTAGTAAACAGCACACCTTATTTGTCCAACCCCAATGTCTTCCACTAGGCCCAACTACCAGTCTGGTCTCAGGCTCAAGGAGCCTTTCTTAGGTAAGATCCAAACTTAAGGGTCAATATTGCCCTCATCCTTTACAAAACATTTGCTTCACAGTGCCTTCTCTGCCTGCATTTTGCCCCTTGTCGAATTTTTTTTGTTTTTGCTAGTCTTGGGACTTGACCTCAGAGTTTGAACATTGTTCTTGGGCTTTCTTTAGGCTTTAGCTGTCCCACCGAGCCACAGCACCACTTGCAGCGTTTTCTATGTATGTGGTAATGAGGAATCAAACCTGAGTCTTTTTGCGTGGTAGCCAAGGACTCTACCACTAGGTCAAACACACAGGGCATCTTGCACATAGTTTTGACGTCAATCTACTAGGATATTATTAGGTTTCTGTATCCTAATCACTTTTTTCCTGATGATTAGCTTTGCTGTCATGTGTAAAAAATGCAAGAGGGAAAAACACAGAAGAATTAGGGAAATTTAAAAAAAAGTATTACACACATACATAAGTGTTCATTCTTTGTAGGAGAACGGATAGTTTGATACGACGATGATGACTTTATAATTACTACATCAGGGTTGAGAGTTTGGCATAGTGGTAGAGTGCTTGCCTACCATCCATGAAGCTCTGGGTTTGATTGCTCAGTATCACATAGATAGAAAATCTAGATGTGGCACTGTGGCTCAAGTGGCAGAGGGCTAGACTTGAGAAAACCCGAGGACAGTGCTCAGGCCCTGAATTGAAGCCCCAAGACTGGCAGAAAGATAAAAGAAAATAAAAATGCTTTTTACGAGCTAATTCACTCACAGCATTTGCTTCTGAAATCTTCGCTTCTGCATCTTGTAAAATACCCCTTTCCCTCAACGTAGACAAGAAAAACAGATCCATCCCATGGTCTACTGTGAGGCCACTGGTTGGACTAAGAGCTACTCGTGCAGCAACACACAAGTTTTATTCTAATACTTTCCAAACTTTGTTCTCAAATATGCTACCTACTTACCAACTTAAGTCAGTTATCCATATGCTATACCTTTTCTTCATGACTACAATATTCTTACACTCCTACGTTAATCCTCTTGTACCTCCCCTGACCTCTCTCATTCTTTTTTTCTATCTCTGGACCTCTGCTCGTCTTTCAACCCTTATACTTCACGGATCTAGACTTGAGGGCTGTTGAGCAATATTGTATATGTAGGTGGTTAATTATTCTCTAGGCTCAGAGGCACGTAAAGACAATAGAGATTGGATTGAGAGGCTTATTGTTTTGGGTATAAATCGCTTATCATTGGTTGTATTAGACTGGTCTGTAAGTGCACAAAAAGAAAGAGTGATAATACCAATCAAAACTTGTGAACATCTAGTGTCTGGCAGCTACAGAGATCTATTTTGGTTATATCTGAAAAACTATAATTGTATTTAGTAGTAATCTTGCTCCCATTTTCAAATGGGCAGAACAAGAAACTCAAGAAAAATGTCAAATCAAGAAACAACATCCCCCACCCAATGTAAACAGACAATGAAACAGGCACTCGCAAACCTATAGGAGAGTCTTCCAAGTGCTACACAAAAGTAATTGATAAACATCATTAATGGAAAATGTGAAAATATAAAGAAAGAGATAATGGAGGAACCATAGCTGAACAAGAGGAAAGCATAAACAAGGTGATAAATGAAAAAGAAGAAGCCATAAAGGAGGCCATAATAAAGGTTTTTCAAAGAAAGATGGATGAATTCATAGAATCCACAAATAAAAACGTGACCAAACTCCAGCAAATGTCCGAAGAAAATAAAGCTACTGAGGTAAATACTCAAAAGGAAATCAAGGAGATAAAGAAATCCATACATGATCTAAAACAAGAGATGCAAGGCATCAAAAATCAGCAATTAGAAGCAAGGGAGATGAAAATAAAGTAGATAGCTTTGATAGCAGGTTAGACAATGCAGAGGAGAGAATTTCCGGGGCTGAAGATAATTTAGGTATTATAGAGAAAGAACAGAAAATGAGTCAATCCAAATCTAGGATATATGAGAGAGCGCTTCAGGAGGTCCAACATACAATTAGGAAGCCTAATTTAAGGCTAGTTGGTATTGAGGAGGGCGTGGAGAAAGAGGTCAATGGTATTGGAAATATACTTCAGGGAATCATCTCAGAGAATTTCCCAAATATCCAGAAGGGCAGGCCCATCCAGATACGAGAAACTTTTAGAACCCCAAACAGACCTGACAGAAAAGAACATCCCACCGCCACATTGTGATCCGAACTGGATCAATAGAAACGAAAGAAAAGATCCTAAAGGCAGCCAGGGAAAAGGGATCAGTAACCTATAAAGGCAAACCAATCAGAATAACCCCAGATTTCTCAGCAGAGACCATGCACGCACGAAGTGACTGGAAGCATATATGTCATGCCCTTAAATCAAATAACTACCAACCAAGAATACTGTAGCCAGCTAAGCTCTCATTCATAACTGAGGGAACAATAAAAACATTCCATTCCAGGGAAAAGCTGCAACAATATGTCGAAACAAAACCAACACTACAGAGAATTCTCAAAGATGCTCTATACATAGAAAACCAAAATAAATGCAATATAGGGAAAGAAATGGCACCTAAACAGCATGCCATCCAAGGACCACAAGAACTGTCAAGACACAGGCCCTACTAAAAGCTTTTAAAAATGGTAGGAACTAATAAATATCTCTCAATCCTAACTCTCATATCAATGGACTTAACTCTCCAATTAAACGGCATAGGTTGTCTAGTTGGATCAAAAGCAAGAGCCATCGTTCTGCTGTCTTCAAGAGACACATCTTACCCAAAAACAATCATCTTTGGAAAGTGAGAGGTTGGAATAAACTCTATCAAGCTAACTGCCCCCATAAACAGGCTGGAGTTGCCATCCTCATATCAGATACAATAGACTTCAAATTAAAATTAGTTAGAAAATACAAAGAAGGTGACTACATACTGCTAAAGGGATCTTTCCTCCTGGAAGACATAACGATCCTAAATATTTACACACCCTTTTGAAAATTCTCAAAAGATTGAAGATTCTGCCAGTGTAAGTTAGATTCCAGCATTGATATTAAATAATGCTATGAGTATGGTTTTATATTTGAAATAGCACTGTTGACAAAATCTAACACACATTTGCTTAGTATTTGCTTTTGTTTTCCCAAGAAGTTCAGTACAAGCTAACATGTGTGGCATATATCGACTGGGAGAAATGATTCAGAATATGTGACTCATTTGAACAGGAGTCAGTGAAAAGATACAGAAGCAGGATACCCATATTGTGATAATTTGTATCTTTTGCATATTTTGTGTTTGTTATTAATTACATTTGTAGTGTACATTTCTAGGTAAAAACTTTTAAAATATTTCCAAACAATTTGTTATTTCAACGGCAAAAAAAGACATTTATATGCCTGATAAAATTCACAGAATCCAAATTTTTCCATATTATTTTCTTTTTTGTTTTTGTTTTTGATGGGTCATAGATCTTGAACTCAGCCTGAGCACTATCACTGAGCTCTTCAGCTCCAGGATACCACCTTACCCTGGAGCCAAGCCCCACTTCCCATTTTCTAAAGGTAAATTGGAGATAAGAGTCTCAGGTGTTTTTGTGCCAGGATGGCTTTAAACCTTGATCCTCAGATCTCAGCCTCCTGAGTAGCTAGGATTATAGAAGTGAGCCACCACCCCATCATGCTCAGCTTTCTGGTTTTTCTTAAACAAGCCCTTTGGCTGGAACTCGGTCTGAGCACTGTCCTTCAGCTTTCCTCAAGCCTAGTGATCTTCTACTTGAGCCACAGCACTACTTCTGTTTTTTTCTGTGTATGTGGTACTGCGGAATTGTACCTTCGTCTTTATACAAGCACTCTACAACTATGCCAAACTCCCAGCCCCTCCACATTAGTTTTTATGATAGATCTTTCCATGCCTCTTGTATGGCTAGAAATTCTTCTTGAGTTTCCCAATTTCAGGGAGTATTGGTGTGTCCCATCCTGTGTGGCTACATAACTATTGTTTATGGTACAGTTCTCTCTTCATTCTACCCATCTAGAGCAATTTTCATCTTCCATGTATAATCATTAAACATTCAGCTCCTGTTCCTCTCTACTCCATTCTCTGGAACCATCGTGCTTTTTGGCTCTATGGGTTTGTTGATCCTTGGAAGCTCTGGAAGGGAAAACATACCCTAGCTCTTCCTTTATGACTGCTGTATTTTTAGTTTACTGTAATCAAGATTCATCTGTAAAATATAGTAAAATGTTCTTCCTTTTCAATGCATTGTTTTGCATATTTCTATCTTTGGATTATTATTAATAGTTGTGAATGGATTCTCCACATATTTGTTCTAGTCTCTGCTTTCTCTTCCGTTAGGTACAAATCTAGAAATAGAAGTGTTGGACCATATTTATATGTAATACTATATTTAGTACTTTTTTAGCACTCTCCACGCAATTTTTGATTGTTTTATATTCCTTGCAGAACTATTCCAAAGTTCTACTTCTTCTCACTTCCTTCCCAGTAATAGTTAGACTTTGAAAGTTGCTTTTTGTATGCGTGTGTGTGTGTGTGTGTGTGTGTGTGTTTGTGTGTGTGTATGTGGATCTTTTTGTTTAAAACTATATTTATATTAACATATTTAAAGTAATGATTTCATTGTAATTTTAATTTTTCTCATGACTGTTAATATTGAACTTCTTTCGACATTTTGAACTACTATTTCTATATATTCTTTTTACAAAATCCTCTCCAATCTCCAATTTTTTTCCCTTTTTTTGTGGGGTAGTGGGGAAAGTCATGGGGCTTGGACCTTGTGCCGTGAGCTCTTTAGTTTAAGGCTATTGTCCTACCCTGAGTATTGCCCCTCAGTTCTTCTGCTCACAGCTCCCTACCCCTCTTCCCATTATATACAGAACAAAGGTCATCCTCAGTCTTTTTGAAAAAGTAAAACATACAGTAAATTTGTAGTAGGAAACAGCAAGAAATAAATTTCTTGCCAGGTGCAGTGACTTCTACCTGTAATCCTATCTACTCAGATATCAGGCTGATATCTAATGCTTTGGTTCAAAGCCAGCCTGGGCATTAGAAAGTCTATGAGACTCTCATCTACAGTTAACCACTAGAATATGGGAAATTGCACTGTGGCTTCATAGGTAGAGTGATAGCCTTGAGTTGAAGAGCTCAGGAACAGTGCCCAGGCCCAGAGTTCAAGCCTTACAAATCCCCCAGCCAAAAAAAAGAAAAAAAAGTTTCTTCCCCAAGTGATTATTATGCCAGATATAGAACATTAACATTCTGGGTGTACTTCACAGTATTATTACTTGATACCCTAAGATTTTGCAATATTCTCACAGAACCAGCATATGTCATCATATAATGTAGTTCCTTTTCAATGGAATAATTCCATTTATAACCTAAATCTACTCCCCCGACTTATTTTTGTCGATACCACAATTGCTCTACCATGATATGCCACAAGCCATTAAATATTTTATGGTGGGTAATTGGAAAGGAGTCTCATGGAATTTTGTGCCAGGCTGGCTTTGAACCATGGTCCTCAGATCTCAGTCTCCTGAGTAGCTAGGATGACAGGCGTGAGCCACCAACACCTGGCTTGCCTTTTTATTTTTTTGTGGGTCTTGGGACTTGAACTCTGGGCCTAGGCACCATCCCTAAGCTTTTCAGGTCAATATTCATGTAAGTCTAAACATTTAAGTAAAGCAATACAATTCCAACAAAAAAAGAATAAAATTCCACACAAGGTGTGTCTATAACTCAGTGCTAATTACTTGATGAAAATGTGCCATTCCAGAAGCTGGTGTCATTTGATGATGTAGCTGTGGATTTCAGCTGGAAGGAGTGGCAGCATCTGGACAATGCTCAGAGGACCCTGTACAGAGATGTAATGCTGGAGACCTACAGCAACCTGGTGTCCTTAGGTGAGCAAAAGTCAAATTCACTTGCAAGGCCAAGTGCCTTGTTATTTTGCAGATACGTGAATGTTTATCAAACTTTCAATACTATTTAAATGAAAGATTCCAGGCCCTGAGAAGTATCATTAATTTCTAAAGAAAACCTAAGGTAATTTTGTACTCATTCTTCAGGATACCTTCAGGATACTTTGACAACAGTTCTAAATTATGTTTTCTCTAATGGAGACGACATTCCAAACTTACACAGTAATTGTAAGTGGATAAACAATCCAGAATAGAATATATATCGTTATTGGAAATAGGATCTACAAATCACTGAACAGTGAGTTTATAATGGAAACCTGGCACTAGGTGCAATATTTCATGCCTGTAATCTTAAAATATTCAGGAGGAAGAAATCTAAGAATTCTAATTTGAAGCGAGCAATGGCTTAAAAATTGTCATGAAACTCTATAACTCCAAATAACCCCTCAAAAATGTTAGTGGAGTGTCAAGGGTTTGACTTTGTGGTTGAGTGCTTGCCTAGCATGCATGAAGAACTATGCATGTAAGTGGAGCTGTGACTCAAACTGGTATTTTTCTAGCCTTGAGCAAGACAGCTAAGTTTATGCCATACAAAATGAATGCAGAGCTGGGGAAAAGTCAACCATGGAGCCAGTGAGAAATGAGAGAAAAGATTTAATAGATAACTTGTGAGTAGGATGTCTGCGAACTTAAAGCAATGATGACACAGCATAAGCAATAACTCTCTACTGTTTCTAATTTACAGGGCCCTATGTTCCCAAACCTGTATTAATTGACAAGCTAGAGCAGACCTCTGGATAGGAAATTCCTCTGACAAGAATATCACAGGTGAATGAATGCATCTTCATATTGATGTTGGAGCCTGAGCCCCATTGGTAAGTTCATGTTGTGATGTACTGAGCAATAATATTCTTAGTTACCCTAAATCCTGTGTGGAACCTATGGAATTCTTTGTGAATGAATCAAGAATCATTTTCTTTTCCCAATCCTATGCTTGGTCTCAGGGCCTGAGCATGGTCCTTGGGTTTTCTCAAGGCTAGCTCTCTACTTCTTGAGTCAAAGCACTACTTCTGGCTTTTTCTTTGTATGTAGTACCAAGGAACTGAATCAGGTCTTTGTGCATGCTAGCCCAAACCCCCGGCACCAAGAATCATAGGGTGATATAATGTATTCTATGTGGCAGTAGAGTTAAAGTTAGATTTCTCTGTAGAAATCACTGTGAAACAAAATAAAATGAGAAAGCCATGAGCCCGTGGCTCATGCCTGTAATCCTAGCTACTTAGGAGGCTGAGATCTGAGGATCAAGGTTCAAAGACTGACCTATCATAAAAACACCTTAGACTCTTCTCTCCAATGAACCAATAGAAAATGAGAAGTGGGGTTGAGGCTAAAACATAGGGCAGTATCCTTGAGCTGAAGAGCTCAGGAAGAACATCCAGGTCTAGAATTCAAGTCCCATGACTGCAAAACAAGAAAGAAAGAAAGAAAGAAAGAAAGAAAGAAAGAAAGAAAGAAAGAAAGAAAGAAAGAAGAAGAAAGAGGGAAGGAAGAGGGAAGGAAGGAAAGTAAGGAAGAAGGGAAGGAAGAAAGAAAGAAAGAAAGAAAGAAAGAAAGAAAGAAAGAAAGAAAGATATTTCATTTCTTTAAAACTAAGAGTATAAATGATTGAGCAAACAAGGAATAAGTCAGGGCATTATTCTCTGATAAGCATAATATCTTTTTGCTGGTAGGAAGAGACTGGTATTCAGAACCAGACCTTTCCACCAGAAATTGAGCCTAGTGGTAGAGTGCTTGCCTAGCATGCACAAAGACACAGGTTTGATTCCTTATTACCACATACATAGAAAAAGCCAGAAGTAATGAATTCATTGGTAGGGTTCTAGTCTTGAGAAAACCCAAGGACAGTGGTTAGGTCCTAAGTTCAAACCCAGGAATGGAAGGAAAAAAAAACAACAAAGTTTCAATCAACATAAGAAAATTAACTATACAATGAGCTGGGGATTTTCTGGTCTTCCATCGTTCTGAGGGACAGGAATGTTAGAAAAGGAATTTTTATAAGACTTCAAATGGAAAGAAACAAATTTCAAAATTCCCACAAATACCTAAATTGAGACTTTAGTGAGAAGTTGTAACTGAAGGGATATAGGTGTAAGTCCTTACTCTCAAGAATCGTTCTTGCTTGGATCAAAGGCAAACAGACATATAAACCAAACGTGTGGCCATTGAGTCTAGAAAAAATTCGTGTTCCTCACTTAATGGTTAATAAGCAAACAGCATTGAAACTGGGTAAGGTAATCCTATCTGCTACTCAGGACGTGAGACTCTTATCGGTAGTTAACTCTAGAAAAAAGGAAGTGGGGCTGTAGCTCAAGGTTAGGGGTTATAGTCTTCTGCTGAAGTGTTCAGGGACAGGGCCGAGGCCTATGAACTCAAAAAAAAAGAAAAGAAAAGAAAAGAAAGTTTTAAAAATATGCAAAAGAGCACAATATTTAGATTATTTCTCAAAAATAAAAGAAAGGCAGCTATTCCTCAATAAATAAACAAAAGAGTATTTGAAAAAAAAAAGCTGCAGGTATAGTATAGGTAGTACTCAGCTTAAAACTGTAGCAATACATAGTTGGGTAATTTCAATAAACATTTCCTGTGATATAAAAAGAGAACTATTATATAAGTACCGCGCGCTAACCGATTGTGCCACTGGAGCACTCCTTGGCTGTCCCTTGGTTATCTCAAATTGGTATAGTTTCTCACTTTGTCATCTGATTTATTGAATTTATTTGTATTTGGATATTTGAAATTTGATAGGGAAGGGGGGAAAATCAAGACGGGTGGGGGGTGTGGGGGGGGAAGGATACGGGTACCAAGACATGTGAAAGGGTATCAATGTATGTGAATTAATGCACCTTCTATCTGGCCAATATCATGTAACCCTTTTACTAATTACAATAAAAAATACAAAAAAAGAGAACTAAAACACAGAAAAACATTATTGGTCATTGTAAAATATCATTTTCTTAATATGTTAGGGAGAAAAGCATATATTTCTCACACAATTTCCACTTTTATATTTTAAAATATCCAACACTTAGGATGGGAAAGTAAAGTCATTACCTTTACAATAAGGAATATTTGTATCTCATGTATGTTTGTGTCTTTTTTTCTATGACTCATTTTAGATGTCCAGGTAATGGAAAATGTGTTCAAGACCTGCCAGGAAAGTCCACATGAATGTCTTTGTGAAATAGCAGTTGCAAGTAGTATCGAAGTGGAGGAAAACGTGAGATTTGCAACAACTTTAAATTTGAGCTCTACACATAATCCAGAGCTGATTAGTAATAACGGTAACAACTTAGGGGTGAGGACTGAGGAGTTCATTAAGTGTCAGAACATGCTTCTGTCTCCTAAGCCTGGTGAGATGCATGCTGCATATAGATCTCGTATGTCTCCTGTTCTTAAAAAATCCATCGGATATTCAGAGCATTTTCTTCATGATTGTGACAGTCCAAAAGATCTGCAGTATCATAATTCTGTTCTCCCTGCCCAAGAAATTCTTCAGGGAGGGAGGAAAACTGCTAAATGTACTGTGTGATGAAAAATATTGTACTTAACACCGACCATCACTACACATCCAAAAATGTACACAGGAGAGACTCCTCATACATGTAGTGAATGTGAGAAATCTTTCAGTAATGAAATACGCCTTACAATACCTCAGAGCAAATATCCTGAGATATGTGATGCGTACATCAAGTGTGAAAATTAATTTCTGAGAAGTCAGACCTGACGCTCCAACCTCGATCTCCAAGAGAAGACAAACCTTATGAATATGAGGAACGTAATAAAATTTCTGCCCAGAATTCAGCTCTCAGCACACATCAGAGATCTCACACAGAAGAGAAATCTTATGAATGGGATAAATGTGGGAAGACTTTTAGACTGAAATCATACCTCACTTTGCACCAGAGAAGACACACAGAAGAGAAACCTTCTGAATGTAACAAATGAGAAAAGTCTTTCACACAGAAGATACACCTTCGAGTTCATCAAATAACACACACAGGAGAGAAATCTTATAAGTGTAATGAATGTGGAAAGTCTTTCCAAGGGAAGGGAAAACTTCGTGTTCATCAGGGAATACACACAGGAGTGAAACCTTATGAATGTAACCAATGTGTAAAGTCTTTCAGACAGAAATCTTCCCTCAAATTGCATCAAAGAACACACACAGGAGAGAAACCTTATGTGTGCAACAAATGTGGAAAGACCTTCAAGAGGAAGTCATATCTTGATGGGCATAATAGAACACACACAGGAGAGAAACCTTATGCATGTAGTGAATGCAGAAAGTCTTTCAAATGGAAGGTAAAACTCCATGTTCTTCAGAGAATATACTCAGGAGAAACACCTTATGAGTGTAACATATGTGGAAAGTCCTTCACACAGAAGCCAAACCTCAACATGCATAAGACAATTCAAACAGGAGAAAAACCTTATGAATGTAACCGATGTGGAATGTCTTTCAAATGGAAGTCTTCCCTCAAATTGCATCAGAGAACACACACAGGAGAGAAACTGTACGAGTGCATCAAATGTGGTAAGACCTTCAGATGGAAGTCACATTACAGGAGGCATAACAGAATTCACACATATTAGAAACCTTAGGAATATAACCAAAGTTGAAAGTCTTTTGTGCAGTATTCACCCTTCAGGAAGGGTAAGAGAGTTCACACATATGAGAAGCCTTAGCAATGTAATAAATAGGAAAGACTTTTTAGTCTGTGGAAGAAAACTCAGCTTGTGTCACAGAACCAACACAAGACAAAACCCTTAATGAATGTAGCAAATGTTCAGTCTTTTCCCCAGAAGGCACAAGTCAAGATTTATCACTAAACACCCACAGGATAGAATCCTATGAATAAAATGAAAGGGAAATTTTTTTTGAAGAACTCATAGTTGAGTTTGCATGATACCACACAGACACAGGATAAAAATCGTATGAATATAAGAATATGAAAAATCCATCATGAACGTATGACTAAGTATAAAATGCACATAGGAGAGAAAAACCTTATGAATATTACAAATGTGGAAAGTGTTTGACCTGGAAGGCATACTTCTGTGTTCATCACAAACCTGATTCCCATAGAAGAAAAGAAAACTAATGAATAGAACAAATGTGCAAAGACTTTTAATCAGAAGTCAGTCTTCAGTACATTTCAGAACATACACAATAGAGAAATTCTGAGTAATGAAAAACATTCAGCTATATATAGAATCTCTGTATATGGGAGCATTAGGGTAAGTCTTCTAAACAAAGTCAACCTTCAGCAAGCATTAAGAGCACTCACAGAAGAAATAATAGCATGTAGGAAAACCTTTGTCAGAAACCTCTAAAAGCTGACTGTGTGGCTTAGTGGTAGAGTGCTAACCTATCAAGGATGAAGGCCTGGGTTAGATTCCTCAATACTACGTGAAAAGAGCAAGCCAGAAGCAGCACTGTGGTTCAAATGGTAGAATGCTAACCTTGAGCAGAAGTAGCTCAGGCCCTGAGTTCAAGCCTAAGGATTGGAGAGAGAGAGAAAGAGAGAGAGAGAGAGAGAGAGAGAGAGAGAGAGAGAGAGAGAGAGAGAGAGAGAGAGAGAGAGAGAGAGAGAGAGAGAGAGAGAAGAGAAAGAGAGAGAAACAGGAAATTCTAAATTTTACAGAGATAGAGAAGGAGAGAGAGAAGGAGACAGAAACTAATTTCTAAACTTTACAGTCTTTCTATTTCCTTACAAATTCGTCTATGTCATTCTTTCTGACAGAAGCACAGAATTCCATTGTGTAAAAATACCATATTTGATCTACTCATCAACTGACAGGCATCTTAGTTGGTTCCATACCTTTGCTATAGTAAATAGTGCTGTGATAAATGTTATTGTTCTAGTGAATTTAGTATGTCCTATCTGGACGATTGGCAAGTAGTGAAATTGCTGGATCACAGGGGAGCTCTATGTTTAGTCTTTTTGGGATACTGCCATAGTGCTTTCCATAGTGGTTGAACGAGTTTGCAATCCCACCAGCAGTGTAGTAGTGATCCCTCCTGGCCACATCCCCTCCAGCATACGTTATTAGATTTCTGGATCTTGGCCATTCTAACTGGAGTGAGGAGGAAAAGGGAAAGAGGAACTGAAACTTTCTCTCCTTACAGATGACATGATTCTGTATTTAAAGAACCCTATAGAATCTACTCCGAAGCTGCTTGAACTGATATAAAACTTAGGTAAGGTAGCAGGGTATAAAATGAACCCTCAATGTCAACTGCCTTCCTATATGCCAACAAATGAGAGGAATGAGGCAAGAATCAGGATAGCAACTCATTTTGCTATCAAAGAAAATAAAATACCTAGGAATTAACTTAGAATGTAAAGCAGCTTTTTGATGGAACTATAAACCCTGGAGAAGGAAATTAACGCAGAACTGAGGAAATGCAAAAACCTATGCTCCTTTTTTGGAAGAAGTAATATTGTAAAAATGGCAATCTTGATAAGGACTATCTACAAATTCAGTGCAATATTCATCAATATCCCAATGTCATTCTTTAAAGAAACAGAAGAGGAAATCCAAAATTTCACTTGGAATAATAAAAGACCCCTTATAGTCTGTCTTCTTGCATGATACATAATGTTTAATCTCACCTTCTCCACCAAAATCTCACCTTTCTCATTGAGACATAGGTGGCCCTGTTTACTAGCAGCAAAGGCTCAAATGCGCAGTTTCAGGTGTCACCACTGCCTCTGTTACTGGGTAGATCCAACTCTGTCATCGATTCTGAGGTCTGCTCTGGGTCTTGGTCACAAGTTGTTCTGTGGCTTCTGCTGCCAGCCTGTGCCCATTTGCTTCCTTTTCCTCCAGCAGCCTACAACAGGGAATGAAGTTCAGGCGCTGATGCTCTCCTTCATATGCAGGGCAGGATGAGCCCAACCCTCCCTCATCTTCCTCTTCCAATTTTTGGGAAAAAAATGTGCTGGCAGAAGTCCTCAGGTGTGGGGCATGGCTGATCCACGCTTTTAATCCAGGCTGGTCAGGAGGCTGAGATCTGAGTATGGAAGTTCCAAGTCACCTAGAACAGGAAAGTCTGGTAGATTCTTACTACCGAAAATAAAAACAGCTGGGAATGGACTTTGGGCTAGAGTGGTAAAGGGCTAGTCTTGAGTACAAATGCTTATTGCCCAGGCCCTGAGTTCAGGCTCCAGCACTGCCAACAACCTCACTTTAGTGAGATTTTAGCTTTATCCATGTAGGCACATCTCACTGGAATCTTTGGTGGTAGAGATAGTCTTCATAATTTTGTCTCAAGGTAAAGGTCCTCCTTGGGTAGTACACAAAAGGTGTCATGGAGAGAGGAGCCCCACTTGCTCCAGGTTTGAAGATGGCATAAGTCAAGCCAGCATGGAGTTGGCACATCAGTCTTTTTCCTAGCACCACCTACCAGTGAATGTCCAATGACATTGATTGTTGTGGGATTGTGTGATTGAAGTGCCCCATTAAGGGCAGTGTTAGCACATCCAAACTTGGATACCAGGAATGCTGAAATCTCAAAGCTAAGATTTCTGTTGGCTACAGAAATGCTGGTGTGTCTGTGATTCACCAAAATTTCAGGTGCAAAGATTCTGAAGCTTGATGCCATGTGTTTATTCCATTTAGTAAAATTATTTTAATGTACTGTATAAGTTAAAACATTTGATAAGAGTCAGGGGTAGTGAAAACATTGTTCTTGAATTCAGGTGTCTGGCAGGGTAATGGGGGGGTGTTGGTGGCTGGGACTATGAAGCGGGAGCTGCTATCAAACCATGGATCATGTTCCCCTTTGTCTGGGAAAAATGACTCCAAAGATGAAATTTGAATGGTGAGGAAAAGATGATGATGTACTCAGGAAATTTCTCCTAAACAAATGCTCATGTGGAAGTGGGATGGGGGCTGGGCATATCTGAGGCAGAGCTTAAGGGGGCTTCTCATGGAGTTGAGAACGTTCCTTGCGACTTCAGGCATGCAGCAGGGTGTTTTAGATGGCCATTGTGAGATGATGGAATAAGACTGGAAACAAGATGAATGCTGGGATCCTGCAATGCTCTTGCATGAGTGGCTGGTGGCTCACCTGAAAGAACTAATTATGTCTAAAAAAGAAATCAGGAATTTGTTTTTATTAGATAATACCTGTAATCCGAGGCATATTCAGGATCCTGATCTTAGTATTGTGGTTTAAAACCAACCCAGCAAAGGGAAAAATGCATGAGACTCTTACTTCCAGTTTAGAGCAAGAACAAAGATTGAAGTAGAGCTGTGGCTCAAGAGATAGAGTGCTACCTTGAGCAAAGAAAAGCTAAGAAAAAGCTCCAGGTCTGGGGTTCAAGGCCAGGAATGAAAGAAGGAAGGTAAAAAAAGGGAAGTATGTGAGGAAGGGAAATATATAAATGAAAGAGAGAAGGAACTAGAAATTTAAAACTAGAGAGTATTTAAAAGTCATCAGTCCTTCTAAGAAAAGTGTTGGAGTATGGGTTCTATATGTGGTGAACTGGAAGCCCAGCAGTGACTTGTTAACCAAAGAGTCACCATGATGAGCAAAGGATAGAAATCTGCATGAGCCTCTTAGCGGATGGAGTCACAGAAGAGAACCTCAGGTCCTCAGTATATAGAGATGGGGAAGTTGGCATCACCTTGATGTCATTGTGTCCATGGAGACTGGAAGCCATGGCTCTGTGAAAGCACAATGTTCTGGTTACTGAGCTGGGAAGCTGAAGAGAGACAAGTCCTGGCCATGAAGAAATCGGGGTGGCAGCAGAGCAACTCTGCTGCAGTGTGTGCCTGCTTGGCTGTTCTTATTATGTGGTGGATCAGGCTGGAGTGGGTGATAGTAACTGTTTTGTGGTCACAAGCCCTTCACCAAGAGCTTTCTCTGGGATCCTCATAAGCTACAGGGTGGCTGGTGGTGGGATGTGTGTGGGGTGGAAGTGATAGAGGGATGGACGCATGGCAAGGTTGGTGAAGAGATGAGAGGAATGATGAGAGCCCAGTTCATTGGTTTCCAAGGTTAATGGGTGGGAGGTAGAGAGGCATGAGGGAGGAAAGATGGTTCCCTCTCATAGTCCTGGTTCTTTTTCTTTTACAGTCATGAGGCTTGAACTCAGGTCCTTGGTACTGTCCCTGAGCTCTTTTGCTCAAGGTTGATGCTCTACCATTTGAACCATAGTGACATTTCCAGCTTTTCCTTTTCATGTGGATCTCTGATATGTCCAGTGCTGTGCCTGCAGGGAGGCACTCTCCCCACAGACAGAGCCACCTCTGCCGTGACTGTGAGTGCCTACAACCCTCACACCCACTCCTTGCACACCCCTCGACTCCAGTTTTAGCTCCTCTTGGACTGGGTGTCCAGCCTACCCCTTCCTACACTCACAAAGGGTCTACAATTGTCTTCCCAGGGTCCTTTCTTCTGCCAGCCAGAGTACAGACTGTGCACATCTTGACGATCACAGAGCTCAAAGCCAAAGGCTGAGGTGCAGAAGGAGGTGACCCAGTAGCTGCACAGGGCCCATGGATCATCCAGTGCATCCCCCAGCCTGTGACTTCCCCCACCACCTTGGCAGGGAATCTCCGTGCCCACATCCTGATCTCTGGTCCCCTCCAATTCCATTCTCCCTTGGATTTTGCAGACTGTCTACCATCAGGAACTAAAATTCTATTCATCACTTTATGTCCTTATCACTGACTTGCTACTTTGACAGGATCTCCCCGTGCCTGGAGAGTGGGCATGTCATGTACTCTCTGTGGAGAAGTTGCCCCAGGAGAAGAAATATGCACTTCATGTGAGTGTTGGACAGGGCAGGAGGGCTCCCTAGGATCAGAAGCCACAGGAGGGTTGCAGATGGGGGAATGCTAGGGGCCCTAGGGGACAGTGGGAGTTAGGGCACAGTTGGTTCCTTCTGCAGGGTTGACACCGCTTCACAATCCCAACAGAATGAGGTTCACATTACAGATGTCAGAGACAGTGCAGATTGCCAATGGGCGCAGGGGTCACTGTCACCCCCAGATGCTGGCTGCATGTTGGGATGCACGTAGAGATGTTTTCAAGATCAGATAATGAGGATGTTGCAGGGTGTAACCATTCTTTTCAGATGGCTCTCTAGCTCTCTTGAGCTTCATCTCTATCTTTGGCTTTTTCTTGGCAGTTAACTGGAAATGAGAGTTTCATGGACTTTCCTTACTGGACTGGCTTCAAACAGAATCTATGCACAGTTTTCAAACCATACCCTAATGAAGAAGGGAAGCTTGATCTGGTGCTTAACTGGGTTGCACTTTGGCTCCGTTTGCTATGCCTCACGGGAGGGGGCTCATCATTTGTAGACTAAGATCTCATGACCTTCAAAGCCAAATGCTACCTGAAAGTTCAGGGTACCAGCCTATGTGTTGGGCAGGGGTGAATACATTCTCTGTTATGCTGGGTCATCAACCCATGTTTTAAGCTGGAAGTAGGCAGTGCCACATTTGATAAGAACATCTGCCAGAGATTGTCACCTCATGAAAGCAGATTCTAAATTTGTATTCCATTTCCTGTGGTGGAGAAATCCCCTCCAAGTTAGACAGGCTCACATCCAACTGCAGGTCATACCCCTAATGCACCCTTGAGTGTCTTCATGGTATTGGGATCTAAGTTTGTAGGGAATGCTGGTTTAGTACATGAATTAGCTGGACAAGTGATGACAAACGTGTTGTGGATTAATATGAGAAAAATTTAAGAAGCCCTGGAGGAGCATCAACCTGACCCTCTGTGGTGCTATAAATCTGAAAGGATGTTCCAGACTGAGAAACAATCACATGGCTTTGTGTTTGGCATCCAGACAAGTGAGTGCATGTCTTAGCTGTCAGCCAATACAGAGGAGGACATGAATAAGTGGGTGGAAAGCATCTGTCAGACCCCTGTCTGGGGGCAGGTGGAGAGAACATAGGAAGGTAGATACCATGGCTATGGTGGGGCCAAAAAAAGGGTAAAAGAGGCGAAGGAACCAGGTACTGGTAGCTCAAGACTGTCATCCTAGCTACTCAGGAGTTTGAGATCTGAGGATCACAATTCAAAGCCAGCCCAGGACAGAAACTCCATGAGCCTCTTATCTGCAATAAACTACTGAATGCAAGAAACTCAAGCTCAGTGACAGCATCCAGGCCTAGCGTTCAAAACCCAGGACTGGCAGAAAAAAGTATCAAAGGACAAGAAGCTGGCCAAAAGTTAGAGGGACTCTATCTTGACAAACAATACAATGGTAAGTTGCACTCAGAAGACTTGCACAAAATCTGGAAATGCCTGAGACCCATCTATGTATGTTTCCTGTTTGTCTAAATACATACGTTTATGCATTTATGTATTAGTATAGAGAGACAGATCAATACATATGACTATACATATATACATAGCCAGACACTTATGGGTGGGTGGTATACTGTGTGAGAGTTTGTGTTTGTGTTTTGTGGATGGCTATCTCTGTTTAAGAAACATAGAAAATATGTAAATATCTTAAAAATAACTTGATAAAATATAGAGAGGCATAAGCTCTTGAGGGAATCTGAAATGACAAGATTATTCACAGGCACGTTTATCCTTATGGATTCCTCAGCAAGTTTTAATTTTTTTCATTATTTTCTTTCTTTTTTTGATCCAGTGCTAAGGATTTCTCTCAGGGACCAGGTGCTGCCAATTACTAATTTTCTCATGGCTGGTACAAGAGGAACTGAGCCACAGTTCCACTTTTGCCTTATTTATTCGTGCTTAACTGAAGATAAAGATTTCTATCAGTGACTTTCTTTCAGGGGCTGGATTCTAACGAGGATCCCCAGACCTCAGGCTTCTCTATAGCTACAATTAACAATATGAGAACCCAGCACTGGGTTCCAATGCACAGGGCAAGAAATTGAGTGAATCTCTCAACTCCAATTAGCTATAATAAGCTAGAAGTGAAAGACCAATACCTTTGAGGAAAAGATGCTGAGGGTTATCACACAGGCCCTATGAGTAAGCCCTAAACCCTGTACACATGTGTGCATGCACACATTGGCAGATACACACACACATGCACACACACAATATCTCAGGCAATATTGTATTTTGAATTAATATCCAAAGATTGGACAACAGGATAGCAAGTAATAAAATCTGTTTTTCTTGTCTACATTGAGGGAAAGGGATAAGTCACAAGATGCAGAAGCGAAGAATTCAGAGGAAAATGCTGTGAGTGAATAACTTGTAAAAAGCACATTTCTTTTCTTTTCTTTTCTTTTGTTTTTTCTGCCATTCCTGGGGCTTGAACTCATTGCCTGAGCACTGCTCTTGGCTTTTCTCAATTATAGCCCTCTGCCACTTGAGCCACATTGCCGTATGGATTTTTATATCTGTGTGATATTAAGGACTCAAACCTAGATCTTCATGGATGCTAGGCAAGCACTCTACCACTGGGCCAAACTCTAAACCCCGATAAAGTATTTATAAATAGTCATCATCATCATATCAAAATATCCTTTCTCCTACAAAGAATGAACACTTATCTATGTCTGTAAGACTTTTTTATGTCACCAATGCTTCTGTGATTTTCCCACTTGCATTTTTACAGATGACAGCACAGATATTCATCAGGAAGAAAAATAGATTAGGATACAGAAACCTAACAACGTCCTAGTAGATTGAAGTGAAAAATATGTGCAAGATGGCCTGGGTGTTTCATCTATTTGTAGAGTGCTTGGCTACCACACAAAAAGACTCCGGTTTGATTCTGCAGTACCATATACATAGAAAACGCTGGAAGTGGTGCTGTGGCTTGGTGGGACAGCTATAGCCTAAAGAAAGCCTAAGAACAATGGTCAGGCTCTGAGGTCAAGTCCCAGGACTAGCAAAAAAAATGTGCAAGAGGCAAAATGCAAGCTGAGAAGGCACTGTGAAGCAAAATGTCTTGTGAGGGGTAAGGGGAATAGTGACAGTTAAGTTTGGATATTACCTAAGAAAGGCTCCTTGAGCCTGAGACCATGCTAGCACTTATGCCTAGTTAATGACTTGGGATTTGAACAAAAAGGTGTGCTGTTTACTACATCCATATGTGAGGTGGGAAGGGAGATTCAGCCTCCAGTATGTCTTTGGGGAGGTGTTCTGTGAGCAAGGAGCTTTGGTCATTGGGCCTTGAAAGGTGACCCTACCTCCCTCACAATGGAACAGAATATGGAACCCTGGTAACCAAGCCACTGCATGTGACAACCAGCTCAAGCCAGCTCCCTTGGCCTGTGGCTCAGGAGGAAGAAAGATGTTGCTGTGCTGTTGCCAAAGGTCAGGAGGCTCGGATCTCAGGCATGAGAGATATGGATGTCTCACTTGAAGAAGTAGATGCTGGATCAGTGCCAAGCCAAAATTCCAGTATATCAGGCATTTCTCTAGGAAGAAAGCCAGGAAACTCCAGGGCAACTCAGATGAGTTATATTGAGAGGAAACCTATTTGAACCCATCATCCTGCCCACACACTACAACCTTCTTGTGTGCTTTCAAGTGACTCTACTGAGATTAGAGTGTGTCATTTCCAATCTACTCTATTCCAATTCCTCAGTGTGAAGTGTAGTCCCATTCCTACGTTTGAAATATCCACTGTTTTGCCAACATAATGTGATGGTAAGTCAGCTCAGACTCTGAATGAGCCTTGTAACCTATGGATTCTGGAGGAAGGCCTGTTGGAGATGCTGCTGACAAAGCTGATCCCTGCCTAACAGAAAGGTGATCTCTTTTATGTGGGAAACTTCCTGCACAATTTCAAATAGTGGAGGACAATGTAGTAGTTGCTGGAAATTCTCTTGAAAAAGTGAGTGTTCCCCCTCCAAACCCAGGTTTGCTCACCCCTCCTGGCCAAGTCTTGGAATATATGGCTCCTCTCTGAGCCTGTTTGGTTCACTGGGGTGTTCACAGGGGAGCTAAGAATGATACAAGTGCACAAACTACTTTATTATGACTGGGACACCATGCCATTTCATTTCCCTCACAAGCTACTGGAGTCTCAACAGTGTGCTTACTGAGAAGTTGGATTTCAGGCATGAGTAAGTGGCTCCCAACTGCATCCCTCACCTAGGTGACATCCTAGGAAATCCCATTTCCCAGTAAGAAATGAGGTGTCAGTACTAATGGCGGAGGCCTGTGAAATACTGGAGTCAGAGGAAAAGCTGGGGGTGAATCACTTTTGAGCCATCAGGGAGGGATTGTGATAGCTTTGCCTGTTAGAACCTGAAATCATTTACATTTTGGTGTGTGGTCCAGTGCTGCCACTTGAACCTGAACCCAGGTCTAAATGCCATCCCTTTGGTGTTCAAAAATTAGCACTGTACCATTTGAGTAATAGGTCAAGTTCTGGCTTTTTGCTGCCTAATTAAAGACAAGTGCCTTTAGACTTTTACTGACTAGACTCTCTTTCCTCTCTGATCTTCAGAGCTCAGCCTGCTGGGTGGCTAAGATTAGAGGAATGAGCATTTAGTTCTTTATTTAGAGCATTCACTTATTGATTTATTTAGAGCATTTACTTAGTTAATTTAAGGTGCGTTTACTTTGGACAGATGCATAGAGGCCTCTCTCAGAAGCTTCTGGAAGTGGGGTGTAAAAGTCATCCTTTTCTCGAGTGTCTTTTACCCCCCTCCCAGCACATAAGTGCACATCTCTGCAGGACAGCCACAGCATTAGAGTCCTGCAAGAAAGGGGCTTTTGTAGAAGGCTCAGGATGGAGAGAGAAGGCTCTCACTTTCCTTGTACCGAATGTGCCCACAGCATCATGTGTTCCATCTATACGATGTGAATGGACTTCTACCCCAGTGATTTCTACGAGTTCAAGAACTGCCACACCCTGACACAACTCAAGCTCTATATGAGGCTCCACATGCCGTCTTTGGACCTGCTCTTCTAAACAGCTGGAGGAATGTGCGACCAGTAAGACAAAGAAAAAGTAGGAGTCCTGGTGTGGGTGCCTCAGAGCCTGTGAGTAGGAAGCCCATGTGGTCTAGATATTGGTTGGCCCTTACTTCTACAGAGCTTGGCAAAATGCCCTTTATGGGTGGTGTCAGCCAGGTAATGTCTGTCCTCTGAAAGGACTCGGGAATAAGCACTCATTAGAAAGACCCTACACCTCCTCAGTGTTCAGTCCAAACTCCAGTTCTACAGGTTCCTCCATTAGATCCTCATGGAAGTTGAGTGACACTTCAACTTGCAGAGTCCACTCTGTCCACTCTGTACCTATTTCCATTCTTAGGTTTGGGTCATCGTGGAAGAGCTTATCCTGAACTCCGGATGAAAAACCCACCAATGGAGCTGGTGACTGATGGAGACTGAGAATCATCACTGCACTCCAGAAACCATGGGCCTTCTGTAGAAATTACCAAACAGGTTTAGAGTCCTGTGGATATACCTTTTGCTCTGAACCCCATGTGTGACACAGTTGAACCTGCAGATACTATGGAGGAAGAAAAAGAGCAGCCAGATTTCCTTCCGTTTCCTTTCACACTTCACCCAGAGTCAGTCCATCTGAGTCAGAGTAACACTCCACTTATTGTGCAAGCTGAAGGGGCACACGCTGGGCTCATGGAAAATGTCCCCATGGGAAGCAGCAAGTGTACTCTCAATACTGGATTCATTGGAGGAAAGTGAATCCATCCTCACAGAATATCCAGACCCATCCATCTCGCTAAAAGAGACTCAATCTCCATTCGACAAACCAGAATCCATCCCCCTCTTAACTCAGGAAGGACATTCTGTTTCTCATGAGGAAGGTGACCCTTCTGAGGACTCTGAAGCAGAATTACTGTCTGAAGGCAACTTGGAGGCCAGTCTGGATTTAGAGCTTCCCTGTCCCCTTCCTAAAAAGACATCTCTTTATCTTGCTCTCATGATTCTTGTCAAGTATTCATTGTATTTACTTTGCTAACTATTAAACTCTCATTGTTAATATTATGGTGTGCAGTTCTTCAGTGCTTATTATACTGTGTTTTATTTTCCACTTATAATGTGAGACCTCAGACACATAGGTCCTGGGTGGGCCAAAAACCAGACAGGTCTGGTCCCATAGAAGACAACCTTACTGGATATACAGGGAACTATGAAATGCATGGAATCACCAGGAATCCAGGCCAGGCCTCCATGGAAAGACAAGTCAGCTACCAAAGCTTAAGGACAGAGCAGATGCCTGGAAAAGTGTTTTGTCAATCGGGAGAAGTGCCAGAGTAACTGTAATATTATGTGGGACTGTGTTCTCTGAGTTCAAGTCTGTTTATATATCCATTGTGCTTTGTACAAATATTTAAGAAAATTAAAACTCCACAATAGCATCAAAAATCTACTTTGACTTTGAATGTGGCCTAGCTGTAGAGTGCTCGCCTTGTATACAAGAAGACCTTGATTCAATTCCTCGGCACTGCATACACAGAAAAAGCAGATGGGGCACTGTGGCTCAGGTGTCAGAGTGCCACCCTTGAACAAATGTGGCCAAGGACAGTTCCCGGTCCCTCAGTTCAAGCCCCAGGACTAGCCAAACAAGAAATCATACCATTTTCCACACATTTGGAAATAAATCTGTTTTATCTAACCCTACTTCTTTTTTGACAGTCCAGAGTGTGTGCCACTAAGCCAAACTACTGGCCCCCAACCTTACTATTTTTAAACATTTAATTTCTTTACATAATCATATTTCATGCTGTCTGTATTAATACCATAAACAGTATGCTTAGTGAAATAATGTTAAAGGTAAAACATAAGAAATTAATAACTAAAATTCCTTTTTTATTATTTTTATAGCATTACTACAATTTTATGAGAAAAATTACCTAGAATGTTCATTTTAGAGTTCAAGTAATCCATTTTGATAAATATATCAACCTACATCATTTATTTGAACACATTTTAAACTATTCTTTTCAGGAATGAAAACACATATATATTTGTTGTAAATGAAATTTATGACTTGGGGGGATGGGAAAGAGAAAAGGGGAAGGGGCTAACAGTGTTTACAAGAAATGTACTCATTTCATATGTAACAGCAATCTCTTTGTATATCATCTTGACAACAAATTTTTTGAAAAGTACAATAAGTTTAAATGTCTACTTTGGGCAGAATTTTTTTTTTGCCAGTACTGGGCTTAGACTCAGGACCTGAGCACGATCCTTGTTTTTGTTTTTGTTTATTCTTAAGGCGCAAGTTCTATCACTTGTGCCACAGCACCACTTTTATTTTTTTTTATCAATGTTGTGCTGAGGAATTGAACTTGGGTCTTCATTCATGCTCGGCAAGAACTCTTCCACTAGGCTTAACTTATGGCCCCAGTGGGAAGGAAGTTTTCCATAAAATATGTAGGAAATATGTACACTAAGGAAAAGCCATCGAAAATAGAAGAAAAATTATATACTTAGATAACGACATGCCAGCATTATGGCAGATCTCTGTAATTCTAGCTTCAAGAGTGGCCTATTTGGACCGGGAGTTGGCTGGCTGAAGTAAAGTGCTATCCTTGAGCAAGCCCTAGGACAGTGCTCTGGCCATGAGTTGAAGCCATAGGACATGCAAAAAATAATAATTTAATGCCCGTGACTGGTGGCTCACCCTGGTAATCCTAGCTACCCTGGAAGATCGAGGTTCAAAGATGGCCCAGGCATCAAAATCTGTGAGAATCTTATTTCCAAATAATCCAGAAAATTCAAAATGACAATGTGCCTCAAGTGGTAGAGCTCTTGCCTTGAGCTGAAGAGGTTAAGGTAAACATCCAGGCCCAGAGTTCAAGCCCCATGAGTGAAAAAAAGAAAAAGAAAGCCCTTATCTAAGGCTGGAGTGCACATTAGTGGTAGTTTGCTTGCCTAGTATGCACAAAGCCCTGTGTTCAATTACTCTGTACCACTTACACCAAAAAAAACTGGAAATGATCTCAGAAGGTTGGGTTCTGAGGATCACAGTTCAAAGCCAGGCCAGACACTAAAGTCCATGAAACTGTTACTTCCACTTAAGCACCAGAAAACCAGAAGTGACACTGTGACTCAAGGTGTTTAAGGTTGTAGCCTTGAGCTGAAGAGCCCAGGGACACTGCCAAGGTGCACAATTAAAGTCTTACAACCAAAAGAGAGAGAGAGAGAGAGAGAGAGAGAGAGAGAGAGAGAGAGAGAGAGAGAGAGAGAGAGAGAGAGAGACAGACAGACAGACAGACAGACAGACAGATAGACAGAGACAGACAGACAGAGTCACAGAGAGAGACACAGAGAGAGACAGAGAGAGAGGCAGAGAGAGAGAGAGAGACAGGCAGACAGACAGAGACAGACAGAGACAGAGAGACAGAGACAGAGACATCAAACAGTCAGGCACTGCTGGCTGAAGCGTGTAATTCTACCTACTATGGAGGCTGAGATCGGAGGATCTTGGTTCAAAGCCCACAGCCAGACTGGACACATATGTTTGTGAGACTTACATCACCAATTAACTACCAGAAAACAAAAATGGAGCTGTAGAGGAAGAGCGCTAGCCTTGAGCTGAAGAGGTCAGGGACAGTCCAGGCCCAAAGTCCAAGCACCATGACGAATCAATAATAGAAAAAGAAGATAGCTAATAGTAATGATGAATAATTTTGGGCTGGGAGTTTGGCCTAGTGGTAGAGTGCTTGCCTAGCATGCACGAAGACCTGGGTTCAATTCCTCAATACCACATACATAGAAAAATGCTGCAAGTGGAGCTGAGGCTAAAGTGGTAGAGCCCTAGCCTTGAGAAAATATAAGGACAGTGCTCAGTCCCTGATTTCAAGCCCAGGACTGGCCAAATCAAAAGTAGTAGAGCACTGGCATTGAACTGAAGATCTGAGGAACAGCCCAGGCACAGAGTTCAAGCACCGCAAACAACAACAACAAAATCTATGAAATGGCAGTGGTGGTTTTAAGCTAAGCAAAAATAGATTAGAAACTGGTAAAATACATATTTGTGTGTAAGCAAAATACCAGACTTATGCATTAGAACAGGATAGCAACTTGAAAAAAAATTTTGTTTTCCATCTCACTAGGTCCTGTCTCTTAATTTATTCAAGTAAGTAAAATGCTGGGTTTTATAATCATTGCTCTGAATATTAGAAAATCATAATATCTCTCATTAACTAACAAAGACCAGGAACTGGGGCTTCGTTCAAATGGCAGAGTATCAGGAAAGAGAAGAAAAAATTGAAGTAAGAACTTGAAGTTCTTGATCCAGAACCTGCATAGTAACAGAGCAGCAGCCTGGTGATGGTACCTCACACCTATAATCTTAGCTACTCAGGAGGCTAAGATCTGAGAATCAAAGCTTAAAGCCAGCCAAAGTACCCAGTTAACTGCCAGAAAAACCAGAAGTGGCACTGTGGCTCACAGATTAAAGCACTAGCCTTGAGCTGAAGAGCTCAGGGACAGTGCCCAGGCCCAGAGTTCAAGCCCCACAATTGACAAAAATCAAACAAGCAAACAAAACTCACAAAGAAGCCTGCAGACCACAGTGGTTCTGCTGAGTCTCTTCTCTATGGGGATCAGGAAACATTTTAGTTTTTCTGTCTCTTCCCATCTCAACATTCATACTAAAATAAGACTGTTAAAGTTTCAATTTATAAAAATGTTTTTCATGAAGCACCCTGAAATATTCATCGCTTATATCTCAATTGAAGATAGTTGATTTGGGGCTGCATTGGTACAGTGCTAGCCTTGAGCAGAAAAGGTCAGGGATAGAGCTGAAGCACTCAGTTGAAGACCCAGTGCCAACACACAAAAGAAATTATGCACCTTATACATATTTTCTAATTTCTTAATGAATTTTTCAGTCTGTATAAATATAGGGTACATTCCTTGTTACTTAAGTAAGATTGCTCTTTTTTTTTCTTTTTGCCAGTCCTAGGGCTTGGACTCAGGGCCTAGACATTTTCATTGGACTCGCTTGCCCAAGGTGAGTGCTCTGCCTCTTGAGACACATAGCCACTTCTAGCTTTTTTTCTGAGTATGCGGTACCAGTGAATAGAACCTAGGTCTTCATGCATTCTAGGTGAGCACTCTACCATTAGGCTACATTCCCAGGCAGTGAGATTCCTCTTACAGTCATTGTATGTTCACAGAGTTTGATCTGACACACTGTAGGGCCCTGGTTGGCTTTGACCTGTGATCCTAAGCCCTGAGCACCCTAAGTAGCTGAAATTAAATTGTGAGCCAGCATGATGACTTCCATTCTTTTTTCTACAAAAATATATGTAGTTATCTAAAATATATCTATAGCTGAAAAAAATGAATCTCTCCCAAACAAATCTTCAAAGAAACAACCATCCTGTTAAAAGGTGGGCTAAAGACTTAAAAGAGTATTCTCTGAAGAAAAAATTAAAATGGGCTTTAGACACATGAAGAAATGCTCCATATCTCTAGCAATAAGGGAAATGAAAATCAAAACAACTTTGAGATTCCTCCTGACTCCAGTCAGAATGGCCATTATCAAAAAATCTAATAAGAGATACTGGTGGGGAAGTGACCAGGGGGATCACACCTACACTGTTGGTGTGAGTGTAAACTCGTTCAACCACTAGGGAAAGCAGTGTGGTGGTTCCTCAAAAGACTGAACATAGAGCTCCCCTATGATCCAGCAAATCCACTACTTGGCATCTACCCAATTGTCCAAAAAAAAGGACATTCTAAAGCCACTAGCACAATGATGCTCATTGCAGCACTATTTACCATAGCAAAGCTATGAAACCAACCCAGATGCCACTCAGTAGATGACTGAATCAAGAAGATGTGGTACTTATACACAATGGAATGCTATGCTGCCATCAGAAGGAAAGATATCGCCCCATTTGTAAGGAAATGGAAAGACTTGGAAAAATTCATATTAATTGAAGCAAGCCAGACCCAAAGAAACATAAGCTCAATGGTTTCCCTCATTTGTAATAATTAGTTCACATCTAGGACTTTCCTAGCAGAAGATTACAATAACTCAAAAACCTAGGTATATAAGGTCATATAGGATGAGACTAAATGAAAGGATCTCTAGGATATGGGAACAAGAGCTATATCTTGTGTCATCGTTGCTCTTAATCTTGTGTGATTTTTGTCCTTAAACTACTATGTTATTTCTCATCTCTTATTTTGCCCTTTGGTTAATGTCAGATTGTTACTGTATCTGATTTTTTCCCTGGCATATTGTATATATGTTTATTTGTTTATGTCAAATAGGAAAGGGAAGGGGGGAAACAAGATGATTGGGAAGGGGAGGGGAGAGGGAACTGGGGACAAAAACATGTGGAGTGGAATAAATGTGTGAGAAGTAATGCAGTCCACTACCTGTAAATGTAATCGTAACCCCTCTATACATTACCCTGAAAATAAAAAAGAGACTATAAAAATATCTGTAGAAAATGAGGCTGGATGATGGAAACAACCAGATGCCCTACTACAAAAATTGTGAT
Organism: Megascapheus bottae; assembly: GCF_031878675.1. Taxonomy (NCBI): domain Eukaryota; kingdom Metazoa; phylum Chordata; class Mammalia; order Rodentia; family Geomyidae; genus Megascapheus; species Megascapheus bottae. The sequence continues at coordinate 501,953 of NW_028327500.1, forward strand.
ACACGCACACACACACACACACACACACACACACATAAACACACACACACACACACACACACAATGGAATGATACATAGCCAACCGACAAGATAAAATAATGGCATTCTCGGGGAAGTGGATGAAAAGGAAAAAAATCACATTAAGTGAAGTAAGCCAAACTCAAAGGAACATAGGCCCAAGAGTCTCCCTCATTTGTCAAATTCAGTAGAAACCTTGGGCTCTGCTACCAGAGATTTACAATAGAACAAAATCTAGAGACATCGTGACAAATAGTATGACACTAAATGTAAGGACCTCCAAGATAAAGAAACAAAACTCATATAATGAGTGATTGTTGTCCTTAATGAACTATGTGATCTCTTATCTCTTTTGCTTTCTCTTGGTTATATCATATTGTTACAATATTTCACCTTGTTTTCTGATATATTTCATATGTGCCTAATTGGTTATTTGAAATTGGATAGGGAAGGGGGAAATGAACATGAGTGGGGGTAGGGGAAGGGAAATGGGGACCATATCATTACATGGGGTATCAAAGTATGAGAAGTAATGCACCTTCTATCTGGTGAATATAATGTAACCCTTCTATAAATTACAATAAAAATAAATGCATAAAAAGAAGATCTGCACAGAAAAAATAATAATGGCATTTTTGGGGTAGTGGATGAAATTAGAGTGAATCCTGTTGAGTGAGATAAGTCAAGACCAAGGAACAAAAGGTACAGGGTATCCTTAATATATGGATATTAGTTTCAAACAGTAGTAGAGCGATGATTGAATAGTTGATACCCAAAGTTCTGGACATAATTTTGGAGATATAAACATAACTACATAGACATAAAAATCTAGGATAGACTATACACTCTATGGACATGTGTTTTATTATAGATTAATCTGTATCTATGATATACAAAGACTCAGCTTAATTTTTACTATATTCTAAAATTTATGTGCCAGTGATTGTATAGCGATTCCCTTCTTGAATACTTGTTGGTTAAACATGACATTTGAAATATGATGTAAAATTCAATGTTAATAAATTTTTTTAAAAAAGAGGCTAGAGGTAAATACCACTAATATACTTGCTCTAAGCGGTACAGAAATTTTCTTAATGAATCAAGGGGTTTTATTACATCTTTATGCAATTATTTTAGTTCTGAGTGTTCTACACTCAATGATACTTCTGGAAAGATGATATAGCTGACTGTGTAGATGGTATAAAGACATACTGGTCTAAACGTAGAATAAAGCATTGGTAAGTGGCTGTTAGCTGTCCAGATTCTACTGGAATATGTGGAATGAATTTATTAAGCACAATGCAGGCTCTTAGTCAGTTCAGGATCAAGATTATGTTGTTCCATGAGATGAATGAGGAAAGATCAGAAAAATCTACTAAGATATCCAGATATACTTTTGACACTAAGGTATCTGGACTCCTTTTTTTTTCTTTCTTGGTGGGGAGCTTGAACTTTGGACCTGGGCAAGGTCTCTTAGTTCTTTTTCCTCAAGGCTAATGCTGTACCAGTTTTAGCCACAACTCCACTTAGTTTTTGGGTGGATAAGTGGAGAGAAGAATCTTACAGTTTTTTTGTTTTCATTTTTTTGCTTGCAAAGGCTTTGAATCACCGTCTCCCTGGCTAGTAGAATGACAATTATGACCCTCCAGCGCCTGGCTAGTGATTTTTTGAAAATTGGACTTTCTTCCAAATCACGTAACTAGTTCCTCGCAAAGTTTTGAAGCCTAACTTAAATGTGACAGATTTTTGTCAGTTGGAGACACTCTGTGCTGAACGTTAGAAATCTACCAGCTGAGTCACAGTGGCACTTCCAGTTTTTGTTTATGTGGTAATGAGGAATGGAATCCAGGGTTTCATACATGCTAGGCATGCTTCATTTTCAGCCCAAGGTTTTATGTTTTGTTTTTTCAGTGTTGTTGCTTCTAAGGTACTGTATGATGTTCTTTCATTTTCTTTGCTTTTTACCTCTTTTCTTCTTTTTCCCTTTAATTTTATTCTCTGTAGTCACTGTGTTGAATTCGGGTACCCTGTGTCTTGAACATAGGTTTATGTGATTTGGGGAATGGAGAGGGTATAATAAAATGGTAAAAAAAAAAAAACAAAGGAAAAGGGTGAACCAATTGAACAGTGATACTTGGAAGACACTAAACGGAAATGAACTGAACAATCTGGGTGGAGAGGGGCCTGAGGGTAGGAAAACAGAAAAAAATGAGGGAGGGGATAACAATTGTCTTAAGAAATGTGTTCATTACTTATGTAACCGTATGCCAACTATATATTGACTTAACAAAAAAATTAACTTAAAAAATAATTTAGCCAGGTATGGTGGCTCACACTTGTAAATGTAGCTACTCAAGAGGCTGGGATCCAAGGATAGCTGTTCAAAGTCAGCCTGGGCACTGAAGTCCATGTGACTCTTATCTCCAATTAACCACCAGAAACCCAGAAGTGGCCCTATGGCTCAAGGGATAGGGCAGTAGTCTTGAGCTGAAAAGCTCAGTGACAAGACCCAGGTGCAGAATTGCAGTCCCATGACTTGAATGATGAATGATACTAGCCAGGCTCTGTGCGCTCACACTTGGAATCCTATCTACACAGAATCAGGTTTGAATCCAGCCCAAACAAATTGCATGATATTCTGATTTACAGTTCATTACCAAAAATCTGGAAGTGGAGCTGTGGATCAAGTGGTAGAACACTAGCCTGAAGCAAAAAAAAACATTTAAGGACAGTTCCAAGGCCCTGGGTTCAAGTCCCAAGACTTGCATAAAACAAACAAAAGGTGACGCTGAGTCCTCCATCATTTGGTGTTATAGTTCAATATTCTTGATATGCGTCTCAGAAATTAAGTCCCTAGGAAATACTCTCCCCTGAAATTCTGCTTCATAGCTGATTCATAGAATTTCAGCATCATTACTATCACCTTCCAGTTAGCATAGCAGTCTACTACTGAAAATTTGAAGAAAACTTTTGAGCAATCCTAATAAATCTGTGTATCATCTGCACACACATCAAATCAGCAGCAGCTATGTTTTACTATTATCTAAATGTATTTAATCCCTTCTTGAGTTAATGAGCCTTAAAGAGTAAAACATATGAAGTAGTTATGAAAGTAACAGTCACCATTCTTCTACCTAATATTGTAATATAAGTTTATAAATGCAAGGAGTATTCTGAAGTGTGCAGAAGATAGCTTCTAATTATAATATTCTCATGAAGTATAGTTTTTAAGAAACATGTTGCTTGCTTTGGGAAAGCAAAGGCAAGGAAAAATGATATAAGTAAGTTCCCTATTTATCAGAAGGAAAATACTATGGGGTTTAGATCAACTTCATTCATTCCGTGCTGATGAAACAAATATTTGCAATTCCTGAGGCCAATCACTTCATTGTGATGCACAATCAGCCAGCTTAGATCAATCTTCCAAAAAAGGAAAGGAACAAATGAGAAGCAATTAAGGTTTCCAAAATGAACCAGGTGGTGGTGGCAGCTCACACTTGTAATTCTATTTACTCAAGGCCTGAAATCCAAGGATCTGCATTAAATCTGTCTCGGATGAAAATATTCCTGTCTGAAACATCATCCCTGTTATCTCAGCCCAACTGATACACTCTGCCCAACATGTTCCAAACACCAAAGTACATCGCCTATCTGAAATACTAGCAAACGTACTCACACATTATTTCCTCTTTGGGAGAGAGTTTCAACATGTACCAGAAACATTTCCCTGGCTTCAGAGTGGAAGTGGAAATATATACTCACTAGAAGCCCATCTAGTAAATTACAGTCAATCATCTTTCCTCACATCTTGTTAGTTAAATTGAACAATGAGTGTTTGGATCAGAAGCAATGTGTATGAGCATACAGGATGTAAAAGTACTGTAATCCTAGCTACTCAAGATAAGCTGAAACCTGAGGATTCCAATTCAAAATCAGCCATGCAATAAATTCCATAAGACATTTACCTCTCAATAACCAGCAAAAAACAGAGCGTTGAATTGTGCTTAAAATACCACAGGCCTAAGCTTTGCATAAAAGTGCTAAGGGTTAGCATTCAGGATGCCCACTCTCTCCACTCCTTTTTAACATAGTACTAGAATTCCTAGGCAGTGCAATAAGGCAAGAAGCAAGCATAAAGGGGATCCAAGTAGGGAAAGAGGAAATAAAACTATCCCTCTTTGCAGATGACATGATTCTGTATTTAAAGAATCCTATAGACTCTACTCCGAAGCTCCTTGAGCTGATTCAAAGCTTTGGAAGGGTAGCAGGCCATAAAATCAACCCTCACAAATCAACTGCCTACCTTTACGCAAACAGTGAGAGGAACGAGGCAATAATCAGGAAAGAAACTCCTTTCACAATAGCCTCAAAGAAAATAAAGTACCTCGGAATTAGCTTAACTAAGAATGTAAATGACTGTTTAGATGAAAACTTTAAAAACCTAAAAAAGGAAATTAAATCAGAACTAAGGAAAAACCTCCCATGCTCCTGGATGGAAGAATCAACATTGTGAAAATGACAAACTTGCCAAGGGCTATCTACAAATTCAATGCAATACCCATCAACATACCAATGTCATTCTTTAAAGAAATAGAAGAGGCAATTCAAAATTTCATATGGAATAACAATAGACCCCGTATAGCAAAAACACTTCTTATCAGAAAGAACAGCACTGGAGGAATTTCAATTCCAAACTTTAGACACTATTACAGAGCTATAATTCTCAAAACATCTTGGTTCTGGCACAAGAACAGGCCTGAAGTCTAATGGAATAAAACTGCGGAGCCAGATATTAAACCACAGACCTATGGCCACCTAATCTTTGACCAGGGAGCCAAAAAAATAGAATGGAAGAAAGATAGCCTCTTCAACAAGTTCTGCTGGCAGAACTGGTTAAGCACCTGCAGAAAACTAAAGTTGCATCCTTCTTTGTCACCTTGCACTAGAATTAACTCCAAATGGATCAAAGACCTGGAGGTAAAAGCTGACACACTGAAAAGTTTACAGGAAGGCATAGGAGATACACTAGGCCTCCTTGGCACAGGTCGAAACTTTCTTAATAAGGACCAAGAATCACAACAAATCAGAGAAAGGCTGGATCAGTGTGCCTGCATTAAACTGCAGAGCTTTTGTATGGCAACGGATATAGCTAGTAAACTAATCAGGAAGCCTACAGAGTGGGAGAAGATCTTCACCAACCAAACAACGGACAAAGGCCTCATATCTAAAATATATCAACAACTCAAAAAATTGAATCACTCCAAAACTAACCTCCAAAGTATCACCCATCCCAGTAAAAAATGGGCCAAAGCCTTAAAGAGAGTCTTCTCTGAAGAAGAAACAAAAATGGCCTATAGACACATGAAGAAATGCTCAACATCTCTAGTCATAAAAGAAATGCAAATCAAAACAACTCTAAGATTCCACCTCACTCCAGTTAGAATGGCCAGGATCAGGAAAACGAATGACAACAGATGCTGGAGAGGACGTGGCCAGAAGGGATCACTACTACACTGTTGTTGGGAGTGCAAACTCCTTCAACCACTATGGAAAGTAGTGTGGCAGTGCCTCAAAAGACCAAACATAGAACTCCCCTATGACCCAGCAATTCCACTACTTGGCATTTACCCAACAATCCAGAAACAAGGGCATACTAAACCCACTAGCACAACAATGTTCATTGCAGCACTATTCTCCATAGCAAAGACCTCACCAAAGACATACTGGAGGCTGAATCTCTCCTCCAATCTCACAATATACATGTGGATGTAGTAAACAGCACACCTTATTTGTCCAACCCCAATGTCTTCCACTAGGCCCAACTACCAGACTGGTCTCAGGCTCAAGGAGCCTTTCTTAGGTAAGATCCAAACTTAAGGGTCAATATTGCCCTCATCCTTTCCAAAACATTTGCTTCACAGTGGCTTCTCTGCCTGCATTTTGCCCCGTGTCGAATTTTTTTTGTTTTTGCTAGTCTTGGGATTGACCTCAGAATGTGAACATTGTTCTTGGGCTTTCTTTAGGCTTTAGCTGTCCCACCGAGCCAGTGCACCACTTGCAGCGTTTTCTATGTATGTGGTAATGAGGAATCAAACCTGAGTCTTTTTGCGTGGTAGCCAAGGACTCTACCACTAGGTCAAACACACAGGCATCTTGCACATATTTTTGACGTCAATCTACTAGGATATTATTAGGTTTCTGTACCATAATCAATTTTTTCCTGATGATTAGCTTTGCTGTCATGTGTAAAAAATGCAAGAGTGAAAAACACAGAAGAATTAGTGAAATTTTAAAAAAAGCATTACACACATAGGTAAGTGTTCATTCTTTGTAGGAGAAAGGATATATTGATATGATGATGATGACTTTATAATTACTATGTCAGGGTTGAGAGTTTGGCATAGTGGTAGAGTGCTTGCCTAGCATCCATGAAGATCTGGGTTTGATTGCTCAGTATCACATAGATAGAAAATCTAGATGTGGCACTGTGCCTCAAGTGGCAGAGGGCTAGACTTGAGAAAACAGGAGGACAGTGCTCAGGCCCTGAATTCAAGCCCCAAGACTGGCAGAAAGATAAAAGAAAATAAAAATGCTTTTTACGAGCTAATTCACTCACAGCATTTGCTTCTGAAATCTTCGCTTCTGCATCTTGTGAAATACCCCTTTCCCTCAACGTAGACAAGAAAAACAGATCCATCCCATGGTCCACTGTGAAGCCACTGGTTGGGGTAAGAGCTAGTCGTGCAGCAACACATAAGTTTTATTCTAATACTTTCCAAACTTTGTACTCAAATATGCTACCTACTAACCAACTTAGGTCAGTTATCTTTATGCTATATTTTTCTTCATTACTACAATATTCTTACACTCCTACGTTAATCCTATTGTACCTCCCCTGAACTCTCTCATTCTTTTTTTCTATCTCTGGACCTCTGCTCGTCTTTCAACCCTTATACTGCACGGATCTACACTTGATGGCTGTTGAGCAATATTGTATATGTAGGTGGTTAATTATTCTCCAGGCTCAGAGGGACTTAAAGTCAATAGAGAATGGATTGAGAGGCTTATTGTTTTGGGTATAAATCGTTTATCAGTGGTTGTAATAGACTGGTCTGTAAGTGCACAAAAAGAAAGAGTGATAATACCAATCAAAACTTGTGAACATCTAGTGTCTGCCAGCTACAGAGGCCTAGGTTGGTTATATCTGAAAAACTATAATTGTATTTAGTAGTAATCTTGCTCCCATTTTCAAATGGGAAGAATAGGAAACTCAAGAAAAATGTCAAATCAAGAAACAACATCCCCCACCCTATGTAAACAGACAATGGAACAGTCACTGGAAAACCTAGAGGAGAGTCTTCCAAGTGCTACACACATGCAATTGATAAACTTCATTAATGAAAAATGTGAAAATATAAAGAAATAGATAATGGTGGAAGCCATAGCTGAACTAGAGGAAAGCAAAAACAAAGTGATAAGTGAAAACGAAGAAGCCATAAAGGAGGCCATAATAAAGGTTTTTCAAAGAAAGATGGATGAATTCAAAGAATCCACAAATAAAAACGTGACCAAACTCCAGCAAATGTCCAAAGAAAATAAAGCTACTGAGCTAACCACTCAAAAGGAAATCAAGGAGATAAAGAAATCCATACATGATCTAAAACAAGGGATGCAAGGCATCAAAAGTGAGCAATTAGAAGCAAGGGAGATGAAAAATAAAGTAGATAGCTTTGATAGCAGGTTAGACAATGCAGAGGAGAGAAATTCCGGGGCTGAAGATAATTTAGTTATTATAGAGAAAGAACAGAAAATGAGTCAATCGAAATCTAGGAAATATAAGAGAGCGCTTCAGGAGGTCCAAGATGCAATTAGGAAGCCTAATTTAAGGCTAGTTGGTATTGAGGAGGGCATGGAGAAAGAGGTCAATGGTATTGGAAATATACTTCAGGGAATCATCTCAGAGAATTTCCCAAATATCCAGAAGGGCAGGCCCATCCATATACGAGAAGCTTTTAGAACCCCAAACAGACCGAAACAGAAAAGAACATACCTCCGTCATATTGTGATCCGAACTGGATCAATAGAAACGAAAGAAAAGATCCTAAAGGCAGCCAGGGAAAATGGATCAGTAACCTATAAAGGCAAACCAATCAGAATAACTCCAGATTTCTCAGCAGAGACCATGCAAGCACGAAGTGACTGGAAGCATATATGTCATGCCCTTAAACCAAATAACTACCAACCAATAATACTGTAGCCAGCTAAGCTCTCATTCATAACTCAGGGGACAAGAAAAACATTCCATTCCAGGGAAAAGCTGCAACAATATGTCGAAACATAACCAACACTACAGAGAATTCTCAATGATGCTCTATACAGAGAAAACCAAAATAAATGCAATATAGGGAAAGAAATGGCACCTAAATAGCATACCATCTAAGGACCACAAGAACTGTCAACACACAAACCCTACTAAAAGCTTTTAAAAATGGTAGGAACTAATAAATATCTCTCAATCTTAACTCTCAATATCAATGGACTTAACTCTCCAATTGAACGGCATACTCTGTCTAGTTGGATCAAAATGCAAGAGCCATCGTTCTGCTGTCTTCAAGAGACACATCTTACCCCAAAACAATCATCTTTTGAAAGTGAGAGGTTGGAATAAACTCTATCAAGCAAACTGCCCCCATAAACAGGCTGGAGTTGCCATCCTCATATCAGATACAATAGACTTCAAACTAAAATTAGTAAGAAAAGACAAAGAAGGTTACTACATACTACTAAAGGGATCTTTCCTCCAGGAAAACATAACGATCATAAATATTTACACATCCAATCCCGGAGCTCCAAACTTCATCAAGCAAACTTTACTTACACTGAAACCATACATAGATCGAAATACAGTGATTGTTGGTGAGTTTAACACACCACTCTCACCTATGGACAGATCAACAAGGCAAAAACTCAACAGAGAAAACTTAGAACTGAACAACTATATAGACCAACTAGATCTAACAGACATCTGCAAAATATTCCACCCAGTAACAACACAATATACGTTTTCCTCAGCATCACATGGAACATTTTCTAAAATAGACCACATCTTAGGCCATAAAACAAACCTGGACAGATTCAGAAACACTGAAATCATTTAATGCACACTCTCAGACCATAACGGCATCAAATAGGAACGAAAACCCTGTAACTAATGGAGACTGAACAACACATTGTTGAATCAAAAACAATGGGTAATCGAAGAGATCAGAACAGATATCCAACTGTTTATGAAATTTAACAATAAGGAGCACACAAATATCAACTCCTTAGGGACACAACAAAGGCAGTACTCAGGGAAAATTTGTAGCGCTGAGTGCCAACAATAGCAAGTTGGAAAAATTGCAAACCAACTAGTTAATGTTTCACCTTAACCTCCTGGAAAAAGAGCAACAAACCAACCCTAAACCCATTAGGAGTAAGCAAATTATTAAAATCAAAGCAGAATTAAATGATTTGGAATAAAAAAAATCTATAGAAAGAATCAACAAAACAAGGAGTTGGTTCTTTGAAAGAATTAACAAAATTGACAAGCCCTTAGCAAATCTTACCAAAAAAAGGAGAGAGCATATCGAAATGAACAAAATCGCAGATGAAAATGGTAATATCATGACAGAAATTACCAAGATCCAGAATATCATGAGGGAATACTTTTCAAAACTTTACGCCAACAAATTTGAGAATCTAGTAGAAATGGATGAATTCCTAGACAATATTAACATACCCACACTGAACCAAGAAGAGCTAACCCAACTCAACAGGCCTATTTCAAGCTCTGAAATAGAAATGGAAATTAGACAACTTCCACTTAAAAAGAGCCCAGGGCCAGATGGATTCACAGCTGAATTCTATAAGGTCGTTAAAGCAGAGCTCACACCAATACACCTCAAGCTCTTCAACGAAATTGAAAATGAAGGTTCTTTACCAAACTCATTCTGTGAAGCCCCATTTCTTTGATGAACATCGATGCAAAACTTCTCAGCAAAATACTGGCCAACCGTCTACAACAACTCATCAAAAAAAAATTATACACTATGATCAAACTGGATTCATCACAGGGAGGCAAAGCTGTTTCAACATACACAAATCAATTAATATAATTCAACACATCAACAGGAGCAGGGATAAAATCACATGATTGTCTCAATAGATGCGGAAAAGCCATTTGACAAGATCCAAACCCCTTTATGTAAAAAGATGTGGGGAAACTAGGAATCCATGGGACATTTCTCAATGTAAGAAAGGCTGTGTATGAGAAACCCACTGCAAGTATTATACTTAATGGTGAAAATCTAAAGCCATTCCCTCTAAAATCAGGAACGAGACAAGGATGCCCACTCTCTCCACTCCTTTTTAACATAGTACTAGAATTCCTAGGCAGTGCAATAAGGCAAGAAGCAAGCATAAAGGGGATCCAAGTAGGGAAAGAGGAAATAACACTATCCCTCTTTGCAGATGACATGATTCTGTATTTAAAGAATCCTATAGACTCTACTCCCAAGCTCCTTGAGCTGATTCAAAGCTTTGGAAGGGTAGCAGGCCATAAAATCAACCCTCACAAATCAACTGCCTTACTTTACGCCAACACTGAGAGGAACGAGGCAATAATCAGGAAAGAAACTCCTTTCACAATAGCCTCAAAGAAAATAAAGTACCTAGCAATTAGCTTATCTAAGAATGTAAAGGACCGTTTAGATGAAAACTTTAAAACGGTAAAAAAGGAAATTAAAGCAGATCTAAGGAAATTGAAAAACCTCCCATGCTCCTAGATTGGAAGAATCAACATTGTGAAAATGACAATCTTGCCAAGGGCTATCTACAAATTCAATGTAATACCAATCAACATCCCAATGTCATTCTTTAAAGACATAGAAGAGGCAATTCAAAATTTCATATGGAATAATAAAAGACCCCGTATAGCAAAAACGCTTCTTAGCAGAAAGAACAGCGCTGGAGGAATTTCAATTCCAAACTTAAGACTCTCTTACAGAGCTATAATTCTCAAAACAGATTGGTACTGGCACAAGAACAGGCCTGAAGTCCAATGGAGTAGAACTGTGGACCCAGATATTAAACCACAGACCTATGGCCACCTAATCTTTGACCAGGGAGACAAAAAAATAGAATGGAAGAAAGATAGCCTCTTCAACAAGTTGTGCTGGCAGAACTGGTTAAACACCTGCAGAAAACTAAAGTTGGATCCTTCTTTGTCACTTGCACTAGAATTAACTCCAAATGGATCAAAGACCTGGAGGTAAAAGCTGACACACTGAAAAGTTTACAGGAAGGCATAGGAGATACACTAGGCCTCCTTGGCACAGGTCGAAACTTTCTTAATAAGGACCAAGAATCACAACAAATCAGAGAAAGGCTGGATAAGTGGGACTGCATTAAACTGCAGAGCTTTTGTATGGCAACGGATATAGCTACTAAACTAATCAGGAAGCCTACAGAATGGGAGAAGATCTTCACCAACCAAACAACGAACCAAGGCCTCATATCTAAAATATATCAACAACTCAAAAAATTGAATCACTCCAAAACTAACCTCCAAAGTAACACCCATCCCATTAAAAATGGGCCAAAGACTTAAAGAGAGTCTTCTCTGAAGAAGAAACAAAAAATGGCCTATAGACAAATGAAGAAATGCTCCACATCTCTGGTCATAAAAAAAATGCAAATCTAAACAACTCTAAGATTCCACCTCACTCCAGTTAGAATGGCCAGGATCAGGAAAACGAATGACAACAGATGATAGAGGGGATGTGGCCAGGAGGGATCACTACTACACTGTTGGTGGGAGTGCAAACTCGTTCAACCACTATGGAAACCAGTGTGGCAGTGCCTCAAAAGGCTAATCATACAACTCCCCTATGACCCAGCAATTCCACTACTTGGCATATTTACCCAACAATCCAGAAACAAGGGCATACTAAACCCACTAGCACAACAATGTTCATTGCAGCATTATTCACCATAGCAAAGATATGGAACCAACCCAGATGTCCCTCAGTTGATGAGTGGATCAACAAGTTGTGGTATTTGTACACAGTGGAATTCTATGCTGCTGTCAGAAAGAATGACATCGCCCCATTTGTTAGGAAATGGAAAGACTTAGAACAAATCATATTAAGTGAAGTAAGCCAGACTCAAAGGAACTTAGGCTCAGTGGTTTCCCTCATTCGTCATAATCAGTAGAAACCTTGGGCTCTAATAGCAGAGATTGGCAATAGAGCAAAAGGCCATATATAAGGCCATATAATGTGAAGCTAATTGAAAGGACCTCCAGGATATTGAAACAAAAGCCACATAATGAATGATTGTTGTCCTTAATATACTATGTTGTCTCTCATCTCGGTTTCTGTCCCTTGGTTATCCCATATTGGTATAGTATCTCACTTTGTTATCTGATATATTGAATTTATTTATATTTGGATATTTGAAATTTGATAGGGAAGGGGGGAAAACGAAGACGGGTGGGGGGTGTGGGGTTGGAGGGAAATGGGTACCAAGACATGTGAAAGTTTATCAATGTATGTGACTTAATGCACCTTCTATCTGGCAAATATCATCTAACCCTTTTACTAATTACAATAAAAAATGAAAAAAAAGACAGTTGTAGTGTGTGGGGAGGATGATGGGGTCAAATACATTTCTTCTTAGAAATTTACCTCATCTGGTGGCCCTGGATTTTCCTGGCCTTCTTCTTAGAGAAAGTTCTGTAATACTGGATTTGTGGCTTGGCAATGATCTAGCATGTACATCTTCGAGTAAGACATCCATAACTTCCATGCCTGAGACTCGAGTTTCCTGACCTTTGGCAACAGCACAGCAACATCTTCCTTCCTCCTGAGCCACAGGCCAAGTGAGCTGGCTTGAGCTGGTTGTTAGTTACAGTGGCTTGGTTACCAGGGTTCCATATTCTGTTCCATTGTGAGGGAGGCAGGGTCACCTTTCAGGGCCCAATGACCAAAGATCCTTGCTCACAAAAGACCTCACCAAAGACATACTGGAGGCTGAATCTCTCCTCCAATCTCACAATATACATGTGGATGTAGTATACAGCACACCTTATTTGTCCAATCCCAATGTCTTCCCCTAGGCCCAACTACCAGTCTGGTCTCAGGCTCAAGGAGCCTTTCTTAGGTAAGATCCAAACTTAAGGGTCAATATTGCCCTTATCCTTTACAAAACATTTGCTTCACAGTGGCTTCTCTGCCTGCATTTTGCCCCTTGTCGAATTTTTTTTTGTTTTTGCTAGTCTTCGGACTTAACCTCAGATTGTGAATATTGTTCTTGGGCTTTCTTTAGGCTTTAGCTGTCCCACCGAGCCACAGCACCACTTGCAGCGTTTTCTATGTATGTGGTAATGAGGAATCAAACCTGAGGCTTATTGCTTGGTAGCCAAGTACTCTACCACTAGCTCAAACACACAGGGCATCTTGCACATATTTTTGACGTCAATCTACTAGGATATTATTAGGTTTCTGTATCCTAATCAATTTTTTCCTGATGATTAGCTTTGCTGTCATGTGTAAAAAATGCAAGAGGGAAAAACACAGAAGAATTAGTGAAATTAAAAAAAAGCATTAGACACAGTAAAGTGTTCATTCTTTGTAGGAGAAAGGATATTTAGATATGATGATGATGATGATGATGACTTTATAATTACTATGTCAGGGTTGAGAGTTTGGCATAGTGGTAGAGTGCTTGCCTAGCATCCATGAAGATCTGGGTTTGATTGCTCAGTATCACATAGATAGAAAATCTAGATGTGGCACTGTGGCTCAAGTGGCAGAGGGCTAGACTTGAGAAAACCCGAGGACAGTGCTCAGGCCCTGAATTCAAGCCCCAAGACTGGCAGAAAGATAAAAGAAAATCAAACTGCTTTTTACGAGCTAATTCACTCACAGCATTTGCTTCTGAAATCTTCGCTTCTGCATCTTGTGAAATACCCCTTCCTTCAACGTAGACAAGAAAAACAGATCCATCCCATGGTACACTGTGAGGCCTCTGGTTGGGCTAAGAGCTAGTCGTGCAGCAACACATAAGTTTTATTCTAATACTTTCCAAACTTTGTACTCTAATATGCTACCTAATTACCAACTTAGGTCAGTTATCCTTATGCTATACCTTTTCTTCCTTACTACAATATTCTTCCACTCCTACGTTAATCCTCTTGTACCTCCCCAGACCTCTCTCATTCTTTTTTTGTATCTCTGGACCTCTGCTCGTCTTTCAACCCTTATACTGCACGGATCTACACTTGATGGATGTTGAGCAATATTGTATATATAGGTGGTTAATTATTCTCTAGGCTCAGAGGGACTTAAAGACAATAGAGATTGGATTGAGAGGCTTATTGTTTTGGGTATAAATCGCTTATCAGTGGTTGTATTAGACTGGTCTGTAAGTGCACAAAAAGAAAGAGTGATAATACCAATCAAAACTTGTGAACATCTAGTGTCTGCCAGCTACAGAGGTCTAGGTTGGTTATATCTGAAAAACTATAATCGTATTTAGTAGTAAACTCAAGAAAAATGTCAAATAAAGAAACAACATCCCCCACCCAATGTAAACAGACAGGGGAACAGTCACTGGCACACCTAGAGGAGAGTCTTCCAAGTGCTGCACAAATGCAATTGATAAACATCATTAATGAAAAATGTGAAAATATAAAGAAAGAGATAATTGAGGAAGCCATAGCTGAACAAGAGGAAAGGAAAAGCAAGGTGATAAGTGAAAAAGAAGAAGCCATAAAGGAGGCCATAATAAAGGTTTTTCAAAGAAAGATGGATGAATTCATAGAATCCACAAATAAAAACGTCACCAAACTCCAGCAAATGTCCAAAGAAAATAAAGCTACTGAGCTAACCACTCAAAAGGAAATCAAGGAGATAAAGAAAACCATACATGATGTAAAA
The DNA here is from genome assembly GCF_031878675.1 of Megascapheus bottae. NCBI lineage: Eukaryota > Metazoa > Chordata > Mammalia > Rodentia > Geomyidae > Megascapheus > Megascapheus bottae. Next base: position 516,953 of record NW_028327500.1, read on the forward strand.
CAAGAGATGCAAGGCATCAAAAATGAGTAATTAGAAGCAAGGGAGATGAAAAATAAAGTAGATAGCTTTGATAGCAGGTTAGACAATGCAGAGGAGAGAATTTCCGGGGCTGAAGATAATTTAGGCATTATAGAGAAAGAACAGAAAATGAGTCAATCCAAATCTTGGAAATATGAGAGAGCGCTTCAGGAGGTCCAAGATACAATTAGGAAGCCTAATTTAAGTCTAGTTGGTATTGAGGAGGGTGTGGAGAAAGAGGTCAATGGTATTGGAAATATACTTCAGGGAATCATCTCAGAGAATTTCCCAAATATCCAGAAGGGCAGGCCCATCCACATACGAGAAGCTTTTAGAACCAAAACCAGACCTGACCAGAAAAGAACATCCCACCGCCACATTGTGATCCGAACTGGTTCAATAAAAACGAAAGGAAAGATCCTAAAAGCAGCCAGGAAAAAGGGATCAGTTACCTACAAAGGCAAATCAATCAGAATAACCCCAGATTTCTCAGCAGAGACCATGCAAGCACGAAGTGACTGGAAGCATATATGTCATGCCCTTAAATCAAATAACTACCAATCAAGAATACTGTAGCCAGCTAAGCTCTTATTCATAACTGAGGGAACAATAAAAATATTCCATTCCAGGGAAAAGCTGCAACAATATGTCGAAACAAAATCAACACTACAGAAAATTCTCAAAGATGCTCTATACATAGAAAATCAAAATAAATGCAATATAGGGAAAGAAATGGCACCTAAACAGCATACCATCTAAGGACAACAAGAACTGTCAAGACACAGGCCCTACTAAAAGCTTTTAAAAATGGTAGGAACTAATAAATATCTCTCAATCCTAACTCTCAATATCAATGGCCTTAACTCTCCAATTAAACGGCATAGGCTGTCTAGTTGGATCAAAAAGCAAGAGCCATCGTTCTGCTGTCTTCAAGAGACACATCTTACCCAAAAACAATCATCTTTTGAAAGTGAGAGGTTGGAATAAACTCTATCAAGCTAACTGCCCCCATAAACAGGCTGGAGTTGCCATCCTCATATCAGATAAAATAGACTTCAAACTAAAATTAGTAAGAAAAGACAAAGAAGGTTACTACATACTACTAAAGGGATCTTTCCTCCAGGAAGACATAACGATCCTAAATATTTACACACCCTTTTGAAGATTCTCAAAAAATTGAAGATTCTGCCAGTGTAAGTTAGATTCCGGCATTGATATTAAATAATGCAATGAGTAGGTATTTATATTTGAAATATCACTGCTGACAAAATCTAACACACATTTGCTTAGTATTTGCTTTTGATTTCCCAAGAAGTACAGTAGAATCTAACACTTGTGGCATATATCGACTGGGAGAAATGATTCAGAATATGTGACTCATTTGAACAGGAGTCAGTGAAAGATACAGAAGCAGGATACCCATATTGTGATAATTTGTATCTTTTGCATATTTTGTGTTTGTTGTTAATTCCATTTGTAGTGTACATTTCTAGGTAAAAACTTTTTTCCAAACAATTTGTTATTTCAACCGTAACAAAAGACATTTATATGCCTGATAAAATTCACAGAATCCAATTTTTTCCATCTTATTTTTTGTTTTTTGGGTTTTTTTTTTGGTGGGTCATAGATCTTGAACTCAGCCTGGGCACTATCCCTGAGCTCTTCAGCTCCAGGCTACCACCTTACCCTGGAGCCAAGCCCCACTTCCCATTTTCTAAAGGTAAATTGGAGATAAGTGTCTCAGGTCTTTTTGTGCCAGGATGGCTTTAAACCTTGATCCTCAGATCTCAGCCTCCTGAGTAGCTAGGATTATAGAAGTGAGCCACCACCCCATCATGCTCAGCTTTCTGGGTTTTTTTTAAACTCGGTTTGAGCACTGTCCTTCAGCTTTCCTCAAGCCTAGTGATCTTCTACTTGAGCCACAGCACTACTTCTGGTTTTTTCTCTGTATGTGGTACTGCGGAATTGAACCTTCGTCTTCATACAAGCACTCTACAACTATGCCAAACTCCCAGCCCCTCCACATTAGTTTTTATGATAGATCTTTCCATGCATCCAGGATGGCTAGAAATCCTTCTTGAGTTTCCCAAGATCAGGGAGTATAGGTGTGTCCCATCCTGTGTGGCTACATAACCATTGTTTAGGGTACAGTTCTCTCTTCATTCTACCCATCTAGAGCAATTTTCATCTTCCATGTATAATCATTAAACATTCAGCTCCTGTTCCTCTCTACTCCATTCTCTGGAACCATCGTGCTTTTTGGCTCTAAGGGTTTGTTGATCCTTGGAAGCTCTGGAAGGGAAAACATACCCTAGCTCTTCCTTTATGACTGCTGTATTTTTAGTTTACTGTAATCAAGATTCATCTGTAAAATATAGTAAAATGTTCTTCCTTTTCAATGCATTGTTTTGCATATTTCTATCTTTGGATTATTATTAATAGTTGTGAATGGATTCTCCACATATTTGTTCTAGTCTCTGCTTTCTCTTCCATTAGGTACAAATCTAGAAATAGAAGTGTTGGACCATATTTCTATGTAATTCTATATTTAGTACTTTTTTGGCACTCTCCACGCAATTTTTGATTGTTTTATATTCCTTGCAGAACTATTCCAAAGTTCTACTTCTTCTCACTACCTTATCAGTTATAGTTAGACTTTGAAAGTTGTTTTTTTGTATGCGCGTGTGTGTGTGTGTGTTTGTGTGTGTGTATGTGGATCTTTTTGTTTAAAACTATATTTATATTAATATACTTAAAGTAATGATGTCATTGTAATTTTAATTTTTCTCATGACTGTTAATATTGAACTTCTTTCTACATTTTGAGCAACTATTTCTATCTATTCTTTTTAGAAAATCCTCTCCAATCTCCAATTTTTTTCCCTTTTTTTTTGTGGGGTAGTGGGGAAAGTCATGGGGCTTGGACCTTGGGCCGTGAGCTCTTTAGTTTAAGGCTATTGTCCTACCATGAGTATTGCCCCTCAGTTCTTCTGCTCACAGCTCCCTACCCCTCTTCCCATTATATACAGAACAAAGGTCATCCTCAGTCTTTTTGAAAAAGTAAAACATACAGTAAATTTGTAGTATAAAACAGCAAGAAATAAATTTCTTGCCAGGTGCAGTGACTTCTACCTGTAATCCTAGCTACTCAGATATAAGGCTGATATCTAAAGATTTGGTTCAAAGCCAGCCTGGGCATTAGAAAATCTACGAGACTCTCATCTACAGTTAACCACTAGAATATGGGAAATGGCACTGTGGCTTCATAGGTAGGGTGATAGCCTTGAGTTGAAGAGCTCAGGAACAGTGCCCAGGCCCAGAGTTCAAGCCTTACAAATCCCCCAGCCAAAAAAAAGAAAAAAAAGTTTCTTCCCCAAGTGATTATTATGCCAGACATAGAACATTAACATTCTGGGTGTACTTCACATTGTTATTACTTGATACCCTAAGATTTTGCAATATTCTCTCAGTATCAGCATATGTCATCATATAATGTAGTTCCTTTTCAATGGAATAATTCCATTTATAACCCAAGTCTACTCCCCCGACTTATTTTTGTCGATACCACAATTGCTCTACCATGATATGCCACAAGCCATTAAACATTTTATGGTGGGTAATTGGAAAGGAGTCTCATGGAATTTTTTGCCAGGCTGGCTTTGAAACCATGGTCCTCAGATCTCAGTCTCCTGAGTAGCTAGGATGACAGGCGTGAGCCACCAACACCTGGCTTGCCTTTTTATTTTTTTGTGGGTCTTGGGACTTGAACTCTGGGCCTAGGCACCATCCCTAAGCTTTTCAGGTCAATATTTCATGTAAGTCTGAAGATTTAAGTAAAGGAATACAATTCCAACAAAAAAAAGAATAAAATTCCAGACATGGTGTGTTTTCTAACTCAGTGCTAAATACTTGATGAAAATGTGCCATTCCAGAAGCTGGTGGCATTTGATGATGTAGCTGTGGATTTCAGCTGGGAGGAGTGGCAGCATCTGGACAATGCTCAGAGGACCCTGTACAGAGATGTAATACTGGAGACCTACAGCAACCTGGTGTCCTTAGGTGAGCAAAAGTCAAATTCACTTGCAAGGCCAAGTGCCTTGTTATTTTGCAGATACGTGAATGTTTATCAAACTTTCAATACTATTTAAATGAAAGATTCCAGGCCCTGAGAATTATCATTACTTTCTAAAGAAAACCTAAGGTAATTTTGTACTCATTCTTCAGGATACCTTCAGGATACTTTGACAACAGTTCTAAATTATGTTTCCTCTAATGGAGACGACATTCCAAACTTACAAAGTAATTGTAAGTGGATAAACAATCCAGAATAGAATATATATCATTATTGGAAATAGGATCTACAAATCACTAAACAGTGAGTTTATAATGGAAACCTGGCACTAGGTGCAATGTTTCATGCCTGTAATCTTAAAATATTCAGGAGGAAGAAATCTAAGAATTCTAATTTGAAGCCAGAAATGGCACAAAAATTGCCATGGAACTCTATAACTCCAAGTAACCCCTCAAAAATGTTAGTGGAGTGTCAAGAGTTTGACTTTGTGGTTGAGTGCTTGCCTAGCATGAATGAAGACCTATGCATGTAAGTGGAGCTGGGACTCAAACTGGTATTTTTCTAGCCTTGAGCAAGACAGCTAAGTTTATGCCATACAAAATGAATCCAGAGCTGGGGAAAAGTCAACCATGGAGCCAGTGAGAAATGAGAGAAAAGACTTAATAGATAACTTGTGAGTAGGATGTCTGCGAACTTAAAGCAATGATGACACAGCATAAGCAATAATTCTCTACTGTTTCTAATTTACAGGGCCCTGTGTTCCCAAACCTGTATTAATTGACAAGCTAGAGCACTGTGCAGAACTCTGGATAGGAAATTCCTCTGACAAGAATATCACAGGTGAGTGAAAGCATCTTCATATTGATGTTAGAGCCTGAGCCCCAATGGTAAGTTCATGTTGTGATGTACTGAGCAATAATATTCTTAGTTACCCTAAATCCTGTGTGGAACCTATGGAATTCTTTGTGAATGAATCAAGAATCATTTTCTTTTCCCAATCCTATGCTTGGTCTCAGGGCCTGAGCATGGTCCTTGGGTTTTCTCAAGGCTAGCTCTCTACTTCTTGAGTCATAGCACCACTTCTGGCTTTTTCTTTGTATGTAGTACCAAGGAACTGAACCACGTCTTTGTGCATGCTAGCCCAAACCCCCGGCACCAAGAATCATAGGGTGATATGATGAATTCTATGTGGCAGTAGAGTTAAAGTTAGATTTCTCTGTAGAAATCACTGTGAAACAAAATAAAATGAGAAAGCCATGAGCCCGTGGCTCATGCCTGTAATCCTAGCTACTTAGGAGGCTGAGATCTGAGGATCAAGGTTCAAAGACTGACCTATCACAAAACACCTTAGACTCTTCTCTCCAATGAACCAATAGAAAATGAGAAGTGGGGTTGAGTCTAAAGACATAGGGCAGTAGCCTTGAGCTGAAGAGCTCAGGAAGAACAGCCAGGTCTAGAATTCAAGTCCCATGACCGCAAAACAAGAAAGAAAGAAAGAAAGAAAGAAAGAAAGAAAGAAAGAAAGAAAGAAAGAAAGAAAGAAAGAAAAAAGAAAGAGGGAAGAAAGAGGGAAGGAAGGAAAGGAAGAAAGAAAGAAAGAAAGAAAGAAAGAAAGAAAGAAAGAAAGAAAGAAAGAGTGATATTTCATTTCTTTAAAAGTAAGACTATAAATGATTGAGCAAACAAGGAATAAGTCAGGGCATTATTCTCTGATAAGGATAATATCTTTATGCTGGTAGGAAGAGACTGGTATTCAAAACCAGACGTTTCCACCAGAAATTGAGCCTAGTGGCAGAGTGCTTGCCTAGCATGCACAAAGACACAGGTTTGATTCCTTATTACCACATACATAGAAAAAGCCAGAAGTAATGAATTCATTGGTAGGGTTCTAGTCTTGAGAAAACCCAAGGACAGTGGTTAGGTCCTAAGTTCAAACCCAGGAATGGAAGGAAAAAAAAACAACAAAGTTTCAATCAACATAAGAAAATTAACTGGACAATGAGCTGGGGATATTCTGGTCTTCCATGGTTCTGAGGGACAGGAGTGTTAGAAAAGGAATTTTTATAAGACTTCAAATGGAAAGAAACAAATTTCAAAATTCCCACAAATACCTAAATTGAGACTTTAGTGAGAAGTTGTAACTGAAGGGATATAGGTGTAAGACCTTACTCTCAAGAATCGTTCTTGCTTGGATCAAAGGCAAACAGACATATAAACCAAACTTGTGGCGGCTGAATCTAGAAAAAATTCGTGTTCCTCACTTAATGGTTAATAAGCAAACAGCATTGAAATTGGGTAAGGTAATCCTATCTGCTACTCAGGACCTGAGACTCTTATCTGTAGTTAACTCTAGAAAACAGGAAGTGGGGCTGTAGCTCAAGGATAGGGGTTATAGTCTTCTGCTGAAGTGTTCAGGGACAGGGCCGAGGCCTATGAACTACATAAAAAAGAAAAGAAAAGAAAAGAAAAGAAAGTTTTAAAAAGATGCAAAACAGCACAATATTTAGAGTATTTCTCAAAAATAAAAGAAAGGCAGCTATTCCTCAATGTATAAACAAAACAGTATTTGAAAAAAAAACAGCTGCAGGTATATTATAGGTAGTATTCAGCTTAAAACTGTAGTAATACATAGATGGGTAATTTCAATAAATATTTCCTGTGATATAAAAAGAGAACTAAAACACAGAAAAACATTATTGGTCATTGTAAAATATCATTTTCTTAACAGGTTAGGGAGAAAAGCATATATTTCTCACAAATCAATTTCCACTTTTATATTTTAAAATATCTAACACTTAGGATGGGAAAGTAAAGTCATTACCTTTACAGTAAGGAATATTTGTATCTCATGTATGTTTGTGTCTTTTTTTCTATGACTCATTTTAGATGTCCAGGTAATGGAAAATGTGTTCAAGACCTGCCAGGAAAGGCCACATGAATGTCTTTGTGAAGTAGCAGTTGCAAGTAGTATCGAAGTGGAGGAAAACGTGAGATTTGCAACAACTTTAAATTTGAGCTCTACACATAATCCAGAGCTGATTAGTAATAACGGTAACAACTTAGGGGTGAGGACTGAGGAGTTCATAAAGTGTCAGAACATGCTTCTGTCTCCTAAGCCTGATGAGATGCATACTGCATATAGATCTCGTATGTCTCCTGTTCTTAAAAAATCCATCGGATATTCAGAGCATTTTCTTCATGATTGTGACAGTCCAAAAGATCTGCAGTATCATAATTCTGTTCTCCCTGCCCAAGAAATTCTTCAGGGAGGGAGGAAAACTGCTAAATGTACTGTGTGATGAAAAATATTGTACTTAACACCGACCATCACTACACATCCGAAAATGTACACAGGAGAGACTCCTCATATATGTAGTGAATGTGAGAAATCTTTCAGTAATGAAATACGCCTTACAATACCTCAGAGCAAATATCCTGAGATATGTGATGCGTACATCAAGTGTGAAAATTAATTTCTGAGGAGTCAGACCTGATGCTCCAACCTCGATCTCCAAGAGAAGACAAACCTTATGAATATGAGGAACGTAATAAAATTTCTGCCCAGAATTCAGCTCTCAGCACACATCAGAGATCTCACACAGAAGAGAAATCTTTAATTGGATAAATGTGGGAAGACTCTTAGACTGAAATCATACCTCACTTTGCACCAGAGAAGACATACAGAAGAGAAACCTTATGAATGTAACAAATGTGAAAAGTCTTTCACCCAGAAGACACACCTTCGAGTTCATCAAATAACACACACAGGAGAGAAATCTTATAAGTGTAATGAATGTGGAAAGTCTTTCCAAGGGAAGGGAAAACTTCGTGTTCATCAGAGAATACACACAGGAGTGAAACCTTATGAATGTAACCAATGTGTAAAGTCTTTCAGACAGAAATCTTCCCTCAAATTGCATCAAAGAACACACACAGGAGAGAAACCTTATGTGTGCAACAAATGTGGAAAGACCTTCAAGTGGAAGTCATATCTTGATGGGCATAATAGAACACACACAGGAGAGAAAACTTATGCATGTAGTGAATGCGGAAAGTCTTTCAAATGGAAGGTAAAACTCCTTGTTCATCAGAGAATATACTCAGGAGAAACACCTTATGAGTGTAACATATGTGGAAAGTCCTTCACACAGAAGCCAAACCTCAACATGCATAAGACAATTCAAACAGGAGAAAAACCTTATGAATGTAACCGAGATGGGATGTCTTTCAAATGGAAGTCTTCCCTCAAATTGCATCAGAGAACACACACAGGAGAGAAACTGTACGAGTGCATCAAATGTGGTAAGACCTTCAGATGAAGTCACATTACAGGAGGCATAACAGAATTCACACATATTAGAAACCTTAGGAATATAACCAAAGTTGAAACTCTTTCGTGCAGTATTCACCCTTCAGGAAGCGTAAGAGAGTTCACACATATGAGAAGCCTTAGCAATGTAATAAATAGGAAAGACTTTTTAATCTGTGGAAGAAAACTCAGCTTAGCACCACTTAGCAGTAAATGTCAAATGACATTGATTGTTGTGGAATTGTGTGATTGAAGTGCCCCATTAAGGGCAGTGTAAGTACATCCAAACTTGGATACCAGGAATGCTGCAATCTCAAAGCTAAGATTTCTGTTGGCTACAGAAATGCTGGTGTGTCTGTGATTCACTAAAAGTTCAGGTGCAAAGATTCTGAAGCTTGAGGCCATATGTTTATTCCATTTAGTAAAATTATTTTAATGCACTGTATAAGTTAAAACATTTGATAAGAGTCAGGGGTAGTGAAAACATTGTTCTTGAATTCAGGTGTCTGGCAGGGTAATGGGGGGGGTGTTGGTGGCTGGGACTATGAAGCTGGAGCTGCTATCAAACCATGGATCATGTTCCTCTTTGTCTGGGAGAAATGACTCCAAAGATGAAATTTGAATGGTGAGGAAAAGATGATGATGTACTCAGGAAATTTCTCCTAAACAAATGCTCATGTGGAAGTGGGATGGGGGCTGGGCATATCTGAGGCAGAGCTTAAGGGGGCTTCTCATGGCGTTGAGAAGGTTCCTTGCGACTTCAGGCATGCAGCAGGGTGTTTTAGATGACCATGGTGAGATGGATGGAATAAGACTGGAGACAAGATGAATGCTGGGATCCTGCAATGCTCTTGCATGAGTGGCTGGTGGCTCACCTGAAAGAACTAATTATGTCTAAAACAGAAATCAGGAATTTGTTTTGATTAGATAATACCTGTAATCCGAGGCATATTCAGGATCCTGATCTTAGTATTGTGGTTTAAAACCAACCCAGCAAAGGGAAAAATGCATGAGACTCATACTCCCAGTTTAGAGCCAGAACAAAGATTGAAGTAGAGCTGTGGCTCAAGAGATAGAGTGCTACCTTGAGCAAAGAAAAGCTAAGAAAAAGCTCCAGGTCTTGAGTTCAAGGCCAGGAATGAAAGAAGGAAGGTAAAAAAGGGAAGTATGTGAGGAAGGGAAATATATAAATGAAAGAGAGAAGGAACTAGAAATTTAAAACTAGAGAATATTTAAAAGTCATCAGTCCTTCTAAGAAAAGTGTTGGAGTATGGGTTCTATATGTGGTGAACTGGAAGCCCAGCAGTGACTTGTTAACCAAAGAGTCACCATGATGAGCAAAGGATGGAAAACTGCATGAGCCTCTTAGCGGATGGAGTCACAGAAGAGAACCTCAGCTCCCATCCCATAGTTCGAAGTATATAGAGATGGGGAAGTTGGCATCACCTTGATGTCATTGTGTCCATGGAGACTGGAAGCCATGGCTCTGTGAAAGCACAATGTTCTGGTTCCTGAGCTGGGAGGCTGAGGAGAGCCAAGTCCTGGCCATGAAGAAATCAGGGTGGCAGCAGAGCAACTCTGCTGCAGTGTGTGCCTGCTTGGCTGTTCTTATTCTGTGGTGGATCAGGCCGGAGCGGGTGATAGTAACTGTTTTGTGGTCACAAGCCCTTCACCAAGAGCTTCCTCTGGGATCCTCATAAGCTAGAGGGTGGCTGGTGTTGGGATGTGTGTGGGGTGGAAGTGACAGAGGGATGGACGCATGGCAAGGTGGGTGAAGAAATGAGAGGAATGATGAGAGCCCAGTTCATTGGTTTCCAAGGTTAATGGGTGGGAGGTAGAGAGGCATGATGGAGGAATGATGGAGGCAGGGGAAGGTGGTGACAGAGTGAGGCCATCTGTAGTGCCAGCCTGGCCATCATCTGAAGCCCATAGGCAGCTTCCTGATCCTTCACTTAGTCCTGCTCCTTGTGGAGGGAATGTCACGTGTACCCAGAGCTAGGGGTGGGGCAATGTTAGTAGCACCTGGAGAACCATTGGCCTCTACCTGGGTGAAGGGTGGTTATGGCTCCCATGCTGGGTGGCCTGATAGCTATGGAACAGATCTCTCCTTAGCTACCACAGTCAGTGGCTGCTCTCCATCTAGGGTTAGGGCACCTGCTCAGCCATCAGGACACCCCATTCCAGGACAGAGGCCTACAATTCAGATGGCAGCACAGGGGTGAAGATGATCTCACCGTAGCCCTAGTTACATGGCTGCCCCAGCATGCAGGACAGGATGAGCTGGGGGAAGATGTTCTCTGTGTTTTTCCACAGCCAATCCCGGCCTTTTCTTGTGTCTGATTAGACCAAGAGAGTACCAGGTTCCCTCTCATAGTCCTGGTTCTTTTTCTTTTACAGTCATGAGGCTTGAACTCAGGTCCTGGGTACTGTCCCTGAGCTCTTTTGCTCAAGGTTGATGCTCTACCATTTGAACCATAGTGCCATTTCCAGCTTTTCCTTTTCATGTGGATCTCTGATATGTCCAGTGCTGTGCCTGCAGGGAGGCACTCACCCCACAGACAGAGCCACCTCTGCCGTGACTGTGAGTGCCTACAACCCTCACACCCACTCCTTGCACACCCCTCGACTCCAGTTTTAGCTCCTCTTGGACTGGGTGTCCAGCCTACCCCTTCCTACACTCACAAAGGGTCTACAATTGTCTTCCCAGGGTCCTTTCTTCTGCCAGCCAGAGTACAGACTGTGCACATCTTGACGATCACAGAGCTCAAAGCCAAAGGCTGAGATGCAGAAGGGGGTGACCCAGTAGCTGCACAGGGCCCATGGATCATCCTGTGCATCCCCCAGCCTGTGACTTCCCCCACCCCCTTGGCAGGGAAGCTCCATGCCCACATCCTGATCCCTGGTCCCCTCCAATTCCATTCTCCCTTGGATTTTGCAGACTGTCTACCATCAGGATCTAAAATTCTATTCATCACTTTATGTCCTTATCACTGATTTGCTACTTGGGCAGGATCTCCCCGTGCCTGGAGAGTGGGCATGTCATGTACCCTCTGTGGAGAAGTTGCCCCAGGAGAAGAAATATGCACTTCCTGTGAGTGTTGGACAGGGAAGGAGGGCTCCCTAGGATCAGAAGCCACAGGAGGGGTGCAGATGGGGGAATGCTAGGGGCCCTAGGGGACAGTGGGAGTTAGGGCACAGTTGGTTCCTTCTGCAGGGTTGACACCGCTTCACAAACCCAACAGAATGAGGTTCACATTACAGATGTCAGAGACAGTGCAGATTGCCAGTGGGCGCAGGGTTCACTGTCACCCCCAATGCTGGCTGCATGCTGGGATGCACGCAGAGATGTTTTCAAGATCAGATAATAAGGATGTTGCAGGGTGTAACCATTCTTTTCAGATGGCTCTCTAGCTCTCTTGAGCTTCATCTCTATCTTTGGCTTTTTCTTGGCAGTTAACTGGAAATGAGAGTTTCATGGACTTTCCTTTCTGGACTGGCTTCAAATAGAAGCTATGCACAGTTTTCAAACCATACCCTACTGAAGAAGGGAAGCTTGATCTGGTGCTTAACTGGGTTGCACTTTGGCTCCGTTTGCTATGCCTCACGGGAGGGGGCTCATCATTTGTAGACTAAGATCTCATGACCTTCAAAGCCAAATGCTACCTGAAAGTTCAGGGTCCCAGCCTATGTGTTGGGCCGGGGTGAATACATTCTCTGTTATGCTGGGTCATCAACCTATGTTTTAAGCTGGAAGTAGGCAGTGCCACATTTGATAAGAACATCTGCCAGAGATTGTCACCTCATGAAAGCAGATTCTAAATTTGTATTCCATTTCCTGTGGTGGAGAAATCCCCTCCAACTTAGACAGGCTCACATCCACCTGCAGGTCATACTCCTAATGCACCCTTGAGTGTCCTCATGGTATTGGGATCTAAGTTTGTAGGGAATGCTGCTTTAGTCCATGAATTAGCTGGACAAGTGATGACAAACGTGTTGTGGAGTAATATGAGAACAATTTAAGAAGCCCTAGAGGAGCATCAACCTGACCCTCTGTGGTGATATAAATCTGATAGGATGTTCCAGACTGAGAAACAATCACATGGCTTTGTGTTTGGCATCCAGACAAGTGAGTGCATGTCTTAGCTGTCAGCCAATACAGAGGAGGACATGAATAAGTGGGTGGAAAGCATCTGTCAGACCCCTGTCTGGGGGCAGGTGGAGAGAACATAGGAAGGTAGATACCCTGGCTGTGGTGGGGCCAAAAAAAAGGGTAAAAGAGGCAAAGGAACCAGGTACTGGTAGCTCAAGACTGTCATCCTAGCTACTCAGGAGTTTGAGATCTGAGGATCACAATTCCAAGCCAGCCCAGGACAGAAACTCCATGAGACTCTTATCTGCAATAAACTACTGAATGCAAGAAGCTCAAGCTCAGTGACAGCATCCAGGCCTAGCGTTCAAAACCCAGGACTGCCAGAAAAAAGTATCAAAGGACAAGAAGCTGGCCAAAAGTTAGAGGTACTCCATCTTGACAAACAATACAATGATAAGTTCCACTCAGAAGACTTGCACAAAATCTGGAAATGCCTGAGACCTATCTATGTATGTTTCCTGTTTGTCTAAATATATATGTTTATGCATTTATATATTAGTATACAGAGACAGATCAATACTTATGACTATACATATATACATAGCCAGACACTTATGGGTGGGTGGTATACTGTGTGAGAGTTTGTGTTTGTGTTTTGTGGATGGCTATCTCTGTTTAAGAAACATAGAAAATATGTAAATATCTTTAAAAAAAACTTGATAAAATATAGAGAGACCTAAGCTCTTGAGGGAATCGGAAATGACAAGATTATTCACAGGCACGTTTATCCTTATGGATTCCTCAGCAAGTTTTAATTTTTTTCATTATTTTCTTTCTTTTTTTGAACCAGTGCTAAGGATTTCTCTCAGGGACCAGGTGCTGCCAATTACTAATTTTCTCATGGCTGGTACAAGAGGAACTGAGCCACAGTTCCACTTTTGCCTTATTTATTCGTGCTTAACTGAAGATAAAGATTTCTATCAGTGACTTTCTTTCAGGGGCTGGATTCTAACGAGGATCCCCAGACCTCAGCCTTCTCTATAGCTACAATTAACAATATGAGAACCCATCACTGGGTTGCAATGCACAGGGCAAGAAATTGAGTAAATCTCTCAACTCCAATTAGCTATAATAAGCTAGAAGTGAAAGACCAATACCTTTGAGGAAAAGATGCTGAGGGTTATCACACAGGCCCTATGAGTAAGCCCTAAACCCTGTATACATGTGTGCATGCACACATTGACAGATACACACACACATGCACACACACAATATCTCAGGCAATATTGTATTTTGAATTAATATCCAAAGATTGGACAAAGGATAGCAAGTAATAAAATCTGTTTTTCTTGTCTACATTGAGGGAAAGGGATAAGTCACAAGATGCAGAAGCGAAGAATTCAGAGGCAAATGCTGTGAGTGAATAACTTGTAAAAAGCACATTTCTTTTCTTTTCTTTTCTTTTGTTTTTTCTGCCATTCCTGGGGCTTGAACTCAGGGCCTGAGCACTGCTCTTGGCTTTTCCCAAGTCTAGCCCTCTGCCACTTGAGCCACATTGCCATATGGATTTTTATATCTGTGTGATATTAAGGACTCAAACCTAGATCTTCATGGATGCTAGGCAAGCACTCTACCACTGGGCCAAATTCTAAACCCCGATAAAGTATTTATAAGTAGTCATCATCATCATATCAAAATATCCTTTCTCCTACAAAGAATGAACACTTATCTATGTCTGTAGGACTTTTTTATGTCACCAATGCTTCTGTGATTTTCCCACTTGCATTTTTACAGATGACAGCACAGATATTCATCAGGAAGAAAAATAGATTACGATACAGAAACCTAACAACGTCCTAGTAGATTGAAGTGAATAATATGTGCAAGATGGCCTGGGTGTTTCATCTATTTGTAGAGTGCTTGGCTACCACACAAAAAGACTCTGGTTTGATTCTGGAGTACTATATTCATAGAAAACGCTGCAAGTGGTGCTGTGGCTTGGTGGGACAGCTATAGCCTAAAGAAAGCATAAGAACAATGGTCAGGCTCTGAGGTCAAGTCCCAGGACTAGCAAAGAAAATGTGCAAGAGGCAAAATGCAAGCTGAGAAGGCACTGTGAAGCAAAATGTCTTGTGAAGGGTAAGGGGAATAGTGACAGTTAAGTTTGGATCTTACCTAAGAAAGGCTCCTTGAGCCTGAGACCAGGCTAGCACTTACGCCTAGTTAATGACTTGGGATTTGAACAAAAAGGTGTGCTGTTTACTACATCCATATGTGAGGTGGGAAGGGAGATTCAGCCTCCAGTATGTCTTTGGGGAGGTCTTCTGTGAGCAAGGAGCTTTGGTCATTGGGCCTTGAAAGGTGACCCTACCTACCTCACAATGGAACAGAATATGGAACCCTGGTAACCAAGCCACTGCATGTGACAACCAGCTCAAGCCAGCTCCCTTGGCCTGTGGCTCAGGAGGAAGAAAGATGTTGCTGTGCTGTTGCCAACGGTCAGGAGGCTCGGATCTCAGGCATGAGAGATATGGATCTCTCACTTGAAGAAGTAGATTCTGGACCACTGCCAAGCCCAAATTCCCGTATATCAGGCATTTCTCTAGGAAGAAAGCCAGGAAACTCCAGGGCAACTCAGATGAGGTATATTGAGAGGAAACCTATTTGAACCCATCATCCGGCCCACACACTACAACCTTCTTGTGTGCTTTCCAGTGACTATACTGAGATTAGAGTGTGTCATTTCCAATCTACTCTATTCCAATTCCTCAGTGTGAAGTGTGGTCCCATTCCTACGTTTGAAATATCCACTGTTTTGCCAACATAATGTGATGGTAAGTCAGCTCAGACTCTGAATGAGCCTTGTAACCTATGGATCCTGGAGGAAGGCCTGTTGGAGATGCTGCTGACAAAGCTGATCGCTGCCTACCAGAAAGGTGATCTCTTTTATGTGGGAAACTTCCTGCACAATTTCAAATAGTGGAGGACAATGTAGTAGTTGCTGGAAATTCTCTTGAAAAAGTGAGTGTTCCCCCCCAAACCCAGGTTTGCTCACCCCTCCTGGCCAAGCCTTGGAATACTTGGCTCCTCTCTGAGCCTGTTTGGTTCACTGGGGTGTTCACAGGGGAGCTAAGCATGATACAAGTGCACAAACTACTTCATTATGACAGGGACACCATGCCATTTCATTTCCCTCACAAGCTACTGGAGTCTCAACAGTGTGCTTACTGAGAAGTTGGATTTCAGGCATGAGTAAGTGGCTCCCAACTGCATCCCTCACCTAGGTGACATCCTAGGAAATCCCATTTCCCAGTAAGAAATGAGGTGTCAGTACTAATGGCGGAGGCCTGTGAAATACTGGCGTCAGAGGAAAAGCTGGGGGCTGCATCACTTTTGAGCCATCATGGAGGGATTGTGATAGCTTTGCCTGTTAGAACCTGAAAGCATTTACATTTTGGTGTGTGGTCCAGTGCTGCCACTTGAACCTGAACCCAGGTCTAAATGCCATCCCTTTGGTGTTCAAAAATTAGCACTGTACCATTTGAGTCATAGGTCAAGTTCTGGCTCTTTGCTGCCTTTAGACTTTTACTGACTAGACTGGCTTTCCACTGTGATCTTCAGAGCTCAGCCTGCTGGGTGGCTAAGATTAGAGGAATGAGCATTTAGTTCTTTATTTAGAGCATTCACTTATTGATTTATTTAGAGCATTTACTTAGTTAATTTAAGATGCGTTTACTTTGGACAGATGCATAGAGGCCTCTCTCAGAAGCTTCCGGAAGTGGGGTGTAAAGTCATCCTGTTCTCAAGTGTCTCTTACCCCCCTCCCAGCACATAAGTGCACATCTCTGCAGGACAGCCACAGCATTAGAGTCCTGCAAGAAAGCGGCTTTGGTAAAAGGCTCAGGATGGAGACAGAGGGCTCTCACTTTCCTTGTACCGAATGTGCCCACAGCATCATGTGTTCCATCTATGCGATGTGAATGTACTTCTACCCCAGTGATTTCTACGAGTTCAAGAACTGCCACACCCTGACACAACTCAAGTTCTATATGAGGCTCCACATGCCGGCTTTGGACCTGCTCTTCTAAACACATACTTTTTGACCAGCTGGAGGAATGTGCGACCCCTAAGACCAAGAAAAAGTAGAAGTCCTGGTGTGGGTGCCTCAGAGCCTGTGAGTAGGAAGCCCATGTGGTCTAGATATTCGTTGTCCCTTACTTCTACAGAGCTTGGCAAAATGCCCTTTATGGGTGGTGTCACCCAGGTAATGTCTGTCCTCTGAAAGGACTTGGGAATAAGCACTCATTAGAAAGACCCTACACCTCCTCAGTGTTCAGTCCAAACTCCAGTTCTACAGGTTCCTCCATTAGATCCACATGGAAGTTCAGTGACACTTCAACTTGCAGAGTCCACTCTGTCCACTCTGTACCTATTTCCATTCTTAGGTTTGGGTCATCGTGGAAGAGCTTATCCTGAACTCCGGATGAAAACCCCACCAATGGAGCTGGTGACTGATGGAGACTGAGAATCATCACTGCACTCCAGAAAGCATGGTCCTTCTGTAGAAATTACCAAACAGGTTTAGAGTCCTGTGGATATACCTTTTGCTCTGAACCCCATGTGTGACACAGTTGAACCTGCAGATACTATGGAGGAAGAAAAAGAGCAGCCAGATTTCCTTCCGTTTCCTTTCACACTGCAGGCAGAGTCAGTCCATCTGAGTCAGAGTAACACTCCACTTATTGTGCAAGCTGAAGGGGCACACGCTGGGCTCATGGAAAATGTCCCCATGGGAAGCAGCAAGTGTACTCTCAATACTGGATTCATTGGAGGAAAATGAATCCATCCTCACAGAATATCCAGACCCATCCATCTCACTAAAAGAGACTCAATCTCCATTCGACAACCCAGAATCCATCCAACTCTTAACTCAGGAAGGACATTGTGTTTCTCATGAGGAAGGAGACCCTTCTGAGGACTCTGAGGTAGAATTACTGTCAGAAGGCAACTTGGAGGCCAGTCTGGATTTAGAGCTTCCCTGTCCCCTTCCTAAAAAGACATCTCTTTATCTTGCTCTCATGATTCTTGTCAAGTATTCATTGTATTTACTTTGCTAACTATTAAACTCTCATTGTTAATATTATGGTGTGCAGTTCTTCAGTGCTTATTATACTGTGTTTTATTTTCCACTTATAATGTGAGACCTCAGACACATAGGTCCTGGGTGGGCCAAAAACCAGACAGGTCTGGTCCCATAGAAGACAACCTTACTGGATATACAGGGAACTATGAAATGCATGGAATCACCAGGAATCCAGGCCAGGCCTCCATGGAAAGACAAGTCAGCTACCAAAGCTTAAGGACAGAGCAAATACCTGGAAATGTGTTTTGTCAATCGGGAGAAGTGCCAGAGTAACTGTAATATTATGTGGGACTCTGTTCTGTGAGTTCAAGTCTGTTTATATATCCATTGTGCTTTGTACAAATATTTAAGAAAATTAAAACTCCACAATAGCATCAAAAATCTACTTTGGCTTTGAATGTGGCCTAGTTGTAGAGTGCTCGCCTAGTATACAAGAAGACCTTGATTCAATTCCTCGGCACTGCATACACAGAAAAGCAGATGGGGCACTGTGGCTCAGGTGTCAGAGTGCCACCCTTGAACAAATGTGGCCAAGGACAGTTCCTGGTCCCTCAGTTCAAGCCCCAGGTCTAGCCAAACAAGAAATCATACCATTTTCCACACATTTGGAAATAAATCTTTTATCTAACCCTACTTCTTTTTTGCCAGTCCAGGGTGTGTGCCACCAAGCCAAACTACTGGCCCCCAACCTTACTATTTTTAATCATTTAATTTTTTACATAATCATATTTCATGCTGTCTGTATTAATAGCATAAACAGTATGCTTAGTGTAATAATGTTAAAGGTAAAACATAAGAAATTAATAACTAAAATTCCTTTTTTATTATTTTTATAGCATTACTACAATTTTATGAGAAAAATTACCCAGAATGTTTATTTTAGAGTTCAAGTAATCCATTTTTATAAATATATCAACCTACATCATTTATTTGAACACATTTTAAACTATTTTTTCAGGAATGAAAATACATACATATTTGTTGTAAATGAAATTTATGACTTGGGGGGAAGGGAAAAAGAAAAGGGGGAAGGGGGTAACAGTGTTTACAAGAAATGTACTCATTACATATGTAACAGCAATCTCTTTGTATATCACCTTGACAACAAATTTTTTGAAAAGTACAATGAGTTTAAATGTCTACTTTGGGCAGAATTTTTTTTTGCCAGTACTGGGCTTAGACTCAGGACCTGAGCATGATCGTTGTTTTTGTTTTTGTTTATTCTTAAGGCGCAAGTTCTATCACATGTGCCACAGCACCACTTTTATCTTTTTTTATCTATGTTGTGCTGAGGAATTGAACTTGGGTCTTCATTCATGCTCGGCAAGAACTCTTCCACTAGGCTTAACTTATGGCCCCAGTGGGAAGGAAGTTTTCCATAAAATATGTAGGAAATATGTACACTAAGGAAAAGCCATCAAAAATAGAAGAAAAATTATATACTTAGATAACGACATGCCAGTATTATGGCAGATCTCTGTAATTCTAGCTTCAAGAGTGGCCTATTTGGACCGGGAGTTGGCTGGCTGAAGTAAAGTGCTATCCTTGAGCAAGCCCTAGGACAGTGCTCTGGCCATGAGTTGAAGCCATAGGACATGCAAAAAATAATAATTTAATGCCCGTGACTGGTGGCTCACCCTGGTAATCCTAGCTACCCTGGAGGATCGAGGTTCAAAGATGGCCCAGGCATAAAAATCTGTGAGAATCTTATTTCCAAATAATCCACAAAATTCAAAATGACAATGTGCCTCAAGTGGTAGAGCTCTTGCCTTGAGCTGAAGAGCTTAAGGTAAACATCCAGGCCCAGAGTTCAAGCCCCATGAGTGAAAAAAAGAAAAAGAAAAAGAAAGCCCTTATCTAAGGCTGGAGTGCACACTAGTGGTAGTTTGCTTGCCTAGTATGCACAAAGCCCTGTGTTCAATTACTCTGTACCACTTACACCAAAAAAAAAGACGGAAATGATCTCATAAGGTTGGGTTCTGAGGATCACAGTTCAAAGCCAGACCAGACACCAAAGTCCATGAAACTGTTACTTCCACTTAAGCACCAGAAAACCAGAAGTGACACTGTGGCTCAAGGTGTTTAAGGTTGTAGCCTTGAGCTGAAGAGCCCAGGGACACTGCCCAGGTGCACAATTAAAGTCTTACAACCAAGAGAGAGAGAGAGAGAGAGAGAGAGAGAGAGAGAGAGAGAGAGAGAGAGAGAGAGAGAGAGAGAGAGAGACACAGAGAGAGACACAGAGAGACAGACACAGAGAGACAGACACAGAGAGACAGAGAGACAGAGAGAGAGACAGACAGAGAGAGAGAGAGAGAGGCAGACCGACAGAGACAGACAGAGACAGAGAGACAGAGACAGAGACATCAAACAGTCAGGCACTGCTGGCTGAAGCGTGTAATTCTACCTACTATGGAGGCTGAGATTGGAGGATCTTGGTTCAAAGCCCAAAGCCAGCCTGGACACATATGTTTGTGAGACTTACATCACCAATTAACTACCAGAAACCAAAAATGGAGCTGTAGAGGAAGAGCACTAGCCTTGAGCTGAAGAGCTCAGGGACAGTCCAGGCCCAAAGTCCAAGCACCATGACGAATCAATAATAAAAAAAGAAGATAGCTAATAGTAATGATGAATAATTTTGGGCTGGGAGTTTGGCCTAGTGGTAGAGTGCTTGCCTAGCATGCACGAAGACCTGGGTTCAATTCCTCAATATCACATACATAGAAAAATGCTGGAAGTGGTGCTGAGGCTGAAGTGGTAGAGCCCTAGCCTTGAGAAAATATAAGGACAGTGCTCAGTCCCTGAGTTCAAGCCCAGGACTGGCCAAATCAAAAGTAGTAGAGCACTGGCATTGAACTGAAGATCTGAGGAACAGCCCATGCACAGAGTTCAAGCACCACAAACAACAACAACAAAATCCATGAAATGGCAGTGGTGGTTTTAAGCTAAGCAAAAATAGACTAGAAACTGGTAAAATACATATTTGTGTGTAATGCAGTCCACTACCTGTAAATGTAATCGTAACCCCTCTATACATTACCCTGAAAATAAAAAAGAGACTATAAAAATATCTGTAGAAAATGAGGCTGGATGATGGAAACAACCAGATGCCCTACTACAAAAAATGTGATACACGCACACACACACACACACACACACACACACACACACACACACACAATTGAATGATACATAGCCAACCGACAAGATAAAATAATGGCATTCTCGGGGAAGTGGATGAAAAGGAAAAAAATCATATTAAGTGAAGTAAGCCAAACTCAAAGGAACATAGGCCCAAGAGTCTCCCTCATTTGTCAAATTCAGTAGAAACCTTGGGCTCTGCTACCAGAGATTTATAATAGAACAAAATCTAGAGACATCGTGACAAATAGTATGACACTAAATGTAAGGACCTCCAAGATAAAGAAACAAAACTCATATAATGAGTGATTGTTGTCCTTAATGAACTATGTGATCTCTTATCTCTTTTGCTATCCCTTGGTTATATCATATTGTTACAATATTTCACCTTGTTTTCTGATATATTTCATATGTGCCTAATTGGTTATTTGAAATTGGATAGGGAAGGGGGGAAATGAACATGAGTGGGGGTAGGGGAAGGGAAATGGGGACCATATCATTACATGGGGTATCAAAGTATGAGAAGTAATGCACCTTCTATCTGGTGAATATAATGTAACCCTTCTATAAATTACAATGAAAATAAATACATAAAAAGAAGATCTGCACAGAAAAAAATAATAATGGCATTTTTGGGGTAGTGGATGAAATTAGAGTGAATCCTGTTGAGTGAGATAAGTCAAGACCAAGGAACAAAAGGTACATGGTATCCTTAATATATAGATATTAGTTTCAAACAGTAATAGAGCGATGATTGGATAGTTGATACCCAAAGTTCTGGACATAATTTTGGAGATATAAACATAACTACATAGACATAAAAATCTAGGATAGACTATACACTCTATAGACATGTGTTTTATTATAGATTAATCTATATCTATGACATACAATGACTCAGCTTAACTTTTGCTATATTCTAAAATCTATGTGCCAGTGATTGTATAGCGATTCCCTTCTTGAATACTTGTTGGTTAAACATGACATTTGAAATATGATGTAAAATTCAATGTTAATAAAATTTTTTTAAAAAGATGCTAGAGGTAAATACCACTAATGTACTTGCTCTAAGTGGTACAGAAATTTTCCTAATGAATCAAGGGGTTTTATTACATCTTTATGCAATTATTTTAGTTCTGAGTGTTCTACACTCAATGATACTTCTGGAAAGATGATATAGCTGACTGTGTAGATGGTATGAAGACATACTTGCCTAAGCGTAGAATAAAGCATTGGTAAGTGGCTGTTAGCTGTCAAGATTCTACTGGAATATGTGGAATGAATTTATTAAGCACAATGCAGGCTCTTAGTCAGATCAGGATCAAGATTACGTGGTTCCATGAGATGAATGAGGAAAGATCAGAAAAATCTACTAAGATATCCAGATATACTTTTGAAACTAAGGTATCTGTACTCCTTTTTTTTCTTTCTTGGTGGGGAGCTTGAACTTTGGACCTGGGCAAGGTCTCTTAGTTCTTTTTCCTCAAGGCTAATGCTGTACCAGTTTTAGCCACAACTCCACTTAGTTTTTGGGTGGCTAAGTGGAGAGAAGAATCTTACAGTTTTTTTTTGTTTTCGTTTTTTTGCTTGCAAAGGCTTTGAATCACCTTCTCCCTGGCTAGTAGAATGACAATTATGACCCTCCAGCGCCTGGCTAGTGATTCTTTGAAAATTGGACTTTCTTCCAAATCACGTAACTGGTTCCTAGCAAAGTTTTGAAGCCTGACTTAAATGTGACAGATTTTTGTCACTTGGAGACACTCTGTGCTGAACGTTAGAAATCTACCAGCTGAGTCACAGTGGCCGTTCCAGTTTTTTGTTTATGTGGTGCTGAGGAATGGAATCCAGGTTTTCATACATGCTAGGCAAGCTTCATTTTCAGCCCAAGGTTTTATGTTTTGTTTTTTCAGTGTTGTTGATTCTAAGGTACTGTATGATGTTCTTTCATTTTCTTTGCTTTTTACCTCTTTTCTTCTTTTTCCCTTTAGTTTTATTCTCTGTAGTCACTGTGTTGAATTCGGGTACCCTGTGTCTTGTACATAGGTTTATGTGATTTGGAATGGAGAGGGTATAATAAAATGGTAAAAGAAAAAACAAAGGAAAAATGGTGAACCAATTGAACAGTGATACTTGGAAGACACTAAACGGAAATGAACTGAACAATCTGGGTGGAGAGGGGGCTGAGGGTAGGAAAACAGAGAAAAAGGAGGGAGGGGATAACAATTTTCTTAAGAAATGTGTTCATTACTTATGTAACCGTATGCCAACTATATATTGACTTAACAAAAAAAATTAACTTAAAAAATAATTTAGCTGGGTATGGTGGGTCACACTTGTAAATGTAGCTACTCAAGAGGCTGGGATCCAAGGATAGCAGTTCAAAGTCAGCCTGGGCACTGAAGTCCATGTGACTCTTATCTCCAATTAACCACCAGAAACCCAGAAGTGGCCCTATGGCTCAAGGGATAGGGCAGTAGTCTTGAGCTGAAAAGCTCAGTGACAAGACCCAGGTGCAGAATTGCAGTCCCATGACTTGAATGATGAATGATACTAGCCAGGCTCTGTGCGCTCACACTTGGAATCCTATCTACACAGAATCAGGTTTGAATCCAGCCCAAACAAATTGCATGATATTCTGATTTACAGTTCATTACCAAAAATCTGGAGGTAGAGCTGTGGATCAAGTGGTAGAACACTAGCCTGAAGCAAAAAAAACATTTAAGGACAGTTCCCAGGCCCTGGGTTCAAGTCCCAAGACTTGCATAAAACAAACAAAATGTGACGCTGAGTCGTCCATCATTTGGTGTTATAGTTCAATATTCTTGATATGCGTCTTAGAAATTAAGTCCCTAGCAAATACTCTCCCCTGAAATTCTGCTTCATAGCTGATTCGTAGAATTTCAGCATCATTACTATCACCTTCCCGTTAGCATAGCAGTCTACTACTGAAAAGTTGAACAAAACTTTTGAGTAATCCTAATAAATCTGTGTATCATCTGCTCACACATCAAATCAGCAGCAGCTATGATCTACTATTATCTAAATGTCTTTAATCCCTTCTTGAGTTAATGAGCCTTAAAGAGTAAAACATATGAAATAGTTATGAAACTAACAGTCACCATTCTTCTACCTAATATTGTAATATAAGTTTATAAATGCAAGGACTATTCTGAAGTGTGCAGAAGATAGCTTCTAATTATAATATTCTCATGAAGTATAGTTTTTAAGAAACATGTTGCTTGCTTTGGGAAAGCAAAGGCAAGGAAAAATGATATAAGTAAGTTCCCTATTTATCAGAAGGAAAATACTATTGGGTTTAGATCAACTTTCATTCATTCCGTGCTGATGAAACAAATATTTGCAATTCCTGAGGCCAATCACTTCGTTGTGATGCACAATCAGCCAGCTTATATCAATCTTCCAAAAAAGGAAAGGAACAAATGAGAAGCAATTAAGGTTTCCAAAATGAACCAGGTGGTGGTGGCAGCTCACACTTGTAATTCTATCTACTCAAGGCCTGAAATCCAAGGATCTGTACTAAGTCTGTCTGTTATGAAAATATTCCTGTCTGAAACATCATCTCTGTTATCACAGCCCAGCTGATACACTCTGCCCAACAGGTTCCAAACACCAAAGTCCATCTCCTATCTGAAATACTAGCAAACGTACTCACACATTATTTCCTCTTTGGGAGATAGTTGAAACAAGTACCAGAAACATTTCCCTGGCTTCAGAGTGGAAGTGGAAATATATACTCACTAGAAGCCCATCTAGTAAATTACAGTCAATCATCTTTCCTCACATCTTGTTAGTTAAATTGAACAATGAGTGTTTGGATCAGAAGCGATGTGTATGAGCATACAGGTTGTAAAAGTACTGTAATCCTAGCTACTCAAGATAAGCTGAGACCTGAGGATTCCAGTTCAAAATCAGCCATGCAATACATTCCATAAGATTTTTACCTCTAATTAACCAGCAAAAAACAGAGCGTTGAATTGTGCGTAAAATGCCACAGGCCTAAGTTTTGCATAAAAGTGGTAAGGGGTAGCATTCAGGATACCCACACTCTCCAATCCTTTTTAACATCGTACTAGAATTCCTAGGCAGTGCAATAAGGCAAGAAGCAAGCATAAAGGGGATCCAAGTGGAGAATGAGGAAATAAAACTATCCCTCTTTGCAGATGACATGATTCTGTATTTAAAGAATCCTATAGACTCTACTCCCAAGCTCCTTGAGCTGATTCAAAGCTTTGGAAGGGTAGCAGGCCATAAAATCATCCCTCAAAAATCAACTGCCTTCCTTTACGCCAACACTGAGAGGAACGAGGCAATAATCAGGAAAGAAACTCCTTTCACAATAGCCTCAAAGAAAATAAAGTACCTAGGAATTAGCTTAACTAAGAATGTAAGGGACCGTTTAGAAGAAACCTTTAAAACCCTAAAAAAGGAAATTAAAGCAGAACTAAGGAAATGGAAAAACCTCCCATGCTCCTGGATTGGAAGAATCCACATTGTGAAAATGACAATCTTGCCAAGGGCTATCTACAAATTCAATGCAATACCCATCAACATCCCAATGTCATTCTTTAAAGAAATAGAAGAGGCAATTCAAAATTTCATATGGAATAGTAAAAGAGCCGTATAGCAAAAACACTTCTTAGCAGAAAGAACAGCGCTGGAGGAATTTCAATTCGAAACTTTAGACCCTATTACAGAGCTATAAATCTTAAAACAGCTTGGTACTGGCACAAGAACAGGCCTGAAGTCCAATGGAATAGAACTGCGGACCCAGATATTAAACCACAGACCTATGGCCACCTAATCTTTGTCAAGGGAGCCAAAAAAATAGAATGGAAGAAAGATAGCCTCTTCAACAAGTTGTGCTGGCAGAACTGGTTAAACACCTGCAGAAAACTAAGGTTGGGTCCTTCTTTGTCACCTTGCACTAGAATTAACTCCAAATGGATCAAAGACCTGGAGGTAAAAGCTGACACACTGAAATGTTTACAGGAAGGAATAGGAGATACACTAGGCCTCCTTGGCACAGGTCTAAACTTTCTTAATAAGGACCAAGAATCACAACAAATCAGAGAAAGGCTGGATAAGTGGGACTGCATTAAACTGCAGAGCTTTTGTATGGCAACGGATATAGCTAGTAAACTAATCAGGAAGACTACAGAGTGGGAGATCTTCACCAACCAAACAACGGACAAAGGCCTCATATCTAAAATATATCAACAACTCAAAAATTGAATCACTCCAAAACTAACCTCCAAAGTAACACCCATCCCATTAAAAAATGGGCCAAAGCCTTAAAGAGAGTCTTCTCTGAAGAAGAAACAAAAATGGCCTATAGACACATGAAGAAATGCTCCACATCTCTGGTCATAAAAGAAATGCAAATCAAAACAACTCTAAGATTGCAACTCACTCCAGTTAGAATGGCCAGGATCAAGAAAACGAATGACAACGGACGCTGGAGGGGATGTGGCCAGGAGGGATCACTAATACACCGTTGGTGAGAGTGCAAACTCGTTCAACCCCTATGGAAAGCAACGTGGCAGTGCCTCAAAAAGGCTAAACATAGAACTCCCCTATGACCCAGCAATTCCACTACTTGGCATTTACCCAACAATCTAGAAACAAGGGCATACTAAACCCACTAGCACAACAATGTTCATTGCAGCACTATTCACCATAGCAAAGATATGGAACCAACCCAGATGTCCCTCAGCTGTTGACTGGATCAACATGTTGTGGTATTTGTACACAATGGAATTCTATGCTGCTGTCAGAAAGAATGACATCGCCCCATTTGTTAGGAAATGGAAAGACTTAGAACAAATCATATTAAGTGAAGTAAGCCAGACTCAAAGGAACTTAGGCTCAGTGGATTCCCTCATTCGTCATGATCAGTAGAAACTTTGGGCTGTACTAGAAGTGATTTGCAATAGAGCAAAAGGCCATATATAAGGCCATATAATGTGAAGCTAATTGAAAGGACCTCCAGGATATTGAAACAAAAGCCACAAAATGAATGATTGTTGTCCTTAACGTACTATGTTGTCTCTCATCTCGTTTGCTGTCCCTTGGTTATCCCATATTGGTGTAGTGTCTCACTTTGTTATCTGATATATTGAATTTATTTGTATTTGGATATTTGAAATTTGATAGGGAAGGGGGGAAACCCAAGACGGGTGGGGGTGTAGCGTTGGAGGGAAATGGGTACCAAGACATGTGAATGGGTATCAATGTACGTGAATTAATGCACCTTCTATCTGGCAAATATCATGTAACCCTTTTACTAATTACAATAAAAAAATTAAAAAAAAGAAAGTTGTAATGTGTGGGGAGGATGATGGGGTCAAATACATTTCTTCTTAGAAATATACCTCATCTGGTTGCCCTGGATTTTCCTGGCCTCGTCTTAGAGAAAGGCCTGTTATACTGGATTTGTGGCTTGGCAATGATCTAGCATGGACATCTCCGAAGAAGACATCCACAAATTCCATGCCTGAGACTCGAGTTTCATGATCTTTGGCAACAGCACAGCAACATCTTGCTTCCTCCTGAGCCACAAGCCAAGTGAGCTGGCTTGAGGTGGTTGTTAGTTACAGTGGCTTGGTTACCAGGGTTCCATATTCTGTTCCATTGTGAGGGAGGCAGGGTCACCCTTCAGGGCCCAATGACCAAATATCCTTGCTCACAGAAGACCTCACCAAAGACATACTGGAGGCTGAATCTCTCCTCCAATCTCACAGTATACATGTGGATGTAGTAAACATCACACCTTATTTGTCCAAACCCAATGTCTTCCACTAGGCCCAACTACCAGTCTGGTCTCAGGCTCAAGGAGCCTTTCTTAGGTAAGATCCAAACTTAGGGGTCAATATTGCCCTCATCCTTTACAAAACATTTGCTTCACAGTGCCTTCTCTGCCTGCATTTTGCCCCTTGTCGAATTTTATTTGTTTTTGCTAGTCTTGGGACTTGACCTCAGAGTGTGAACATTGGTCTTGGGCTTTCTTTAGGCCTTAGCTGTCCCACCGAGCCACAGCACCACTTGCAGCGTTTTCTATGTATGTGTTAATGAGGAATCAAACCTGAGGCTTTTTGCGTGGTAGCCAAGGACTCTACCCCTAAGTCAAACACACAGGGCATCTTGCACATATTTTTGACGTCAATCTACTAGGATATTATTAGGTTTCTGTATCCTAATCAATTTTTTTCCTGATGATTAGCTTTGCTGTCATGTGTAAAAATGCAAGAGGGTAAAACACAGAAGAAGTAGTGAAATTAAAAAAAAACATTACACACATAAATAAGTGTTCATTCTTTGTAGGAGAAAGGTTATTTTGATATGATGATGATGACTTTATAATTACTATGTCATGGGTGAGAGTTTGGCATAGTGGTAGAGTGCTTGCCTAGCATCCATGAAGATCTGTGTTTGATTGCTCAGTATCACATAGATAGAAAATCTAGATGTGGCACTGTGGCTCAAGTGGGAGAGGTCTAGACTTGAGAAAACCCGAGGACAGTGCTCAGGCCCTGAATTCAAGCCCCAAGACTGGCAGAAAGATAAAAGAAAATAAAAATGCTTTTTACGAGCTACTTCATTCACAGCATTTGCTTCTGAAATCTTCGCTTCTGCATCTTGTGAAATACCCCTTTCCCTCAACGTAGACAAGAAAAACAGATCCATCCCATGTTCCACTGTGAGGCCACTGGTTGGGGTAAGAGCTGGTCGTGCAGCAACAAATAAGTTTTATTCTAATACTTTCCAAACTTTGTACTCAAATATGCTACCTGCTAACCAACTTAGGTTAGTTATCTTTATGCTATATTTTTCTTCATTACTACAATATTCTTACACTCCTACGTTAATCCTATTGTACCTCCCCTGAACTCTCTCATTCTTTTTTTGTATCTCTGGACCTCTGCTAGTCTTTCAACCCTTATACTGCACGGATCTACACTTGATGGCTGTTGAGCAATATTGTATATGTAGGTGTTTAATTATTCTCTAGGCTCAGAGGGACTTAAAGTCAATAGAGAATGGATTGAGTGGCTTATTGTTTTGGGTATAAATCGTTTATCAGTGGTTGTAATAGACTGGTCTGTAAGTGCACAAAAAGAAAGAGTGATAATACCAATCAAAACTTGTGAACACCTAGTGTCTGCCAGCTACAGAAGTCTAGGTTGGTTATATCTGAAACACTATAATCGTATTTAGTAGTAATCTTGCTCCCATTTTCAAATGGGATGAACAGGACACTCAAGAAAAATGTCAAATCAACAAACAACATCCCCCACCCTATGTAAACAGACAATGGAACAGTCACTGGAAAACCTAGAGGAGAGTCTTCCAAGTGCTACACACATGCAATTGATAAACTTCATTAATGAAAAATGTGAAAATATAAAGAAAGAGATAATGGAGGAAGCCATAGCTGAACAAGAGTAAAGCAAAAACAAGGTGATAAGTGAAAAAGAAGAAGCAATAAAGGAGGCAATAATAAAGGTTTTTCAAAGAAAGATGGATGAATTCATTGAATCCACAAATAAAAACGTGACCAAACTCCACCAAATGTCCAAAGAAAATAAAGCTACTGAGCTAACCACTCAAAAGAAAATCAAGGAGATAAAGAAATCCATACATGATCAAAAACAAGAGATGCAAGGCATCAAAAGTGAGCAATTAGAAGCAAGGGAGATGAAAAATAAAGTAGGTAGCTTTGATAGCAGTTTAGACAATGCAGAGGAGAGAAATTCCGGGGCTGAAGATAATTTAGTTATTATAGAGAAAGAACAGAAAATGAGGCAATCGAAATCTAGGAAATATGAGAGAGCGCTTCAGGAGGTCCAAGTTGCAATTAGGAAGCCTAATTTAAGGCTAGTTGGTATTGAGGAGGGTGTGGAGAAAGAGGTCAATGGTATTGGAAATATACTTCAGGGAATCATCTCAGAGAATTCCCAAATATCCAGAAGTGCACGCCCATCCAGATACGAGAAGCTTTTAGAACCCAAAACAGACCTGACCAGAAAAGAACATCCCACCGTCACATTGTGGTCCGAACTGTATCAATAGAAACGAAAGAAAAGATCCTAAAGGCAGCCAGGGAAAATGGATCAGTAACCTATAAAGGCAAACCAATCAGAATAACCCCAGATTTCTCAGCAGAGACCATGCAAGCACGAAGTGACTGGAAGCATATATGTCATGCCCTTAAATCAAATAACTACCAACCAAGAATACTGTAGCCAGCTAAGCTCTCATTCATAACTGAGGGAAAAATAAAAACATTCCGTTCCAGGGAAAAGCTGCAACAATATGTCGCAACAAAACCAACACTACAGAGAATTCTCAAAGATGCTCTATACATAGAAAACCAAAATAAATGCAATATAGGGAAAGAAATGGCACCTAAATAGCATACCATCTAAGGACCACAAGAACTGTCAACACACAAACCCTACTAAACCTTTTTAAAATGGTAGGAACTAATAAATATCTCTCAATCTTAACTCTCAATATCAATGGACTTAACTCTCCAATTAAACGGCATAGGCTGTCTAGTTGGATCAAAATGCAAGAGCCATCGTTCTGCTGTCTTCAAGAGACACATCTTACCCCAAAACAATCATCTTTTGAAAGTGAGAGGTTGGAATAAACTCTATCAAGCTAACTGCCCCCATAAACAGGCTGGAGTTGCCATCCTCATATCAGATACAATAGACTTCAAACTAAAATTAGTAAGAAAAGACAAAGAAGGTTACTACATACTACTAAAGGGATCTTTCCTCCAGGAAAACATAACGATAATACATATTTAGTGTAATAATGTTAAAGGTAAAACATAAGAAATTAATAACTAAAATTTCTTTTTTATTAGTTTTATAGCATTACTACAATTTTATGGGAAAAATTACCTAGAATGTTTATTTTAGAGTTCAAGTAATCCATTTTGATAAATATATCAACCTACATCATTTATTTGAACACATTTTAAACTATTTTTTTCAGGAATGAAAATGCATATATATTTGTTGTAAATGAAATTTATGACTTGGGGGAAGGGAAAGAGAAAAAGGGGAAGGGGGTAACAGTGTTTACAAGAAATGTACTCATTACATATGTAACAGCAATCTCTTTGTATATCACCTTGACAACAAATTTTTTGAAAAGTACAATAAGTTTAAATGTCTACTTTGGGCAGAATTTTTTCTTGCCAGTACTGAGCTTAGACTCAGGACCTGAGCACGATCCTTGTTTTTGTTTTTGTTTATTCTTAAGGCGCAAGTTCTATCACATGTGCCACAGCACCACTATTATCTTTTTTTATCTATGTTGTGCTGAGGAATTGAACTTGGGTCTTCATTCATGCTCGGCAAGAACTCTTCCACTAGGCTTAACTTATGGCCCCAGTGGGAAGGAAGTTTTCCATAAAATATATAGGAAATATGTACACTAAGGAAAAGCCATCAAAAATAGAAGAAAAATTATATACTTACATAACGACATGCCAGTATTATGGCAGATTTCTGTAATTCTAGCTTCAAGAGTGGCCTATTTGGACCGGGAGTTGGCTGGCTGAAGTAAAGTGCTATCCTTGAGCAAGCCCTAGGACAGTGCTCTGGCCATGAGTTGAAGCCATATTGTTTGGTTGGTGAAGATCTTCTTCCACTCTGTAGGCTTCCTGATTAGTTTACTAGCTATATCCGTTGCCATACAAAAGCTCTGCAGTTTAATGCAGTCCCACTTATCCAGCCTTTCTCTGATTTGTTGTGATTCTTGGTCCTTATTAAGAAAGTTTCGACCTGTGCCAAGGAAGCCTAGTGTATCTCCTATTCCTTCCTGTAAACTTTTTAGTGTGTCAGCTTTTACCTCCACGTCTTTGATCCATTTGGAGTTAATTCTAGTGCAAGGTGACAAAGAAGGATCCAACTTTAGTTTTCTGCAGGTGTTTAACCAGTTCTGCCAGCACAACTTGTTGAAGAGGCTATCTTTCTTCCATTCTATTTTTTTGGCTCCCTAGTCAAAGATTAGTTGGCCATAGGTCTGTGGTTTAATATCTGGGTCCGCAGTTCTACTCCATTGGACTTCAGGCCAGTTCTTGTGCCAGTTCCAAGCTGTTTGAGGATTATAGCTCTGTAATAGAGCCTTAAGTTTGGAATTGAAATCTCTCCAGCGCTGTTCTTTCTGCTAAGAAGTGTTTTTGCTATACTGGGTCTTTTATTATTCCATATGAAATTTTGAATTGCCTCTTCTATGTCTTTAAAGAATGACATTGGGATGTTGATTGGTATTACATTGAATTTGTAGATAGCCCTTGGCAAGATTGTCATTGTCACAATGTTGATTCTTCCAATCCAGGAGCATGGGAGGTTTTTCCATTTCCTTAGTTCTGCTTTAATTTCCTTTTTTATCGTTTTAAAGTTTTCATCTAAACGGTCCTTTACATTCTTAGTTAAGCTAATTGCTAGGTACTTTATTTTCTTTGAGGCTATTGTGAAAGGAGTTTCTTTCCTGATTATTGCCTCGTTCCTCTCAGTGTTGGCGTAAAGTAAGGCAGTTGATTTGTGAGGGTTGATTTTATGGCCTGCTACCCTTCCAAAGCTTTGAATCAGCTCAAGGAGCTTGGGAGTAGAGTCTATAGGATTCTTTAAATACAGAATCATGTCATCTGCAAAGAGGGATAGTTTTATTTCCTCTTTCCCTACTTGGATCACCTTTGTGCTTGATTCTTGCCTTATTGCACTGCCTAGGAATTCTAGTACTATGTTAAAAAGGAGTGGAGAGAGTGGGCACCCTTATCTCGTTCCTGATTTTAGAGGGAATGGCTTTAGATTTTCACCATTAAGTATAATACTAGCAATGGGTTTCTCATACACAGCCTTTATTACATTGAGAAATGTTCCAAGGATTCCTAGTTTCTCCACATCTTTTAACATAAAGGGGTTTTGGATCTTGTCAAATGCCTTTTCCGCATCTATTGAGACAATCATGTGATTTTATCCCTGCTCCTGTTGATGTGTTGAATTATATTAATTGATTTGTGTATGTTGAACCAGCTTTGCCTCCCTGTGATGAATCCAGTTTGATCATAGTGTATTATTTTTTTGATGAGTTGTTGTAGACGGTTGGCCAGTATTTTGTTGAGAAGTTTTGCATCGATGTTCATCAAAGAATGGGTCTATAGATCTCTTTCTTTGATGAATCTCTGTCTGGTTTGGGGATGAGGGATATGCTGGCTTCACAGAATCAGTTTGGTAAAGAACCTTCATTTTCAATTTCGTTGAAGAGCTTGAGGAGTATTGGTGTGAGCTCTGCTTTGAAGACCTTATAGAATTCAGCTGTGAATCCATCTTGCCCTGGGCTCTTTTTAAGTGGAAGTTGTCTAATTTCCATTTCTATTTCAGAGCTTGAAATATGCCTGTTGAGTTGGGTTAGCTCTTCTTGGTTCAGTGTGGGTATGTTAATATTGTCGAGGAATCCATCCATTTCTTCTAGATTCTCAAATTTGTTGGCAAAAAGGTTTGAGAAGTGTTCCCTCATGATATTCTGGATCTTGGTAATTTCTGTAGTGATATTACCATTTTCATCTGCGATTTCGTTTATTTTGATATGCTCTCTTCTTTTTTTGGTAAGATTTGCTAAGGGCTTGTCAATTTTGTTAATTCTTTCAAAGAACCAACTCCTTGTTTTGTTGATTCTTTCTATAGTTTTTTTATTCCAAATCATTTAATTCTGCTTTGATTTTAATAATTTTCTTTCTCCTAATGGGTTTAGTTTTGGTTTGTTGCTCTTTTTCCAGGAGGTTAAGGTGAGACATTAACTAGTTGGTTTGCCATTTTTCCAACTTGCTGTTGTAGGCACTCAGCGCTATAAATTTTCCTCTGAGTACTGCCTTAGTTGTGTCCCCAAGGAGTTGATATTTGTGTGCTCCTTATTGTTAAATTTCATAAACAGTTGGATATCTGTTCTGATCTCTTCGATTACCCATTGTTTTTGATTCAACAATGTGTTGTTCAGTCTCCATGACTTACAGGGTTTTCTTTGGTGGAGATGTTTGTTCAGCTCCAATTTGATGCCTTTATGGTCTGAGTGTGTGCATGGAATAATTTCAGTGTTTCTGAATCTGTCCAGGTTTGCTTTATGGCCTAAGATGTGGTCTATTTTGGAAAATGTTCCATGTGCTGCTGAGAAAAACGTATATTGTGGTGTTACTGGGTGGAATATTCTGCAGATGTCTGTTAGATCTAGTCGGTTTCTATAGTTGTTCAGTTCTAAGGTTTCTCTTTTGAGTTTTTGCCTTGTTGATCTGTCCATAGGTGAGAGTGGTGTGTTAAACTCACCAACAATCACTGTATTCCGATCTATGTATGGTTTCAGTGTAAGTAAAGTTTGCTTGATGAAGTTTGGAGCTCCGGGATTGGGTGTGTAAATATTTAGGATCGTTATGTCTTCCTGGAGGAAAGAGCCTTTAGTAGTATGTTGTAACCTTCTTTGTCTTTTCTTACTAATTTTAGTTTGAAGTCTGTTGTATCTGATATGAGGATGGCAACTCCAGCCTGTTTATGGGGGCAGTTAGCTTGATAGAGTTTATTCCAACCTCTCACTTTCAAAAGATGATGGTTTTTGGGTAACATGTGTCTCTTGAAGACAGCAGAACGATGGCTCTTGCTTTTTGATCCAACTAGACAGCCTATGCCATTTAATTGGAGAGTCAAGTCCATTGATATTGAGAGTTAGGGTTGAGAGATATTTATTAGTTCCTACCATTTTTAAAAGCTTTTAGTAGGGCCTGTGTCTGGACAGTTCTTGTGGTCCTTAGATGGTATGCTGTTTAGGTGCCATTTCTTTCCCTATAATGCATTAATTTTGGTTTTGTATGTATAGAGCATCGTTGAGAATTCTCTGTAGTGTTGGTTTTGTTTCGACATATTGTTGCATCTTTTCCCTGGAATGGAATGTTTTATTGTTCGCTCAGTTTGAATGAGAGCTTAGCTGGCTACAGTATTCTTGGTTGGTAGTTATTTGATTAAAGGGCATGACATATATGCTTCCAGTCACTTCGTGCTTGCATGGTCTCTGCTGAGAAATCTGGGGTTATTCTGATTGGTTTGCCTTTATAGGTTACTGATCCCTTTTCCCTGGCTCACTTTAGGATCTTTCCTTTCGTTTCTATTGATCCAGTTCGGATCACAATGTGGCGATGGGATGTTCTTTTCTGGTCAGGTCTGTTTGGGGTTCTAAAAGCTTCTCGTATGTGGATGGGCCTGCCCCTCTGGATATTTGGGAAATTCTCTGAGATGATTCCCTGAAGTATATTTCCAATACCATTGACCTCTTTCTCCTCGCCCTCCTCAATTCCAACTAGCCTTAAATTAGGCTTCCTAATTGTATCTTGGACCTCCTGAAGCTCTATCTCATATTTTCTAGATTTGGATTGACTCATTTTCTGTTCTTTATAATACCTAAATTATCTTCAGCCCCGGAAATTCTCTCCTCTGCATTGTCTAACCTGCTATCAAAGCTATCTACTTTATTTTTCATCTCCCTTGCTTCTAATTGCTCACTTTTTATGCCTTGCGTCTCGTGTTTTACATCATGTATGGATTTCTTTATCTCCTTGATTTCCTTTTGTGTGGTTAGCTCAGTAGCTTTATTTTCTTTGGACATTTCCTGGAGTTTGGTCCAGTTTTTATTTGTGGATTCTATGAATTCATCCATCTTTCTTTGAAAGACCTTTATTATGGCCTCCTTTATGGCTTCTTCTTTTTCACTTATCACCTTGTTTTTGCTTTCCTCTTGTTCAGCTATGGCTTCCTACATTATCTCTTTATTTATATTTTCACATTTTCCATTAATGATGTTTATCAATTGCATTTGTGTAGCACTTGGAAGACTCTCCTCTAGGTTTGCCAGTGACTGTTCCATTGTCTATTTACATTGGGTGGGGGATGTTGTTTCTTGAATTGACATTTTTCTTGAGTTTCTTGTTCTGCCCATTTGAAAATGGGAGCAAGGTTACTACTAAATACGATTATAGTTTTTCAGATATAACCAACCTAGACCTCTGTAGCTGGCAGACACTAGATGTTCACAAGTTTTGATTGGTATTATCACTCTTTCTTTTTGTGCACTTACAGACCAGTCTAATACAACCACTGATAAGCCATTTATTCCCAAAACAATAAGCCTCTCAATCCAATCTCTGTTGTCTTTAAGTCCCTCTGAGCATAGAGAATAATTAACCACCTACATATACAATATTGCTCAACAGCCATCAAGTGTAGATCCGTGCAGTATAAGGGTTGAAAGACGAGCAGAGGTCCAGAGATAGAAAAAAAGAATGAGAGAGGTCAGGGGAGGTACAAGAGGATTAACGTAGGAGTGTAAGAATATTGTAGTAATGAAGAAAAGGTATAGCATAAGGATAACTGACCTAAGTTGGTAAATAGGTAGCATATCTGAGTACAAAGTTTGGAAAGTATTAGAATAAAACTTATGTGTTGCTGCACGACTAGCTCTTAGCCCAACCAGTGGCCTCAGAGGGGACCATGGGATGGATCTGTTTTTCTTGTCTACGTTGAGGGAAAGGGGTATTTCACAAGATGCAGAAGCGAAGATTTCAGAAGCAAATGCTGTGAGTGAATTAGCTCGTAAAAAGCATTTTTATTTTCTTTTATTTTCTGCCAGTTTTGGGGCTTGAATTCAGGGCCTGAGCACTGTCCTCGGGTTTTCTCAAGTCTAGCCCTCTGCCACTTGAGCCCCAGTGACACATCTAGATTTTCTATCTATGTGATACTGACCAATCAAACCCAGATCTTCATGGATGCTAGGCAAGTACTCTACCACTATGCCAAACTCTCAACCCTGACATAGTAATTATAATGTCATCATCATCATCATCATATCCAAATATCCTTTCTCCTACAAAGAATGAACACTTAACTGTGTCTAATGCTTTTTTTTTAATTTCACTAATACTTCTGTGTTTTTCCCTCTTGCATTTTTTACACAGGACAGCAAAGCTAATCATCAGGAAAAAATTGATTAGGATACAGAAACCTAATAATATCCTAGTAGATTGACGTCAAAAATATGTGCAAGATGCCCTGTTTGTTTGACCTAGTGGTAGAGTACTTGGCTACCAAGCAATAAGCCTCGGGTTTGATTCCTCATTACCACATACATAGAAAACGCTGCAAGTGGTGCTGTGGCTCAGTGGGACAGCTAAAGCCTAAAGAAAGCCCAAGAACAATGTTCACACTCTGAGGTCAAGTCCCAAGACTAGCAAAAACAAAAAAAAATTCGACAAGGGGCAAAATGCAGGCAGAGAAGGCACTGCGAGGCAAATGTTTTGTAAAGGATGAGGGCAATATTGACCCTTAAGTTTGGTTCTTACCTAAGAAAGGCTCCTTGAGCCTGAGACCAGACTGGTAGTCGGGCCTAGTGGAAGACATTGGGATTGGACAAATAAGGTGTGCTGTATACTACATCCACATGTATATTGTGAGATTGGAGGAGAGATTCAGTCTCCTTATGTCTTTGGTGAGGTCTTTTGTGAGCAAGGATCTTTGGTCATTGGGCCCTGAAAGGTGACCCTGCCTCCCTCACAATGGAACAGAATATGGAACCCTGGTAACCAAGCCACTGTAACTAACAACCAGCTCAAGCCAGCTCACTTGGCCTGTGGCTCAGGAGGAAGAAAGATGTTGCTGTGCTGTTGCCAAAGGTCAGGAAACTCGAGTCTCAGGCATGGAAGTTGTGGATGTCTTACTCGAAGATGTACATGTTAGATCATTGCCAAGCCACAAATCCAGTATAACAGAACTTTCTCTAAGAAGAAGGCCAGGAAAATCCAGGGCAACCAGATGAGGTAAATTTCTAAGAAGAAATGTATTTGACCCCATCATCCTCCCCACACACTACAACTTTCTTTTTGTTTCATTTTTTTATTGTAATTAGTAAAAGGGTTAGATGATATTTGCCAGATAGAAGGTGCATTAAGTCACATACATTGATACCCTTTCACATGTCTTGGTACCCATTTCCCTCCACACCACACCCCCCACCTGTCTTGGTTTTTCCCCCTTCCCTATCAAATTTCAAATATCCAAATACAAATAAATTCAATATATCAGATAACAAAGTGAGATACTATACCAATATGTGATAACCAAGGGACAGCAAACGAGATGAGAGACAACATAATACATTAAGGACAACAATCATTCATTATATGGCTTTTGTTACAATATCCTGGAGGTCCTTTCAATTAGCTTCACATTATATGGCCTTATATATGGCCTTTTGCTCTATTGCCAATCTCTGCTAGTAGAGCCCAAGGTTTCTACTGATTATGACGAATGAGGGAAACCACTGAGCCTAAGTTCCTTTGAGTCTGGCTTACTTCACTTAATATGATTTGTTCTAAGTCTTTCCATTTCCTAACAAATGGGGCGATGTCATTCTTTCTGACAGCAGCATAGAATTCCATTGTGTACAAATACCACAACTTGTTGATCCACTCATCAACTGAGGGACATCTGGGTTCGTTCCATATCTTTGCTATGGTGAATAGTGCTGCTATGGTGAATAGTGCTGCAATAACATTGTTGTGCTAGTGGGTTTAGTATGCCCTTGTTTCTGGATTGTTGGGTAAATATGCCAAGTAGTGGAATTGCTGGGTCATAGAGGAGTTATATGTTTAGCCTTTTGAGGCACTGTCGCACTGCTTTCCATAGTGGTTGAACGAGTTTGCACTCCCACCAACAGTGTAGTAGTGATCCCTCCTGGCCACATCCCCTCCAGCACCTGCTGTCATTCGTTTTCCTGATCCTGGCCATTCTAACTGGAGTTAGGTGGAATCTTAAACTTGTTTTGATTTCCAT
The DNA here is from genome assembly GCF_031878675.1 of Megascapheus bottae. Classification (NCBI taxonomy): domain Eukaryota; kingdom Metazoa; phylum Chordata; class Mammalia; order Rodentia; family Geomyidae; genus Megascapheus; species Megascapheus bottae. The sequence goes on from NW_028327500.1 coordinate 555,628, forward strand.
TTCTTTTATGACCAGAGATGTTGAGTATTTCTTCATGTGTCTATAGGCCATTTTTGTTTCTTCTTCAGAGAAGACTCTCTTTAAGTCTTTGGCCCATTTTTAATGGGATGGGTGTTACTTTGGAGGTTAGTTTTGGAGTGATTCAATTTTTTCAGTAGTTGATATATTTTAGATATTAGGCCTTATTCCGTTGTTTGGTTGGTGAAGATCTTCTCCCATTCTGTAGGCTTCCTGATTAGTTTACTAGCTATATCCGTTGCCATACAAAAGCTCTGCAGTTTAATGCAGTCCCACTTATCCAGCCTTTCTCTGATTTGTTGTGATTCTTGGTCCTTATTAAGAAAGTTTCGACCTGTGCCAAGGAGGCCTAGTGTATCTCCTATTCCTTCCTGTTAACTTTTCAGTGTGTCAGCTTTTACCTCCAGGTCTTTGATCCATTTGGAGTTAATTCTAGTGCAAGGTGACAAAGAAGGATCCAACTTTAGTTTTCTGCAGGTGTTTAACCAGTTCTGCCAGCACAACTTGTTGAAGAGGCTATCTTTCTTCCATTCTATTTTTTTGGCTCCCTGGTCAAAGATTAGTTGGCCATAGGTCTGTGGTTTAATATCTGGGTCCGCAGTTCTACTCCATTGGACTTCAGGCCTGTTCTTGTGCCAGTACCAAGCTGTTTGAGAATTATAGCTCTGTAATAGAGCCTTAAGTTTGGAATTGAAATTCCTCCAGCGCTGTTCTTTCTGCTAAGAAGTGTTTTTGCTATACGGGGTCTTTTATTATTCCATATGAAATTTTGAATTGCCTCTTCCATGTCTTTAAAGAATGACATTGGGATGTTGATGGGTATTACATTGAATTTGTAGATAGCCCTTGGCAAGATTGTCATTTTCACAATGTTGATTCTTCCAATCCAGGAGCATGGGAGGTTTTTCCATTTCCTTAGTTCTGCTTTAATTTCCTTTTTTATCGTTTTAAAGTTTTCATCTAAACGGTCCTTTACATTCTTAGTTAAGCTAATTCCTAGGTACTTTATTTTCTTTGAGGCTATTGTGAAAGGAATTTCTTTCCTGATTATTGCCTCTTTCCTCTCAGTGTTGGCGTAAAGTAAGGCAGTTGATTTGTGAGGGTTGATTTTATGGCCTGCTACCCTTCCAAAGCTTTGAATCAGCTCAAGGAACTTGGGAGTAGTGTCTATAGGATTCTTTAAATACAGAATCATGTCATCTGCAAAGAGGGATAGTTTTATCTCCTCTTTCCCTACTTGGATCCCCTTTATGCTTGCTTCTTGCCTTATTGCACTGCCTAGGAATTCTAGTACTATGTTAAAAAGGAGTGAAGAGAGTGGGCATCCTTGTCTTGTTCCTGATTTTAGAGGGAATGGCTTTAGATTTTCACCATTAAGTATAATACTAGCAGTGGGTTTCTCATACACAGCCTTTATTACATTGAGAAATGTTCCATGGATTCCTAGTTTCTCCACATCTTTTTACATAAAGGGGTTTTGGATCTTGTGAAATGCCTTTTCCGCATCTATTGAGACAATCATGTGATTTTATCCCTGCTCCTGTTGATGTGTTGAATTATATTAATTGATTTGTGTATGTTGAACCAGCTTTGCCTCCCTGTGATGAATCCAGTTTGATCATAGTGTATTATTTTTTTGATGAGTTGTTGTAGACGGTTGGCCAGTATTTTGTTGAGAAGTTTTGCATCGATGTTCATCAAAGAAATGGGTCTATAGATCTCTTTCTTTGATGAATCTCTGTCTGGTTTGGGGATGAGGGATATGCTGGCTTCACAGAATCAGTTTGGTAAAGAACCTTCATTTTCAATTTCGTTGAAGAGCTTGAGGAGTATTGGTGTGAGCTCTGCTTTGAAGACCTTATACAATTCAGCTGTGAATCCATCTGGCCCTGGGCTCTTTTTAAGTGGAAGTTGTCTAATTTCCCTTTCTATTTCAGAGCTTGAAATAGGTCTGTTGAGTTGGGTTAGCTCTTCTTGGTTCAGTGTGGGTATGTTAATATTGTCGAGGAATTCATCCATTTCTTCTAGATTCTCAAATTTGTTGGCGTAAAGGTTTGAGAAGTATTCCCTTATGATATTCTGGATCTTGGTAATTTCTGTCGTGATATTACCATTTTCATCTGCGATTTTGTTCATTTCGATATGCTCTCTTCTTTTTTTGGTAAGATTTGCTAAGGGCTTGTCAATTTTGTTAATTTTTCAAAGAACCAACTCCTTGTTTTATTGATTCTTTCTATAGATTTTTTTATTCCAAATCATTTAATTCTGCTTTGATTTTAATAATTTGCTTTCTCCTAATGGGTTTAGGGTTGGTTTGTTGCTCTTTTTTCAGGAGGTTAAGGTGAGACATTAATTAGTTGGTTTGCCATTTTTCCAACTTGCTGTTGTAAGCACTCAGCGCTATAAATTTTCCTCTGAGTACTGCCTTAGTTGTGTCCCTAAGGAGTTGATATTTGTGTGCTCCTTATTGTTAAATTTCATAAACAGTTGGATATCTGTTCTGATCTCTTCGATTACCCATTGTTTTTGATTCAACAATGTGTTGTTCAGTCTCCATGACTTACAGGGTTTTCTTTGGTGGAGATGTGTGTTCAGCTCCAATTTGATGCCTTTATGGTCTGAGTGTGTGCATGGAATAATTTCAGTGTTTCTGAATCTGTCCAGGTTTGCTTTATGGCCTAAGATGTGGTCTATTTTGGAAAATGTTCCATGTGCTGCTGAGAAAAACGTATATTGTGGTGTTACTGGGTGGAATATTCTGCAGATGTCTGTTAGATCTAGTCGGTCTCTATAGTTGTTCAGTTCTAAGGTTTCTCTTTTGAGTTTTTGCCTTGTTGATCTGTCCATAGGTGAGAGTGGTGTGTTAAACTCACCAACAATCACTGTATTCCGATCTATGTATGGTTTCAGTGTAAGTAAAGTTTGCTTGATGAAGTTTGGAGCTCCGGGATTGGGTGTGTAAATATTTAGGATCGTTATGTCTTCCTGGAGGAAAGAGCCTTTAGTAGTATGTTGTAACCTTCTTTGTCTTTTCTTACTAATTTTAGTTTGAAGTCTGTTGTATCTGATATGAGGATGGCAACTCCAGCCTGTTTATGGGGGCAGTTAGCTTGATAGAGTTTATTCCAACCTCTCACTTTCAAAAGATGATTGTTTTTGTGTAAGGTGTGTCTCTTGAGGACAGCAGAACGATGGCTCTTGCTTTTTAATCCAACTAGACAGCCTATGCCGTTTAATTGGAGAGTTAAGTCCATTGATATTGAGAGTTAGGATTGAGAGATATTTATTAGTTCCTACCATTTTTAAAAGCTTTTAGTAGGGCCTGTGTCTGGACAGTTCTTGTGGTCCTTAGATGGTATGCTGTTTAGGTGCCATTTCTTTCCCTATAATGCATTAATTTTGGTTTTGTATGTATAGAGCATCGTTGAGAATTCTCTGTAGTGTTGGTTTTGTTTCGACATATTGTTGCATCTTTTCCCTGGAATGGAATGTTTTATTGTTCCCTCAGTTTGAATGAGAGCTTAGCTGGCTACAGTATTCTTGGTTGGTAGTTATTTGATTTAAGGGCATGACATATATGCTTCCAGTCACTTCGTGCTTGCATGGTCTCTGCTGAGAAATCTGGGGTTATTCTGATTGGTTTGCCTTTATAGGTTACTGATCCCTTTTCCCTGGCTGACTTTAGGATCTTTCCTTTCGTTTCTATTGATCCAGTTCGAATCACAATGTGGCGGTGGGATGTTCTTTTCTGGTCAGTTCTGTTTGGGGTTCTAAAAGCTTCTCGTATGTGGATGGGCCTACCCTTCTGGATATTTGGGAAATTCTCTGAGATGATTCCCTTAAGTATATTTCCAATACCATTGACCTCTTTCTCCTCGCCCTCCTCAATTCCAACTAGCCTTAAATTAGGCTTCCTAATTGTATCTTGGACCTCCTGAAGCTCTCTCTCATATTTTCTAGATTTGGATTGACTCATTTTCTGTTCTTTATAATACCTAAATTATCTTCAGTCCCGGAAATTCTCTCCTCTGCATTGTCTAACCTGCTATCAAAGCTATCTACTTTATTTTTCATCTCTCTTGCTTCTAATTGCTCACTTTTTATGCCTTGCGTCTCTTGTTTTACATCATGTATGGATTTCTTTATCTCCTTGATTTCCTTTTGTGTGGTTAGCTCAGTAGCTTTATTTTCTTTGGACATTTCCTGGAGTTTGGTCCAGTTTTTATTTGTGGATTCTATGAATTCATCCATCTTTCTTTGAAAGACCTTTATTATGGCCTCCTTTATGGCTTCTTCTTTTTCACTTATCACCTTGTTTTTGCTTTCCTCTTGTTCAGCTATGGCTTCCTCCATTATCTCTTTATTTATATTTTCACATTTTCCATTAATGATGTTTATCAATTGCATTTGTGTAGCACTTGGAAGACTCTCCTCTAGGTTTGCCAGTGACTGTTCCATTGTCTATTTACATTGGGTGGGGGATGTTGTTTCTTGAATTGACATTTTTCTTGAGTTTCTTGTTCTGCCCATTTGAAAATGGGAGCAAGATTACTACTAAATACGATTATAGTTTTTCAGATATAACCAACCTAGACCTCTGTAGCTGGCAGACACTAGATGTTCACAAGTTTTGATTGGTATTATCACTCTTTCTTTTTGTGCACTTACAGACCAGTGTAATACAACCACTGATAAGCGATTTATTCCCAAAACAATAAGCCTCTCAATCCAATCTCTGTTGTCTTTGAGTCCCTCTGAGCATAGAGAATAATTAACCACCTACATATACAATATTGCGCAACAGCCATCAAGTGTAGATCCGTGCAGTATAAGGGTTGAAAGACGAGCAGAGGTCCAGAGATAGAAAAAAGAATGAAAGAGGTCAGGGGAGGTACAAGAGGATTAACGTAGGAGTGTAAGAATATTGTAGTAATGAAGAAAAGGTATAGCATAAGGATAACTGACCTAAGTTGGTAAGTAGGTAGCATATTTGAGTACAAAGTTTGGAAAGTATTAGAATAAAACTTATGTGTTGCTGCACGACTAGCTCTTAGCCCAACCAGTGGCCTCAGAGGGGACCATGGGATGGATCTGTTTTTCTTGTCTACCTTGAGGGAAAGGGGTATTTCACAAGATGCAGAAGCGAAGATTTCAGAAGCAAATGCTGTGAGTGAATTAGCTCGTAAAAAGCATTTTTATTTTCTTTTATTTTCTGCCAGTTTTGGGGCTTGAATTCAGGGCCTGAGCCCTGTCCTCGGGTTTTCTCAAGTCTAGCCCTCTGCCACTTGAGCCCCAGTGACACATTTAGATTTTCTCTCTATGTGATACTGACCAATCAAACCCAGATCTTCATGGATGCTAGGCAAGTACTCTACCACTATGCCAAACTCTCAACCCTGACATAGTAATTATAATGTCATCATCATCATCATCATCATATCCAAATATCCTTTCTCCTACAAAGAATGAACACTTAACTGTGTCTAATGCTTTTTTTTTTAATTTCACTAATACTTCTGTGTTTTTCCCTCTTGCATTTTTTACACAGGACAGCAAAGCTAATCATCAGGAAAAAATTGATTAGGATACAGAAACCTAATAATATCCTAGTAGATTGACGTCAAAAATATGTGCAAGATGCCCTGTTTGTTTGACCTAGTGGTAGAGTACTTGGCTACCAAGCAATAAGCCTCGGGTTTGATTCCTCATTACCACATACATAGAAAACGCTGCAAGTGGTGCTGTGGCTCAGTGGGACAGCTAAAGCCTAAAGAAAGCCCAAGAACAATGTTCACACTCTGAGGTCAAATCCCAAGACTAGCAAAAACAAAAAAAAATTCGACAAGGGGCAAAATGCAGGCAGAGAAGGCACTGCGACGCAAATGTTTTGTAAAGGATGAGGGCAATATTGACCCTTAAGTTTGGTTCTTACCTAAGAAAGGCTCCTTGAGCCTGAGACCAGACTGGTAGTCGGGCCTAGTGGAAGACATTGGGATTGGACAAATAAGGTGTGCTGTATACTACATCCACATGTATATTGTGAGATTGGAGGAGAGATTCAGCCTCCAGTATGTCTTTGGTGAGGTCTTTTGTGAGCAAGGATCTTTGGTCATTGGGCCCTGAAAGGTGACCCTGCCTCCCTCACAATGGAACAGAATATGGAACCCTGGTAACCAAGCCACTGTAACTAACAACCAGCTCAAGCCAGCTCACTTGGCCTGTGGCTCAGGAGGAAGAAAGATGTTGCTGTGCTGTTGCCAAAGGTCAGGAAACTCGAGTCTCAGGCATGGAAGTTGTGGATGTCTTACTCGAAGATGTACATGTTAGATCATTGCCAAGCCACAAATCCAGTATAACAGAACTTTCTCTAAGAAGAAGGCCAGGAAAATCCAGGGCAACCAGATGAGGTAAATTTCTAAGAAGAAATGTATTTGACCCCATCATCCTCCCCACACACTACAACTTTCTTTTTGTTTCATTTTTTTATTGTAATTAGTAAAAGGGTTAGATGATATTTGCCAGATAGTAGGTGCATTAAGTCACATACATTGAAACCATTTCACATGTCTTGGTACCCATTTCCCTCCACACCACACCCCCCACCTGTCTTGGTTTTTCCCCCTTCCCTATCAAATTTCAAATATCCAAATACAAATAAATTCAATATATCAGATAACAAAGTGAGACACTATACCAATATGTGATAACCAAGGGACAGCAAACGAGATGAGAGACAACATAATACATTAAGGACAACAATCATTCATTATATGGCTTTTGTTACAATATCCTGGAGGTGCTTTCAATTAGCTTCACATTATATGGCCTTATATATGGCCTTTTGCACTATTGCCAATCTCTGCTAGTAGAGCCCAAGGTTTCTACTGATTATGACGAATGAGGGAAACCACTGAGCCTAAGTTCCTTTGAGTCTGGCTTACTTCACTTAATATGATTTGTTCTAAGTCTTTCCATTTCCTAACAAATGGGGCGATGTCATTCTTTCTGACAGCAGCATAGAATTCCATTGTGTACAAATACCACAACTTGTTGATCCACTCATCAACTGAGGGACATCTGGGTTCGTTCCATATCTTTGCTATGGTGAATAGTGCTGCTATGGTGAATAGTGCTGCAATGAACATTGTTGTGCTAGTGGGTTTAGTATGCCCTTGTTTCTGGATTGTTGGGTAAATGCCAAGTAGTGGAATTGCTGGGTCATAGGGGAGTTGTATGTTTAGCCTTTTGAGGCACTGCCACACTGCTTACCACAGTGGTTGAACGAGTTTGCACTCCCACCAACAGTGTAGTAGTGATCCCTCCTGGCCACATCCCCTCCAGCACCTGCTGTCATTCGTTTTCCTGATCCTGGCCATTCTAACTGGAGTGAGGTGGAATCTTAGAGTTGTTTTGCTTTGCATTTCTTTTATGACCAGAGATGTTGAGCATTTCTTCATGTGTCAATAAGCCATTTTTGTTTCTTCTTCTGAGAAGACTCTCTTTAAGTCTTTGGCCCATTTTTTAATGGGATGGGTGTTACTTTGGAGGTTAGTTTTGGAGTGATTCAATTTTTTGAGTTGTTGGTATATTTTAGATATGAGGCCTTTGTCCGTTGTTTGGTTGGTGAATATCTTCTCCTACTCTGTAGGCTTCCTGATTAGTTTACTAGCTATATCCGTTGCCATACAAAAGCTCTGCAGTTTAATGCAGTCCCACTTATCCAGCCTTTCTCTGATTTGTTGTGATTCTTGGTCCTTATTAAGAAAGTTTCGACCTGTGCCAAGGAGGCCTAGTGTATCTCCTATTCCTTCCTGTAAACGTTTCAGTGTGTCAGCTTTTACCTCCAGGTCTTTGATCCATTTGGAGTTAATTCTAGTGCAAGGTGACAAAGAAGGACCCAACCTTAATTTTCTGCAGGTGCTTAACCAGTTCTGCCAGCACAACTTGTTGAAGAGGCTATCTTCCTTCCATTCTATATTTTTGGCTCCCTGGTCAAAGATTAGGTGGCCCTAGGTCTGTGGTTTAATATCTGGGTGCGCAGTTCTATTCCATTGGACTTGAGGCCTGTTCTTGTGCAAGTACCAAGCTGTTTTAAGAATTATAGCTCTGTAATAGAGTCTAAAGTTTGGAATTGAAATTCCTCCAGCTCTGTTCTTTCTGCTAAGAAATGTTTTTGCTATACAGCTCTTTTACTATTCCATGTGAAATTTTGAATTGCCTCTTCTATGTCTTTAAAGAATGACATTGGGATGTTGATGGGTATTGCATTGAATTTGTAGATAGCCCTTGGCAAGATTGTCATTTTCACAATGTTGATTCTTCCAATCCAGGAGCATGGGAGGTTTTTCCATTTCCTTAGTTCTGCTTTAATTTCCTTTTTTAGGGTTTTAAAATTTTCATCTAAACGGTCCTTTACATTCTTAGTTAAGCTAATTCCTAGGTACTTTATTTTCTTTGAGGCTATTGTGAAAGGAGTTTCTTTCCTGATTATTGCCTCCTTCCTCTCAGTGTTGGCGTAAAGGAAGGCAGTTGATTTTTGAGGAATGATTTTATGGCCTGCTACCCTTCCAAAGCTATGAATCAGATCAAGGAGCTTGGGAGTAGAGTCTATAGGATTCTTTAAATACAGAATCATGTCATCTGCAAAGAGGGAGATTTTTATTTCCTCTTTCTCCACTTGGATGCCCTTTATGCTTGCTTCTTGCCTTATTGCGCTGCCTAGGAATTCTAGTACTATGTTAAAAAGGAGTGGAAAGAGTGGACATCCTCAATGCTACCCCTTACCACTTTTCTGCAAAGCTTAGGCCTGTGGCATTTTACGCACAATTCAACGCTCTGTTTTTTGCTGGTTAATTAAAGGTAAAAATCTTATGGAATTTATTGCATGGCTCATTTTGAACTGGAATCCTCAGGTCTCAGCTTATCTTGAGTAGCTAGGATTACAGTACTTTTACAACCTGTATGCTCATACACATCGCTTCTGATCCAAACACTCATTGTTCAATTTAACTAACAAGATGTGAGGAAAGATGGTTGACTGTAATTTACTAGATGGGCTTCTAGTGAGTATATATTTCCACTTCCACTCTGAAGCCAGGGAAATGTTTCTGGTACTTGTTTCAACTATCTCCCAAAGAGGAAATAATGTGTGAGTACGTTTGCTAGTATTTCAGATAGGAGATGGACTTTGGTGTTTGGAACCTGTTGGGCAGAGTGTATCAGCTGGGCTGTGATAATAGAGATGATGTTTCAGACAGGAATATTTTCATAACAGACAGACTTAGTCCAGATTCTTGGATTTCAGGCCTTGAGTAGATAGAATTACAAGTGTGAGCTGCCACCACCACCTGGTTCATTTTGGAAACCTTAATTGCTTCTCATTTGTTCCTTTCCTTTTTTGGAAGATTGATCTAAGCTGGCTGATTGTGCATCACAATGAAGTGATTGGCCTCAGGAATTGCAAATATTTGTTTCATCAGCACGGAATGAATGAAAGTTGATCTAAACCCAATAGTATTTTCCTTCTGATAAAGAGGGAACTTACTTATATCATTTTTCCTTGCCTTTGCTTTCCCAAAGCAAGCAACATGTTTCTTAAAAACTATACTTCATGAGAATATTATAATTAGAATGTATCTTCTGCACACTTCAGAATAGTCCTTGCATTTATAAACTTATATTACAATATTAGGTAGAAGAATGGTGACTGTTAGTTTCATAACTATTTCATATGTTTTACTCTTTAAGGCTCATTAACTCAAGAAGGGATTAAATACATTTAGATAATAGTAGATCATAGCTGCTTCTGATTTGATGTGTGAGCAGATGATACACAGATTTATTAGGATTACTCAAATGTTTTGTTCAAATTTTCAGTAGTAGACTGCTATGCTAATGGGAAGGTGATAGTAATGATGCTGAAATTCTATGAATCAGCTATGAAGCAGAATTTCAGGGGAGAGTATTTGCTAGGGACTTAATTTCTAAGACGCATATCAAGAATATTGAACTATAACAGCAAATGATGGACGACTCAGCGTCACATTTTGTTTGTTTTATGCAAGTCTTGGGACTTGAACCCAGGGCCTGGGAACTGTCCTTAAATGTTTTTTTTTGCTTCAGGCTAGTGTTCTACCACTTGATCCACAGCTCCACCTCCAGATTTTTGGTAATGAACTGTAAATCAGAATATCATGCAATTTGTTTGGGCTGGATTCAAATCTGATTCTGTCTAGATAGGATTCCAAGTGTGAGCGCACAGAGCCTGGCTAGTATCATTCATCATTCAAGTCATGGGACTGCAATTCTGCACCTGGGTCTTGTCACTGAGCTTTTCAGCTCAAGACTACTGCCCTATCCCTTGAGCCATAGGGCCACTTCTGGGTTTCTGGTGTTTAATTGGAGATAAGAGTCACATGGACTTCAGTGCCCAGGCTGACTTTGAACTGCCTCTTGAGTAGCTACATTTACAAGTGTGAGCCACCATACCCAGCTAACTTATTTTTTAAGTTAATTTTTTTTGTTAAGTCAATATATAGTTGGCATACGGTTACATAAGTAATGAACACATTTCTTAAGAAAATTGTTATCCCCTCCCTCCTTTTTCTCTGTTTTCCTACCCTCAGCCCCCTCTCCACCCAGATTGTTCAGTTCATTTCCGTTTAGTGTCTTCCAAGTATCACTGTTCAATTGGTTCACCCTTTTTCCTTTGTTTTTTTTTTTACCATTTTATTATACCCTCACCATTCCAAATCACATAAACCTATGTACAAGACACAGGGTACCCGAATTCAACACAGTGACTACAGAGAATAAAACTAAAGGGAAAAAGAAGAAAAGAGGTAAAAAGCAAAGAAAATGAAAGAACATCATACAGTACCTTAGAAGCAACAACACTGAAAAAACAAAACATAAAACCTTGGGCTGAAAATGAAGCTTGCCTAGCATGTATGAAACCCTGGATTCCATTACTCAGCACCACATAAACAAAAACTGGAAGTGCCACTGTGACTCAGCTGGTAGATTTCTAACGTTCAGCACAGAGTGTCTCCAAGTGACAAAAATCTGTCACATTTAATCAGGCTTCAAAACTTTGCTAGGAACCAGTTATGTGATTTGTAAGAAAGTCCAATTTTCAAAAAATCACTAGCCAGGCCCTGGAGGGTCATAATTGTCATTCTACTAGCCAGGGAGAAGGTGAATCAAAGCCTTTGCAAGCAAAAAAACGAAAACAAAAAAAACTGTAAGATTCTACTCTCCACTTATCCACCCAAAAACTAAGTGGAGTTGTGGCTAAAACTGGTCCAGCATTAGCCTTGAGGAAAAAGAACTAAGAGACCTTGCCCAGGTCCAAAGTTCAAGCTCCCCACCAAGAAAGAAAAAAAAAGGAGTCCAGATACCTTAGTTTCAAAAGTATATCTGGATATCTTAGTAGATTTTTCTGATCTTTCCTCATTCATCTCATGGAACCACATAATCTTGATCCTGATCTGACTAAGAGCCTGCATTGTGCTTAATAAATTCATTCCACATATTCCAGTAGAATCTGGACAGCTAACAGCCACTTACCAATGCTTTATTCTACGTTTAGGCCAGTATGTCTTCATACCATCTACACAGTCAGCTATATCATCTTTCCAGAAGTATCATTGAGTGTAGAACACTCAGAACTAAAATAATTGCATAAAGATGTAATAAAACCCCTTGATTCATTAGGAAAATTTCTGTACCACTTAGAGCAAGTACATTAGTGGTATTTACCTCTAGCCTCTTTTTTAAAAAAATTTATTAACATTGAATTTTACATCATATTTCAAATGTCATGTTTAACCAACAAGTATTCAAGAAGGGAATCGCTATACAATCACTGGCACATAGATTTTAGAATATAGTAAAAATTAAGCTGAGTCTTTGTATGTCATAGATACAGATTAATCTATAATAAAACACATGTCTATAGAGTGTATAGTCTATCCTAGATTTTTATGTCTATGTAGTTATGTTTATATCTCCAAAATTATGTCCAGAACTTTGGGTATCAACTATTCAATCATCGCTCTACTACTGTTTGAAACTAATATCCATATATTAAGGATACCATGTACCTTTTGTTCCTTGGTCTTGACTTATCTCACTCAACAGGATTCACTCTAATTTCATCCACTACCCCAAAAATGCCATTATTATTTTTTTCTGTGCAGATCTTCTTTTTATGTATTTATTTTTATTGTAATTTATAGAAGGGTTACATTATATTCACCAGATAGAAGGTGCATTACTTCTCAAACTTTGATACCCCATGTAATGATATGGTCCCCATTTCCCTTCCCCTACCCCCACTCATGTTCATTTCCCCCCTTCCCTATCCTATTTCAAATAACCAATTAGGCACATATGAAATATATCAGAAAACAAGGTGAAATATTGTAACAATATGATATAACCAAGGGATAGCAAAAGAGATAAGAGATCACATAGTTCATTAAGGACAACAATCACTCATTATATGAGTTTTGTTTCTTTATCTTGGAGGTCCTTACATTTAGTGTCATACTATTTGTCACGATGTCTCTAGATTTTGTTCTATTGTAAATCTCTGGTAGCAGAGCCCAAGGTTTCTACTGAATTTGACAAATGAGGGAGACTCTTGGGCCTATGTTGCTTTGAGTTTGGCTTACTTCACTTAATATGATTTTTTTCCTTTTCATCCACTTCCCCGAGAATGTCATTATTTTATCTTGTCGGTTGGCTATGTATCATTCCATTGTGTGTGTGTGTGTGTGTGTGTGTGTGTGTGTGTGTGTGTGTGTGCGTGTATCACAATTTTTGTAGTAGGGCATCTGGTTGTTTCCATCATCCAGCCTCATTTTCTACAGATATTTTTATAGTCTCTTTTTTATTTTCAGGGTAATGTATAGAGGGGTTACGATTACATTTACAGGTAGTGGACTGCATTACTTCTCACACATTTATTCCACTCCACATGTTTTTGTCCCCAGTTCCCTCTCCCCTCCCCTTCCCAATCATCTTGTTTCCCCCCTTCCCTTTCCTATTCGACATAAACAAATAAACGTATATACAATATGCCAGGGAAAAAATCAGATACAGTAACAATCTGACATTAACCAAAGGGCGAAATAAGAGATGAGAAATAACATAGTAGAGTAAGGACAAAAATCACACAAGATTAAGAGCAACGATGACACAAGATATAGCTCTTGTTCCCACATCCTAGAGATCCTTTCATTTAGTCTCAACCTATATGACCTTATATACCTAGGTTTTTCAGTTATTGTAATCCTCTGCTAGGAGTGTCCTAGATGTGAACTAATTATTACAAATGAGGGAAACCATTGAGCTTATGTTTCTTTGGGTCTGGCTTGCTTCACTTAATATGAATTTTTCCAAGTCTTTCCATTTCCTTACAAATGGGGCGATGTCTTTCCTTCTAATGGCAGCATAGCATTCCATTGTGTATAAGTACCACATCTTCTTGATTCAGTCATCTACTGAGTGGCATCTGGGTTGGTTTCATAGCTTTGCTATGGTAAATAGTGCTGCAATGAGCATCATTGTGCTAGTGGCTTTAGTATGTCCTTTTTTTCTGGACAATTGGGTAGATGCCAAGTAGTGGATTTGCTGGATAATAGGGGAACTCTATGTTCAGTCTTTTGAGGAACCACCACACTGCTTTCCCTAGTGGTTGAACGAGTTTATACTCACACCAACAGTGTAGATGTGATCACCCCTGGTCACTTCCCCACCAGTATCTCTTATTAGATTTTTTGATAATGGCCTTTCTGACTGGATTCAGGTGGAATCTCAAAGTTGTTTTGATTTTCATTTCCTTATTGCTAGAGATACGGACCATTTCTTCATGTGTCTAAAGCCCATTTTAATTTTTTCTTCAGAGAATACTCTTTTAAGTCTTTAGTCCACCTTTTAATAGGATGGTTGTTTCTTTGAAGATTTGTTTGGGAGAGATTCATTTTTTTCAGCTATAGATATATTTTAGATAACTACATATATTTTTTTGTAGAAAAAAGAATGGAAGCCATCATGCTGGCTCACAACTAAATTTCAGCTACTTAGGAGGCTCAGGGCTTAGGATCACAGGTCAAAGCCAACCAGGGCCCTACAGTGTGTGGGATCAAACTCTGTGAACATACAATGACTGTAAGAGGAATCTCACTGCCTGGGAATGTAGCCTAATGGTAGAGTGCTCACCTAGAATGCATGAAGACCTAGGTTCTATTCATCTGTACCGCATACTCAGAAAAAAGCTAGAAGTGGCGCTGTGTCTCAAGAGGCAGAGCACTCACCTTGGGCAAGCGAGTCCAATGAAAATGTCTAGACCCTGAGTCCAAGCCGTAGGACTGGCAAAAAGAAAAAAAGAGCAATCTTACTTAAGTAACAAGGAATGTACCCTATATTTATACAGACTGAAAAATTCATTAAGAAATTAGAAAATATGTATAAAGTGCATAATTTCTTTTGTGTGTTGGCACTGGGTCTTCAACTGAGTGCTTCAGCTCTATCCCTGACCTTTTCTGCTCAAGGCTAGCACTGTACCAATGCAGCCCCAAATCAACTATCTTCAGTTGAGATATAAGCGATGAATATTTCAGGGTGCTTCATGAAAAACATTTTTATAAATTGAAACTTTCAACACAGTCTTATTTTAGTATGAATGTTGAGATGGGAAGAGACAAAAAAAGTGAAATGTTTCCTGATCCCCATAGAGAAGAGACTCAGCAGAACCACTGTGGTCGGCGGCCCAAAATTATTCATCATTACTATTAGCTATCTTCTTTTTTTATTATTGATTCGTCATGGTGCTTGGACTTTGGGCCTGGACTGTCCCTGACCTCTTCAGCTCAAGGCTAGCGCTCTTCCTCTACAGCTCCATTTTTGGTTTCTGGTAGTTAATTGGTGATGTAAGTCTCACAAACATATGTGTCCAGGCTGGCTTTGGGCTTTGAACCAAGATCCTCCAATCTCAGCCTCCATAGTAGCTAGAATTACACGCTTCAGCCAGCAGTGCCTGACTGTTTGATGTCTCTGTCTCTGTCTCTCTGTCTCTGTCTGTCTGCCTGTTTTTCTGTCTCTCTCTCTCTGTCTCTGTGTGTGTCTCTCTCTCTGTCTCTCTCTTTCTCTCTCTCTCTTTTGGTTGTAAGACTTTAATTGTGCACCTGGGCAGTGTCCCTGGGCTCTTCAGCTCAAGGCTACAACCTTAAACACCTTGAGCCACAGTGTTACTTCTGGTTTTCTGGTGCTTAAGTGGAAGTAACAGTTTCATGGACTTTGGTGTCTGGCCTGGCTTTGAACTGTGATCCTCAGAACCCAACCTTCTGAGATCATTTCCGTCTTTTTTTTGGTGTAAGTGGTACAGAGTAATTGAACACAGGGCTTTGTGCATACTAAGCAAGTAAACTACCACTAGTGTGCACTCCAGCCTTAGATAAGGGCTTTCTTTTTCTTTTTCTTTTTTTCACTCATGGGGCTTGAACTCTGGGCCTGGATGTTTACCTTAAGCTCTTCAGCTCAAGGCAAGAGCTCTACCACTTGAGGCACATTGTCATTTTGAACTTTCTGGATTATTTGGAAATAAGATTCTCACAGATTTTTATGCCTGAGCCGTCTTTGAACCTCGATCCTCCAGGGTAGCTAGGATTACCAGGGTGAGCCACCAGTCACGGGCATTAAATTATTATTTTTTGCATGTCCTATGGCTTCAACTCATGGCCAGAGCACTGTCCTAGGGCTTGCTCAAGGATAGCACTTTACTTCAGCCAGCCAACTCCCGGTCCAAATAGGCCACTCTTGAAGCTAGAATTACAGAGATCTGCCATAATACTGGCATGTCGTTATCTAAGTATATAATTTTTCTTCTATTTTTGATGGCTTTTCCTTAGTGTACATATTTCCTACATATTTTATGGAAAACTTCCTTCCCACTGGGGCCATAAGTTAAGCCTAGTGGAAGAATTCTTGCCGAGCATGAATGAAGACCCAAGTTCAATTCCTCAGCACAACATAGATAAAAAAAAATATAAGTGGTGCTGTGGCACATGTGATAGAACTTGCGCCTTAAGAATAAACAAAAACAAAAACAAGGATCGTGCTCAGGTCCTGAGTCTAAGCCCAGTACTGGCAAAAAAAAATTCTGCCCAAAGTAGACATTTAAACTTATTGTACTTTTCAAAAAATTTGTTGTCAAGGTGATATACAAAGAGATTGCTGTTACATATGTAATGAGTACATTTCTTGTAAACACTGTTACCCCCTTCCCCTTTTCTCTTTCCCAACCCCCAAGTCATAAATTTCATTTACAGCAAATATGTATGTATTTTCATTCCTGAAAAAAATAGTTTAAAATGTGTTCAAATAAATGATGTAGGTTGATATATTTAAAAAAATGGATTGCTTGAACTCTAAAATAAACATTCTAGGTAATTTTTCTCATAAAATTGTAGTAATGCTATAAAACTAATAAAAAGGAATTTTAGTTATTAATTTCTTATGTTTTACCTTTAACATTATTACACTAAGCATACTGTTTATGGTATTAATACAGACAGCATGAAATATGATTATGTAAAAAAATTAAATGATTAAAAATAGTAAGGTTGGGGGCCAGTAGTTTGGCTTGGTGGCACACACCCTGGACTGGCAAAAAAGAAGTAGGGTTAGATAAAACAGATTTATTTCCAAATGTGTGGAAAATGGTATGATTTCTTGTTTGGCTAGTCCTGGGGCTTGAACTGAGGGCCAGGAACTGTCCTTGGCCACATTTGTTCAAGGGTGGCACTCTGACACCTGAGCCACAGTGCCCCATCTGCTTTTTCTGTGTATGCAGTGCCGAGGAATTGAATCAAGGTCTTCTTGTATACTAGGCGAGCACTCTACAACTAGGCCACATTCAAAGCCAAAGTAGATTTTTGATGCTATTGTGGAGTTTTAATTTTCTTAAATATTTGTACAAAGCACAATGGATATATAAACAGACTTGAACTCACGAAACAGAGCCCACATAATATTACAGTTACTCTGGCACTTCTCCCGATTGACAAAACACATTTCCAGGCATCTGCTCTGTCCTTAAGCTTTTGTAGCTGACTTGTTTTTCCATGGAGGGCTGGCCTGGATTCCTAGTGATTCCATGCATTTCATAGTTCCCTGTATATCCAGTAAGGTTGTCTTCTATGGGACCAGACCTGTCTGGTTTTTGGCCCACCCAGGACCTATGTGTCTGAGGTCTCACATTATAAGTGGAAAATAAAACACAGTATAATAAGCACTGAAGAACTGCACACCATAATATTAACAATGAGAGTTTAATAGTTAGCAAAGTAAATACAATGAATACTTGACAAGAATCATGAGAGCAAGATAAAGAGATGTCTTTTTAGAAAGGGGACAGGGAAGCTCTAAATCCAGACTGGCCTCCAAGTTGCCTTCAGACAGTAATTCTACTTCAGAGTCCTCAGAAGGGTCTCCTTCCTCATGAGAAACAGAATGTCCTTCCTGAGTTAAGAGGAGGATGAATTCTGGTTTGTCGAATGGAGATTGAGTCTCTTTTAGTGAGATGGATGTGTCTGGATATTCTGTGAGGATGGATTCATTTTCCTCCAATGAATCCAGTATTGAGAGTACACTTGCTGCTTCCCATGGGGACATTTTCCATGAGCCCAGCGTGTGCCTCTTCAGCTTGCACAATAAGTGGAGTGTTCCTCTGACTCAGATGGACTGACTCTGGGTGGAGTGTGAAAGGAAACGGAAGGAAATCTGGCTGCTCTTTTTCTTCCTCCATAGTATCTGCAGGTTCAACTGTGTCACACATGGGGTTCAGAGCAAAAGATATATCCACAGGACTCTAAACCTGTTTGGTAATTTCTACAGAAGGCCCATGCTTTCTGGAGTGCAGTGATGATTCTCAGTCTCCATCAGTCACCAGCTCCATTGGTGGGGTTTTCATCAGCAGTTCAGGATAAGCTCTTCCACGATGACCCAAACCTAAGAATGGAAATAGGTACAGAGTGGACAGAGTGGACTCTGCAAGTTGAAGTGTCACTCAACTTCCATGAGGATCTAATGGAGGAACCTGTAGAACTGGAGTTTGGACTGAACACTGAGGAGGTATGGGGTCTTTCTAATGAGTGCTTATTCCCGAGTCCTTTCAGAGGACAGACATTACCTGGCTGACACCACCCATAAAGGGCATTTTGCCAAGCTCTGTAGAAGTAAGGGCCAACCAATATCTAGACCACATGGGCTTCCTACTCACAGGCTCTGAGGCACCCACACCAGGACTCCTACTTTTTCTTTGTCTTACTGGTCGCACATTCCTCCAGCTAGTCAAAAAGTATGTGTTTAGAAGAGCAGGTCCAAAGCCGGCATGTGGAGCCTCATATAGAGCTTG
This sequence comes from Megascapheus bottae, assembly GCF_031878675.1. Lineage (NCBI taxonomy): Eukaryota > Metazoa > Chordata > Mammalia > Rodentia > Geomyidae > Megascapheus > Megascapheus bottae. The sequence continues at coordinate 574,067 of NW_028327500.1, forward strand.
AGTTGTGTCAGGGTGTGGCAGTTCTTGAACTCGTAGAAATCACTGGGGTAGAAGTCCATTCACATTGTATAGATGGGACACATGATGCTGTGGGCACATTCGGTACAAGGAAAGTGAGAGCCTTCTCTCTCCATCCTGAGCCTTCTACCAAAGCCCCTTTCTTGCAGGACTCTAATGCTGTGGCTGTCCTGCAGAGATGTGCACTTATGTGCTGGGAGGGGGGTAAGAGACACTCGAGAATAGGATGACTTTTACACTCCACTTCCAGAAGCTTCTGAGAGAGGCCTCTATGCATGTGTCCAAAGTAAACGCACCTTAAATTAACTAAGTAAATGCTCTAAATAAATCAATAAGTGAATGCTCTAAATAAAGAACTAAATGCTCATTCCTCTAATCTTAGCCACCCAGCAGGCTGAGCTCTGAAGATCACAGTGGAAAGCCAGTCTAGTCAGTAAAATCTAAAGGCACTTGTCTTCAATTAGGCAGCAAAAAGCCAGAACTTGACCTATGACTCAAATGGTACAGTGCTAATTTTTGAACACCAAAGGGATGGCATTTAGACCTGGGTTCAGGTTCAAGTGGCAGCACTGGACCACACACCAAAATGTAAATGCTTTCGGGTTCTAACAGGCAAAGCTATCACAATCCCTCCCTGATGGCTCAAAAGTGATTCAGCCCCCAGCTTTTCCTCTGACTCCAGTATTTCACAGGCCTCCGCCATTAGTACTGACACCTCATGTCTTACTGTGAAATGGGATTTCCTAGGATGTCACCTAGGTGAGGGCTGCAGTTGGGAGCCACTTACTCATGCCTGAAACCCAACTTCTCAGTAAGCACACTGTTGAGACTCCAGTAGCTTGTGAGGGAAATGAAATGGCATGGTGTCCCAGTCTTAATGAAGTAGTTTGTGCACTTGTATCATGCTTAGCTCCCCTGTGAACACCCCAGTGAACCAAACAGGCTCAGAGAGTAGCCAAGTATTCCAAGACTTGGCCAGGAGGGGTGAGCAAACTTGGGTTTGGAGGGGGAACACTCACTTTTTCAAGAGAATTTCCAGCAATTACTACATTGTCCTCCACTATTTGAAATTGTGCAGGAAGTTTCCCACATAAAAGAGATCACCTTTCTGGTAGGCAGCTATCAGCTTTGTCATCAGCATCTCCAACAGGCCTTCCTCCAGGATCCATAGGTTACAAGGCTCATTCAGAGTCTGAGCTGACTTACCATCACACTATGTTGGCAAAACAGTGGATATTTCAAACGTAGGAATGGGACCACTCTTCACATTGAGGAATTGGAATAGAGTAGATTGGAAATGACACACTCTAATCTCAGTATAGTCACTTGAATGCACAAAAGAAGGTTGTAGTGTGTGGGCAGGATGATGTGTTCAAATAGGTTTACTCTCAATATACCTCATCTGAGTTGCCCTGGAGTTTCCTGGCTTTCTTCCTAGAGAAATGCCTGATATACGGATATTTTGGCTTGGCACTGATCCAGCATCTACTTCTTCAAGTGAGAGATCCATATCTCTCATGCCTGAGATGCGAGCCTCCTGACCTTTGGCAACAGCACAGCAACATCTTTCTTCCTCCTGAGCCACAGGCCAAGGGATCTGGCTTGAGCTGGTTGTCACATACAGTGGCTTGGTTACCAGGGTTCCATATTCTGTTCCATTGTGAGGGAGGTAGGGTCACTTTTCAAGGCCCAATGACCAAAGCTCCTTGCTCACAGAAGACCTCCCCAAAGACATACTGGAGGCTGAATCTCCCTTCCCACCTCACATATGGATGTAGTAAACAGCACACCTTTTTGTTCAAATCCCAAGTCATTAACTAGGCGTAAGTGCTAGCCTGGTCTCAGGCTCAAGGAGCCTTTCTTAGGTAAGATCCAAACTTAACTCTCACTATTCCCCTTACCCTTCACAAGACATTTTGCTTCACACTGCCTTCTCAGCTTGCATTTTGCCTCTTGCACCTTTTTTTGCTAGTCCTGGGACTTGACCTCAGAGCCTGACCATTGTTCTTAGGCTTTCTTTAGGCTATAGCTGTCCCACCAAGCCACAGCACCACTTCCAGCGTTTTCTATGTATATGGTACTGCAGAATCAAACCGGAGTCTTTTGTGTGGTAGCCAAGCACTCTACAAATAGATGAAACACCCAGGCCATGTTGCAAATATTTTTCACTTCAATCTACTAGGACGTTGTTAGGTTTCTGTATCGTAATCTATTTTTCTTCCTGATGAATATCTGTGCTGTCATCTGTAAAAATGCAAGTGGGAAAATCACAGAAGCATTGGTGCCATAAAAAAAGTCTTACAGACATAGATAAGTGTTCATTCTTTGTAGGAGAAAGGATATTTTGATATGATGATGATGACTATTTATAAATACTTTATCGGGGTTTAGAGTTTGGCCCAGTGGTAGAGTGCTTGCCTAGCATCCATGAAGATCTAGGTTTGAGTCCTTAATATCACACAGATATAAAAATCCATATGACAATGTGGCTCAAGTGGCAGAGGGCTAGACTTGGGAAAAGCCAAAAGCAGTGCTCAGGCCCTGAGTTCAAACCCCAGGAATGGCAGAAAAAACAAAAGAAAAGAAATGTGCTTTTTACAAGTTATTCACTCACAGCATTTGACTCTGAATTCTTCGCTTCTGCATCTTGTGACTTATCCCTTTCCCTCAATGTAGACAAGAAAAACAGATTTTATTACTTGCTATCCTGTTGTCCAATCTTTGGATATTAATTCAAAATACAATATTGCCTGAGACATTGTGTGTGTGCGTGTGTGTGTGTATCTGCCTATGTGTGCATGCACACATGTGTACAGGGTTTAGGGCTTACTCATAGGGCCTGTGTGATAACCCTCAGCATCTTTTCCTCAAAGGTATTCGTCTTTCACTTGTAGCTTATTATAGCTAATTGGAGTTGAGAGATTCACTCAATTTCTTGCCCTGTGCATTGGAACCCAGTGCTGGGTTCTCATATTGTTAATTGTAGCTATAGAGAAGGCTGAGGTCTGGGGATCCTCGTAAGAATCCAGCCCCTGAAAGAAAATCACTGATAGAAATCTTTATCTTCAGTTAAGCACGAATAAATAAGGCAAAAGTGGAACTGTGGCTCAGTTCCTCTTGTACCAGCCATGAGAAAATTAGTAAGTGGCAGCACCTGGTCCCTGAGAGAAATCCTTAGCACTGGTTCAAAAAAAGAAAGAAAATAATGAAAAAAATTAAAACTTGCTGAGGAATCCATAAGGATAAACGTGCCTGTGAATAATCTTGTCATTTCAGATTCCCTCAAGAGCTTATGTCTCTCTATATTTTATCAAGTTTTTTTAAAGATATTTACATATTTTCTATCTTTCTTAAACAGAGATAGCCATCCACAAAACACAAACACAAACTCTCACACAGTATACCACCCACCCATAAGTGTCTGGCTATGTATATATGTATAGTCATATGTATTGATCTGTCTCTCTATGCTAATATATAAATGCATAAACATATGTATTTAGACAAACAGGAAACATACATAGATAGGTCTCAGGCATTTCCAGATTTTGTGCAAGTCTTCTGAGTGCAACTTACCATTGCATTGTTTGTCAAGATAGAGTCCCTCTAACTTTTGGCCAGCTTCTTGTCCTTTGATACTTTTTTCTGGCAGTCCTGGGTTTTGAACGCTAGGCCTGGATGCTGTCACTGAGCTTGAGCTTCTTGCATTCAGTAGTTTATTGCAGGTAAGAGTCTCATGGAGTTTCTGTCCTGGGCTGGCTTTGAATTGTGATCCTCAGATCTCAAAGTCCTGAGTAGCTAGGATGACAGTCTTGAGCTACCAGTACCTGGTTCCTTTGCCTCTTTTACCCTTTTTTTTGGCCCCACCACAGCCATGGTATCTACCTTCCTATGTTCTCTCCACCTGCCCCCAGACAGGGGTCTGACAGATGCTTTCCACCCACTTATTCATGTCCTCCTCTGTATTGGCTGACAGCTAAGACATGCACTCACTTGTCTGGATGCCAAACACAAAGCCATGTGATTGTTTCTCAGTCTGGAACATCCTATCAGATTTATAGCACCACAGAGGGTCAGGTTGATACTCCTCCAGGGCTTCTTAAATTGTTCTCATATTACTCCACAACACGTTTGTCATCACTTGTCCAGCTAATTCATGGACTAAACCAGCATTCCCTAGAAAATTAGATCCCAATACCATGAGGACACTCAAGGGTGCATTCGGAGTGTGACCTGCAGGTGGATGTGAGCCTGTCTAAGTTGGAGGGGATTTCTCCACCACAGGAAATGGAATACAAATTTAGAATCTGCTTTCATGAGGTGACAATCTCTGGCAGATGTTCTTATCAAATGTGGCACTGCCTACTTCCAGCTTAAAATATGGGTTGATGACCCAGCATAACAGAGAATGTATTCACCCCGGCCCAACACATAGGCTGGGACCCTGAACTTTCAGGTAGCATTTGGCTTTGAAGGTCATGAGATCTTAGTCTACAAATGATGAGCCCCCTCCCGTGAGGCATAGCAAACGGAGCCAAAGTGCAACCCAGTTAAGCACCAGATCAAGCTTCCCTTCTTCAGTAGAGTATGGTTTGAAAACTGTGCATAGCTTCTGTTTGAAGCCAGTCCAGAAAGGAAAGTCCATGAAACTCTCATTTCCAGTTAACTGCCAAGAAAAAGCCAAAGATAGAGATGAAGCTCAAGAGAGCTAGAGAGCCATCTGAAAAGAATGGTTACACCCTGCAACATCCTCATTATCTGATCTTGAAAACATCTCTGCGTGCATCCCAGCATGCAGCCAGCATCTGGGGGTGACAGTGACCCTGCGCCCATAGGCAATCTGCAATGTCTATGATATCTGTAATGTGAACCTCATTCTGTTGGGTTTGTGAAGCGGTGTCAACCCTGCCGAAGGAACCAACTGTGCCCTAACTCCCACTGTCCCCTGGGGCCCCTAGCATTCCCCCATCTGCACCTCTCCTGTGGCTTCTGATCCTAGGGAGCCCTCCTGCCCTGTCTAACACTCACATGAAGTGCATATTTCTACTCCTGGGGCAACTTCTCCACAGAGAGTACATGACATGCCCACTCTCCAGGCACGGGGAGATCCTGTCAAAGTAGCAAATCAGTGATAAGGACATAAAGTGATGAATAGAATTTTAGATCCTGATGGTAGACAGTCTGCAAAATCCAAGGGAGAATGGAATTGGAGGGGACCAGGGATCAGGATGTGGACATAGAGCTTCCCTGCCAAGGGGATGGGGGAAGTCACAGGCTGGGGGATGCACAGGATGATCCATGGGCCCTGTGCAGCTACTGGGTCACCCCCTTCTGCATCTCAGCCTTTGGCTTTGAGCTCTGTGATCGTCAAGATGTGCACAGTGTGTACTCTGGCTGGCAGAAGAAAGGACCCTTTGAAGACAATTGTAGACCCTTTGTGAGTGTAGGAAGGGGTAGTCTGGACACCCAGTCCAAGAGGAGCTAAAACTGGAGTCGAGGGGTGTGCAAGGTGTGGGTGTGACGGTTGTGGGCAGTCACAGTCATGGCAGAGGTGGCTCTGTCTGTGGGGTGAGTGCCTCCCTGCAGGTACAGCATTGGAGATATCAGAGATCCACATGAAAAGGAAAAGCTGGAAATGGCACTATGGTTCAAATGGTAGAGCATCAACCTTGAGCAAAAGAGCTCAGGGACAGTACCCAGGACCTGAGTTCAAGCCTCATGACTGTAAAAGAAAAAGAACCAGGACTATGAGAGGGAACCGGGTACTCTATTGGTCTAATCAGACACAAGAAGAGGCCGGGATAGGCTGTGGAAAAACACAGAGAACATCTTCCCCCAGCTCATCCTGTCCTGCATGCAGGGACAGCCATGTAACTAGGGCTACGGTGAGATCATCTTCACCCCTGTGCTGCCATCTGAATTCTAGGCCTCTGTCCTGGCATGGGGTGTCCTGATGGGTGAGCAGGTGTCCTAACCCTAGATGGAGAGCAGCCACTGACTGTGGTAGCTAAGGAGAGATCTGTTCCATAGCTATCAGGCCACCCAGCATGGGAGCCATAACCACTCCTCACCCAGGTAGAGGCCAATGGTTCTCCAGGTGCTACTGACATTGCGCCACCCCTAGCCCTGGGTACACGTGACATTCCCTCCACAAGGAGCAGGACTAAGTGAAGGATTAGGAAGCTGCCTATGGGCTTCAGATGATGGCCAGGCTGGCACTACAGATGGCCTCACTCTGTCACCACCTTCCCCTGCCTCCATCATTCCTCCATCATGCCTCTCTACCTCCCACCCATTAACCTTGGAAACCAATGAACTGGGCTCTCATCATTCCTCTCATCTCTTCACCCACCTTGCCATGCGTCCATCCCTCTGTCACTTCCACCCCACACACATCCCACCACCAGCCACCCTGTAGCTTATGAGGATCACAGAGGAAGCTCTTGGTGAAGGGCTTGTGACCACAAAACAGTTACTATCACCCGCTCCAGCCTGATCCACCACAGAATAAGAACAGCCAAGCAGGCACACACTGCAGCAGAGTTGCTCTGCTGCCACCCTGATTTCTTCATGGCCAGGACTTGGCTCTCCTCAGCCTCCCAGCTCAGTAACCAGAACATTGTGCTTTCACAGAGCCATGGCTTCCAGTCTCCATGGACACAATGACATCAAGGTGATGCCAACTTCCCCATCTCTATATACTTCTAACTATGGGATGGGAGCTGAGGTTCTCTTCTGTGACTCCATCCGCTAAGAGGCTCATGCAGATTTCTATCCTTGGCTCATCATGGTGACTCTTTGGTTAACAAGTCACTGCTGGGCTTCCAGTTCACCACATATAGAATCCATACTCCAACACTTTTCTTAGAAGGACTGATGACTTTTAAATATTCTCTAGTTTTAAATTTCTAGTTCCTTCTCTCTTTCATTTATATATTTCCCTTCCTCACATACTTCCCTTTTTTACCTTCCTTCTTTCATTCCTGGCCTTGAACTCAAGACCTGGAGCTTTTTCTTACCTTTTCTTTGCTCAAGATAGCACTCTAGCTCTTGAGCCACAGCTCTACTTCAATCTTTGTTCTTGCTCTAAACTGGGAGTATGAGTCTCATGCATTTTTCCCTTTGCTGGGTTGGTTTTAAACCACAATACTAAGATCAGAATCCTGAATATGCCTCGGATTACAGGTATTATCTAATCAAAACAAATTCCTGATTTCTTTTTTAGACATAATTAGTTCTTTCAGGTGAGCCACCAGCCACTCATGCAAGAGCATTGCAGGATCCCAGCATTCATCTTGTCTCCAGTCTTATTCCATCCATCTCACCATGGTCATCTAAAACACCCTGCTGCATGCCTGAAGTCGCAAGGAACGTTCTCAACGCCATGAGAAGCCCACTTAAGCTCTGCCTCAGACATGCCCAGCCCCCATCCCACTTCCACATGAGCATTTGTTTAGGAGAAATTTCCTGAGTACATCATCATCTTTTCCTCACCATTCAAATTTCATCTTTGGAGTCATTTCTCCCAGACAAAGAGGAACATGATCCATGGTTTGATAGCAGCTCCAGCTTCATAGTCCCAGCCACCACCACCCCCCCATTACCCTGCCAGACACCTGAATTCAAGAACAATGTTTTCACTACCCCTGACTCTTATCAAATGTTTTAACTTATACAGTGCATTAAAATAATTTTACTAAATGGAATAAACACATGGCATCAAGCTTCAGAATTTTTGCACCTGAACTTTTAGTGAATCACAGACACACCAGCATTTCTGTAGCCAACAGAAATCTTAGCTTTGAGATTTCAGCATTCCTGGTATCCAAGTTTGGATGTGCTAACACTGCCCTTAATGGGGCACTTCAATCACACAATCCCACAACAGTCAATGTCATTTGACATTCACTGGTAGGTGGTGCTAGGAAAAAGACTGATGTGCCAACTCCATGCTGGCTTGACCTATGCCATCTTCAAACCTGGAGCAAGTGGGGCTCCTCTCTCCATGACACCTTTTGTGTACTACCCCAGGAGGACCTTTACCTTGAGACAAGATTATGAAGACTATCTCTACCAGCAAAATTCCAGTGAGATGTGCCTACATGGATAAAGCTAAAATCTCACTAAAGTGAGGTTGTTGGCAGTGCTGGAGCCTGAAATCAAGGCCTGGGCACTAAGCATTTGTACTCAAGACTAGCCCTTTACCACTGGAGCACAAACTCCATTCCCAGCTGTTTTTATTTTTGGTAGTAAGAATCTATCAGACTTTCCTGTTCTAGGTGACTTGGAATTTCCATACTCAGATCTCAGCCTCCTGACCAGCCTGGATTAAAAGTGTGGATCAGCCATGCGCCACACCTGAGGACTTCAGCCAGCACATTTTTTCCCAAAAATTGGAAGAGGAAGATGAGGGAGGGTTGGGCTCATCCTGCCCTGCATATGAAGGAGAGCATCAGCGCCTGAACTTCATTCCCTGTTGTAGGCTGCTGGAGGAAAAGGAAGCAAATAGGCACAGGCTGGCAGCAGATGCCACAGAACAACTTGTGACCAAGACTCCCAGAGCAGACCTCAGAATCGATGAGAGAGTTGGATCTACCCAGTAACAGAGGCAGTGGTGACACCTGAAACTGCGCGTTTGAGCCTTTGCTGCTAGTAAACAGGGCCACCTATGTCTCAATGAGAAAGGTGAGATTTTGGTGGAGAAGGTGAGATTAAACATTACGTATCATGCAAGAAGACAGACTATAAGGGGTCTTTTATTATTCTAAGTGAAATTTTGGATTTCCTCTTCTGTTTCTTTAAAGAATGACATTGGGATATTGATGAATATTGCACTGAATTTGTAGATAGTCCTTATCAAGATTGCCATTTTTACAATATTACTTCTTCCAAAAAAGGAGCATAGGTTTTTGCATTTCCTCAGTTCTGCGTTAATTTCCTTCTCCAGGGTTTATAGTTCCATCAAAAAGCTGCTTTACATTCTAAGTTAATTCCTAGGTATTTTATTTTCTTTGATAGCAAAATGAGTTGCTATCCTGATTCTTGCCTCATTCCTCTCATTTGTTGGCATATAGGAAGGCAGTTGACATTGAGGGTTAATTTTATACCCTGCTACCTTACCAAAGTTTTATATCAGCTCAAGCAGCTTCGGAGTAGAGTCTCTAGGGTTCTTTAAATACAAAATCATGTCATCTGTAAGGAGAGAAAGTTTCAGTTCCTCTTTCCCTGTTCCTCCTCACTCCAGTTAGAATGGCCAAGATCCAGAAATCTAATAACGTATGCTGGAGGGGATGTGGCCAGGAGGGATCACTACTACACTGCTGGTGGGATTGCAAACTCGTTCAACCACTATGGAAAGCACTATGGCAGTATCCCAAAAAGACTAAACATAGAGCTCCCCTGTGATCCACCAATTTCACTACTTGCCAATCGTCCAGATAGGACATACTAAATTCACTAGAACAATAACATTTATCACAGCACTATTTACTATGGCAAAGGTATGGAACCAACCCAGATGCCCGTCAGTTGATGAGTAGATCAAATATGGTATTTTTACACAATGGAATTCTGTGCTTCTGTCAGAAAGAATGACATAGACGAATTTGTAAGGAAATAGAAAGACTGTAAAGTTTAGAAATTAGTTTCTGTCTCCTTTTCTCTCTCTCCTTCTCTTTCCCTGTAAAATTTAGAAATTCCCGTTTCTCTCTCTTTTCTCTCTTTCTCTCTCTCTTTCTGTCTCTGTTTGTCTCTCTGTCTGTCTGTCTGTCTGTCTCTCTCCCTCTCTCTCTCTCTCTCTCTCTCTCTCTCTCTCTCTCTCTCTCTCTCTCTCTCTCTCTCTCTGTCTCTCTCCAATCCTTAGGCTTGAACTCAGGGCCTGAGCTACTCAGAATTTCTCTATTGTGTATGTTCTGAAATGTACTGAAGACTGACTTCTGATTAAAAGTCATTGCACATTTGTTGTATTCATTAGTTTTCTTTTCTTCTATGGGAATCAGGTTTGTGATGAACACAGAAGTATGCCTTCCAGGTCAAACACTTTCCACATTTGTAATATTCATAAGGTTTTTCTCTCCTATGTGCATTTTATACTTAGTCATGCGTTCATGATGGATTTTTCGTATTCTTATATTCATACGATTTTTATCCTGTGTCTGTGTGGTATCATGCAAACTCAACTATGAGTTCTTCAAAAAAATTTCCCTTTCATTTTATTCATAGGATGCTATCCTGTGGGTGTTTAGTGATAAATCTTGACTTGTGCCTTCTGGGGAAAAGACTGAACATTTGCTACATTCATTAAGGGTTTTATCTTGTGTTGGTTCTGTGACACAAGCTGAGTTTTCTTCCACAGACTAAAAAGTCTTTCCTATTTATTACATTGCTAAGGATTCTCATATGTGTGAACTCTCTTACGCTTCCTGAAGGGTGAATACTGCACGAAAGACTTTCAACGTTGGTTATATTCCTAAGGTTTCTAATATGTGTGAATTCTGTTATGCCTCCTGTAATGTGACTTCCATCTGAAGGTCTTACCACATTTGATGCACTCGTACAGTTTCTCTCCTGTGTGTGTTGTCTGATGCAATTGGAGGGAAGACTTCCATTTGAAAGACATTCCACATCGGTTACATTCATAAGGTTTTTCTCCTGTTTGAATTGTCTTATGCATGTTGAGGTTTGGCTTCTGTGTGAAGGACTTTCCACATATGTTACACACATAAGGTGTTTCTCCTGAGTATATTCTCTGATGAACATGGAGTTTTACCTTCCATTTGAAAGACTTTCCGCATTCACTACATGCATAAGTTTTCTCTCCTGTGTGTGTTCTATTATGCCCATCAAGATATGACTTCCACTATAAGGTCTTTCCACATTTGTTGCACACATCAGGTTTCTCTCCTGTGTGTGTTCTTTGATGCAATTTGAGGGAAGATTTCTGTCTGTAAGTCTTTACACATTGGTTACATTCATAAGGTTTCACTCCTGTGTGTATTCTCTGATGAACACGAAGTTTTCCCTTCCCTTGGAAAGACTTTCCACATTCATTACACTTATAAGATTTCTCTCCTGTGTGTGTTATTTGATGAACCCGAAGGTGTATCTTCTGGGTGAAAGACTTTTCACATTTGTTACATTCATAAGGTTTCTCTTCTGTGTGTCTTCTCTGGTGCAAAGTGAGGTATGATTTCAGTCTAAAAGTCTTCCCACATTTATCCCATTAAAGATTTCTCTTCTGTGTGAGATCTCTGATGTGTGCTGAGAGCTGAATTCTGGGCAGAAATTTTATTACGTTCCCCATATTCATAAGGTTTGTCTTCTCTTGGAGATCGAGGTTGGAGCGTCAGGTCTGACTTCTCAGAAATTAATTTTCACACTTGATGTACGCATCACATATCTCAGGATATTTGCTCTGAGGTATTGTAAGGCGTATTTCATTACTGAAAGAATTCTCACATTCACTACATGTATGAGGATTCTCTCCTGTGTACATTTTCGGATGTGTAGTGATGGTCGGTGTTAAGTACAATATTTTTCATCACACAGTACATTTAGCAGTTTTCCTCCCTCCCTGAAGAATTTCTTGGGCAGGGAGAACAGAATTATGATACTGCAGATCTTTTGGACTGTCACAATCATGAATAAAATGCTCTGAATATCCGATGGATTTTTTAAGAACAGGAGTCATACGAGATCTATATGCAGCATGCATCTCATCAGGCTTAGGAGACAGAAGCATGTTCTGACACTTAATGAACTCCTCAGTCCTCACCCCTAAGTTGTTACCGTTATTACTAATCAGCTCTGGATTATGTGTAGAGCTCAAATTTAAAGTTGTTGCAAATCTCACGTTTTCCTCCACTTCGATACTACTTGCAACTGTTATTTCAAAAAGACATTCATGTGGACTTTCCTGGCAGTTCTTGAACACAATTTCCATTACCTGGACATCTAAAATGAGTCATAGAAAAAAAGACACAAACATACATGAGATACAAATATTCCTTACTGTAAAGGTAATGACTTTACTTTCCCATCCTAAGTGTTAGATATTTTAAAATATAAAAGTGGTAATTGATTTGTGACAAATATATGCTTTTCTCCCTAACATATTAAGAAAATGATATTTTACAATGACCAATAATGTTTTTCTGTGTTTTAGTTCTCTTTTTATATCACAGGAAATATTTATTGAAATTACCCATCTATGTATTGCTACAGTTTTAAGCTGAGTACTACCTATAATATACCTGCAGCTGTTTTTTTTCAAATACTGTTTTGTTTATACATTGAGGAATAGCTCCCTTTCTTTTATTTTTGAGAAATAATCTAATATTGTGCTGTTTTGCATCTTTTTAAAACTTTCTTTTCTTTTTTTTGTAGTTCATAGGCCTCTGCCCTGTCCCTGAACACTTCAGCAGAAGACTATAACCCCTATCCTTGAGCTACAGCCCCACTTCCTGTTTTCTAGAGTTAACTACAGATAAGAGTCTCAGGTCCTGAGTAGCAGATAGGATTACCTTACCCAGTTTCAATGCTGTTTGCTTATTAACCATTAAGTGAGGAACACGAATTTTTTCTAGACTCAACGGCCACACGTTTGGTTTATATGTCTTTTTGCCTTTGATCCAAGCAAGAATGATTCTTGAGAGTAAGGACTTACACCTATATCCCTTCAGTTACAACTTCTCACTAAAGTCTCAATTTAGCTATTTGTGGGAATTTTGAAATTTGTTTCTTTCCATTTGAAGTCTTATAAAAATTCCTTTTCTAACACTCCTGTCCCTCAGAACCATGGAAGACCAGAAAATCCCCAGCTCATTGTCTAGTTAATTTTCTTATGTTGATTGAAACTTTGTTGTTTTTTTTTCCTTCCATTCCTGGGTTTGAACTTAGGACCTAACCACTGTCCTTGGGGTTTCTCAAGACTAGAACCCTACCAATGAAGTCATTACTTCTGGCTTTTTCTATGTATGTGGTAATAAGGAATCAAACCTGTGTCTTTGTGCATGCTAGGCGAACACTCTACCACTAGGCTCAATTTCTGGTGGAAAGGTCTGGTTCTGAATACCAGTCTCTTCCTACCAGCAAAAAGATATTATCCTTATCAGAGAATAATGCCCTGACTTATTCCTTCTTTGCTCAATCATTTATAGTCTTAGTTTTAAAGAAATGAAATATCATTTTTCTTTCTTTCTTTCCTTCTTTCTTTCTTTCTTTCATTCTTTCTTTCTTTCTTTCTTTCTTCCTTTCTTTTTTCCTTCCTTTCCTTCCTTTCCTCTTTCTTCCCTCTTTCTTCTTTCTTTCTTTCTTTCTTTCTTTCTTTCTTTCTTTCTTTCTTTCTTTCTTTCTTTCTTTCTTTCTTGTTTTGCAGTCATGGGACTTGAATTCTAGACCTGGCTGTTCTTCCTGAGCTCTTCAGCTCAAGGCTACTGCCCTATGTCTTTAAACTCAACCCCACTTCTCATTTTCTATTGGTTCATTGGAGAGAAGAGTCTAAGGTGTTTTTGTGATAGGTCAGTCTTTGAACCTTGATCCTCACATCTCAGCCTCCTAAGTAGCTAGGATTACAGGCATGAGCCACGGGCTCATGGCTTTCTCATTTTATTTTGTTTCACAGTGATTTCTACAGAGAAATCTAACTTTAACTCTACTGCCACATAGAATTCATTATATCACCCTATGATTCTTGGTGCCGGGGGTTTGGGCTAGCATGCACAAAGACCTGGTTCAGTTCCTTGGTACTACATACAAAGAAAAAGCCAGAAGTGGTGCTATGACTCAAGAAGTAGAGAGCTAGCCTTGAGAAAACCCAAGGACCATGCTCAGGCCCTGAGACCAAGCATAGGATTGGGAAAAGAAAATGATTCTTGATTCATTCACAAAGAATTCCATAGGTTCCACACAGGATTTAGGGTAACTAAGAACATTATTGCTCAGTACATCACAACATGAACTTACCAATGGGGCTCAGGCTCCAACATCAATATGAAGATGCATTCACTCACCTGTGATATTCTTGTCAGAGGAATTTCCTATCCAGAGTTCTGCACAGTGCTCTAGCTTGTCAATTAATACAGGTTTGGGAACACAGGGCCCTGTAAATTAGAAACAGTAGAGAATTATTGCTTATGCTGTGTCATCATTGCTTTAAGTTCGCAGACATCCTAGTCACAAGTTATGTATTAAATCTTTTTTCTCATTTCTCACTGGCTCCATGGTTGACTTTCCCCCAGCTCTGGATTCATTTTGTATGGCATAAACTTAGCTGTCTTGCTCAAGGCTAGAAAAATACCAGTTTGAGTCCCAGCTCCACTTACATGCATAGGTCTCCATGCATGCTAGGCAAGCACTCAACCACAAAGTCAAACTCTTGACACTCCACTAACATTTTTGAGGGGTTACTTGGAGTTATGGAGTTTCATGGCAATTTTTATGCCATTGCTGGCTTCAAATTAGAATTCTTAGATTTCTTCCTCCTGAATATTTTAAGATTACAGGCATGAAACATTGCACCTAGTGCCAGGTTTCCATTATAAACTCACTGTTTAGTGATTTGTAGATCCTATTTCCAATAATGATATATATTCTATTCTGGACGGTTTATCCACTTACAATTACTGTGTAAGTTTGGAATGTCGTCTCCATTAGAGGAAACATAATTTAGAACTGTTGTCAAAGTATCCTGAAGGTATCCTGAAGAATGAGTACAAAATTACCTTAGGTTTTCTTTAGAAAGTAATGATACTTCTCAGGGCCTGGAAATTTTCATTTAAATAGTATTGAAAGTTGGATAAACATTCACGTATCTGCAAAATAACAAGGCACTTGGCCTTGCAAGTGAATTGGACTTTTGCTCACCTAAGGACACCAGGTTGCTGTAGGTCTCCAGCATTACATCTCTGTACAGGGTCCTCTGAGCATTGTCCAGATGCTGCCACTCCTCCCAGCTGAAATCCACAGCTACATCATCAAATGACACCAGCTTCTGGAATAGCACATTTTCATCAAGTAATTAGCACTGAGTTATAAACACACCATGTCTGGAATTTTATTCTTTTTTTGTTGGGATTGTATTCCTTTACTTAAATGTTTAGACTTACATGAAATATTGACCTGAAAAGCTTAGGGATGGTGCCTAGGCCCAGAGTTCAAGTCCCAAGACCCACAAAAAAAATAAAAAGGCAAGCCAGGTGTTGGTGGTTCACGCCTGTCATCCTAGGTACTCAGGAGACTGAGATCTGAGGACCATGGTTCAAAGCCAGCCTGGCACAAAATTCCATGACACTCCTTTCCAACTATCCACCATAAAATGTTTAATGGCTTGTGGCATATCATGGTAGAGCAATTGTATTATCGACAAAAATAAGTCGGGGGAGTAGATTTAGGTTATAAATGGAATTATTCCATTGGAAAGGAACTACATTATAAGATGACATATGCTGGTACTGTGAGAATATTGCAAAATCTTAGGGTATCAAGTAATAATACTGTGAAGTACACCCAGAATGTTAATGTTCTATGTCTGGCATAATAAGCACTTGGGGAAGAAACTTTTTTTCTTTTTTTTCACTGGGGGATTTGTAAGGCTTGAACTCTGGGCCTGGGCACTGTTCCTGAGCTCTTCAACTCAAGGCTATCACCCTACCTATGAAGCCACAGTGCCATTTTTCATATTCTAGTGGTTAACTGTAGATGAGTGTCTCATAGACTTTCTAATGCCCAGGCTGGCTTTGAACCAAATCTTTAGATATCAGCCTTATATTTGAGTAGCTAGGATTACAGGTAGAAGTCACTGCACCTGGCAAGAAATTTATTTCTTGCTGTTTTATACTACAAATTTACTGTATGTTTTACTTTTTCAAAAAGACTGAGCATGACCTTTGTTCTGTATATAATGGGAAGAGGGGTAGGGAGCTGTGAGCAGAAGAACTGAGGGGCAATACTCAGGGAAGGACAATAGCCTTAAACTAAAGAGCTCACGGACCAAGGTCCAAGCCCCATGACTTTCCTGACTACCCCACAAAAAAAGGGAAAAAATTGGAGATTGGAGAGGATTTTCTAAAAAGAATATATAGAAATAGTAGTTCAAAATGTAGAAAGAAGCTCAATATTAACAGTCATGAGAAAAATTAAAATTACAATGAAATCAGTACTTTAAATATATAAATATAGTTTTAAACAAAAAGATCCACATACACACACACAAACACACACACAAACACACGCATACAAAAAACAACTTTCAAAGTCTACCTATTACTGGGAAGGTAGTGAGAAGAAGTAGAACTTTGGAATAGTTCTGCAAGGAATATAAAACAATCAAAAATTGCGTGGAGAGTGCTAAAAAAGTACTAAATATAGAATTACATAGAAATATGGTCCAACACTTCTATTTCTAGATTTGTACCTAACGGAAGAGAAAGCAGAGACTAGAACAAATATGTGGAGAATCCATTCACAACTATTAATAATAATCAAAAGATAGAAATATGCAAAACAATGCATTGAAAAGGAAGAACATTTTACTATATTTTACAGATGAATCTTGATTACAGTAAACTAAAAATACAGCAGTCATAAAGGAAGAGCTAGGGTATGTTTTCCCTTCCAGAGCTTCCAAGGATCAACAAACCCTTAGAGCCAAAAAGCACGATGGTTCCAGAGAATGGAGTAGAGAGGAACAGGAGCTGAATGTTTAATGATTATACATGGAAGATGAAAATTGCTCTAGATGGGTAGAATGAAGAGAGAACTGTACCCTAAACAATGGTTATGTAGCCACACAGGATGGGACACACCTATACTCCCTGATCTTGGGAAACTCAAGAAGGATTTCTAGCCATCCTGGATGCATGGAAAGATCTATCATAAAAACTAATGTGGAGGGGCTGGGAGTTTGGCATAGTTGTAGAGTGCTTGTATGAAGACGAAGGTTCAATTCCGCAGTACCACATACAGAGAAAAAACCAGAAGTAGTGCTGTGGCTCAAGTAGAATATCACTAGGCTTGAGGAAAGCTGAAGGACAGTGCTCAGACCGAGTTCCAGCCAAAGGGCTTGTTTAAAAAAAACCCAGAAAGCTGAGCATGATGGGGTGGTGGCTCACTTCTATAATCCTAGCTACTCAGGAGGCTGAGATCTGAGGATCAAGGTTTAAAGCCATCCTGGCACAGAAAGACCTGAGACTCTTATCTCCAATTTACCTTTAGAAAATGGGAAGTGGGGCTTGGCTCCAGGGTAAGGTGGTAGCCTGGAGCTGAAGAGCTTAGGGATAGTGCCCAGGCTGAGATCAAAATCTATGACCCACCAAAAAAACCAAAAAACAAAAAATAATATGGAAAAATTTGGATTCTGTGAATTTTATCAGGCATATAAATGTCTTTTTTTGCTGTTCAAATAACAAGTTGTTTGGAAATATTTTAAAAGTTTTTACCTAGAAATGTACACTACAAATGGAATTAATAACAAACACAAAATATGAAAAAGATACAAATTATCACAATATGGGTATCCTGCTTCTGTATCTTTCACTGACTCCTGTTCAAATGAGTCACATATTCTGAATCATTTCTCCCAGTCGATATATGCCACAAGTGTTAGCTTGTACTGTACTTCTTGGGAAATCAAAAGCAAATACTAACCAAATGTGTGTCAGATTTTGTCAACAGTGATATTTCAAATATAAATCTCTACTCATTGCATTATTTTATATCAATGCCGGAATCTAACTTACACTGGCAGAATCTGCAATCTTTTGAGAATCTTCAACAGGGTGTGTAAATATTTAGGATCGTTATGTCTTCCTGGAGGAAAGATCCCTTTAGTAGTATGTAGTAACCTTCTTTGTCTTTTCTTACTAATTTTAGTTTGAAGTCTATTTTATCTGATATGAGGATGGCAACTCCAGCCTGTTTATGGGGGCAGTTAGCTTGATAGAGTTTATTCCAACCTCTCACTTTCAAAAGATGATTGTTTGGGGGTAAGATGTGTCTCTTGAAGACAGCAGAACGATGGCTCTTGCTTTTTGATCCAACTAGACAGCCTATGCCGTTTAATTGGAGAGTTAAGTCCATTGATATTGAGAGATAGGATTGAGAGATATTTATTAGTTCCTACCATTTTTAAAAGCCTGTGTCTCTTGACAGTTTTTGTGGTCCTTAGATGGTATGCTGTTTTGGTGCCATTTCTTTCCCTATATTGCGTTTATTTTGGTTTTCTGTGTATAGAGCATCTTTGAGAATTCTCTGTAGTGTTGGTTTTGTTTCGACATATTGTTGCAGCTTTTCCCTGGAGTGGAATGTTTTTATAGTTCCCTCAGTTATGAATGAGAGCTTAGTTGGCTACAGTATTCTTGGTTGGTAGTTATTTGATTTAAGGGCATGACATATATGCTTCCAGTCACTTCGTGCTTGCATGGTCTCTGCTGAGAAATCTGGGGTTATTCTGATTGGTTTGCCTTTATAGGTTACTGATCCATTTTCCCTGGCTGCCTTTAGGATCTTTCCTTTCGTTTCTATTGATCCAGTTCGGATCACAATGTGGCGATGGGATGTTCTTTTCTGGTCAGGTCTGTTTGAGGTTCTAAAAGGTTCTAGTATCAGGATGGGCCTGCCCCTCTGGATATTTGGGAAATTCTCTGAGATGATTCCCTGAAGTATATTTCCAATACCATTGACCTCTTTCTCCACGCCCTCCTCAATAAAAACTAGCCTTAAATTAGGTTTCCTAATTGCATCTTGGACCTCCTGAAGCGCTCTCTCATATTTCCTAGATTTGGATTGACTCATTTTCTGTTCTTTCCCTATAATACCTAAATTATCTTCAGCCCCGGAAATTCTCTCCTCTGCATTGTCTAACCTGCTATCAAAGCTATCTACTTTATTTTTCATCTCCCTTGCTTCTAATTGCTCATTTTTGATGCCTTGCATCTCCTATTTCAGATCATGTATGGATTTCTTTATCTCCTTGATTTCCTTTTGAGTGGTTAACTCAGTAGCTTTATTTTCTTTGGACATTTGCTGGAGTTTGGTCACGTTATTATTTGTGGATTCTATGAATTCATCCATCTTTCTTTGAAAAACCTTTATTATGGCCTCCTTTATGGCTTCTTCTTTTTCACTTATCACCTTGTTTTTGCTTTCCTCTTGTTCAGGTATGGATTCCTCCATTATCTCTTTCTTTATATTTTCACATTTTCCATTAATGATGTTTATAAATTGCATTTGTGTAGCACTTGGAAGACTCTCCTATAGGTATGCCAGTGACTATTCCGTTGTCTGTTTACATTGGGTGGGGGATGTTGTTTCTTGAATTGACATTTTTCTTGAGTTTCTTGTTCTGCCCATTTGAAAATGGGAGCAAGATTACTACTAAATGCGATTATAGTTTTTCAGATATAACCAACCTAGGCCTCTGTACCTGGCAGACACTAGATGTTCACAAGTTTTGATTGGTATTATCACTCTTTCTTTTTGTGCACTTACAGACCAGTCTAATACAACCACTGATAAGCGATTTATACCCAAAACAATAAGCCTCTCAATCCAATCTCTATTGCCTTTAAGTGCCTCTGAGCCTAGAGAATAATTAACCACCTACATATACAATATTGCTCAACAGCCATCAAGTGTAGATCAGTGCAGTATAAGGGTTGAAAGACGAGCAGAGGTCCAGAGATAGAAAAAAAGAATGAGAGAGGTCAGGGGAGGTACAAGAGGATTAATGTAGGAGTGTAAGAATATTGTAGTAATGAAGAAAAGGTATAGCATAAGGATAACTGACCTAAGTTGCTAAGTAGGCAGCATATTTGAGTACAAAGTTTGGAAAGTATTAGAATAAAACTTATGTATTGCTGCACAACTGGCTCTTAACCCAACCAGTGGCCTCACAGTGGACCATGGGATGGATCTGTTTTTCTTGTCTACGTTGAGGGAAAGGGGTATTTCACAAGAGGCAGAAGCAAAGATTTCAGAAGCAAATGCTGTGAGTGAATTAGCTTGTAGAAAGCATTTTTATTTCCTTTTATCTTTCTGCCAGTCTTGGGGCTTGAATTCAGGGCCTGAGCACTGTCCTCGGGTTTTCTCAAGTCTAGCCCTCTGCCACTTGAGCCACAGTGCCACATCTAGATTTTCTATCTATGTGATACTGAGCAATCAAACCCAGATCTTCCTGGATGCTAGGCAAGCACTCTACCACTATGCCAAACTCTCAACCCTGACATAGTAATTATAAAGTCATCATCATCATATAAAAATATCCTTTTTCCTACAAAGAATGAACACATATCTATGTGTGTAATGCTTTTTTTTAATTTCACTAATTCTTCTGTGTTTTTCCCTCTTGCATTTTTTACACTTGACAGCAAAGCTAATCATCAGGAAAATATTGATTAGGATAGAGAAACCTAATAATATCCTTATAGATAGATGTCAAATATATGTGCAAGATGCCCTGTGTGTTTGACCTAGTGGTAGAGTCCTTGGCTACCACGCAAAAAGAATCAGGTTTGATTCCTCAGTGCCACATACATAGAAAACGCTGCAAGTAGTGCTGTGGCTCGGTGGGACAGCTAAAGCCTAAAGAAAGCCCAAGAACAATGTTCACACTCTGAGGTCAAGTCCCAAGACTAGCAAAAACAAAAAAAATTCGACAAGGGGCAAAATGCAGGCAGAGAAGGCACTGTGAAGCAAATGTTTTGTAAAGGATGAGGGCAATATTGACCCTTAAGTCTGGATCTTACCCAAGAAAGGCTCCTTGAGCCTGAGACCAGACTGGTAATTGGGCCTAGTAGAAGACATTGGGATTGGACAGATAAGGTGTGCTGTTTACTACATCCACATGTATATTGTGAGATTGGAGGAGAGATTCAGCCTCCAGTATGTCTTTGGTGAGGTCTTCTGTGAGCAAGGATCTTTGGTCATTGGGCCCTGAAAGGTGACCTTGCCTCCCTCACAATGGAACAGAACATGGAACCCTGGTAACCAAGCCACTGTAACTAACAAACACCTCAAGCCAGCTCAGTTGGCCTGTGGCTCAGGAGGAACAAAGATGTTGCTGTGCTGTTGCCAAAGGTCAGGAAACTCGAGTCTCAGGCATGGAAGTTGTGGATGTCTTACTCGAAGATGTACATGCTAGATCATTGCCAAGCTACAAATCCAGTATAACAGAACTTTCTCTAAGAAGAAGGCCAGGAAAATCCAGGGCAACCAGATGAGGTAAATTTCTAAGAAGAAATGTATTTGACTCCATCATCCTCCCCACACACTACAGCTTTCTTTTTTTTTCATGTTTTTATTGTAATTAGTAAAAGGGTTAGATGATATTTGCCAGATAGAAGGTGCATTAATTCACATACATTGATACCCTTTCACATGTCTTGGTACCCATTTCCCTCCAACCCCACACCCCCCACCCGTCTTGGTTTTCCCCCCTTCCCTATCAAATTTCAAATATCCAAATACAAATAAATTCAATATATAAGATAAAGTGAGATACTATCCCAATATGGAATAAGCAAGGGACAGCAAACGAGATGAGAGACAACTATAGTACATTAAGGACAACAATCATTCATTATATGGCTTTTGTGTCAATATCCTGGAGGTCCTTTCAGTTAGCTTCACATTATATGGCCTTATATATGGCCTTTTGCTCTATTGACAATCTCTGCTAGTAGAGCCCAAGGTTTCTACTGATTATGACGAATGAGGGAAACCACTGAGCCTAAGTTCCTTTGAGCCTGGCATACTTCACTTAATATGATTTGTTCTAAGTCTTTCCATTTCCTAACAAATGGGGCGATGTCATTCTTTCTGACAGCAGCATAGAATTCCATTGTGTACAAATACCACAACTTGTTGATCCACTCATCAACTGAGGGACATCTGGGTTGGTTCCATATCTTTGCTATGGTGAATAGTGCTGCAATGAACATTGTTGTGCTAGTGGGTTTAGTATGCCCTTGTTTCTGGATTGTTGGGTAAATGCCAAGTAATGGAATTGCTGCGTCATAGGGGAGTTCTATGTTTGTCCTTTTGAGGCACTGCCACACTGCTTTCCATTGTGGTTGAACGAGTTTGCACTCCCACCAATAGTGTAGTAGTGATCCCTCCTGGCCACATCCCCTCCAGCATCTGTTGTCATTCGTTTTCCTGATCCTGGCCATTCTAACTGGAGTGAGGTGGAATCTTAGAGTTGTTTTGATTTGCATTTCTTTTATGACCAGAGATGTGGAGCATTTCTTCATGTGTCTATAAGCCATTTTTGTTTCTTCTTCAGAGAAGACTCTCTTTAAGTCTTTGGCCCATTTTCAATGGGATGGGTGTTACTTTGGAGGTTAGTTTTGGAGTGATTCAATTTTTTGAGTTGTTGATATATTTTAGATATGAGGCCTTTGTCCGTTGTTTGGAAGCCCACTCTGTAGGCTTCCTGATTAGTTTAGTAGCTATATCCGTTGCCATACAAAAGCTCTGCAGTTTAATGCAGTCCCACTTATCCAGCCTTTCTCTGATTTGTTGTGATTCTTGGTCCTTATTAAGAAAGTTTCGACCTGTGCCAAGGAGGCCTAGTGTATCTCCTATTCCTTCCTGTAAACTTTTCAGTGTGTCAGCTTTTACCTCCAGGTCTTTGATCCATTTGGAGTTAATTCTAGTGCAAGGTGACAAAGAAGGATCCAACTTTAGTTTTCTGCAGGTGTTTAACTAGTTCTGCCAGCACAACTTGTTGAAGAGGCTATCTTTCTTCCATTCTATTTTTTTGGCTCCCTTGTCAAAAGATTAGGTGGCCATAGGTCTGTGGTTTAATATCTGGGCCCGCAGTTCTACTCCATTGGTCTTCAGGCCTATTCCTGTGCCAGTACCAAGCTGTTTTGAGGATTATAGCTCTGTAATAGAGTCTAAAGTTTGGAACTGAAATTCCTCCAGCGCTGCTCTTTCTGCTAAGAAGTGTTTTTGCTATACGGGGTCTTTTATTATTCCATATGAAATTTTGAATTGCCTCTTCTATTTCTTTAAAGAATGACATTGGGATGTTGATTGGTATTACATTGAATTTGTAGATAGCCCTTGGCAAGATTGTCATTTTCACAGTATTGATTCTTCCAATCCAGGAGCATGGGAGGTTTTTCCATTTCCTTAGTTCTGCTTTAATTTCCTTTTTTATCGTTTTAAAGTTTTCATCTAAACAGTCCTTTACATTCTTAGTTAAGCTAATTGCTAGGTACTTTATTTTCTTTGAGGCTATTGTGAAAGGAGTTTCTTTCCTGATTATTGCCTCGTTCCTCTCAGTGTTGGCGTAAAGTAAGGCAGTTGATTTGTGAGGGTTGATTTTATGGCCTGCTACCCTTCCAAAGCTTTGAATCAGCTCAAGGAACTTGGGAGTAGAGTCTATAGGATTCTTTAAATACAGAATCATGTCATCTGCAAAGAGGGATAGTTTTATTTCCTCTGTCCCTACTTGGATCCCCTTTATGCTTCCTTCTTGCCTTATTGCACTGCCTAGGAATTCTAGTACTATGTTAAAAAGGAGTGGAGAGAGTGGGCATCCTTGTCTCGTTCCTGATTTTAGAGGGAATGGCTTTAGATTTTCACCATTAAGTATAATACTAGCAGTGGGTTTCTCATACACAGCCTTTATTACATTGAGAAATGTTCCATGGATTCCTAGTTTCTCCACATCTTTTAACATGAAGGGGTTTTGGATCTTGTCAAATGTCTTTTCCGCATCTATTGAGACAATCATGTGATTTTATCCCTGCTCCTGTTGATGTGTTGAATTATATTAATTGATTTGTGTATGTTGAACCAGCTTTGCCTCCCTGTGATGAATCCAGTTTGATCATAGTGTATAATTTTTTGATGAGTTGTTGTAGAAAGTTGGCCAGTATTTTGTTGAGAAGTTTTGCATCGATATTCATCAAAGAAATGGGTCTATAGATCTCTTTCTTTGATGAATCTCTGTCTGGTTTGGGGATGAGGGATATACTGGCTTCACAGAATGAGTTTGGTAAAGAACCTTCATTTTCAATTTCGTTGAAGAGCTTGAGGATCATGGTGTGAGCTCTGCTTTGAAGACCTTATACAATTCAGCTGTGAATCCATCTGGCCCTGGGCTCTTTTTAAGTGGAAGTTGTCTAATTTCCATTTCTATTTCACAGCTTGAAATAGGCCTGTTGAGTTGGGTTAGCTCTTCTTGGTTCAGTGTGGGTATGTTAATATTGTCTAGGAATTCATCCATTTCTTCTAGATTCTCAAATTTGTTGGCAAAAAGGTTTGAGAAGTATTCCCTCATTATATTCTGGATCTTGGTAATTTCTGTCGTGATATTACCATTTTCATCTGCGATTTTGTTTATTTCGATATGCTCTCTTCTTTTTTTGGTAAGATTTGCTAAGGGCTTGTCAATTTTGTTAATTCTTTCAAAGAACCAACTCCTTCTTTTGTTGATTCTTTCTATAGTTTTTTTATTCCAAATCATTTCATTCTGCTTTGATTTTAATAATTTGCTTTCTCCTAATGGATTTAGGGTTGGCTTGTTGCTCTTTTTCCAGGAGGTTAAGGTGAGATATTAACTAGTTGGTTTGCCATTTTTCCAACTTGCTGTTGTAGGCACTCAGCGCTATTAATTTTCCTCTGAGTACTGCCTTTGTTGTGTCCCTAAGGAGTTGATATTTGTGTGCTCCTTATTGTTAAATTTCATAAACAGTTGGATATCTGTTCTGATCTCTTCGATTACCCATTGTTTTTGATTCAACAATGTGTTGTTCAGTCCCCATGAGTTACAGATTTTCGTTCCAATTTGATGCCTTTATCATCTGAGAGTGTGCATGGAATAATGTCAGTGTTTCTGAATCTGTCCAGGTTTGTTTTATGGCCTAAGATGTGGTCTATTTTGGAAAATGTTCCATGTGTTACTGAGCAAAACGTATATTGTGTTGTTACTGGGCGGTATATTCTGCAGATGTCTGTTAGATCTAGTTGGTCTATATAGTTGTTCACTTCTAAGGTTTCTCTGTTGTGTTTTTGCCTTGTTGATGTGTCCGTAGGTGAGAGTGGTGTGTTAAACTCACCAACAATCACTGTATTTCGATCTATGTATGGTTTCAGTGTAAGTAAAGTTTGCTTGATGAAGTTTGGAGCTCCGGGTTTGGGTGTGTAAATATTTAGGATCGTTATGTCTTCCTCTAAGAAAGATCCCTTTAGTAGTATGTAGTAACCTTCTTTGTCTTTTCTTACTAATTTTAGTTTGAAGTCTATTGTATTTGATAGGAAGATGGCAACTCCAGCCTGTTTATGGGTGCAGTTAGCTTGGTAGAGTTTATTCCAACCTCTCACTTTCAAAAGATGATCGTTTTTGGTTAAGATGTGTCTCTTGAAGACAGCAGAACGATGGCTCTTGCTTTTTGATCCAACTAGACAGCCTATGTCGTTTAATTGGAGAGTTAAGTCCATTGATATTGAGAGTTAGGGTTGAGAGATATTTATTAGTTCCTACCATTTTTAAAAGCTTTTAGTAGGGCCTGTGTCTTGACAGTTCTTGTGGTCCTTAGATGGTATGCTGTTTAGGTGCCATTTCTTTCCCTATATTGCATTTATTTTGGTTTTGTATGTATAGAGCATCTTTGAGAATTCTCTGTAGTGTTGGTTTTGTTTCGACATATTGTTGCAGCTTTTCCCTGAAATGGAATGTTTTTATTGTTCCCTCAGTTATGAATGAGAGCTTAGCTGGCTACAGTATTCTTGCATCTTGGACTTCCTGAAGCGCTCTCTCATATTTCCTAGATTTGGTGACTCACTTTCTGTTCTTTCTCTATAATAACTAAATTATCTTCAGCCCCGGAAATTCTCTCCTCTGCATTGTCTAACCTGCTATCAAAGCTATCTAATTTATTTTTCATCTACCTTGCTTCTAATTGCTCATTTAACCTGTTTGGGCTTGTCATCTGCAAAGAGGGATAGTTTTATTTTCTCTTTCCCTACTTGGATCCCCTTTATGCTTGCTTCTTGCCTTATTGCACTGCCTGGGAATTCTAGTACTATGTTAAAAAGGAGTGAAGGGAGTGCGCATCCTGAATGCTACCCCTTAGCACTTTAATGCAAAGCTTAGGGCTGTGGCATTTTAAGCACAATTCAACGCTCTGTTTTTTGCTGGTTAATTAGAGGTAAAAATCTTATGGAATTTAGTGCATGGCTGATTTTGAACTGGAATCCTCAGGTCTCAGCTTATCTTGAGTAGCTATGATTACAGTACTTTTACAACCTGTATGCTCATACACATCGCTTCTGATCCAAACACTTATTTTTCAATTTAACTAACAAGAAGTGAGGAAAGATGATTGACTGTAATTTACTAGATGGGCTTCCAGTGAGTATATATTTCCATTTCCACTCTGAAGCCAGGGAAATGTTTCTGGTACATGTTTCAACTATCTCCCAAAGAGGAAATAATATGTGAGTACGTTTGCTAGTATTTCAGATAGGAGATGGACTTTGGTGTTTGGAACCTGTTGAGCAGAGTGTATCAGCTGGGCTGTGATAATAGAGATGATGTTTCAGACAGGAATATTTTCATAACAGACAGACTTAATCCAGATCCTTGGATTTCAGGCCTTGAGAAGATAGAATTACAAGTGTGAGCTGCCACCACCACCTGGTTCATTTTGGAAACCTTAATTGCTTCTCATTTGTCCCTTTCCTTTTTTGGAAAATTGATCTAAGCTGGCTGATTGTGCATCACAATGAAGTGAATGGCCTCAGGAATTGCAAATATTTGTTTCATCAGCACGGAATGAATGAAAGTTGATCTAAACCCAATAGTATTTTCCTTCTGATAAAGAGGGAACTTACTTATATCATTTTTCCTTGCCTTTGCTTTCCCAAAGCAAGCAACATGTTTCTTAAAAACTATACTTCATGAGAATATTATAATTAGAATGTATCTTCTGCACACTTCAGAATAGTCCTTGCATTTATAAACTTATATTACAATATTAGGTAGAAGAATGGTGACTGTTAGTTTCATAACTATTTCATATGTTTTACTCTTTAAGGCTCATTAACTCAAGAGGGGATTAAAGACATTTAGATAATAGTAGATCATAGCTGCTGATGATTTGATGTGTGTGCAGATGATACACAGATTTATTAGGATTACTCAAAAGTTTTGTTCAAATTTTCAGTAGTATACTGCTATGCTAACGCTAAGGTGATAGTAATGATGCTGAAATTCTATGAATCAGCTATAAAGCAGAATTTCAGGGGAGAGTATTTGTTAGGGACTTAATTTCTAAGACGCATATCAAGAATATTGAACTATAACACCAAATGATGGAGGACTCAGCGTCCCATTTTGTTTGTTTTATGCAAGTCCTGGGACTTGAACCCAGGGCCTTGGAACTGTCCTTAAATTTTTTTTTTTGCTTCAGGCTAGTGTTCTACCACTTGATCCACAGCTCCACCTCCAGATTTTTGGTAATGAACTGTAAATCAGAATATCATGCAATTTGTTTGGGCTGGATTCAAACCTGATTCTGTGTAGATAGGATTCCAAGTGTGAGCGAAAAGAGCCTGGCTAGTATCATTCATCATTCAAGTCATGGGACTGCAGTTCTGCACCTGGGTCTTGTCACTGAGCTTTTCAGCTCAAGACTACTGCCCTATCCCTTGAGCCATAGGGCCACTTCTGGGTTTCTGGTGGTTAATTGGAGATAAGAGTCACATGGACTTCAGTGCCTAGGCTGACTTTGAACTGCTATCCTTGGATCCCAGCCTCTTGAGTAGCTACATTTACAAGTGTGAGCCACCATACCCAGCTAAATTATTTTTTAAGTTAATTTTTTTTGTTAAGTCAATATATAGTTGGCATATGGTTACATATGTAATGAACACATTTCTTAAGAAAATTGTTATCCCCTCCTTCATTTTTCTCTGTTTTCCTACCCTCAGCCCCCTCTCCACCCAGATTGTTCAGTTCATTTCCGTTTAGTGTCTTCCAAGTATCACTGTTCAATTGGTTCACCCTTTTTCCTTTGTTTTTTTTTTTACCATTTTATTATACCCTCTCCATTCCCCAAATCACCTAAACCTATGTACAAGACACAGGGTACCCGAATTCAACACAGTGACTACAGAGAATAAAACTAAAGGGAAAAAGAACAAAAGAGGTAAAAAGCAAAGAAAATGAAAGAACATCATACAGTACCTTAGAAGCAACAACACTGAAAAAACAAAACATAAAACCTTGGGCTGAAAATGAAGCTTGCCTAGCATGTATGAAACCCTGGATTCCATTCCTCAGCACCACATAAACAAAAACTGGAAGTGCCACTGTGACTCAGCTGGTAGATTTCTAACGTTCAGCACAGAGTGTCTCCAAGTGACAAAAATCTGTCACATTTAAGTCAGGCTTCAAAACTTTGCTAGGAACTAGTTACGTGATTTGGAAGAAATCTAAAACTGGTACAGCATTAGCCTTGAGGAAAAAGAACTAAGAGACCTTGCCCAGGTCCAAATTTCAAGCTCCCCACCAAGAAAGAAAAAAAAAGGAGTACAGATACCTTAGTTTCAAAAGTATATCTGGATATCTTAGTAGATTTTTCTGATCTTTCCTCATTCATCTCATGGAACCACATAATCTTGATCCTGATCTGACTAAGAGCCTGCATTGAGCTTAATAAATTCATTCCACATATTCCAGTAGAATTTGGACAGCTAACAGCCACTTACCAATGCTTTATTCTACGTTTAGGCCAGTATGTCTTCATACCATCTACACAGTCAGCTATATCATCTTTCCAGAAGTATCATTGAGTGTAGAACACTCAGAACTAAAATAATTGCATAAAGATGTAATAAAACCCCTTGATTCATTAAGAAAATTTCTGTACCACTTAGAGCAAGTATATTAGTAGTATTTACCTCTAGCCTCTTTTTTTAAAAAAAATTTATTAACATTGAATTTTACATCATATTTCAAATGTCATGTTTAACCAACAAGTATTCAAGAAGGGAATCGCTATACAATCACTGGCACATAGATTTTAGAATATAGTAAAAATTAAGCTGAGTCTTTGTATGTCATAGATACAGATTAATCTATAATAAAACACATGTCTATAGAGTGTATAGTCTATCCTAGATTTTTATGTCTATGTAGTTATGTTTATATCTCCAAAATTATGTCCAGAACTTTGGGTATCAACTATTCAATCATCTCTCTACTACTGTTTGAAACTTATATCCGAATATTAAGGATACCATGTACCTTTTGTTCCTTGGTCTTGACTTATCTCACTCAACAGGATTCACTCTAATTTCATCCACTACCCCAAAAATGCCATTATTATTTTTTTCTGTACAGATCTTCTTTTTATGTATTTATTCTTATTGTAATTTATAGAAGGGTTACATTATATTCACCAGATAGAAGTGCATTACTTCTCAAACTTTGATACCCCATGTAATGGTATGGTCCCCATTTCCCTTCCCTTACCCCCACTCATGTTCATTTCCCCCCTTCCCTATCCAATTTCAAATAACCAATTAGGCACATATGAAATATATCAGAAAACAAGGTGAAATATTGTAACAATATGATATAACCAAGGGATAGCAAAAGAGATAAGAGATCACATAGTTCATTAAGGACAACAATCACTCATTATATGAGTTTTGTTTCTTTATCTTGGAGGTCCTTACATTTAGTGTCATACTATTTGTCACGATGTCTCTAGATTTTGTTCTATTGTAAATCTCTGGTAGCAGAGCCCAAGGTTTCTACTGAATTTGACAAATGAGGGAGACTCTTGGGCCTATGTTGCTTTGAGTTTGGCTTACTTCACTTAATATGATTTTTTTCCTTTTCATCCACTTCCCCGAGAATGCCATTATTTTATCTTGTCGGTTGGCTATGTATCATTCCATTGTGTGTGTGTGTGTGTGTGTGTGTGTGTGTGTGTATGCGTGTATCACATTTTTTGTAGTAGGGCATCTGGTTGTTTCCATCATCCAGCCTCATTTTCTACAGATATTTTTATAGTCTCTTTTTTATTTTCAGGGTAATGTATAGAGGGGTTACGATTACATTTACAGGTAGTGGACTGCATTACTTCTCACACATTTATTCCACTCCACATGTTTTTGTCCCCAGTTCCCTCTCCCCTCCCCTTCCCAATCATCTTGTTTCCCCCCTTCCCTTTCCTATTTGACATAAACAAATAAACATATATACAATATGCCAGGGAAAAAATCAGATACAGTAACAATCTGACATTAACCAAAGGGCAAAATAAGAGATGAGAAATAACATAGTAGTTTAAGGACAAAAATCACACAAGATTAAGAGCAACGATGACACAAGATATAGCTCTTGTTCCCATATCCTAGAGATCCTTTCATTTAGTCTCATCCTATATGACCTTATATACCTAGGTTTTTTTCAATTATTGTAATCCTCTGCTAGGAGAGTTCTAGATGTGAACTAATTGTTACAAATGAGGGAAACCATTGAGCTTATGTTTCTTTGGGTCTGGCTTGCTTCACTTAATATGAATTTTTCCAAGTCTTTCCATTTCCTAACAAATGGGGCGATGTCTTTCCTTCTGATGGCAGCATAGCATTCCATTGTGTATAAGTACCACATCTTCTTGATTCAGTCATCTACTGAGTGGCATCTGGGTTGGTTTCATAGCTTTGCTATGGTAAATAGTGCTGCAATGAGCATCATTGTGCTAGTGGCTTTAGTATGTCCTTTTTTCTGGACAATTGGGTAGATGCCAAGTAGTGGATTTGCTGGATCATAGGGGAGCTCTATGTTCAGTCTTTTGAGGAACCACCACACTGCTTTCCCTAGTGGTTGAACGAGTTTACACTCACACCAACATTGTAGGTGTGATCCCCCTGGTCACTACCCCACCAGTATCTCTTATTAGATTTTTTGATAATGGCCATTCTGACTGGAGTCAGGAGGAATCTCAAAGTTGTTTTGATTTTCATGTCCCTTATTGCTAGAGATATGGAGCATTGCTTCATGTGTCTAAAGCCCATTTTAATTTTTTCTTCAGAGAATACTCTTTTAAGTCTTTAGCCCACCTTTTAATAGGATGGTTGTTTCTTTGAAGATTTGTTTGGGAGAGATTCATTTTTTTTAGCTATAGATATTTTAAATAACTACATATATTTTTGTAGAAAAAACAATGGAAGTCATCATGCTGGCTCACAACTTAATTTCAGCTACTTAGGATGCTCAGGGCTTAGGATCACAGGTCAAAGCCAACCAGGGCTCTACAGTGTGTGAGATCAAACTCTGTGAACATACAATGACTGTAAGAGGAATCTCACTGCCTGGGAATGTAGCCTAATGGTAGAGTGCTCACCTAGAATGCATGAAGACCTTGGTTCTATTCACCGGTACCGCATAGTCAGAATAAAAGCTAGAAGTGGCGCTGTGTCTCAAGAGGCAGAGCACTCACCTTGGGCAAGCGAGTCCAATGAAAATGTCTAGGCCCTGAGTCCAAGCCGTAAGACTGGCAAAAAGAAAAAAAAAGAGCAATCTTACTTAAGAAACAAGGAATGTACCCTATATTTATACAGACTGAAAAATTCATTAAGAAATTAGAAAATATGTATAAAGTGCATAATTTCTTTTGTGTGTTGGCACTGGGTCTTCAACTGAGTGCTTCAGCTCTATCCCTGACCTTTTCTCCTCAAGGCTAGCCCTGTACCAATGCAGCCCCAAATCAACTATCTTCAATTGAGATATAAGCGATGAATATTTCAGGGTGCTTCATGAAAAACATTTTTATAAATTGAAACTTTCAACACAGTCTTATTTTAGTATGAATGTTTAGATGGGAAGAGACAGAAAAAGTGAAATGTTTCCTGATCCCCATAGAGAAGAGACTCAGCAGAACCACTGTAGTCTGCAGGCTTCTTTGTGAGTTTTGTTTGCTTGTTTGATTTTTGTCAATTGTGGGGCTTGAACTCTGGGCCTGGGCACTGTCCCTGAGCTCTTCAGCTCAAGGCTAGTGCTTTAATCTGTGAGCCACAGTGCCACTTCTGGTTTTTCTGGCAGTTAACTGGGTACTTTGGCTGGCTTTAAACTTTGATTCTCAGATCTTAGCCTCCTGAGTAGCTAAGATTATAGGTGTGAGGTACCATTACCAGGCTGCTGCTCTGTTACTATGCAGGTTCTGGATCAAGAACTTCAAGTTCTTACTTCAATTTTTTCTTCTCTTGCCTGATACTCTGCCATTTGAACGAAGCCCCAGTTCCTGGTCTTTGTTGGTTAATGAGAGATATTATGATTTTCTAATATTCAGAGCAATGATTATAAAACCCAGCATTTTACTTACTTGAATACATTAAGAGACAGGACCTAGTGAGATGGAAAACAAATTTTTTTCAAGTTGCTATCCTGTTCTAATGCATAAGTCTGGCTATTTTGCTTACACACAAATATGTATTTTACCAGTTTCTACTCTATTTTTGCTTAGCTTAAAACCACCACTGCCATTTCATAGATTTTGTTGTTGTTGTTTGCAGTGCTTGAACTCTGTGCCTGGGCTGTTCCTCTGATCTTCAGTTCAATGCCAGTGCTCTACTCCTTTTGATTTGGCCAGTCCTGGGCTTGAACTCAGGGACTGAGCACTGTCCTTATATTTTCTCAAGGCTAGGGCTCTACCACTTCAGCCTCAACACCACTTCCAGCATTTTTCTATGGATGTGGTATTGAGGAATTGAACCCAGGTCTTCGTGCATGCTAGGCAACCACTCTACCACTAGGCCAAACTCCCAGCCCAAAATTATTCATCATTACTATTAGCTATCTTCTTTTTTTTATTATTGATTCGTCATGGTGCTTGGACTTTGGGCCTGGACTGTCCCTGACCTCTTCAGCTCAAGGATAGCGCTCTTCCTCTACAGCTCCATTTTTGGTTTCTGGTAGTTAATTGGTGATGTAAGTCTCACAAACATATGTGTCCAGACTGGCTTTGGGCTTTGAACCAAGATCCTCCGATCTCAGCCTCCATAGTAGGTAGAATTACACGCTTCAGCCAGCAGTGCCTGACTGTTTGATGTCTCTGTCTCTGTCTCTCTGTCTCTGTCTCTCTGTCTGTCTGCCTGTCTCTCTCTCTCTCTCTCTCTCTCTGTCTCTGTCTCTGTCTCTCTCTGTCTCTGTCTCTTTGTCTCTCTATGTCTCTCTCTCTGTCTCTCTCTCTGTGTCTCTCTGTCTCTGTCTCTCTCTCTGTCTCTGTCTCTGTCTGTCTCTCTCTCTCTCTCTCTCTCTCTCTCTCTCTCTCTCTCTCTCTCTCTCTCTCTCTCTCTCTCTCTCTCTTTTGGTTGTAAGACTTTAATTGTGCACCTGGGCAGTGTCCCTGGGCTCTTCAGCTCAAGGCTACAACCTTAAACACCTTGAGCCACAGTGTCACTTCTGGTTTTCTGGTGCTTAAGTGGAAGTAACAGTTTCATGGACTTTAGTGTCTGGCCTGGCTTTGAACTGTGATCCTCAGAACCCAACCTTCTGAGATCATTTCCAGCTTTTTTTTTTTGGTGTAAGTGGAATAGAGTAATTGAACACAGGGCTTTGTGCATACTAGGCAAGCAAACTACCACTAGTGTGCACTCCAGCCTTAGATAAGGGCTTTCTTTTTCTTTTTTTCACTCATGGGGCTTGAACTCTGGGCCTGGATGTTTACCTTAAGCTCTTCAGCTCAAGGCAAGAGCTCTACCACTTGAGGCACATTGTCATTTTGAATTTTCTGGCTTATTTGGAAATAAGATTCTCACAGATTTTTATGCCTGGGCCGTCTTTGAACCTCGATCCTCCAGGGTAGCTAGGATTACCAGGGTGAGCCACCAGTCACGGGCATTAAATTATTATTTTTTGCATGTCCTATGGCTTCAACTCATGGCCAGAGCACTGTCCTAGGGCTTGCTCAAGGATAGCACTTTACTTCAGCCAGCCAACTCCCGGTCCAAATAGGCCACTCTTGAAGCTAGAATTACAGAGATCTGCCATAATACTGGCATGTCGTTACCTAAGTATATAATTTTTCTTCTATTTTTGATGGCTTTTCCTTAGTGTACATATTTCCTACATATTTTATGGAAAACTTCCTTTCCACTGGGGCCATAAGTTAAGCCTAGTGGAAGAGTTCTTGCCGAGCATGAATGAAGACCCAAGTTCCTCAGCACAACATTGATAAAAAAAGATAAAAGTGGTGCTGTGGCACATGTGATAGAACTTGCGCCTTAAGAATAAACAAAAACAAAAACAAGAATCGTGCTGAGGTCCTGAGTCCAAGCCCAGTACTGGCAAGAAAAAATTCTGCCCAAAGTAGACATTTAAACTTATTGTACTTTTCAAAAAATTTGTTGTCAAGGTGATATACAAAGAGATTGCTGTTACATATGTAATGAGTACATTTCTTGTAAACACTGTTACCCCGACCCCCCTTTTCTCTTTCCCTTCCCCCAAAGTCATAAATTTCATTTACAACAAATATATATATATTTTCATTCCTGAAAATTAGTTTAAAATGTGTTGAAATAAATGATGTAGGTTGATATATTTATCAAAATGGATTACTTGAACTCTAAAATAAACATTCTAGGTAATTTTTCTCATAAAATTGTAGTAATGCTATAAAAATAATAAAAAAGGAATTTTAGTTATTAATTTCTTATGTTTTACCTTTAACATTATTACACTAAGCATACTGTTTATGGTATTAATACAGACAGCATGAAATATGATTATGTAAAAAAATTAAATGATTAAAAATATTAAGGTTGGGGGCCAGTAGTTTGGTTTGGTGGCACACACCCTGGACTGGCAAAAAAGAAGTAGGGTTAGATAAAACAGATTTATTTCCAAATGTGTGGAAAATGGTATGATTTCTTGTTTGGCTAGTCCTGGGGCTTGAACTGAGGGACCAGGAACTGTCCTTGGCCACATTTGTTCAAGGGTGGCACTCTGACACCTGAGCCACAGTGCCCCATCTGCTTTTTCTGTGTATGCAGTGCCGAGGAATTGAATCAAGGTCTTCTTGTATACTAGGCGAGCACTCTACAACTAGGCCACATTCAAAGCCAAAGTAGATTTTTGATGCTATTGTGGAGTTTTAATTTTCTTAAATATTTGTACAAAGCACAATGGATATATAAACAGACTTGAACTCACAGAACAGAGTCCCACATAATTTTACAGTTACTCTGGCACTTCTCCCGATTGACAAAACACATTTCCAGGCATCTGCTCTGTCCTTAAGCTTTGGTAGCTGACTTCTCTTTCCATGGAGGCCTGGCCAGGATTCCTGATGATTCCATGCATTTCATAGTTCCCTGTATATCCAGTAAGGTTGTCTTCTATGGGACCAGACCTGTCTGGGTTTTGGCCCACCCAGGACCTATGTGTCTGAGTTCTCACATTATAAGTGGAAAATAAAACACAGTATAATAAGCACTGAAGAACTGCACACCATAATATTAACAATGAGAGTTTAATAGTTAGCAAAGTAAATACAATGAATACTTGACAAGAATCCTGAGAGCAAGATAAAGAGATGTCATTTTAGGAAGGGGACAGGGAAGCTCTAAATCCAGACTGGCCTCCAAGTTGCCTTCAGACAGTAATTCTCCTTCAGAGTCCTCAGAAGGGTCTCCTTCCTCATGAGAAACAGAATGTCCTACCTGAGTTAAGAGGGGGATGGATTCTCGTTTGTCGAATGGAGTTTGAGTCTCTTTTAGTGAGATGGATGGGTCTGGATATTCTGTGAGGATGAATTCATTTTCCTCCAGTGAATCCAGTATTGAGAGTACACTTGCTGGTTCCCATGGGGACATTTTCCACGAGCCCAGCGTGTGCCACTTCAGCTTGCACAATAAGTGGATTGTTACTCTGACTCAGATGGATTGACAATGGGTGGAGTGTGAAAGGAAACGGAAGGAAATCTGGCTGCTCTTTTTCTTCCTCCATAGTATCTGCAGGTTCAACTGTGTCACACATGGGGTTCAGAGCAAAAGGTATATCCACAGGACTCTATACCTGTTTGGTAATTTCTACAGAAGGCCCATGCTTTCTGGAGTGCAGTGATGATTCTCAGTCTCCATCAGTCACCAGCTCCATTGGTGGGTTTTTCATCCGGAGTTCAGGATAAGCTCTTCCACGATGACCCAAACCTAAGAATGGAAATAGGTACAGAGTGGACAGAGTGGACTCTGCAAGTTGAAGTATCACTCAACTTCCATGAGGATCTAATGGAGGAACCTGTAGAACTGGAGTTTGGACTGAACACTGAGGAGGTGTAGGGTCTTTCTAATGAGTGCTTATTCCCGAGTCCTTTCAGAGGACAGACATTACCTGGCTGACACCACCCATAAAGGGCATTTTGCCAAGCTCTGTAGAAGTAAGGGCCAACCAATATCTAGACCACATGGGCTTCCTACTCACAGGCTCTGAGGCACCCACACCAGGACTTCTACTTTTTCTTGGTCTTACTGGTCGCACATTCCTCCAGCTGGTCAAAAAGTATGTGTTTAGAAGAGCAGGTCCAAACCCGGCATGTGGAGCCTCATATAGAGCTTGAGTT
This sequence comes from Megascapheus bottae, assembly GCF_031878675.1. Lineage (NCBI taxonomy): Eukaryota > Metazoa > Chordata > Mammalia > Rodentia > Geomyidae > Megascapheus > Megascapheus bottae. Next base: position 610,672 of record NW_028327500.1, read on the forward strand.
GTGTCAGGGTGTGGGAGTTCTTGAACTCGTAGAAATCACTGGGGTAGAAGTCCATTCACATTGTATAGATGGGACACATGACGCTGTGGGCACATTCGGTACAAGGAAAGTGAGAGCCTTCTCTCTCCATCCTGAGCCTTCTACCAAAGCCCCTTTCTTGCAGGACTCTAATGCTGTGGCTGTCCTGCAGAGATGTGCACTTATGTGCTGGAAGGGGGGTAAGAGACACTCGAGAATAGGATGACTTTTACACTCCACTTCCAGAAGCTTCTGAGAGAGGCCTCTATGCATGTGTCCAAAGTAAACGCACCTTAAATTAACTAAGTAAATGCTCTAAATAAATCAATAAGTGAATGCTCTAAATAAAGAACTAAATGCTCATTCCTCTAATCTTAGCCACCCAGCAGGCTGAGCTCTGAAGATCACAGTGGAAAGCCAGTCTAGTCAGTAAAAGTCTAAAGGCACTTGTCTTCAATTAGGCAGCAAAAAGCCAGAACTTGACCTATGACTCAAATGGTACAGTGCTAATTTTTGAACACCAAAGGGATGGCATTTAGACCTGGGTTCAGGTTCAAGTGGCAGCACTGGACCACACACCAAAATGTAAATGCTTTCGGGTTCTAACAGGCAAAGCTATCACAATCCCTCCCTGATGGCTCAAAAGTGATTCAGCCCCCAGCTTTTCCTCTGACTCCAGTATTTCACAGGCCTCCGCCATTAGTACTGACACCTCATTTCTTACTGGGAAATGGGATTTCCTAGGATGTCACCTAGGTGAGGGCTGCAGTTGGGAGCCACTTACTCATGCCTGAAATCCAACTTCTCAGTAAGCACACTGTTGAGACTCCAGTAGCTTGTGAGGGAAATGAAATGGCATGGTGTCCCAGTCATAATAAAGTAGTTTGTGCACTTGTATCATGCTTAGCTCCCCTGTGAACACCCCAGTGAACCAAACAGGCTCAGAGAGTAGCCAAGTATTCCAAGACTTGGCCAGGAGGGGTGAGCAAACCTGGGTTTGGAGGGGGAACACTCACTTTTTCAAGAGAATTTCCAGCAACTACTACATTGTCCTCCACTATTTGAAATTGTGCAGGAAGTTTCCCACATAAAAGAGATCACCTTTCTGGTAGGCAGGGATCAGCTTTGTCAGCAGCATCTCCAACAGGCCTTCCTCCAGGATCCATAGGTTACAAGGCTCATTCAGAGTCTGAGCTGACTTACCATCACACTATGTTGGCAAAACAGTGGATATTTCAAACGTAGGAATGGGACCACACTTCACACTGAGGAATTGGAATAGAGTAGATTGGAAATGACACACTCTAATCTCAGTAGAGTCACTTGAAAGCACACAAGAATGTTGTAGTGTGTGGGCAGGATGATGGGTTCAAGTAGGTTTCCTCTCAATATACCTCATCTGAGTTGCCCTGGAGTTTCCTGGCTTTCTTCCTAGAGAAATGCCTGATATACTGGAATTTTGGCTTGGCACTGATCCAGCATCTACTTCTTCAAGTGAGACATCCATATCTCTCATGCCTGAGATGCGAGCCTCCTGACCTTTGGCAACAGCAGAGCAACATCTTTCTGGTTCCTGAGCCACAGGCCAAGGGAGCTGGCTTGAGCTGGTTGTCACATACTGAGGCTTGGTTACCAGGGTTCCATATTCTGTTCCATTGTGACGGAGGTAGGGTCACCTTTCAAGGCCCAATGACCAAAGCTCCTTGCTCACAGAAGACCTCCCCAAAGACATAGTGGAGGCTGAATCTCCCTTCCCACCTCACATATGGATGTAGTAAACAGCACACCTTTTTGTTCAAATCCCAAGTCATTAACTAGGCGTAAGTGCTAGCCTGGTCTCAGGCTCAAGGAGCCTTTCTTAGGTAAGATCCAAACTTAACTGTCACTATTCCCCTTACCCTTCACAAGACATTTTGCTTCACACTGCCTTCTCAGCTTGCATTTTGCCTCTTGCACCTTTTTGTTGCTAGTCCTGGGACTTGACCTCAGAGCCTGACCATTGTTCTTAGGCTTTCTTTAGGCTATAGCTGTCCCACCAAGCAACAGCACCACTTCCAGCGTTTTCTATGTATATGGTACTGCAGAATCAAACCGGAGTCTTTTTGTGTGGTAGCCCAGCACTCTACAAATAGATGAAACACCCAGGCCATCTTGCACATATTTTTCACCTCAATCTACTACGACGTTGTTAGGTTTCTGTATCCTAATCTATTTTTCTTCCTGATGAATATCTGTGCTGTCATCTGTAAAAATGCAAGTGGGAAAATCACAGAAGCATTGGTGACATAAAAAAAGTCTTACAGACATAGATAAGTGTTCATTCTTTGTAGGAGAAAGGATATTTTGATATGATGATGATGACTATTTATAAATACTTTATCGGGGTTTAGAGTTTGGCCCAGTGGTAGAGTGCTTGCCTAGCATCCATGAAGATCTAGGTTTGAGTCCTTAATATCACACAGATATAAAAATCCATATGGCAATGAGGCTCAAGTGGCAGAGGGCTAGACTTGGGAAAAGCCAAGAGCAGTGCTCAGGCCGTGAGTTCAAGCCCCAGGAATGGCAGAAAAAACAAAAGAAAAGAAAAGAAAAGAAATGTGCTTTTTACAAGTTATTCACTCACAGCATTTGCCTCTGAATTCTTCGCTTCTGCATCTTGTGACTTATCCCTTTCCCTCAATGTAGACAAGAAAAACAGATTTTATTACTTGCTATCCTGTTGTCCAATCTTTGGATATTAATTCAAAATACAATATTGCCTGAGATATTGTGTGTGGGCATGTGTGTGTGTATCTGCCAATGTGTGCATGCACACATGTGTACAGGGTTTAGGGCTTACTCATAGGGCCTGTGTGATAACCCTCAGCATCTTTTCCTCAAAGGTATTGGTTTTTCACTTCTAGCTTATTATAGCTAATTGGAGTTGAGAGATTCACTCAATTTCTTGCCCTGTGCATTGGAACCCAGTGCTGGGTTCTCATATTGTTAATTGTAGCTATAGAGAAGGCTGAGGTCTGGGGATCCTCGTTAGAATCCAGCCCCTGAAAGAAAGTCACTGATAGAAATCTTTATCTTCAGTTAAGCACGAATAAATAAGGCAAAAGTGGAACTGTGGCTCAGTTCCTCTTGTACCAGCCATGAGAAAATTAGTAATTGGCAGCACCTGGTCCCTGAGAGAAATCCTTAGCACTGGTTCAAAAAAAGAAAGAAAATAATGAAAAAAATTAAAACTTGCTGAGGAATCCATAAGGATAAACGTGCCTGTGAATAATCTTGTCATTTCAGATTCCCTCAAGAGCTTATGTCTCTCTATATTTTATCAAGTTTTTTTAAAGATATTTGCATATTTTCTATCTTTCTTAAACAGAGATAGCCATCCACAAAACACAAACACAAACTCTCACACAGTATACCACCCACCCATAAGTGTCTGGCTATGTATATATGTATATTCATATGTATTGATCTGTCTCTCTATACTAATATATAAATGCATAAACATATGTATTTAGACAAACAGGAAACATACATAGATAGGTCTCATGCATTTCCAGATTTTGTGCAAGTCTTCTGAGTGCAACTTACCATTGTATTGTTTGTCAAGATAGAGTCCCTCTAACTTTTGGCCAGCTTCTTGTCCTTTGATACTTTTTTCTGCCAGTCCTGGGTTTTGAACGCTAGGCCTGGATGCTGTCACTGAGCTTGAGCTTCTTGCGTTCAGTAGTTTATTGCAGATAAGAGTCTCATGGAGTTTCTGTCCTGGGCTGGCTTTGAATTGTGATCCTCAGATCTCAAACTCCTGAGTAGCTAGGATGACAGTCTTGAGCTACCAGTACCTGGTTCCTTTGCCTCTTTTACCCTTTTTTTTGGGCCCACCACAGCCATGGTATCTACCTTCCTATGTTCTCTCCACCTGCCCCCACACAGGGGTCTGACAGATGCTTTCCAAACACTTATTCATGTCCTCCCCTGTATTGGCTGACAGCTAAGACATGCACTCACTTGTCTGGATGCCAAACACAAAGCCATGTGATTGTTTCTCAGTCTGGAACATCCTTTCAGATTTATAGCACCACAGAGGGTCAGGTTGATGCTCCTCCCGGGCTTCTTAAATTGTTCTCATATTAATCCACAACACGTTTGTCATCACTTGTCCAGCTAATTCATGGACTAAAGCAGCATTCCCTACAAACTTAGATCCCAATACCATGAGGACACTCAAGGGTGCATTAGGAGTGTGACCTGCAGGTGGATGTGAGCCTGTCTAAGTTGGAGGGGATTTCTCCACCACAGGAAATGGAATACAAATTTAGAATCTGCTTTCATGAGGTGACAATCTCTGGCAGATGTTCTTATCAAATGTGGCACTGCCTACTTCCAGCTTAAAACATGGGTTGATGACCCAGCATAACAGAGAATGTATTCACCCCGGCCCAACACATAGGCTGGGACCCTGAACTTTCAGGTAGCATTTGGCTTTGAAGGTCATGAGATCTTAGTCTACTAATGATGAGCCCCCTCCCGTGAGGCATAGCAAACGGAGCCAAAGTGCAACCCAGTTAAGCACCAGATCAAGCTTCCCTTCTTCAGTAGGGTATGGTTTGAAAACTGTGCATAGCTTCTGTTTGAAGCCAGACAAGAAAGGAAAGTCCATGAAACTCTCATTTCCAGTTAACTGCCAAGAAAAAGACAAAGATAGAGATGAAGCTCAAGAGAGCTAGAGAGCCATCTGAAAAGAATGGTTACACCCTGCAACATCCTCATTATCTGATCTTGAAAACATGTCTGCGTGCATCCCAGCATGCAGCCAGCATCTGGGGGTGACAGTGACCCCTGTGCCCATTGGCAATCTGCACTGTCTCTGACATCTGTAATGTGAACCTCATTCTGTTGGGTTTGTGAAGCGGTGTCAACCCTGCAGAAGGAACCAACTGTGCCCTAACTCCCACTGTCCCCTGGGGCCCCTAGCATTCCCCCATCTGCACCCCTCCTGTGGCTTCTGATCCTAGGGAGCCCTCCTGCCCTGTCCTACCCTCACATGAAGTGCATATTTCTACTCCTGGGGCAACTTCTCCACAGAGAGTACATGACATGCCCACTCTCCAGGCACGGGGAGATCCTGCCAAAGTAGCAAGTCAGTGATAAGGACATAAAGTGATGAATAGAATTTTAGATCCTGATGGTAGACAGTCGGCAAAATCCAAGGGAGAATGGAATTGGAGGGGACCAGGGATCAGGATGTGGGCATGGAGCTTCCCTGCCAAGGGGGTGGGGGAAGTCACAGGCTGGGGGATGCACAGGATGATCCATGGGCCCTGTGCAGCTACTGGAGCTACTGGGTCACCCCCTTCTGCATCTCAGCCTTTGGCTTTGAGCTCTGTGATCATCAAGATGTGCACAGTCTGTACTCTGGCTGGCAGAAGAAAGGACCCTGGGAAGACAATTGTAGACCCTTTGTGAGTGTAGGTAGGGGTAGGCTGGACACCCAGTCCAAGAGGAGCTAAAACTGGAGTCGAGGGGTGTGCAAGGAGTGGGTGTGAGGGTTGTGGGCAGTCACAGTCACGGCAGAGGTGGCTCTGTCTGTGGGGTGAGTGCCTCCCTGCAGGCACAGCACTGGACATATCAGAGATCCACATGAAAAGGAAAAGCTGGAAATGGCACTATGGTTCAAATGGTAGAGCATCCACCTTGAGCAAAAGAGCTCAGGGACAGTACCCAGGACCTGAGTTCAAACCTCATGACTGTAAAAGAAAAAGAACCAGGACTATGAGAGGGAACCTGGTACTCTCTTGGTCTAATCAGACACAAGAAGAGGCCGGGATAGGCTGTGGAAAAACACAGAGATCATCTTCCCCCAGCTCATCCTGTCCTGTATGCAGGGACAGCTATGTAACTAGGGCTACGGTGAGATCATCGTCACCCCTGTGCTGCCATCTGAATTGTAGGCCTCTGTCCTGGCATGGGGTGTCCTGATGGCTGAGCAGGTGCCCTAACCCTAGATGGAGAGCAGCCACTGACTGTGGTAGCTAAGGAGAGATCTGTTCCATAGCTATCAGGCCACCCAGCATGGGAGCCATAACCACCCCTCACCCAGGTAGAGACCAATGGTTCTCCAGGTGCTACTAACATTACCCCACCCCTAGCTCTGGGTACACGTGACATTCCCTCCACAAGGAGCAGGACAAAGTGAGGGATCAGGAAGCTGCCTAGGGGCTTCAGATGATGGCCAGGCTGGCACTACAGATGGCCTCACTCTGTCACCACCTTCCCCTGCCTCCATCATTCCTCCATCATGCCTCTCTACCTCCCACCCATTAACCTTGGAAACCAATGAACTGGGCTCTTATCATTCCTCTCATCTCTTCACCCACCTTGCCATGCGTCCATCCCTCTGTCACTTCCACCCCACACACATCCCACCACCAGCCACCCTGTAGCTTATGAGGATCCCAGAGGAAGCTCATGGTGAAGGGCTTGTGACCACAAAACAGTTACTATCACCCACTCCGGCCTGATCCACCACAGAATAAGAACAGCCAAGCAGGCACACACTGCAGCAGAGTTGCTCTGCTGCCACCCTGATTTCTTCATGGCCAGGACTTGGCTCTCCTCAGCCTCCCAGCTCAGTAACCAGAACATAGTGCTTTCACAGAGCCATGGCTTCCAGTCTCCATGGACACAATGACATCAAGGTGATGCCAACTTCCCCATCTCTATATACTTCTAACTATGGGATGGGAGCTGAGGTTCTCTTCTGTGACTCCATCCGCTAAGAGGCTCATGCAGATTTCTATCCTTTGCTCATCATGGTGACTCTTTGGTTAACAAGTCACTGCTGGGCTTCCAGTTCACCACATATAGAACCCATACTCCAACACTTTTCTTAGAAGGACTGATGACTTTTAAATACTCTCTAGTTTTAAATTTCTAGTTCCTTCTCTCTTTCATTTATATATTTCCCTTCCTCACATACTTCCCTTTTTTTACCTTCCTTCTTCCATTTCTGGCCTTGAACAGAAGACCTGGAGCTTTTTCTTAGCTTTTCTTTGCTCAAGGTAGCACTCTAGCTCTTAAGCCACAGCTCTACTTCAATCTTTGTTCTTGCTCTAAACTGGGAGTAAGAATCTCATGCATTTTTCCCTTTGCTGGGTTGGTTTTAAACCACAATACTAAGATCAGGATCCTGAATATGCCTCGGATTACAGGTATTATCTAATCAAAACAAATTCCTGATTTCTTTTTTAGACATAATTAGTTCTTTCAGGTGAGCCACCAGCCACTCATGCAAGAGCATTGCAGGATCCCAGCATTCATCTTGTCTCCAGTCTTATTCCATCCATCTCACAATGGCCATTTAAAACACCCTGCTGCATGCCTGAAGTCGCAAGGAACGTTCTCAACGCCATGAGAAGCCCCCTTAAGCTCTGCCTCAGATATGCCCAGCCCCCATCCCACTTCCACATGACCATTTGTTTAGAAGAAATTTCCTGAGTACATCATCATATTTTCCTAACCATTCAAATTTCATCTTTGGAATCATTTCTCCCAGACAAAGAGGAACATGATCCATGGTTTGATAGCAGCTCCAGCTTCATAGTCCCAGCCACCAACACCCCCCCATTACCCTGCCAGACACCTGAATTCAAGAACAATATTTTCACTACCCCTGACTCTTATCAAATGTTTTAACTTATACAGTGCATTAAAATAATTTTACTAAATGGAATAAACACATGGCATCAAGCTTCAGAATCTTTGCACCTGAACTTTTAGTGAATCACAGACACACCAGCATTTCTGTAGCCAACAGAAATCTTAGCTTTGAGATTTCAGCATTCCTGGTATCCAAGTTTGGATGTGCTAACACTGCCCTTAATGGGGCACTTCAATCACACAATCCCACAACAGTCAATGTCATTTGACATTCACTGGTAGGTGGTGCTAGGAAAAAGACTGATGTGCCAAATCCATGCTGGCTTGCCCTATGCCATCTTCAAACCTGGAGCAAGTGGGGCTCCTCTCTCCATGACACCTTTTGTGTACTACCCCAGGAGGACCTTTACCTTGTGACAAAATTATGAAGACTATCTCTACCAGCAAAGATTCCAGTGAGATGTGCCTACATGGATAAAGCTAAAATCTCACTAAAGTGAGGTTGTTGGCAGTGCTGGAGCCTGAACTCAGGGCCTGGGCACTAAGCATTTGTACTCAAGACTAGCCCTTTACCACTTGAGCCCAAACTCCATTCCCAGCTGTTTTTATTTTTGGTAGTAAGAATCTATCAGACTTTCCTGTTCTAGGTGACTTGGAACTTCCATACTCAGATCTCAGCCTCCTGACCAGCCTGGATTAAAAGTGTGGATCAGCCATGCGCCACACCTGAGGACTTCTGCCAGCACATTTTTCCCAAAAATTGGAAGAGGAAGATGAGGGAGGGTTGGGCTCATCCTGCCCTGCATATGAAGGAGAGCATCAGCGCCTGAACTTCATTCCCTGTTGTAGGCTGCTGGAGGAAAAGGAAGCAAATAGGCACAGGCTGGCAGCAGATGCCACAGAACAACTTGTGACCAAGACTCCCAGAGCAGACCTCAGAATCGATGACAGAGTTGGATCTACCCAGTAACAGAGGCAGTGGTGACACCTGAAACTGCGCGTTTGAGCCTTTGCTGCTAGTAAACAGGGCCACCTATGTCTCAATGAGAAAGGTGAGATTTTGATGGAGAAGGTGAGATTAAACATTATGTATCATGCAAGAAGACAGACTATAAGGGGTCTTTTATTATTCCAAGTGAAATTTTGGATTTCCTCTTCTGTTTCTTTAAAGAATGACATTGGGATATTGATGAATATTGCACTGAATTTGTAGATAGTCCTTATCAAGATTGCCATTTTTACAATATTACTTCTTCCAAACCAGGAGCATAGGTTTTTGCATTTCCTCAGTTCTGCGTTAATTTCCTTCTCCAGGGTTTATAGTTCCATCAAAAAGCTGCTTTACATTCTAAGTTAATTCCTAGGTATTTTATTTTCTTTGATAGCAAAATGAGTTGCTGTCCTGATTCTTGCCTCATTCCTCTCATTTGTTGGCATAAAGGAAGGCAGTTGACATTGAGGGTTAATTTTATACCCTGCTTACCTTACCAAAGTTTTATATCAGCTCAAGCAGCTTCGGAGTAGAGACTATAGGGTTCTTAAATACAGAATCATGTCATCTGTAAGGAGAGAAAGTTTCAGTTCCTCTTTCCCTTTTCCTCCTCACTACAGTTAGAATGGCCAAGATCCAGAAATCTAATAACGTATGCTGGAGGGGATGTGGCCAGTAGGGATCACTACTACACTGCTGGTGGGATTGCAAACTCGTTCAACCACTATGGAAAGCACTATGGCAGTATCCCAAAAAGACTAAACATAGAGCTCCCCTGTGATCCAGCAATTTCACTACTTGCCAATCGTCCAGATAGGACACACTAAATTCACTAGAACAATAACATTTATCACAGCACTATTTACTATAGCAAAGGTATGGAACCAACCCAGATGCCTGTCAGTTGATGAGCAGATCAAATATGGTATTTTTACACAATGGAATTCTGTGCTTCTGTCAGAAAGAATGACATAGACGAATTTGTAAGGAAATAGAAAGACTGTAAAGTTTAGAAATTAGTTTCTGTCTCCTTCTCTCTCTCCTTCTCTATCTGTTTAAAATTTAGAAGTTCCTGTTTCTCTCTCTTTCTCTTTTCTCTCTGTCTCTGTCTCTGTCTCTGTCTCTGTCTCTGTCTCTGTCTCTGTCTCTCTCTCTCTCTCTCTCTCTCTCTCTCTCTCTCTCTCTCTCTCTCTCTCTCTCTCTCTCTCTCTCTCTCTCTCTCTCTCTGTCTCTCTCTCTCTCTCCAATCCTTAGGCTTGAACTCAGGGCCTGAGCTACTTTTGCTCAAGGTTAGCACTCTACCATTTGAACCACAGTGCTGCTTCTGGCTTGCTCTTTTTACGTAGTATTGAGGAATCTAATCCAGGCCTTCATCATTGATAGGTTAGCACTCTACCACTAAGCCACACAGTCAGCTTTTAGAGGTTTCTGACAAAGGTTTTCCTACATGCTATTATTTCTTCTGTGAGTGCTCTTAATGCTTGCTGAAGGTTGACTTTGTTTAGAAGACTTACCCTAATGCTCCCATATACAGAGATTCTATATATAGCTAAATGTTTTTCATTACTCAGAATTTCTCTATTGTGTATGTTCTGAAACGTACTGAAGACTGACTTCTGATTAAAAGTCATTGCACATTTGTTCTATTCATTAGTTTTCTTTTCTTCTATGGGAATCAGGTTTGTGATGAACACAGAAGTATGCCTTCCAGGTCAAACACTTTCCACATTTGTAATATTCATAAGGTTTTTCTCTCCTATGTGCATTTTATACTTAGTCATGCGTTCATGATGGATTTTTCATATTCTTATATTCATACGATTTTTATCCTGTGTCTGTGTGGTATCATGCAAACTCAACTATGAGTTCTTCAAAAAAATTTCCCTTTCATTTTATTCATAGGATGCTATCCTGTGGGTGTTTAGTGATAAATCTTGACTTGTGCCTTCTGGGGAAAAGACTGAACATTTGCTACATTCATTAAGGGTTTGATCTTGTGTTGGTTCTGTGACACAAGCTGAGTTTTCTTCCACAGACTAAAAAGTCTTTCCTATTTATTACATTGCTAAGGCTTCTCATATGTGCGAACTCTCTTACGCTTCCTGAAAGGTGAATACTGCACGAAAGACTTTCAACTTTGGTTATATTCTTAAGGTTTCTAATATGTGTGAATTCTGTTATGCCTCCTGTAATGTGACTTCCATCTGAAGGTCTTACCACATTTGATGCACTCGTACAGTTTCTCTCCTGTGTGTGTTCTCTGATGCAAATTGAGGGAAGACTTCCATTTGAAAGACATTCCACATCGGTTACATTCATAAGGTTTTTCTCCTGTTTGAATTGTCTTATGCATGTTGAGGTTTGGCTTCTGTGTGAAGGACTTTCCACATATGTTACACTCATAAGGTGTTTCTCCTGAGTATATTCTCTGATGAACATGGAGTTTTACCTTCCATTTGAAAGACTTTCCGCATTCACTACATGCATAAGTTTTTTCTCCTGTGTGTGTTCTATTATGCCCATCAAGATATGACTTCCACTTGAAGGTCTTTCCACATTTGTTGCACACATAAGGTTTCTCTCCTGTGTGTGTTCTTTGATGCAATTTGAGGGAAGATTTCTGTCTGAAAGACTTTACACATTGGTTACATTCATAAGGTTTCACTCCTGTGTGTATTCTCTGATGAACACGAAGTTTTCCCTTCCCTTGGAAAGACTTTCCACATTCATTACACTTATAAGATTTCTCTCCTGTGTGTGTTATTTGATGAACTCGAAGGTGTATCTTCTGGGTGAAAGACTTTTCACATTTGTTACATTCATAAGGTTTCTCTTCTGTGTGTCTTCTCTGGTGCAAAGTGAGGTATGATTTCAGTCTAAAAGTCTTCCCACATTTATCCCATTCATAAGATTTCTATTCTGTGTGAGATCTCTGATGTGTGCTGAGAGCTGAATTCTGGGCAGAAATTTTATTACGTTCCTCATATTCATAAGGTTTGTCTTCTCTTGGAGATCGAGGTTGGCGCGTCAGGTCTGACTTCTCAGAAATTAATTTTCACACTTGATGTACGCATCACATATCTCAGGATATTTGCTCTGAGGTATTGTAAGGCGTATTTCATTACTGAAAGATTTCTCACATTCACTACATGTATGAGGAGTCTCTCCTGTGTACATTTTCGGATGTGTAGTGATGGTCGGTGTTAAGTACAATATTTTTCATCACACAGTACATTTAGCAGTTTTCTCCCTCCCTGAAGAATTTCTTGGGCAGGGAGAACAGAATTATGATACTGCAGATCTTTTGGACTGTCACAATCATGAATAAAATGCTCTGAATATCTGATGGATTTTTTAAGAACAGGAGACATACGAGATCTATATGCAGCATGCATCTCATCAGGCTTAGGAGACAGAAGCATGTTCTGACACTTAATGAACTCCTCAGTCCTCACCCCTAAGTTGTTACCGTTATTACTAATCAGCTCTGGATTATGTGTAGAGCTCAAATTTAAAGTTGTTGCAAATCTCACGTTTTCCTCCACTTCGATACTACTTGCAACTGCTACTTCACAAAGACATTCATGTGGACTTTCCTGGCAGGTCTTGAACACATTTTCCATTACCTGGACATCTAAAATGAGTCATAGAAAAAAAGACACAAACATACTTGAGATACAAATATTCCTTACTGTAAAGGTAATGACTTTACTTTCCCATCCTAAGTGTTAGATATTTTAAAATATAAAAGTGGAAATTGATTTGTGAGAAATATATGCTTTTCTCCCTAACATATTAAGAAAATGATATTTTACAATGACCAATAATGTTTTTCTGTGTTTTAGTTCTCTTTTTTTTGTATTTTTTTAATTGTAATTAGTAAAAGGGTTACATGATATTGGCCAGATAGAAGGTGCATTAATTCACATACATTGATACCCTTTCACATGTCTTGGTACCCGTATCCCTCCCCCCCACACCCCCCACCCGTCTTGATTTTCCCCCCTTCCCTATCAAATTTCAAATATCCAAATACAAATAAATTCAATAAATCAGATGACAAAGTGAGATACTATACCAATATGAAATAACCATGGGACAGCAAAGGAGTGCTCCAGTGGCGCAATCGGTTAGAGCGCAGTACTTATATAATAGTTCTCTTTTTATATCACAGGAAATATTTATTGAAATTACCTATCTATGTATTGCTACAGTTTTAAGCTGAGTACTACCTATAATATACCTGCAGCTGTTTTTTTCAAATACTGTTTTGTTTATACATTGAGGTATAGCTGCCTTTCTTTTATTTTTTAGAAATAATCTAAATATTGTGCTGTTTTGCATCTTTTTAAAACTTTCTTTTCTTTTCTTTTCTTTTTTTTGTAGTTCATAGGCCTCGGCCCTGTCACTGAACACTTCAGCAGAAGACTATACCCCCTATCCTTGAGCTACAGCCCCACTTCCTCTTTTCAAGTGTTAACTACAGATAAGAGTCACAGGTCCTGAGTAGCAGATAGGATTACCTTACCCAGTTTCAATGCTGTTTGCTTATTAACCATTAAGTGAGGAACACGAATTTTTCTAGATTCAGTGGCCACAAGTTTGGTGTATATGTCTGTTTGCCTTTGATCCAAGCAAGAACGATTCTTGAGAGTAAGGACTTATACCTATATCCCTTCAGTTACAACTTCTCACTAAAGTCTCAATTTAGCTATTTGTGGGAATTTTGAAATTTGTTTCTTTCCATTTGAAGTCTTATAAAAATTCCTTTTCTAACACTCCTGTCCCTTAGAACCATGGAAGACCAGAAAATCCCCAGCTCATTGTCTAGTTAATTTTCTTATGTTGATTGAAACTTTGTTGTTTTTTTTCCCTTCCATTCCTGGGTTTGAACTTAGGACCTAACCACTGTCCTTGGGTTTTCTCCAGACTAGAACCCTACCAATGAAGTCATTACTTCTGGCTTTTTCTATGTATGTGGTAATAAGGAATCAAACCTGTTTCTTTGTGCATGCTAGGCAAGCACTCTACCACTAGGCTCAATTTCTAGTGGAAAGGTCTGGTTCTGAATACCAGTCTCTTCCTACCAGCAAAAAGATATTATCCTTATCAGAGAATAATGCCCTGACTTATTCCTTGTTTGCTCAACCATTTATAGTCTTAGTTTTAAAGAAATGAAATATCATTCTTTCTTTCTTTCTTTCCTTCTTTCTTTCTTTCTTTCTTTCTTTCTTTCTTTCTTCCTTTCCTTCCTCCCCTCTTTCTTCCCTCTTTCTTCTTTCTTTCTTTCTTTCTTTCTTTCTTTCTTTCTTTCTTTCTTTCTTTCTTTCTTTCTTTCTTTCTTGTTTTGCAGTCATGGGACTTGAATTCTAGACCTGGCTGTTCTTCCTGAGCTCTTCAGCTCAAGGCTACTGCCCTATGTCTTTAGACTCAACCCCACTTCTCATTTTCTATTGGTTCATTGGAGAGAAGAGTCTAAGGTGTTTTTGTGATAGGTCAGTCTTTGAACCTTGATCCTCAGATCTCAGCCTCCTAAGTAGCTAGGATTACAGGCATGAGCCACGGGCTCATGGCTTTCTCATTTTATTTTGTTTCACAGTGATTTCTACAGAGAAATCTAACTTTAACTCTACTGCCACATAGAATTCATCATATCACCCTATGATTCTTGGTGCCGGGGGTTTGGGCTAGCATGCACAAAGACCTGGTTCAGTTCCTTGGTACTACATAAAAGAAAAAGCCAGAAGTGGTGCTATGACTCAAGAAGTAGAGAGCTAGCCTTGAGAAAACCCAAGGACCATGCTCAGGCCCTGAGACCAAGCATAGGATTGGGAAAAGAAAATGATTCTTGATTCATTCACAAAGAATTCCATAGGTTCCACACAGGATTTAGGGTGACTAAGAATATTATTGCTCAGTACATCACAACATGAACTTACCAATGGGGCTCAGGCTCCAACATCAATATGAAGATGAATTCACTCACCTGTGATATTCTTGTCAGAGGAATTTCCTATCCAGAGTTCTGCACAGTGGTCTAGCTTGTCAATTAATACAGGTTTGGGAACACAGGGCCCTGTAAATTAGAAACAGTAGAGAATTATTGCTTATGCTGTGTCATCATTGCTTTAAGTTCGCAGACATCCTAGTCACAAGTTATGTATTAAATCTTTTTTCTCATTTCTCACTGGCTCCATGGTTGACTTTCCCCCAGCTCTGGATTCATTTTGTATGGCATAAACTTAGCTGTCTTGCTCAAGGCTAGAAAAATACCAGTTTGAGTCCCAGCTCCACTTACATGCATAGGTCTTCATGCATGCTAGGCAAGCACTCAACCACAAAGTCTAACCCTTGACACTCCACTAACATTTTTGAGGGGTTACTTGGAGTTATAGAGTTTCATGGCAATTTTTATGCCATTGCTGGCTTCAAATTAGAATTCTTAGATTTCTTCCTCCTGAATATTTTAAGATTACAGGCATGAAACATTGCACCTAGTGCCAGGTTTCCATTATAAACTCACTGTTTAGTGATTTGTAGATCCTATTTCCAATAATGATATATATTCTATTCTGGATTGTTTATCCACTTACAATTACTGTGTAAGTTTGGAATGTCGTCTCCATTAGAGGAAACATAATTTAGAACTGTTGTCAAAGTATCCTGAAGGTATCCTGAAGAATGAGTACAAAATTACCTTAGGTTTTCTATAGAAAGTAATGATAATTCTCAGGGCCTGGAATCTTTCATTTAAATAGTATTGAAAGTTTGATAAACATTCACGTATCTGCAAAATAACAAGGCACTTGGCCTTGCAAGTGAATTGGACTTTTGCTCACCTAAGGACACCAGGTTGCTGTAGGTCTCCAGCATTACATCTCTGTACAGGGTCCTCTGAGCATTGTCCAGATGCTGCCACTCCTCCCAGCTGAAATCCACAGCTACATCATCAAATGACACCAGCTTCTGGAATGGCACATTTTCATCAAGTAATTAGCACTGAGTTATAAACACACCATGTCTGGAATTTTATTCTTTTTTTGGTGGAATTGTATTCCTTTACTTAAATGTTTAGACTTACATGAAATATTGACCTGAAAAACTTAGGGATGGTGCCTAGGCCCAGAGTTCAAGTCCCAAGACCCACAAAAAAATAAAAAGGCAAGCCAGGTGTTGGTGGCTCACGCCTGTCATCCTAGCTACTCAGGAGACTGAGATCTGAGGACCATGGTTCAAAGCCAGCCTAGCACAAAATTCCATGAGACTCCTTTCCAATTACCCACCATAAAATGTTTAATGGCTTGTGGCATATCATGGTAGAGCAATTGTGGTATCGACAAAAATAAGTCGGGGGAGTAGATTTAGGTTATAAATGGAATTATTCCATTGAAAAGGAACTACATTATATGATGACATATGCTGGTACTGTGAGAATATTGCAAAATCTTAGGGTATCAAGTAATAATACTGTGAAGTACACCCAGAATGTTAATGTTCTATGTCTGGCATAATAATCACTTGGGGAAGAAACTTTTTTTTCTTTTTTTGGCTGGGTGATTTGTAAGGCTTGAACTCTGGGCATGGGCACTGTCCTCAGCTCTTCAACTCAAGGCTATCACCCTACCTATGAAGCCACAGTGCCATTTCCCATATTCTAGTGGTTAACTGTAGATGAGAGTCTCATAGACTTTCTAATGCCCAGGCTGGCTTTGAACCAAATCTTTAGATATCAGCCTGATATCTGAGTAGCTAGGATTACAGGTAGAAGTCACTGCACCTGGCAAGAAATTTATTTCTTGCTGTTGTATACTACAAATTTAATGTATGTTTTATTTTTTCAAAAAGTCTGAGAACGACCTTTGTTCTGTATATAATGAGAAGAGGGGTAGGGAGCTGTGAGCAGAAGAACTGAGGGGCAATACTCAGGGTAGGACAATAGCCTTAAAATAAAGAGCTCATGGCCCAAGGTCCAAGCCCCATGACTTTCCCCACTACCCCAAAAAAAAAGGGAAAAAAATTGGAGATTGGAGAGGATTTTCTAAAAAGAATAGATAGAAATAGTAGTTCAAAATGTAGAAAGAAGTTCAATATTAACAGTCATGAGAAAAATTAAAATTACAATGAAATCATTACTTTAAATATGTTAATATAAATATAATTTTAAACAAAAAGATCCACATACACACACACAAACACACACACACACACACATACAAAAAACAACTTTCAAAGTCTAACTATTACTGGGAAGGTAGTGAGAAGAAGTAGAACTTTGGAATAGTTCTGCAAGGAATATAAAACAATCAAAAATTGCGTGGAGAGTGCTAAAAAAGTACTACATATAGAATTACATAGAAATATGGTCCAACCCTTCTATTTCTAGATTTGTACCTAACGGAAGAGAAAGCAGAGACTAGAACAAATATGTGGAGAATCCATTCACAACTATTAATAATAATCCAAAGATAGAAATATGCAAAACAATGCATTGAAAAGGAAGAACATTTTACTATATTTTACAGATGAATCTTGATTACAGTAAACTAAAAATACAGCAGTCATAAAGGAAGAGCTAGCGTATGTTTTCCCTTCCAGAGCTTCCAAGGATCAACAAACCCTTAGAGCCCAAAAGCAGGATGGTTCCAGAGAATGGAGTAGAGAGGAACAGGAGCTGAATGTTTAATGATTATACATGGAAGATGAAAATTGCTCTAGATGGGTAGAATGAAGAGAGAACTGTACCCTAAACAATGGTTATGTAGCCACACAGGATGGGACACACCTATACTCCCTGATCTTGGGAAACTCAAGAAGGATTTCTAGCCAACCTGGATGCATGGAAAGATCGATCATAAAAACTAATGTGGAGGGGCTGGGAGTTTGGCATAGTTGTAGAGTGCTTGTATGAAGACGAAGGTTCAATTCCGCAGTACCACATACACAGAAAAAACCAGAAGTAGTGCTGTGGCTCAAGTAGAAGATCACTAGGCTTGAGGAAAGCTGAAGGACAGTGCTCAGACCGAGTTCCAGCAAAAGGGCTTGTTTAAAAAAAATCCAGAAAGCTGAGCATGATGGGGTGGTGGCTCACTTCTATAATCCTAGCTACTCAGGAGGCTGAGATCTGAGGATCAAGGTTTAAAGCCATCCTGGCACAAAAAGACCTGAGACTCTTATCTCCAATTTACTTTTAGAAAATGGGAAGTGGGGCTTGGCTCCAGGGTAAGGTGGTAGCCTGGAGCTGAAGAGCTCAAGGATACGGCCCAGGCTGAGTTCAAGATCTATGACCCACCAAAAAAAAAAAAACAAAAAACAAAAAATAATATGGAAAAATTTGGATTCTGTGAATTTTATCAGGCATACAAATGTTTTTTTTTGCTGTTGAAATAAATTGTTTGGAAATATTTTAAAAGTTTTTACCTAGAAATGTACACTACAAATGGAATTAATAACAAACACAAAATATGAAAAAGATACAAATTATCACAATATGGGTATCCTGCTTCTGTATCTTTCACTGACTCCTGTTCAAATGAGTCACATATTCTGAATCATTTCTCCCAGTCGATATATGCCACACATGTTAGCTTGTACTGAACTTCTTGGAAAATCAAAAGCAATTACTAAGCAAATGTGTGTTAGCTTTTGTCAACAGTGATATTTCAAATATAAATCCCTACTCATTGCATTATTTAATATCAATGCCGGAATCTAACTTACACTGGCAGAATCTTCAATCTTTTGAGAATCTTCCAAAGGGTGTGTAAATATTTAGGATCGTTATGTCTTCCTGGAGGAAAGATCCTGTTAGTGGTATATAGTAACCTTCTTTGTCTTTTCTTACTAATTTTAGTTTGAAGTCTATTTTATCTGATATGAGGATGGCAACTCCAGCCTGTTTATGGGGGCAGTTAGCTTGATAGAGTTTATTCCAACCTCTCACTTTCAAAAGATGATTGTTTTGGGGTAAGATGTGTCTCTTGAAGACAGCAGAACGATGGCTCTTGCTTTTTGATCCAACTAGACAGCCTATGCCGTTTAATTGGAGAGTTAAATCCATTGATATTGAGAGTTAGGATTGAGAGATATTTATTAGTTCCTATCATTTTTAAAAGCTTTTAGTAGGGCCTGTGTCTTGACAGTTCTTGTGGTCCTTAGATGGTATGCTGTTTAAGTGCCATTTCTTTCCCTATATTGCATTTATTTTGGTTTTCTATGTATAGAGCATCTTTGAGAATTCTCTGTAGTGTTGGTTTTGTTTCGACATATTGTTGCAGCTTTTCCCTGGAATGGAATGTTTTTATTGTTCCCTCAGTTATGAATGAGAGCTTAGCTGGCTACAGTATTCTTGGTTGGTAGTTATTTGATTTAAGGGCATGACATATATGCTTCCAGTCACTTCGTGCTTGCATGGCCTCTGCTGAGAAATCTGGGGTTATTCTGATTGGTTTGCCTTTATAGGTTACTGATCCCTTTTCCCTAGCTGCCTTTAGGATCTTTCCTTTCGTTTCTATTGATCCAGTACGGATCACAATGTGGCGGTGGCATGTTCTTTTCTGGTCAGGTCTGTTTGGGGTTCTAAAAGCTTCTTGTATCTGGATGGGCCTGCCCTTCTGGATATTTGGGAAATTCTCTGAGATGATTCCCTGAAGTATATTTCCAATACCATTGACCTCTTTCTCCACGCCCTCCTCAATACCAACTAGCCTTAAATTAGGCTTCCTAATTGCATCTTGGACCTCCTTAAGCGCTCTCTCATATTTCCTAGATTTGGATTGACTCATTTTCTGTTCTTTCTCTATAATAACTAAATTATCTTCAGCCCCGGAAATTCTCTCCTCTGCATTGTCTAACCTGCTATCAAAGCTATCTACTTTATTTTTCATCTCCCTTGCTTCTAATAGTTCATTTTTGGTGCCTTGCATCTCCTGATTTTGATCATGTATGGATTTCTTTATCTCCTTGATTTCCTTTTGAGTGGTTAGCTCAGTAGCTTTATTTTCTTTGGACATTTGCTGGAGTTTGGTCACGTTTTTATTTGTGGATTCTATGAATTCATCCATCTTTCTTTGAAAAACCTTTATTATGGCCTCCTTTATGGCTTCTTCTTTTTCACTTATCACCTTGTTTTTGCTTTCCTCTTGTTCAGCTATGGCTTCCTCCATTATCTCTTTCTTTATATTTTCATGTTTTCCATTAATGATGTTTATCACTTGCATTTGTGTAGCACTTGGAAGACTCTGGTCTAGGTTTGCCAGTGACTGTTCCATTGTCTGTTTGCATTGGGTGGGTGATGTTGATTCTTGATTTGACATTTTTCTTGAGTTTCTTGTTCTGCCCATTTGAAAATGGGAGCAAGATTACTACTAAATACGATTATAGTTTTTCAGATAGAACCAACCTAGACCTCTGTAGCTGGCAGACACTAGATGTTCACAAGTTTTGATTGGTATTATCACTCTTTCTTTTTGTGCACTTACAGACCAGTCTAATACAACCACTGATAAGCGATTTAACCCAAAACAATAAGCCTCTCAATCCAATCTCTATTGTCTTTAAGTCCCTCTGAGCCTAGAGAATAATTAACCACCTACATATACAATATTGCTCAACAGCCATCAAGTGTAGATCCGTGCAGTGTAAGGGTTGAAAGACGAGCAGAGGTCCAGAGATAGAAAAAAAGAATGAGAGAGGTCAGGGGAGGTACAAGAGGATTAACGTAGGAGTGTAAGAATATTGTAGTCATGAAGAAAAGGTATAGCATAAGGATAACTGACCTAAGTTGGTAAGTAGGTAGCATATTTGAGTACAAA